>NC_135644.1:4610000-5247500 GCF_053574225.1 Canis aureus
TGTTTGTTGAAACAACTAAAGACCAAAACCTAATATACTGCATATAATATTATAATCATAAAACATTTCCAAAATCTATCATAATGGCAATGCCTGCTTTTTAATTAATATTTTTGTGCTTAATTCTATTACAAATCTAATACATACTAATTAATGAAAACTTAGAAGGACAATATGTCAGGCTCTTCTGACGGCAAGCTTGGTTGGCAGAAACTCGGACTACCTCCAGGAAAAGGGATTTGTGGTAAAGAAACGCATGGGAGCAGAGGAAACAGGAACTACACAGAAATCGTGCAGAGTCGGACTGAGCCTCACAGCAGATGGAACGTAACCCGTATCCTGAAAGCTCCGACACCCTCCCAGACCTGAGCTAGCCCACGGCAGCCTCCCGTTCAGCAGCGGGAGGCAGTAGAGCACGTGCATTTTGACTCAGGCCTCTTTCTCCCTGCTTCTGCTGTTCCCCCAACTGACCAACTTCCTCTACATTCATAACTCTGTCTCCTACCTCAGGTCTCTCTTTTTGCTTCTGTCCCCACAGCCCAAAAGCTAACTCTGTATATTTCTCACAAGCAAACACGCAATAGGTAGAATTTTATCGGTCAGCCTCATCTCTACTTGGGCAAAGGTTTTCATACTAGGCACCTTATCCATGGCTGACTAGTTCTTGCAACAAGGAGCTGCCTCTTGTCTGATTAGCCACGGAGAAAAGGAGAATGGCTTGATTGGTGCTTGGTGAATAGTTGGTTGGTTGATGAGGGTATTCACTAGAGTAATCCTAGACACCAGAACAAATACTCCCAGAATATTAGTGGCTAGACACCGCAGAACATAGTTTCACCTTAAGAAACAACCGTGGGGGATCCCTGGGTGGCTCAGTGATTTAGTGTCTGCCCTCGGCCCAGGGTGTGGTCCTGGAGTCTCAGGATCAAGTCCCACATCAGGCTTCCTGCGTGGAGCCTGCTTCTCCCTCTGCGTGTGTCTCTGCCTCTCTCTCTCTCTCTATCTCTCTCTCTGTGTCTCTCGTGAATAAATAAATAAATAATCTTTAAAAAAAAAAAAACAGCCATGGTTTTTGTTGGTTGGTTGGTTGGTTTAAGCTGGCTTTCCTCTGTGAGGTAGTACAAAGATACAGTTTCCTTGTTTCTGGGCTCAACCATCACCGAAGCATAAGGACTTAAGGTTCTCTGAATATAACTGGAGAAGGTGAATTAAAAAGTGAGAAGGAACCCACCCCAACTTAAAAGTGATATATCCATCACTCCCACTCTTATGGGTTGGAACTAGCTATGCTGCTACAGCAGGACGCAAAAGCATCCAAGAGATGTAATACGTCCTTGGGAAGCTGAAAACCAGCAATAAACCCAGGCCGTGAAAGGGGAAATGAATTTTTAGTGAACAATTGGTCATCTCTGCCTATGTTTTGTTGCTCTTGTTGTCTGTGCGGTTGTTTGTCCATTAATTTGTTTTTTAACAGGAATAGAAGGAAGCAAGGGAGCTCCCGGAGCAGAGTTTAAAGTAAATCGAAGAAGATACCTTTTATCTGGACATAATAAGTATCATGAAAACTCCATTAAAATGAACTGTTAGGGCAAAGTAAAATAGCTTGGTGCGATTAGGAAAATATTGGACTAAAACTAGTGGGAGTTTTGTATGAAATGCTGGTTTTATGCTGCGGGAGTGATGGGGCTTACCTACCCCCTTGTGGGAAAGTAGTTCATCAGACCACTCAGGTGCTTACTCACCCCACCTCCCTACTCCTACTGCTGTTATATCGCGGTTGCCAGAGCAGGATTCCTCCAGGAGACAAGGAGGGTACGATTTGAAAGAGCTTCCTAAGTGGTTTAAATAAACCCACGACCTCTCCAGCATGCCCATAATAGTGTAGACTCATTGGACTAGGTAATATCTCAGGTGCTTCCATTGCTTTCTAGCTTAGGAGCGTCACAAGTAATAAAATGGTCTATGTGTTAAAAATCCTACAGAGGATCGTTGTAAAACTGTATCTAGAACTTCTATAAGCAAATTTAAAAGAGAAACAAATCGAGGTGGGCAAAACTTATGACCAGAGAAAATATTAGTGATTAGTAATGTGAGAAGATGATGAACGTCGCATGTAACTAGAAATTAAAACAATATTGAGATTCAACGATTTACATATTGCACCAAAATTTAAAAGTCATGTCGGGGATATGGAAAGGGATGTAGTACCGTCTACCCAAACAATAAATGTGTACAGTCAACGACTCAGTCATTTCTACTTCTCAGCACACAACAGCAACGCGTGTGTAGGAGATCCGCGTGCACACACATATCTGTATTACCACATAATTTATCACAGCAAGAATTTAGAAATTGTCCAGCTGCTTATTCTAACAATCTAGACACATTATGAATCGAGGAAAGAAAATATTAAACGCCCCAATGCTTATACAAATATTACTAATAGCACAAAACAGTACTTTATATTTCCAATATATTCCATCTCTGTAGGTGAAGGTATAAAGGACAAGGTACTCATGCAGCCTGTGTGCAATTTAATTAATTTTAAAAATAAAGAGATGAAAGGAAATTGTTTGGAGCTTTCCTCCCTGCACGCACACGCTGCCCCGGGTGTGTGTCACCCCCAGCCCCCGCCGAGCACATCCGTGGGCTGCGTCTGCTCCGGCCTAGGCCTCGCTCAGCGGGGACACCGTGTTCTTCTCCACGGCCTGGCTCGGCCACGCACTCAGTGTCCCTGGGCTCCCTCACGCCTCCAACTCGCACTCGCGTGGGTGTTGGCCACGTGGGTGTGACCACAGGACCCACCGTGGTGGCGCCAACCCAAAGCACTAGCGCTGTAAAGCAGAGTCGTGCAGGGGTTAGCGATGTAGCTCTGGAGTCGGGGGTCCGGGTTGAAGTACCAGCTCCACTCCCCCCTTTATCACCGTGTGCAACTTCGTCTACTTTTCTGCACCTGATCTCTTCCCCTGTGAAGTGGGGGTGACAGCGATCCGCGTCCTGTCGTCGTGGGGACGAGGGGCTCAGGCCAGCAACCTAGCCACGCTCAGCTTCTGGCGACTGCTGCGGGGCACTACCAGCATTTCAAGAGCCGGTGCCTTGAGTCTACACAGCTCAGAAGGCAGGCGGCCCAGCTCAGCTGAGGGTTCGGCTACGCAGGGTCACAGCATTACCCCTGACCCGTCCTCAAGGCCTCCCACGGTCGGCCTTTGGCTGACCTCACTGACCTCTTCAAGCTCCCCTCGGACCACTTATTAAAAGTAACTGATGTAAGAAATGGAGAAAGAAAAGAGCCCTCTGATACTTTGCTGTATTTCCATATTTTATATGTTCTTTCCATATTTTACATCCATGAGTTTCTTCTCTTTTTAATAGCCTTTTTTTTTTCTTGGACCATTTGACCGGGCTCCTCTTCCTTGCAACCAAAGAACCCAGACGGGAACATTTCCTTCAAGCAAATGGGTCAACCCCCCAGTACCCTCATGCCCACTGCTAGGGCACAGGTGTCACACGGATGACGTATTGCGCAGGCGGGATGCCGACGAGCCGTGAAGAGCAGAAGGCCGGGGTCCTTTTTCACGGTTCAAGAAGGAGAAGGATGCTCTGGGAGGTAGCAGCAGCGGGCTATCCGCGTGCAAAATCTGAGCATCTTTTCTGTAGGAATCTGCTTTATTACCTTTTCAGATTCTATTCTCTATCCATTAAGCTGAGCCCCGGAGGGACTTCGATTCTGCGATATTTTGCTAGTTACAATGTTAACCTGAAAGTCAAACCCGTATATTTGTTTTTAAGGATTCTATAATGCTAATTTCTTAGGAAAATTTAAACTGTGCTGCCTTGCAGCCTGACAAAGTGCAACGTGCGGCCCTTCTGGACAGTGACAGGCGCGGCCCGGCCATCCTCTCTGCTCCCCGCCCCGCACACGACCTCCCCGGCAGCGACCCTGCCCACACTGAAGAAATAAGAGCGCTTGTCCCTGGAGTCAGCGATGGCAGCTTCTGTGCCTCTAGGACGTGGCCTGTGTCCTCCTGACCCCATCGGCTCAGCGCCGCCCGGTGCCCACGGACAGACGCCCCTGGGTGCTCTCGAACCCATGGAGGCAGCAGGGAGCGCGGGCCCTCCGGCAGGCCTGGCCTCGAGGCCGAGCAGCGGGACCTGTCGGGAGAGGCAAAGACCGGGGCAGGACCTCAGAAGAAGGCGTGAGAGCATCAGGAGGCTTCCCGAGAGCCTCCTATGGGTCCACGCACTCAGAGAAGCGAGAGGGCGAGGGCGCAGGTGCTAAGGGGCCCCCGAGCTCATCTTCCCGGGGCTCCCAGGACACTCGGCCCGTAGCCCGAAATCAGAGGCACAGGGTTAATAACTGCACATTTTTAAGGATTTAATGAAACATTCGCAGACGATTTCATCCTTGTAATAAATTATTACCTTTCGGTTGGTAAGCCCGACCTCCAGGGGGCAATACCCTTCTAGTGCATCTCCAGATTCTATAAAGTCCTCAGTTACCTCCTACAGGAAATCAGCCTCTATTGACAAGCCCCACGGTGGACAGCCTGATACCCGAAATGGTTCCATAAATGTCACCTCGAAGGCCCTCTTGGGGTCTGTGGCCCGAGCCAGAATTTCCCAGTCCGTTATTACAGGACCGTCCAAATCCTAGCGAAGTGCTGCTGAATCCTACGGGCACAGCACAGCCGGGCCACTCTCACCTCGCAGGGCGGGTGGCCGTGAATCGCAGAAAGCAACGGCCAAGAAGAAGGGGTGCGTGGCTCCCCCCACAACAAACGCTGCCCTCTCGGGCCTTCCTCCCACCAACGGCTACAAACCCAGTAAAACGCAAGGTGGGCCTACCCCCTACCAAGTAAGGGCTGCTATTCTAAAATGAGATAAATCATGTTTAATATGGTGTTTCCAGTATGTGAAAAGTTTTGAGACATACAGTTAAAATTGTATATATGTGTGTGTGCGTGTGTGCGTGTGTGCGTGTGTGTATATACATCCCCATATATATTTATAAAGGAGTCTCTGAGGTCTTTTTGCACCAGATGAAGAGTGTAAAAAGAGTAAATTGCCCCATCTGCTGGCTGTATCTGCAAACAGACTCCAATTCTAAGCTCCAAGGAAAGTAGCTAAGATTTCAGAGCTAACTCCCAATTTATTAAAAAAAAAAAAACTTAGCAAAAAAAAAAAACACAAAAACTTAGCATCCAGCACGCATGAAAAAGGCTAGCGCACCCCCATTCAGAGCCTTGAGCATCCACTCAGGAGCACCTGGCGCCGCAGGACTAACGCCGTCTGACCCAGTGCTGGTCTGCACCTTAGGAGAAAGCAGTTCGAACCCCCAAGGGCGTCCACTCCAGACCCCACGGCACATACTCAGCTTTAACACTGGAAAACTCAAAGGTCATTCACACACTTGGACTTGCTGGTGTCCCAGGACCCCGGCTCCTCCCCGGGTGGAAGCAGTCCCCGAGTCAACACACGCAGCGGCCCACGGGGCACTTGAGGCTGGGGACCCGTAAGGACCCTGAAGACGCTGTAAGATGAAAGAAGGTCCCCAGACTGGACACCTGCTTAGTTCTCTACCTATGAGCTGGGCTTCATCGTTATTTTTCCCAAAGCTTTACTTTGGCACTCTTTTTTTTTTTTTTTTTTTTTAATTTTTATTTATTTATGATAGTTACAGAGAGAGAGAGAGAGAGAGAGGCAGAGACACAGGCAGAGGGAGAAGCAGGCTCCATGCACCGGGAGCCCGATGTGGGATTCGATCCCGGGTCTCCAGGATCACGCCCTGGGCCAAAGGCAGGCGCCAAACCGCTGCGCCACCAGGGATCCCACTTTGGCACTCTTTTAAAAAAATCCATACTGACGGCTTCCAGCCATATCAACGATCTTATTACCTTGAACTGTAAGAAGTTGTGACGAGTCCTCCGTCCAAGGATGGCACTACAGGTTTCTCTCTCACTGTCAGGTTACTCAAGTGAGGAATTGGGGTATCTTGGGATTGGTGAGAGCGAGCCAGGATTAGTTCTCACTCTACGAACGTTTCTAACTTGTTCGATAGCTCTTACATATGGAACATCTTATCCTTGTTCTCTTCCCTACATTAAATCACTGCCTTGGAAAATCCAATTACGAAGTCATGGGAATGATTAGAACGTGGGTTTGGTTGTTTATGGCGCCACTGGAACGCATCACCCCCACTGCGCCCCACACGGGGAGCGCCACCCTGCGCCCAGTCGTAGCGCCTTGGGAGGCCTGGGCCTAGTGCAGGATTGTGGTTTATCTGGAAATACTTCTTCTTTCCTAGCATAGCTTCATGTTGTGAACATGAATCATTTTTCTATTCCAGCATGAGGGACTGAACAATAACTTGTTTCTTGTTGCAAAGAGGAAAATCAACTTCTCTTTTGAAGGAGTCTGTGTTTTGTCTGAATGTAAACTATGATGACATTTTCCAATGGGAAGTGACGATGCAGAACAGATATTCTTGCCAATGACTTTTTTCAAGGTGATTTAATCTCCCACCCCCCTTCCCCCCCCCCCCCAAAAAAAGGACACCTGAGTGGCTCAGCAGTTGAGCATCTGCCTTTGGCTCAGGTCGTGACCCCAGGGTCCTGGGATCCAGGCCCACATCGGGCTCCCCGCATGGAGCCTGCTTTTCCCTCTGCTGTGTCTCTGCCTCTCTCTCTGTGTCCCTCATGAATAAATAAATAAAATCTTTAAAAAAAAAAACAAGTGATATTTAGCTATTACTTAGGGAGAAAGGTCATTTTTTTCACTTAGCATTTCCATCAACCCTGACATAGTCTTATTTTTTTGTGTGTTTATTATTCGAAATCTCCACATTATTTCACCAACTTGTTGAACACACAATTCAACCCAGCAATTTAATAAATGTTACTAAATCTCTGCCTTCCAGGGGCTTATAATCTACTGGAGAGGAAAAATGCAAAAACAGTAATGACAACACAACGAGCGAAGCATAACAGGAAGATATCCTGAGTGCAAAGGCCTTTTAGTGTCTGGGAAAGACATCAGAAGACAGGTGACTGGAGATGAACCAACCTTTAAAGGATGGACAAGGGGACACCTGGGTGGTTCAATGGTTGAGCATCTGCCTTTGGCTCAGGTCATGACCCCAGGGTCCTGGGATCGAGTCCCACATCAGGCTCCCTGCATGGAGCCTGCTTCTCCCTCTACCTGTGTCTCTGCCTCTCTCTCTGTGTCTCTCATGAATGAATAAATAAAATCTTTAAAAAATATAAATAAAAATAAATAAATAAAGGATGGACAGGAATTCACCCCCTGGCAAAGCAGAGATGAAGACAGGGATTCAGACAAAGAGAAAGTAAGTGAAAACTTCAAGAGTAGGAAAAGTTTCCTTTTCACAATTCTCAGCCCCCGTAACATTTCAGATGAAAAGTTCCACATAGAAAACTGATTTGCTAATAATATTAGATGTAAAACAAGCTTCCTGCTCAACTAAGTTTAAACCTTTGCAAATGAAATACATTTTAGTAAACACATCTTCAAATACTATATTTTTATGACTCAAAAATATGTATACGTATTTGACTGCATTTTACAAATATCTGTAGTTTATTACTCCTGGTCGTTCAGTGGGGCGGGGGGAGGGAGTCTCTGAAAGAAAAATTAGGTACCACGGGTTAAAACTTCAAGTGATCAAAACAACATCAAAAAGAGCAGAATAGACAAATTCTTATGGAGGTGGCTGGCGGGAAAGAAAAGACAGCTTTGCTTTGTACCCAAAGTAATCGGTAGGCAGGGTGGATAGCCGGGCTGTAACCCTGTTGATGACTTTATTTCCTAAAAGAAAATAGGTAATTAGGTGTTCCTTTTGCTTTTATTAGGATAGACACGATTGGGAATTTGTGCATTTATTTTCATAGGAAGTTTCACCTGTTTCTCAGCTTGTAGCACCTTGTGCGATTCCAATTGCGATTTAATGATGAGGAAATAAATAGAAACACGGGCTAAACGCTCCTGGAAATAAATGCATGCACTTTAGTGCCACTGAGTGATTGGAAGGTTTGACAACTCAGGGCACAAGGACCCCCACGTTGACACTGCATGACATATATTGGCAGCATTCCATGGCCATGAAACCTGCGTTGAATTTCCACCAATTTTCCCTATGAGTGCAGGATGAAGGGTAGAAGTATATGTTTTTCAAATATATATATGCATTTTACTTTTTTATTAGGAAATTTTCAAACTCATACGGAAAAAAGAGATGATTAGCCATGGGGACAATTTCGTTTCATCTATAACCCCACCCCGTTCATTACTCTCCTGCTCAAGATCATTTCTGAAGCAAATCATATACATCAGGTCATTTTCTCCATAAACATTTTAGCCTGTCTCTCAAATTCGCTGTTTTTAAAACGAACTATAATCTTCTCAAAATAGCGTTTCGACACATTAGGTATTTCTACATGATTCGCATATCTGTGCTGTATATAATCAGCAAATAATTCTCAGAAACATATCTTGGCTTTTTGTTTTGTTTTTTTCCAAGAATTGGAAGGAACTCACCAGCAAAACAGACCTTCAGTGACACAGTCTCTGTAGAGCACGTAGGGATCACACAGGAGTGAAAGGACACGGTGAAGTACACGCGTGTGCGTGTGTAGGCATATGTGTGGGGTCGTCATTCCATATGCAGTCGTTACCTCTTCACTTAGAATATTTTCTGAGTAGCAAAGAGTAACATGTTTGTTTCCCAAACAGGCCTTAGGCCACCTTGGCAGTTTTGTCTACGACCGTGCAGCACAAACCAGAACCGCAGGCCCAGAGAGCGCGGGGAGAACTGGGAGAGCCTGGGATGAAGGCTGCTCCGGGATGCTGCGGGGGGGCCGGAGGCAGAGGCCGAGAATTCTGGGCCCAGCAAACATCAGCGCTGCCAGCGAGCCCCCAGAGTGCAGAGCCGCTCTCAGCAGGGAGCCAAGTGGGATTGAGCTGACCCGGAGGACTGGTCCTCAAAAGCCTTGAACTCCAGCACCGTGGACAAAACTCGCACCTGCTGCATGGGCTTCCGTGTTCATTTGATCAAAGCTGGAGGGGGTGTAGATGGCAGGAGGAAAGCCCCCCTCCCTCCCCGACGCCCTGCAAGTCCACACAGCCTATGGAAACAGTGCAGGAACCCTGGGCTAAGTCATAAACTCTCCCTCCCAAGGATGGGAACTATTTCTGGGTGACAAATTCATACATCAGGTCGCACGTGAAATGAATTGAATCGGACTTTGTAATTTTAACTCAGTATTCAATGGACTATTGTGAAAGGCATGGTGTTCTCACCTCGTACATTGATATTTTGGAGCGTATGGAACTGGCAGAGGGTTACAGTAATAGTCCTCTCGGCCCTGGTTTGCGGACACCGGAGAGCGGTGATGGGAAGCTGGTCAGTCTGGGAATCGCTTTGCATCTAAAGGCAGCCTCGTACCCCCAGGTCGTCCATTAGGTCTACAGATGAAACCGGGTGACTGTTTGCTAAATTGCCCTGTAGATTCAGAATCTTGGCCCACGGGAGGCCAAAGCCCGTGACCCCGTTACCAACGGCCACGTGTGCGAAGTAGCTTTGGAAACCACTGCTGGAGACCAGGAGGAGCCATAAATCGCAGAAGTGAGTGGAAGGAAGCTTGGTGTATGGGGAGGCCTGCAGGAAGAGAGGGAGCAGGGCCCCGCGTGCCCTGCACCCCCAAGCAGAGGCCTGCGCCCCACCGGTATCTTGTGTTAAGACTCAGTGTGGTTCTTTCCCTGCCTTTCCCTGCGATGAGCTATAAAGATAAAAGTGAAAATACCAAAACCGAAGTTGTGAGAATGTGACCAACGAGGCGTAAATGGTAGAGTGCAGGTTGGGTGAAGAACCAGGGAAGCCGAGCTCTGAGCCGACCCTGACTCTCCCCCTCTCACGGGAAATTTTCCCTGCTGGAAGAATTTCAGGCAGGTGTCGGGGTCTGTATGGAACCCCGCTTGGGCCTGCCCTCCTTGCTCCGCTGAGTCTCCTGCTGGGCCTTTCCATCTGCTTTTTCTATCAGCGGGGCTACACCAGATTAGCCAGTTTTATGTGTGTCTGAATCTCCTTCTCGCGAAGAACCAGGTGAGCCCATTAAGGGGACCATCTGTTTGGGTCTTCATTTATTCATTCATCAATATTTACTCAATTGAGCATCTACTAGGTGCCAGGAACTCTGGGAGGTGCCGGGAATGCAGTAGCAAACAAGACGGACGCAGTCTCGGCCTTACCGTGGATTACAGCTTTACAAGGGAGGCGATTTAATCGTGGTGTCTCCTACAAAGGACACTACGGAATTTAGCAGGGGAGCCAATTATGATTATAATAAGTGCTACAAAGGAAAATAATATAAAGAAAAGTATAGACCGGCGCCTTTGAAACTAAAGTTGCAACTCATTAGAGGAGCATGAAATCAATTGAGTGAGACAAGAGCAGCGAGCCTTCACTTAATGGAATGAATTGGAATAGAAAGAAATAGAAAACGGAATGCTAGATTGTACCCGGTGTAGGAAGAGGAGGTACAAGAATTAGTACATATGTGTGCACGTGCGTGCGCGTGTGCCTGCGCACTGGGAGCAGGCGAGCAGGGTTCCCAGTGCAGCTCGGATGGCACCTGCTAGGTGTCCTCCACTCTTGCTGCCCATTTGCACACAGTCCACTTCCGATTAAGGTGCAGCACAGTGAGATTTCAAGCTCCAATAAAGACTGTCCCAGACTTTGAACATGGAAAACAAAGGAATTAACACATAGATGAATGCTGGGACAGAATGGAAAACAAATTATTTCTTCCTCTGGAACACGGTGGAAAAAGCCTTAAGGCCATTGATTTAAACACACCATGAGACTATGAGAGACACGCTTACCACCGGCTGCTCCAACCACAGCTGCTTCATTAGAGCCTACCACATCCTAGGCTACGTGAGCTTGCTCCACAATCCTTGAACCTGTCTGGTTAGTCAGGAATGGGACTCTGAACTAAGTCCAGCCAGTGGTTTACTAATAATCAATCAGATTTACCTATAAGGCTTTTGGATTTGAGGTCCTGGGAGCCTGAGCCCCTTGGATGTAGACATTAGCATAAAAGATCATGTAAGGTCAACATGAGGTGGCCAGATAGGTCCACCTTCGGGATGAATAAGCCCAGGAAGCTGACTCAGAGATAGAATAATGGAGAAAACACACACAGAGAAAGAGAGACGGAACAAGGAAGCTCAGGTCCTGACCTCAGGTTTAGAATCTCAACCTTACTTATTTACTCTTCCCAGATTCCATAATGTCTTAATATTTTTCAGGGAACACTATTTCTCTTTTCACACAGCAGGTTAATTTTCTTACAAAGAGTCTTCTCTGGGAAAGAAAATGGTATAAAGTTCATGTTTGCTTTTGATGCTTATTGATATCAGTGATAATGTACCCACCAAAAAAATGAGCAAAATATCATTCGTTTGAAAAGACCAGGGAAAGAAAACTAGTCCGTAAATCAAAGAGGCTTTGCAAACAAGTCCTCAATCATTTTCTGTCTAATATCTAGATTGAGAATTTTCAGCCTTTTACACTGTCTCCTTCCAAAATAAATGATTTTCCACATGGGTTTCACAGTATTCTCAGCACTACAGTCATCCATTTTTAGATACAGAACAGAGAAACTGGCTCCCTTCCAGGTCACTCCTATGTTAATGATACATCCACAATAATGTGAATGAACCAAACTGAGATATTCAGTGTTTGCTTACAACAGAGTCTGTCTGTTGCTTTTATTGTGAATGGCACAATAGCTCAAAAATGAAGATGCCACTGATAGAAGACACCCTTGTGTTCATTCACTCTGAGCTTTGTTTGCTACTTGAACTTGATTACAACTGACATCCATTGAGGAATATAAAAACATCCATTCTCCCTTTAGTCATTCAGGCACATAATGAATTTCAACAAAACACAGAGGAATCCAAGAATCTGCATCACCCAGAGAGTGCCCTTGAAATGAAGCCTTACCTTCTATTAGAACAAAATGTTTTCCACATTAAGAAGAAAGTCTTAGATTTGTACACTGCGGTGGAGGCTGTACTTACACGTCCTATTTTTCCTATGTTTATGAATTGTGAATCCAAAGACATCAAAACTGTTGAATAAAATAGAAAATATTTTCTCTTAAGCATAGGGGATGGCATGGAATGGCTGTGAATTTGTACCAAATTAGAAAAGACAAATTTTGCAAGTTGATATCTAAAAATGACATCTTATCAGTCAACAACAATAACAAAAAAAAATCAAAGAAGGCAGAAGCATAAAGTAAATAGAAAACTATAAGAAGGAAGAACAATCATGCTAGACAAAGAGTTGTGTTCTGATGGACTGGATGGTTTCATTACAGAGTCTGGCTGAGTGGCCTGATGCTTGGACAACCAAGGCTGGATGTCTCTGCCTCAGGTCAGCTGTTCCCTCCACAACCTCAGACTAAATCCAACCCATACTAACCATCTTCCAAACGCATAGAGGAAAATCCAATGCCATCATCAAAAAATAATTAAACTTAGGGGCACCTGGGTGGCTTAATCGCTCAAGCATCCAACTCTTGGTTTTGACTCAGATCATGATCTCATGCGTCTTGAGATCAAGCCCTGAGTTGGGCTCCATGCTTAGCAGGGAGTCTGCTTGAGAGTCTCTCTTCTCCTCTCCCCCTCCCCTCACTCCCACACACACTCTCTCTCTCGATAAAATAAATAAACCTTAAAAAAAAAAATTAGCTCCCATCCACACCCCAAAGCAACATCTTAATGTGTAAATCAGCTAATTACTGTTAAAGCAAAATAAGGCTTCATAATCCTACTAAGATTTACTGAGCATCAAGAGGAGTCTAGGAAATTACAACATTTTCTATTATTTTGACATCTTTATTTTTTTTTCTAATTAGTTCATTCTAAAGAAACAATGGGTATCAAAAAAAAAAAGAAAGAAAGAAAGAAAGAAAAAAAGAAACAAGGGGAAAGGGAGTGTCATGTTGCCCTGATGTAGGACCAGTAACTCAGCTACACAGTGTGCTTCTACGTAGCCTCAGTTTAATCCTATTTTTTTTTCTTACTCCCAGGATTGGTCCTAGCCCCGGTCTGAACCCTATACTACCCCAAGAAGTAAAGGTCTAAGTGATTAGGATGAACACAATATCCAGAGTTAATCATATCTGACCCTAAGTAGGAGCATTCTAAAGGCTATTTCACTATGTTGAGGAAAGTCCATAAAACTCAGACTGGGGCTTTCCTTCCTAGTCACAGATCTCTTAAGTTGGCACTGCAAGTCCAACAAAAACATGATAAATATCCAATGCCAACCAGATATCTATTTTAATATTTGTGAGGAGCTAAAGATAGCAAAACTAAGGATTCTAAACTTTTGTCAAATTTAAATCTTTAAATTTGTTTCAAGGAGACATTTTATGCCTCAGTAACTCATTAAGTTCAAAAGCAAGTCAGAAGGGAAAGACATGTTCGTATCTCAGAAGACAAAGAAATGTAACATCAAATTATTATCGTGATTAGAGCTTGTAGACTTCTCTGAACACATCAAAGAATTAAGCAATCTGTGAAACTCGAACCCAGGGCCATGGGCTGTATGATCATCCTGTGGGTCACTGAGTTACTGGTTTAGCAACTACACATGTGGCTCAGTGTGTCCCCTCAAGGTCTCCCACTGACTCTGACCAGTGAGTCAATGCAAATGTCTACACATAGTTAACTGGGATGGTCTGACTTAGGGAATTCATGTTTTTCAAACTCAAGGACTTGAAACTAAGTATGGAAATGTTTCAGAAAATCAAAACCATGATATTAATATTTTGTGTTAGGAAGGAGTCTGTCCATATTTGGTATTTTCTGTACTTTTAATGTTGAAAAGAATTAGGCCTACTAGAGTGCCAGTGTTGTGATTCCAACTTAAAATGTATAGCTGAATGACTGATTTAGGCTTATGATTTTAGGTTGGTATATTACTAAGTTTATACAAAGCATTGAGAATCTAGGTTCACCATATCTCTAAGTTTAACTTACTAGAGTCATAAAAAATAGTGTTGGGGAAGTATCATTAAGTCGAAGGAACATGTATAAAGAAAGTAATCAAATATATAAAGGCACTTTATAATATCTGAATGTTTCGATTATAGACCAAATGTTATTCAAGAATCTTTGAATGTGAATAACATTTTCTAGACATATAAACTAACTGAAAGGATACGTAAGCTAAACTTAAAAGCCGAACAAAGAACTAGGTATTATGAATTTTGTAAACCCAAAGCAAACTTGTGAATAATCTTCTGTGCACACAACAATTACACTGAATAACACCAAAAGTTTCACATCAACGCTTCAGATTTGAGTGTGGAAATTGGAAGAGACCCCTTCCCCTGCCAGGGAATTAAAATCTTTAGGGTTAATTATAACCCTGATTGCTATCTCAGAGTCTAAGAATGAACCTTCCATAGCAGGGAATGGAAGGGCAGGGTCATTGTGCATTTCTTGTTTAATGTCTCACATCTAAAACTATGCTCTAGATAGTGGAGTTTCACTCTAATATTCACAGATCAGGGCAAATGGAGCACACTGGAAATCACACAGATCATAGTGACAATCTGAGAACTCTAAGGAGCTCAGTGTGGCTGACCATAGAGTACAAAGGAGGACAACTTTAACTTCATAATCTCTCTCTCTTTTTTTTTTTTTAAGATTTAATGTCTTTACTCATGAGAGACACAGAGAGAGAGGCAGAGACACAGGCAGAGGGAGAAGCAGGTCCCTGTGGGGAGCCCAATGCGGGACTTGATCCCAGGGCCCCAGAATCACCACCTGAGCCAAAGGCAGACGCTCAACCACTGAGCCACCCAAGTGCCCTAACCTCATAATCTATTTAAACACAGGAATCAGACATCCATGAACAAAGAAAAATTTTTAGAACTGTAAGTAACCCTAGAGAGATTATCTATTTCACTTTATCAACAGCAGAGCTATCTATCTTCAATCTAATAGCTTGGGTTTTTTTTTTTTTTAAGATTTCTTTCTTTCTTTTAGAGCAAGAGAGTGTGTGTGTGCAAATGGGACAGGGGCAGAGGGAGAGAATTGTTCAAGCAGAGCATGACCCATGAGATCACAACATGAGTGGGAACCAAGAGTTGGGGCATTTCAACCATCTGAGCCACCCAGACATTCCTCTAATAGCTTGTTAAATGCAAAACACAAATTAGAACGTATGACCCTGTAATACGTGGCTAAATATTTTAAACTCCTAGAACCAAAAAAATTTAAAAAATAAATAAAAAAAATAAACTCCTAAAACCATCGCAGCTTTCCCATAGAACACTTACATGGCAATTCTTGATGAAAAGGCAAACGCAATTACAGCATCATAATTAACAAATAAAAAACAAGGGAACAGCAAATGGTGCTTGAAAAGATGTTGACAATAACTTGTGGAATCCTCAGAGGAGATTGAAAATGGCCCTTGGGATCTGCTGAACGGTAATATGAGCATAACCCGGAATGCAAAGAATATTTTCCATCTGGAATAATATACCTACATACACTAAGTAACTCCTCCTACATAAAGGAACAAAGTAAGTAGGAAAAGCACTCACACCCTTTGCTTGGTCCAAGAAATCTAGTGGAAATCTGTGTTTCTAAACATTTGTCATTCAGGTTCAACCATCATAGTTTTTGCCATATCCTCATCACTCTTGTGTCCCATCATTTACTTAACATTTTTCTTTAAGTCAAATTTAGCTTTTTCCTGTACATACTTTTACAGTGTATATATAGGTATAGATCCTAGAAACGAGATATGCATTATGCTATATACGTACTGTAAATGCTGTACTTAGGAAAATATCGGGCAAGTAAGGCAATGACGCTTTTTGTTCAGGAATTGCCAAATGCACAAAAGTTTTCTCTAGCTTCCAAAAGGAAAGACATTCTGCATTTGTCCTTCCTCTAAAAGAACCATTTATATACCATGTAGGTAGTTCAGCAAACATGAGCTCTTCTTACTCCATGTCAAGTCCAATCCTGTGCCCTGAGGGTCCCAGAGTCTCATCCTTGCCCTCCGCGAATCGAGAATGTAATGCTGAATGAATGGATTCTTTGGGGAAAAAATATTCACCCCATCTTAATAAATATTCCTGTTATGACGGAATTTTAACATGCACTTTTCTCCTGAGACTGGTTAGAGTATCATTAAGGACAAAACTGATTCCTGACAAAGCAGACTGAGGAGCCCAGAATTAAATTTTCCCAGAAAGGAGCCAGGCGGGAACAATCTTGTGTGATATATTAAGATCTGAAATAGGTAATGAAATAATGTGTACGATGGGAGCATAATTATACAAATATATGTATATTTATGCATAAAATAAAGATTAGAAGGAAGTACACCAAGACCTCAAAGTATTAACAGTAATTATCTCTGCATATTGGAATTACACGTGAGTTTTATTTCCTTACTTGTAATTTTTGTGTTGTTTCATTTGATGAGATTCTATCTTTTTTGATATCAAAAATAAAATTTCTTTTTACTTTAACCTTTGATTCCCATTTACCTAAGACTTTTTTATTAGAGAGGTATTTTTTGTGTTACGTATGTGTGTTTGGGCGCCCCATCTTTAGCAACAAGAAAAAGACCACTTTTTTATAAATCTGATATTTTCAGCACTGACTTTCCCTACGTTTTCCTAGTCAGATACTTAAATCTCCTCTATACCTGCCTTTTCCCAATTATTTTATTTACTAGTATAATGAAAAATCTCACTTAATGGGCAGCTGAAAAATGTTGATTTCCAAATCCAGCAAGAAATTCTCTCAATTATTTTGTAGGAAAGGAGCTTTATACTACATTAGGGACCCACTTAAAGGGATTCTTCAACTTTCATTCAACCCACCCTTCCCTACATCCCATGCTGACCCCTCCAAGACACCTGCCCACATAGAACCCAGATTCATAACACATTTCACATTAGCTGATAGCAGTGCAGCCTTTTAAACACCAGTTATGTTTATTTATTATTAGGCAATCATTTAAAAATTTTATTACATTTCCTGTCACGTGGTATAGGAAATGGAAAATAAAAGCGCACACCCAGCTCTACTACTATTAATGCAATTCATTTGAGGGGGAAAATGGCGAACTCGAAGTATACTGAAAACTACACAGTCAGATACTCATTGGATTGAGAAAGAACCCTGTGTTTATAATTGTGAAGGAAACGGAACAATATGTTCAAAAGGCTGAAAATATATTATCAAATATTTTCTTAAAGGCAGTACTTTTTTAACATTGTTTCAACTATCTGGGAAAGGAAACCTCTTTATAACATGTTAAGTCTTTCTCAGATGCCAGACAGGTTCCAGTAAATCATCTATTAATTCTCTTTGACTTTTTGTTCTTGAATAAAGGTACTTACTTCTGCACCAGCTCCCTGGGCTTTCTACCCTTTCTAAAATATTGGTTCTTCCCCCCGTTTTGTTCAGAAGCCAAATGATTAGCTTCAGGCTCATGACTGATTTCCTATTGTTCCATTCACTCTAACCTCTCCTCATTGCGCCAACAATCTGGACCCCAGAGGGATTTGTCACAGTTCTCCAATTCTCTTTCTCCCTTGGCAGCAATTTTTTATTTGATTTTTTCTCTTCCTTTACTTTTATAAAAAGAAAAATTCTCACTTTAACACTTCCTTTTAAATGGTCCTTTGGTTATGAGAGGAGGAAAGGGCCTTCACTTCTTGGAACTCATGCAACGTTGACAGGGAACACCGAGGCTCATCTCTTTGTGCTACAACCCAGGGATATGGAAATGATACTCTTAAAAATGGTATTGCCTTCCAGTCTATATTGGAATCTATTCATCATGATGATAAATTTGGTTTGATTCTATCACAGAAGCTATTTTTTTAAAAATCACTGATAAAGTAAAAACAATCAACAGGTACTTAAAAAAAATCTCTGGAAAGGAATACAAAAATGATACTCCGCTCTCAGATAAATGGTATGACTTTCAGATAACAAAGTATGTGCAGCGATAGAACAAATATAACTATTGAAATCATTCTGGGGTGAGGGGGAGTGGGAGATAGAGGTTTCCAGTCATGGGCGGAATAAGTCAAGGGGATAAAAGGTACAGCATAGGGAATATAGTCAATGGTATTGGAATAGCATGCGATGACAGGTGGCAGCTACACTTGTGGTGAGCATAGCATAATATATAAAAAAGTTGAATCACTACTTCATGCACTTGAAAGTAATGTAACACTGCATGTCAACTATACTTAAATAAAAATAAAGAAATTATTCTGAGTGAGGAATCTTGTTGCCATCATTATGAGTAATTGCATCAATGATCCAGGCAGTATACACTGGAAATCATATTTCATCTCCCCAACATTCTGTGAGGCATGTAGTTCTTACCCTCCTTTTTTATATGTTAAGAACCAGGCTCAGAGAGGTTGCTTAATGCCCGCACGTCACATGGTAGGGCTGAAATGAATACTCGTGCAGAACTGGGAAAGCCTGAATGCAAGAAGAAAGTCAGGCAAATGAATTCTGTGTTGGACTCTGCATCATTCGAATCTTGAAGATTTGTCCAGAAAGAACAGATCTTTTAAAAAAAGATCTCACTTAGTTGAAATCCCATTTTTGTAAACTGTACACATACAGGAACTATTCATACGCAGGAACTATTCTAGTGGCTAAAACAATAAAATTAAAGTTTTATAAACGTCGCCTGATAACTAGTTATCACCACTATTGGGCATTTTATTTTAATATTTAAAATTTTAGATAACATCTTTTTTACCCTGATTTAATCTATGTAAAACAATCTGTGTTCCATATATCTCATTCACGTATGTTATCATTACGATTTGAAAGATTTTATGTTATTTATGCCTAAGAAAAGTATCAAGAGTGGACTAAATTTACAGTTTAATTACAGAAATTTGAAAGCTGACCACTAGTTTCCTAGAATTCTAATTCTTTTTTTTTTTTTTTTTTTTTTTTTTTTTATTGCATTGGCAGTAAAACGCAGCCAATATGAGAGAATCCTTTTGGAAGCAATCCCAATGACCACAGGATATCTTTCATCTACAGCTCATGTCTTACTTAACATCAGAAAACACAAAGTGGGTGGGTATTCAAACTATTACAAATCAGTTTTGAATTATAACACAGGCAAATCTTGTTGATTTTACCATGATTTTTTTTTAAAGATTGTATTTATTTATTCATGAGAGATACAGAGAAAAGGCAGAGACACAGGCAGAAGGAGAAGCAGGCTCCATGCAGGGACCCCAATGTGGGATTTGATCCCAGGTCTCCAGGATCATGCCCTGGGCTGAAGACGGCGTTAAACCGCTGAGCCACCAGTAAAATCATTTACCATGATTTTTTTAAGGTCCTTCTAGCACTATTTCCACTTATTAAACAGGACCCTCCAACTTCAGTAAGATCTGCATCCCTAGAAATTGAAGAGTTAATTTCTTTGTTAAAAAAAAAAGTTATTTTTCTACAGTCTTCTCCTTTCCCCTTAAGACTTCCAAGTCAACACAGTAGTGAGAGTCTCTCTCTCTCTCTCTCTCTCTCTCCCCCCCCCTTTCTTATTTATAGACCTATAGTGGCATTAGCTCATTTTTAATAATAATTTAAAATAAATCTACGTCTTAAATCTCTTGATTTGGGGATGATAAAGACAACTAAATCTTGAGAGATACAGAATTTAGGAGGGACAGAGTTACTTTTCCTTGCCAAAGCATGATATCTTGTTACGCAATTAAATGAGGAGTCTTCAAAAGGCTTAACTGACATCCCGGGCACCTCTGGGCTCAACAGCATAACATTTTGATAAGGAAAGTTGTAAACAGATGAGATACATATGGATTATGTTTCCCTTGAAATGCTCAGGGTTTTAAAAACTAACAGATAATGTGCTTTGAGCTTTCATCCAACTCTCCCTTCTTGTGAAATTCGATGACCCTGAACACAGCTCTCTCCCTCACCTAGGATTATGAACTGGTGTGGAAAGAGGAGCCACATATCGCAGCAGATCAGTGATGAGGGCACATAAAAATATCTAATGTACCAAATCCACCCTCTGTATTCAGATTTGTAGTTCAAGCCCACGAGACACATCAGAAAGTAAAGGGTAACAGAGAAAAAAAAGCAAAAGAGGCAAATGAAACAAACATGGCACAAGAGCATTGGAAGGGTTTTATTATACCACGAGTCCACAATTCTCAATTTTGCAAAATCCCTGAACGTTGAAACAATATGAAGTAAGTATGACCAGCCTATGAAACATTATTAAATGGGGCATTTGTCCTTATGTTCAATTGCCACAAATAATATATTTAATCAACTGAAAGGGATACAGTTGTATAAGGAAAAAGCAATTGGACATATTCTACTTAACAGTGTCTTGCAAGACCCCATCTCAGAACTTTTATTACTTTTAATATATAACATAAATACATGATAATATAATATAATTAATATTTTTAATATAAGTGAATCCTTAGGAGAGGACTTCTGTATACTAGTAACCTGAAAATAAGCCTGCAGCAGACAGAACTATACACAAAAGCACTTTGGGAAGGAGAATGAATGGACATTGCAGTTTGCTGGATGGCATAATTATGCTGTGGCCACAGTTGCCTGGAGCTTAAAAATACTATAGGACTTAGCTCTGGACAAATAAACTAACATTTTCAGAGTCTGCTATGAGCCAGGCACCATATCTAAATCACATACCCAACCTCTTTGCCTCCTAAAAGCTCTCATCATGATCATCACCTTGAACGTGTCAATGACAACCTCCAGGACTCCAAGAGATCAAGCCAGGTTATTGTTAACTCTCAACTGTGTATATAAAATTTTATAGTTAACTTGTAGTTCAACGTGCCATACAAAGCACACATATTCCTCTTCTCCCTCCCAACTCCCTTCGAGATTACAAAGGTAAACAGACAAAAGAAGAGGAGAACAAAACCCATGGCACGGTGGAGTCAGAAGGGATGCTTTCTAAGGATTTGGAAGTCTGATATTTTCACAAATTTCTGGAAGATGGAAGGAGAAAGGACTTACATTTATAAATCCAGTCTTTCAAAACCAAAACAGTCCAGCTTACATACATAAGGAGGCTATAAAAGGGGATGCTGGCTTTCTCTTGAAACAGATACACATTCAGGAGGGCTGTGGCATTCATTTCCAGCTGGAGCTGCAAGAACTTTCCACTAAAAACAGTGTAAGATTTGTTTGGGAAGGATTATCACTTAGAGCGTTTGGGCTGGAGACATAGGCAGAGCAAAGCCTGCAAGAATCCCAAAATAACTTAGTGTACCCAGAGAGTAAAACAAGGATGGCAGTTATCCCCAGGGGTAAAACTCAGTGAAGGCCTCTGCTACGGGCTGAATCGTGTCCTTCCCAAATCCGTATGTTGAAATCCCAGCACTAGTAGAATGCAATGTATTTGGAGACAGAGTCTTTAAAGATGTGATTATCTTAAGATTATGGGGGGGCCCTAATCCATGAGGACTAGCGTTCTTATAAGAAGAGGAGAAAGAACACAGACATAGAGGAAAAAAAACCATGTTAATGAAAAGGAGAGAGAGGCCTTGGAAGAAACCAACCATGCCGACACTTTGATTTCACACTTGAAGCCTCCAGGACTGTGAAAAAGTAGATTTCTGTTGTTTAAGTCAACCAGTCTGTGGTCCTTTGTTACGGAGGCTGTAACAAACTAATACAATCACCACCCTATTGGTCCCAGTGAATCTATACTGCTTTGAAAACTGTGAGGGTCCCAAGCTAGACCATCAATCTCCACCGATGGAGCCGAAAGTCCATAGTCAGTCTTGTATCCCATTCAAGAAAGACCTTGTGCCGAGGAGATGCCATACCGGGTATTTAGATGAATCAATATACTCCCCGTTTCAAAAAGATGATTGCTCAACCAAAACCCAACAAATATCTAATGGAAACTGAATAAGATGGAGAAACTTAACCTGGATGGATGAGAAATAATACAAGACAGAAATGCAGTCTAAAAAAAAAAAATCTAAAAAAAAATTAAAAACTAAAAAAAATAAAAATAAAAATCTAAATAGTATCCTCAGAGTGTTATGGACATGAAGAGCCAGCCTCCGAATGGAGAGCTATCTCATTTGAAATCCCCTTCTCATACCCAGGCCACCAGCACTGCCAGCCACCTGTTTCTTTAGGCTCTAGACAGCTAGGGACAACGATTAGTAAATGAATGGGGAAAATATAAAGACAGAAAGAACAGAGTGCGCGGGTTTTCGTGGGCTACATCCCCACAAAGTTTCAGAATACCTGGTAAGGGAACTTTGATTAGTACCAGAACTATGCTGTATCCTAGTAAGAGATGATAGCTGTAAGCGTGTAGATGAGTCACAAACGTTAAATATCACCATATATCCGATATGCAGATAAAAATAATTATTATTATAAAGAAATAAATAATTTCTTTATTTCATCTGTGATGCCTCCAGTCTAGGTTTCTACCCAGGGGGTAAGCAAAAGTATGCGCATGGGTACTGTTAGATGATAGATAGACAGATGGATGGATGGATGGATATTAGGATAAATGTCCAATGGTGTATAAAGTTTAGCCTCATCCAGTAGTTAAAGCAGTTCCGTGAGAACCAGTCCATATGAGTGTATCAGCGTGGTGCTTCGCAGGTGACTGGCACTCGTGGGTCCAGATCCCTCTGCCCGGCTTGTGCTCATTCAGCTCTGGCTGCTGCAGGCCCCAGACCCTCGGCTTCACCTTCCATGGGGTTCCTAGCCCATGGGGCCCCTCCACCGGGAGGATCTTTGGGCGAGCTGGCTAGAGCTCCAGGCCCCACCGCACAGGAGGGCTCCGAACTTCAGATCCCTACACGACCTCAACCCGTTTTGTTATCAAGTTTACGTTCCTGTGGCTGTGCCCCAGGTTTAAGGAGGAAGAACTCGAGAGACAGCCTCTTTCTAGGGGCCTAACAACGAGCGGGGAAGGTGGCGCAGCTCTAGCAGTCACCACCACCACCACCACCACCACCCCACCCCACCCCCACTCCCCACCCCACCCCCCTGCCCTGGACGTTGCCCCGCATAGGGAAGGTGCCCCCTCCCGGGCCTCCCTGTGCTTCTCTGCCCAGGGCGGGAGAGGGCGGGCCTGCCCACCTCGGGGGCCCACCTCCCGGCCCAGCAGGCCTAGATCTTGATAAGGCGGAAAGAAAGAGAAGTGAACTCGGACAACCCTTTCTGAAGATAATAGCTCAGTTTCCAAATCTGCAAAATCTTATTTTTGAATGTGAACAGTCAAATATGATCTTTGTTCTCCTCGCACTTATTCATGCTTTTCCTAAACCAAACCCAGGCCTTTGGATGCTCAAAGCCAAGCAAGATCATCCACTCTAAACAAGAAAGAAGGTGGCCACACAGAATATTCTTTGGCCGCACAAAGGAATACAGTGCTAGTTTATGCTACAGGGGCCTCAGTCAGGGACGGGAGTCTGCACGGTGGGAGCGGAGGCCTCGGGCCTCGACTCCCCACGACGAGAACTCGCCCGGGTCTCCCCACTTTAGGGAGGGACGAGCACGGAGGGCAGCATTCAGGCCAAAGGTGGGAGAGTCCCCAGGCTCCGCGAAGGTGAACCGGCCCCCAAGTGATTCTGGAACCCGGTATACTTAGGTGCCCCCCGGGTGAGCCGTGACCTCAGCGGGTCTCTCCGGGACGCTGCTTCCAGTCGGGCCGCGCCTGGCACAGGTGGGCAGGGAGCAGCGCCACGGCAGTCTTGGGGGGGGGGGGGGCTGCACCTGCCCGAACCCCGGGGCTGCACCTGCCCAAACCCGGTGGCTGCACCTGCCAGAACCCGGGGGCTGCACCTGCTCGAACCCGGTGGCTGCACCTGCCCGAACCCGGGGCTGCACCTGCTCGAACCCGGGGGCTGCACCTGCCCGAACCCGGGGCTGCACCTGCTCGAACCCGGGGGCTGCACCTGCCCGAACTCGGGGGCTGCACCTGCCCGAACCCTGGAGCTGCACCTGCCCGAACCCGGGGGCTGCACCTGCCTGAAGCCGGGGGCTGCCCTGGAGCAGAGCTGGAGCCGGGAGCGTCAGCCGCAGGGCTCGGAAGCCCCCAGGCCCGGGTGCTGTGTCCCCAGGCTTCTAGCGTGCGGCTTGTGTATCAGGGTCACGCGTCCACCGCTTCCCTTGGAGGACTTGGGGCTCTGCCCGGAGGCACGCCCCCCCCCCCATGCTCCCTTCTAGCTCCTCCCTGAGCCTTGGAAACCTCAGGTGAAGGAAGCCAGTTCCAGAAGGCCGCAAGCTGTGTGGGTCGGTGATAAGGAAGCTCCCAAGGGGCAAATCCATAGAGACAAGAAGTGGCTCAGCCATCGTCTGGGGCCGGGAAGGTGGGAGGAACTGGGAATGACTGGGGTGCCAGAGTGGCACAGGGTTGCTATATGGGCTGATGCTAAGGTCCTAAAAATCGTGCCCAACTCTGCGAATATAATAAAAACGGTTAAACTGTGAACTTTAAATGGGTAAAATGTATGGCGTGGAAATTACAGCTGAATAACCTGTTATAAAAAAAGTAAACCTAAAAGGTACCGACCGTACTTCCCAACCGACGATTGCAGCCAATACTTTGTGGCCAAGGATGTGCGGCAAGCAAGCGACGCCACTTTCTAGGACATCTTAACTCGCTCTGCCCTCTCCGGGAGTGTGATGCGTTGTCATAGCTCCACACTGATGATATTTGTGATTTAGCAGCATCATCACCTTCATCTCCCGCAGCGATCGCACAGTTCAGTGCCACCTGCTTATCTCCTGCTGAGACTCCTATTGTTCTGTTTATCTTATTACTAAATAAATCTGTTTCATTTTAAAATGCTATGTTTTGGCTCCTGTGGCACAACAGCAAGCCCCTGGAAACTTGGCTCTTCGTGTTCATTCCTGATATCATTTTAATGGACTTCTGGCGCGCATAGGCAAAAAACAGGTAGGCCATTTTCTAAAAAGATTCTCTTTTCAGAGTTGACGTGGAGATATTTAAAATCTCAGATAAAAAAATAAAATAAAATAAAATCTCAGATAAGATTTTTTTAAAAGATTAAATTTTCTCTGTAAGATCTTCAAAACTCTAAGATAAATAAGTACTAAAACAAAAAAAAAAGAAGAAAAAAAAAAGCTGGTGAAACCAAAATACCTCACCAGAGAGTTAATGTCAATTATTGAAAGAATATCTGAACTCATCAGGTTTTTTCTTAGTCATGAAGAGTACGTAATAAATACATTTTCAAATTTATGTTCATCAACGTTGGCTTCTTCGGGGGCTCGTATAGACCCACAAGGACAAGGAGGAGGCCCAGGTCTTTGTCTCAGAGCAGGGTTGCCAGAAAAATAGAAATCTGAGCTCAGGAAAGAAAAGATCATTTTGGGTTGTAGAAAGGGACAACTGCATCCAAAGTAAAGTGTCAGCCAAGGACCTCAAAAGATGATTGGGTCCCTTTGGCAGAGCCTAGAATATTCTCTAAGGTAATGAGCTGCGAGAGGTAAGATGTGTCGGAACGGGGCTTTGTAGTAGCTGCTGCAAACAGCCCATTGACAAGAAAAAGATTGGGAAGGACATTGGCATTCTGATTTTTTTAATCTTTATTTTTTTCTTAAGGACTTAAAATGTAGTTGATTCTATGCCCATGCATATTTCTTGAAATGTTAAAGGAGAATTGAAATGCAACTCCCAAATCTTCAAATCTGCAAAAGTATTTGATCTCAAAACTCATGTTCATACCATATACAATAATTTTTACCTATTTCTTTTCTTTTTAATTTTATTTATTTATTTATTTGAGAGAAAGAGCACAAGCAGGGGGAGAAAGAGAGCAGGGGTGGGAGCTGGGGGGTGGGAAACAGGCACCCCGCAGAGCTGGGAGCCCAGTGTGGGGCTCCATCCCAGGACCCCGGGATCATGACCTGAGCTGCAGGCAGACACAACCAACTGGCCCACCCAGGTGCCCCACTGTTACTTCTTCCTGTGACTTTCCTATCAACTAGAGTAAAGGGGAAAAGACTAAAGCATCTGACTCAGACACAATTCACCACAAGTTCCCAAATAAACACTTCGTGAATTCATCATGAGAAAGGACTTCTAGAGGAGTCCTAGGAGAGTGCCAGGGTCAGTGAGTTCATACGTGACTGTAGATGCTCAACTAACGTTTGCTGATTGAAGACAGGTGACTAAATATGTGCCCAGACTGAGTCCTTACGACAACCACTCCTTAGCCTCACCATACACTATAGTTTTTGGTGAATCCTGCTAAATTCTAAGTGTATAGAGACACTACTACCAAAGTCATATTAATCCCCACAATCCTTCACACCAAAGGCCGCAACTGAAAGTCAGACACACTGTAATTATATTGATCTTAACTTGCGATAAGCTCCAAAGCCCTGGAGATGAGCCACATTAATCATTTACTCCATATACTTACTCTGAAGCTTCCAGACTGAATGGGCAACCAGTAACGATAAGTCCATGAGTGCCTTATGATATTCCATGACAGGTAAAATTTGGAACTCTTTCTACAGATGTCAAAAAACATTTGTGCTTTTCCGTATTCTGGTTAGAAATGTTCCTTGTGTCAGTAATTTTGCACGAAACCCCAGACTATTTAGGAAAAAAGATTTTAGGTACATTAAGAGAAAATATTTATTAAATTAATATGAGATGAAAATTGCCTGAGGAAATAGTTGAAGTCTTAATCCTATTGACTGTGTGAGCTACTAATGCACAATTAATTATTCTCATACAATAGTCATTTGTGACATTGTTCTGTACTTGAGGGAAACACTAGGAATTTTTATGGAAACCAATTTTCATTGTGACGTCATAAAATCTGCTAGTTTTCTAACAGGTAATCAATAAGAGGCATTTGAGCCACCACGTATTCTAATAAATAATCATGCATTTTACAAGCTTACTAAATGGGGAACCAGACAGTGAGAAACAAGATGGGAAAGCTTTTAAGCAGAACAGGAAATAGAAATGGATAATTGTGATTATTTCAAAGTCGGGTTAGTACTTAAAATAAGAATAATTCTAACCAAATAAAATACATTGGGTTAATGTTTTTGATCACAGAAAAAAATAGATCAAGTTCAAAGTTCATGATAATGAAAGACAGACAACTAAAACTCTGAGTGATGCCAATTTCTAAACTATAGACAACACAATTGACCCACAGGAGCTATTTGAACAGTTTCTGAAACTTAAAAAAAAAAAAAAAAATCCATCTAATTTTGTCAGCTGCTGCTGCCAAGGAATGCATCGTGTTAAAATAAAAATGTCATACAATGTGTCCTTCAGCATAAAATCACCAAAGTGTTCTATGTTATTAACACAAGCACCTTTTATTATTCATAGAGAACTTCATTTCCATGCCTTTGAGTTAAAGGGGTTTAACTTAGTGAACAGTGTCCTCCATTTATTGCATACTTTCTCTAAAGCCCTGGACATTTCCAGCTGACAAATACAGACACAGTTTTCATTTTCAGAAACAACATTAGTTTGCTGCACCACTGGGTGAAATCCAAGCATTTAGTCAGGCTTGTTTCCCTTGCTGCCTGGCTTAGCACATGTAATGAGAATTATGTCTTTCATTTCTACGCCAACTTGAATATATTAGATGCAAGAATAACAGAGTCAGCACTATATCAAGATAGACATGCCTGCAGAAAATAATCTAATGCGTCCTTACCCAGGTGGCATTCAACTCCTAAGCACTGTAACTAATGAACCACAAAAAACTAATGACAGACCACGGCTTTATATTAGTCTCATAAAATTTCATAATTTAAACTATTCAAGCCATTTGTTCTTTTAAGCAGAATTACCTTAAGACACTTTCCAACAATCTACTAGAGTATTTTCTGCCATTTTGAAAGTAAGCGTAGGAGGAACGCGGAGACATAATCAGACGATATTTGAGAGGTTAAAAAAGGCTGAGTACTACACCAAACAATACTATTTTCTCAAGAACAGTTAAGATCAAGAAAAGTAAATCAGAGTAATTGTATTTATTTTTTTACTTAGTTTTTTATATGTAGATTTTGGACTTTTTCCCAGTAAAGTGCCAAGTGCTAGTCTATCCTATCTCACATGTCTTTTCACTGAAGACTTACTGTCATGAATGAAATAAAGACTTCAATATCTTCATTTTAATGATGGAAAAATAGGGCTTGGAAAAACTAGGCTTGGAAGAATTAAGTAACTTACTCAGATGAGCTAAAATCCAAACTGACGTTCGCTGATTCATTTAATCACTCGACTGTATGGCCCCCCCAGGACGTTTTGTCCTTAGTAAACAATACCTACGTGGAGTGCCTAGGTGGTTCAGGCGGTTACACGTCCGACTCTTGATTTTGGCTCATGTCAGGATCTCAGAGTCCTGGGAGGGAGGCCCCATGTTGGGCTCTGTGCTCAGCAAGGAGTCTGCTTAAGATTCTCTCTCCCTCTTCTCCCCCACCTCCACTGCACTTTCTCTTTCTATCTCTCTCTCAAATAACTAAATAAAATCTTAAACACACACACACAATGACTACCTGCTTTTATAATTTTTATCATTTTATTTCATTTGTTATTTTTCATTGTATTTGATTCTAGGTCCTTACACTCTCCTTAGGTTTAGTTAACTGTCCAAAAAACTCAAATTCCTTACAGAAGTTAATATTGATAAACAGGAATTTAGCCATTTACTATACTCCTGAGCTAAAGCAACTCTTGTCGTTTTGGTCAACATTCACTCAATGACTTTGTGTTGACTGCTTTGGTAGATGCTATTGGCCATTCCCAAGACTCTCTTCCCCTTTGCCTGCCTCTGCTAAAGCATTTGGACGTTTTGAACAGTCATCTTCCAGACTCCTTTTCAGCTAGGAATGGCTACATGACACAATTCTATTCAATGACATGCAAGCAAAAGTCACCTGGGAGTTTGTGGAAATATCTCCACTGCCTGATAAAAAAGTAACAAAGGTTCCTGGGATGACCTCTTTCTTTCTCTATCTGCCAAGATTATAAACTTAATGCCTGGAACTGAGGCAGTCATCTTGTGTTTGAGAGTAAAAAACATAAGGACCCAAGAACAACACTGAAAACGGGCAATTCAGATGGAGAGTGAAAGTCTTAAGACTCCACTCCAATCCCATGACAGTCAGCATTTTAGGAGTCTTTTAAAGTGTAGATAAATGTCCTTATAGTTCAAGGCTCTCTTGGCTGCATTTTCTGTAACGCAGAACCAAAAAACCATTCTAACTCAGGTATGCGCTAGCCACGTTGCACGCACTTTCCTAAGTCGTCTTGATACAGCAAACATATTCGCAGAACTCACATTCTCATGAAAATGACATAAACAAACAAGCAAGTAAAGAATTTTGAGTACAGTAAAGAACTAAATAAAGCAGGGCAAGGTAGAGTGTGACAGGATATGTCCACAGAAAGTTTCTCGAAGGAGGTGACATTTGACCTAAATAACATGTGGGACAAAACCATGCTTTGGAGGAAAATCGTTTTAAACTAAAAAACAGTATACGCAAAAGCCATGAGACAAGAAAATTCCTGACGTATTTAAGGATTCACAAATGACCAGTATGATGGAAGCCCAGTGGAAGGAAGAGCAGACACTGCCACAAAAGTAAGCAATGCAGTTTTAATATCCATGAACTTTGATTTTAAAGCCTCGTATTTATCTGGGAGCATTTAATTTCTTTAAAAAAAAAAAAAAAAGCCATTCCCTTGACTTTTGGTAATTCCCTGCCATGCACTAAAAACTTTTTGTAGAACATTATCCTATCTCAACTCTCCATGACATCATTGGAACCATTTGAAACTCCCATCCATTCACCTGTTTTTAAGGACATTGGTGATACCAAAGAATGGTGGAGTTTCTTCGAAGTTTGTCTTTAGACATCCAAGCGATGCATAACAGCACTTGCTGAGACCATAAAATAAATCAGTTCTCTGAATAGAGGTCTGCCATATTTTTCATACTTCTTTCCCTAAGATGCTTCTAACACTAACCTACAGCATTTTTTTAAATGAGTTAGCACCTAAGAATGGAAAAAATTAAACAATTTCCTCACAACATATTCAGAAATTTTGACATCCACATTAATGATGAACTATGGGATTCCTTCAAGTCACCATCTGTTTGCAGAGCTATTTCAGAACCAGTGGTGCAAAGATGCTGGATATTTCCTTCTATGAGGAGACAGCTGGTAGGTAAAAGAGAAAAATGATAGACCCTAATCTAACCAATTAATCTGGTTTCCATATCCCTTTGTATAAGCATTATGGCAATAAGCTAAGGATGATTGCTTTTCACCTTGCATCTCAGTAGGGAAAGTGATGGATTTGCAAAATTTAGAACAATTCTAAAGATGGAATCAGAGGAAAACACTACACCAAGTGGCAAGACTAGGGTTCTGTTAAAGTCTACTTGAAGCTCTAGTATTAATATGTAGTTGAACTTATGATAAGCCTCCAAGACTCCATTATAAGTCTAAATATTGACTCTGAAGATAAACAGAGAGATACATTCATAGAAATGAAATACATCAGATTATATTTCATCATATTGAAATATTTATGAAAGTCTTATTCAATACAAGAGAAAGTAATTTCTTCATAGTAGTCCAGCTAATCAACGTCAAAGAATTGATAACATTAGAATATCACCATTTTGCAACCCAAATGAAATCACTGATTCAAGCACTACTCATTAATGAATGAAACCATTAGTTAACAATTTGATGGTGGACTTTTCAATGGGAGGCAACAGGCTTCACCACCAGAAACCACTGGTCAATCTTGGAGCTTTTTTTAAAAAATTGTATTTATTTATTTGAGAGAGAGAGAGAGAGTGAGCAAACAAGCATGAGTTGAGGCTGGGGGGAGGGAGAAGCAGACTCCCCACTGAGCAGGAAACTCGAAGCAGGGCTGGATCCCAGAAGCCCTGGGATCATGATCATGAGCCTGAGCCACCCAGGTGTCCCTGATCTGTTTTTATAACAAGTGGGCCAACCTGACATTGTGCCTCCACATGTGATACAACAAGAAACACAAAGGATGACCTGGAAAATAATCTGTTTCAAAAATTTGAATGTGGATCAAATCATATCCGTAGCACTAACTTTCATTTACAGGAAGTATGTAGGAATGAGGAACAATTTTAACATTGAAAGAAAGCAAATAGACAAATCCAGAACTTGGGCAACCTACAGGGCACTTGCCATGAGTCAATGACATGGGGAGAAAGCTACTGAGGAGATGACTTCAAGTGAAAAGAGTTTTAAGGGAGACAACCAACAAATGCATAAACTTGTTTGAATCTTTATTCTAAAAAAAAAAACAAACAAACAAAAACAGGTAAAGAGTTTTTTTAAACCAGAGAAATGTAATTATGAATTGCTTATTAGATGATACCAAAGAATTATTTTCAAAGTTTATTGTGAGAATGACACTGTGAGAATATAGCTTTTTTTCTTTGAGAAATGAATACCAAAGTTCATTAAGGTGAAGTGATGCTTTGTGTAGATTGTACCTTACACTAAATCAGCAAAGTAGGGAGAGGGGAGAGTAGATGAAGCAAATATGTCAAAATCCTGATAATCTGAGTGAAGGGAATAGAGAGTTTATTGAACGATTTTTCCTATTTTTTTCACATTTAAAAGTTTTTTTTTAGAGAGAGAGAGCACACAAGGGGAGGGGAGGGCAGAGGGAGAGAGAGAATCCCAAGCAGGCCCCATGCCCAGCACAGAGCCCATGTGGGGCTCAGTCTCATGACCCTGAGATCATGACCTGAGCTGAAATCAAGAGTGGGTCGTTTAACTGACTAAGCCACTCAGGGGCCCCTCATATTTGAAAGTTTTTATAATAATTTTTAATACTCATTAATCAGAGCTTCATTAGGTAATTTGTTTGAAAATGTTTCTCTTAGGACGAATAATATTACCAAAGCACTTTAAAAAATACGTGGCTACTGAAAATGTGCTAATTATGTAAGCTGTCCTACATCCATGCATTCATATGGGGCACCTTTCATTAATGGGATAAATCTGCCCTTTTTTACTGGTTGATTTTAACATAATTTCCTCTTAGGCAGCCCAGGTGGCTCAGCGGTGTAGCGCCGCCTTCAGCCCAGGGCATGATACCAGAGTCCTAGGATCGAGTCCCACATCGGGCTCCCTGCATGGAGCCTGCTTCTCCCTCTGCCTGTGTCTCTGCCTCTGTGTGTGTGTGTGTGTCTCTCATGATTAAATAAATAAAAAATTTTAAAAAAATAGTTTCCTCTTTGGTGGTCTGGCATTTTATTTTTACTTTTCCTGTTTGAAACTAATTGTGCTTCTTACAAACAAGACTTTGTAAAAAATAAAATAAAAAAATAAAATAAATAAAAAAACAAGACTTTGTGTCTTTCATCAATTCTGCTAAATTCTCAGTCATCATGCCTTCAAATATTTCTAGTTCATGCCTTCAATTTTCTCTAGTACATCTCTTTTGCTCTCCTTCTGGGTATGCAATTAAATGTATGTTGAACATGATTTTTCAATGTCTGCCACTATCACCTTCCTATTTTCTATTTTCCTGTTTCTCTGCAATTATTTGGTTTATTTATTCAAATATGTCTTCCATTTGCTAATTTTCTCTCCAGCTAACCTATTGTTCAACTTACTCTTCAAATTTTAAATCTAGCGACTACATTTTTTCATCTCTAAAAATCCTATTTTAAAATTTTACCTCTTTATAAATATCTTATTATTTACCAATAGCTTCTATTTTCTTGCCTTTTGATTATTATAAACATATTTACTTTACAATTTCTTACAGATTATTCACTATTATCTCAAGTTCTTAGATAATCTTGTTTGCTGAATCAGTCTGACTCACTCATTTTCTTGCATGTGTGTGTGATTGTGTCTGTACACACGCATGCGTCTGTGTGTTCACTCATTTAGAAAATATATATTGGGCACCTAAGTGCCAGGCACAGTTCTACCTGCTGGCCAGTAGAAGTGAACAAGAGATAATAATAGTGAACAAGAGATAATAATCCCTGCCCTCTACAGCTTTCTTTCTAATCTTGTTCTTAAGCAAGACTCTCCGTCCTTATCCCAATCCCAAGAAAATATGGTGCATTGTGCATCATTGACACATTTCTCCTGAGCAGTTTTATTTCCCTTCCATCAGGTGACCCAACATGTTACAGCTTCAGATACATTTTTATGTTAATTTCTCATTTTAGAATTTCCTAAACCATCAGGATACTGTAACTTAACTCCAAATCCATTTGAAGGATAGACAAAAGTTTAAATATCTCCCACCCAAAAAAGAGGTAATTTTCCTTTTTCTCTCTTTCACCGTCCACTCTAATGGGTGATGTTTTCAGTCCCTTCTCTTGGAGTATATTCTGGGCTCTATGCTTGGGTCCAGCCTCCAACTCTCCGTCTCAAGAGCCCCAGGTCCACTCTCACATCTTTGTGTAGGTGATCAAATCTAAGCCCCTAGCTGCTCTCTGGTCCAATTCCTCTTCCAGGCTGTCACAATGTCCCGTTTGTGCCTATCCAGTGTTCGTGTTCCTATTTGCTCAAGCACCTGAGAATTTCTTTCATACTCTGTTAAGTTCATCTATGCTTATTATAAAAAATATTTTGCGGGATCCCTGGGTGGCGCAGCAGTTTGGCGCCTGCCTTTGGCCCAGGGCGCGATCCTGGAGACCCGGGATCAAATCCCACGTCGGGCTCCCGGTGCATGGAGCCTGCTTCTCCCTCTGCCTGTCTCTGCGCCTCTCTCTCTCTCTGTGACTATCATAAATAAATAAAAATTAAAAAAAAATAAACTAAAAACATTAAAAAAAATATTTTGCTTGTTTTCTCAAGGTGGGAAAATTTCTATTAACTTTCGGGAAGCAGAAATAGCAATACTAACATTTAACGAGCTGCTAAGCTGGCCTGGCTGTCATAACGTTGGGATGTCTTCACATGAAACTAAGGACAATTCTTTTGCTTTTAACTCTGTATGCATGTTGAATTGTTTTACTGCTTATAAAGTCAAATTTTCATCTTATAATGATAATTCGCAAGTGAAAGGACTTCATAGAGTAAGAGTTTAGTTTCTAAGATACTTTAAGATGAGACTTGAAAAAAGATGTGAAAAAAATACATACTAGAGAAAATGTATAGCTTTAGTTATTATAGACCAAAAAAGTAAGGGACATAGGGGACTTAACACCAAAATGATTCCAGGTGAAACCAAATAGAATCATGGAGTTATATGAATAGAATTTCTCAGTGGACAAAAAGTAGAATTAAGGGGCACTTGGCTGGCTCAGTCAGTAGAACATCAGTAGAACATGTGATTTTTAATCTTAGGGTTGTAAATTCAAGCCCCCTGTTGGGTGTAGAGATCACTCAAAATCTTTTTTTAAAAATTGTTGATGTGAGTTATCAGTTAGATATGACACTAGGGCCATTATGACCAAAATTCTTATTATAAAATATGATTTAGTTTCAGACAAACACTACCCTCTATCATATTAAATTATTGTTAATTTGAGTTTTATTTGTTTTTATGGTTTGATATGTAGTGTATAACTTGTTATGATTTTATGGTTCTATTAGAGCTACAAGAGTGAAAAGAGTCTAATATTACGTTTATATATATTTATGTAACATTATAAAAATGTAAGTAAATACTAGAAACTGGACTTTTTTTCTCTAAAAAGATTAAGAAACAGAAATGCAACTGCAAAAAGTTATCCTTTCCAGGTTTGTTTGTAGTTGCAAAATATATGCCCACACATAGGAGAGTAATATAACAAACTGTGGGCAAGTCTCTTGAGGCTGCAGTTTTAGATTAATGCTCAAAAAGTGAATTTTTTTATTATGTGAAACTAAAATGACATTATGTTTTGTCAAAAGATAATTTAAAGACCCTCTTTCAATAATAAAGGAATGAAGCTAACATGTTAAGGTTAAAAACATGGTGTTAAACAACACTACGTTCAAATGCTGACTCCATCATTTACTCACTCTGTGACCTGGAATAAATTATTTAACCACACTGAACTTCAGTTTTCTCCAGTGTAAAATGGAGTTAATAATTACTTCAAAGGGCTGTTAAAAAAATTAGATGAGATTTACTATTGAAAGTATATGACTAACACCCAATTGGTCTTAACTCAAAGTTAAATCCCTCCTCCTACTTTTCCCTTATCCTGTAGAGGACAGGCAATAGAGTCCTGACTCTTTTTTTTTTAATCCCTAAAGAAGATGTTCATATTCTATAAAACTCTTGATGAAAAATGATGGCAGTTCAAGTATCTTTAGAAAAGAGCAATGGAAATAACTTTTATTTTTAAAATGTAAGCCTGTATCATGTCAAGTGTTCAATAAACAGCTGTGGGGTTTTTTATTTGTTTGGATAATAATCTATTTTATGCTTTATTATAAATAATTCATCATGCATACGTTTTTTAGTCAAATATTTTCTTTAGTATAAAACTGCATTGGAATTAATGATATAATATTTTTTAAAGAGTTATTATTGAATGAGTTTCAATTTTTAAGAGAGCTAGTTCTGAAAAATTATAACCACAAATACAGGAAATACTAGAAACTTTACATAGGATTAATCAGCCAGTTAATACTGTTTTCTGAACATAACAATCAGATGACAATGAATAAAAGATTACAGAAATTAGATAATTCAGTCAACATAAATCATCAAAGCTTAGGTTGAAACATTTTTTCCTAATAATAGACATGTTCTGGTCTAAAGTCCAATCATTAAAGCCAAAGTATTCTATACCTTTATTTTTTAGTTAGTCACAGCCCAAATAAGTATAATCCAAGCTCTTCCAAAGAAGTAAATCAGCTGAAATTATTTAAAGACACATTTTTTTTAGACTCTTACCTATAGAGAACATTCTAATGGTGACCAGAAGGGAGGCAAGTGGGGGGATGGGTGAAACAGGCGGTGGGGATTAAGGAGGGCCCTTGTGATGAGCACCAGGTGCTGTATGGATACTATATTGTACACTCAGAACTAATATTACACTGTATGTGAACTAATTGGAATTTAAATAAAAACCTAAAAAAAAGAGAGAAGGGGAAAAAAAATCCTAAAGATAACATTATTGAAACCTAAGCCTAAATATGTATTTATGGTACTATGATAAAAGGTGTTCACAAACTAATTTTAATACTCACTAATGTCCTTCACATCACTATGTAAATAAATTAAATGCCTGTTAATGTAGATAAAATATGTATAAATCATTATTTATTGAAGGCTTATTTTGCACAAGGCAATGTAATGCAATCATTGATTAAAATCATTTTTGATAAAATTAATGATGTCCTACATTTGAAACGAAAAAAAGTGCTATTCAACAATCTATGACCAAAAAAAAAAAAAAAAAAAAAACCATCTATGACCAGGAAGCCGCTGCATACCTTATTAGTCATTAACTTTACCTTTCTCCGTCAAATAAGTAACTGAGATTTTCTCTGTCTTCCTCTCCCTGAATGCTGTATTAGAGAGTGCAAATCAATGACCACTACAAAATGACTACTCCTGACTGATAAAAATCTCTTCTTGTGCCTATAAGAAGAGTTACATATGAAGAAGCAAAGCACGTTTCATATCCACCTACAATAAAAGCTCATTAAAGTTATGCAGCCCTCCAAATCCGGCTCAGTAAACGAGATTTACAGAGACATATTTGCATATATTAGTAGTACTAGACAGGATTTCTTAAATGCGATATTAAAAATCTGGCCTAGGAGCACTAGGCTGCCTCAGTCGGTAAAGCATGGGACCCTCTTCTGGGTTTGTAAGTTTGAGACCCAGGTTAGGTGTAGAAATTACTTAAAAAAATAAAATCTTAAAAAAAAAATATGGCATAAAAATTTTAGAAAGGAAAACTACGAACAGGGACACCCAGGTGGCTCAGCAGTTGAGCATCTGCCTTTGGCTCAGGTCGTGATCCCAGGGTCCTGGGATCGAGTCCCGCATTGGACTCCCCTTGGGTTTCCTGCTTCTACCTTTGCCTATGTCTCTGCCTCTCTCTGTGTGTCTCTTATGAATAAATAAAATATTTCAAAAAGAAAAGAAAACTATGAACATACATACATATCATTGTAGCCATATTTATGTATAGTTATATGTAGCTTTATGGTACCTAGGTTGTCCCTGTATCATTTTTAGAAATAAAATGTTAAGAGTGAGTTGAGAAATAGCAAAGGATTCTTCAGGAGCCCTTCCGTCCTTTATCAAAGACTCCTTGAGAAAGAAAATAGCTTCCAGACAAGACTCGTTCCTGATTAAACCCACAGAAAATAAGGACTCCTGAGTGGCTCGGTGGCTTAAGTGCCTGCCTTCAGCTCAGGTGGTGACCCCAGGGTGCTAATCAAGTCCCCATGGGGCTCCCTGCTCAGCAGGGAGCTTGCTTCTCCCTCTCCTCCCCGCTCACACACACTCTCGCTCTTTCTCAAATAAATAAATAAAATCTTTTAAAAATAAAATAAAAAACTTAAAAGTGGGGAATAATAGGAGACTCTCAGCCATCTGAATTGCTTCATAAACGCTCAGGAATTGGAGGGAGAACAATGTAACGGTAGCAAAGGTGAGGGATGTTGCTAACTTCTTCCTCTTGTCGGAGCCCATGAGAAGTAGCAGGTAGGGAAACAGAACGGGAAATGTGACAGCTTCATGGCAAAAGAATTCAACTCCGATAAATACTAGGCAGAAACAACAAAATTGTCAAGACTTCTCATTTACAGTGATGACTCTCAAACTGCAGGGTCTTCTAGTCATTAAGTGTCCCAATCAAAGTGTTGTTTTTCAAGTACAGGGATCCCTCGCTTAATGATTTTCATTAGTGCTTGAAAACCCTGTGGTTAAGTAAAGAGCTTTTAAATGAAAAAATAAAAATAAAAAACAAAGTGTTTCCATTAAGTTTAATAAGGAAATTGTGATGTGTTTGATCTCAACACAAAATTCTCAAATCATTTTCACAGCTAGAAAAATATATCAGTTGAATGAAAACATGTTTATATTAGTAATAAACAGCAATTTGAAAGTAAACAAATATGGCTTGTACATAAAACCCACTGTTATTGTAGTTAACTGTTTTCCTTATTTGTGAGACATTTTTCTTTTTTTTTTCTTTTTCTTTTTTCTTTTGGTATATTTTTTTATTGGAGTTCGATTTGCCAATACATAGCATAACTCCCAGTGCTCATTCTGCCAAGTGGCCCCCTCAGTGCCTGTCACCCAGTCACCCCAACCCCCTGCCCACCTCCCCTTCCACTACCTCTTGTCCGTTTCTCAGTTAGGAGTCTCTCAGGCTCTGTCACCCTCTCTGATATTTGAAACATTTTTCTTGACCAATCTTTCAGATTTGAAGGCTCGTGATCATTTTGTCCTTAAAATAAAATCCTATCCCAGAAAAATACCTTTTGGGCAAAATATAGGCTAAGTAAGGGAGGACATAACAGATTGAAGATTCACAGAAGATACTAAATCTTCATCTCTCTCTCTTTAGAGTACACACACAAGGAGGTTTAGTTTAGTTTAGTTTAGTTTAGTTTAGTTTAGTTAGTTTAGTTTACCTAAACCACAAGCGCCAGCACATGTTTTAAATGGAAGGAATTTGAGAAACAGCAGAAGCAGGCAGTGCTCTCTGACCCTCCCTCCTTCCTTCCCTCCCCCCCACTCCCCGTGAAGCAGGTAATGTAACCCTCCTGTGAGAGGTGCCCTCCCCATTCCCAGAGGAAAGGATCATCCTTATTTCCAAAGATGCAAGTGGAGAGGAATCCAAACAGGATTCATAAGCTTCCCCCAGTTTACAAGTCTTAGCTCATACCCTCCGTCCTATCATATTTTCCCAGAGTCTTCCACTCTTCATCAAACCTTGAAAAAAAAACTCAGATTCCACCATTTGTTTGGATCTTCCTTACAAAAAGATTCCTGTGTCCCATAAAACTCATGTTAAAAAATAATAATAAAAAAAAAAAAACTTGTATGCTTTTCTCTTGTTAATCTATCTTTTGTCAATCTAATTTACAGGGCCCCAGCCAGTGGACCTGGGACAGGAGAGAAAAAGTTTACCTTTCCTTCCCCTACACACACAAAGCAAAATGGTTTGGATTCATTTGTACATGGCAGGCAATTCAAATGTGTTCCATGTGGAAAGCTCTGAATGGAAATTTTTACATCAAGGAAATTGTCAAATATGTCTTTGCCTGAAATCATAACATTGAAATGTCATTTTTATGGTGTATTCCTTTAGTGTACTTTGGGGGGGAACAAGTTATTTAAGGAAAAGAATAAATAAAAAGAGTCATTGTCCAAAATGGTATCACTTTTCCAGTCATCACAGTGAAAAGTTCCTTCACTGAACAGTCATTATGGGGATAAATCTGAATAGAATTACAAATGGAAGACAGATTAGTTATTCAATAAGAATTTTTCAAATGCCTGTCCAAAGCAAATTGGACTGCTTGCAGAACCTAACCCTTAGATGGGTTGAACTACTCTGTTTACCCTTGTTGAGATTTTGCTGGAGGAAATGCCACAGGCTAAACCTGTTCAACCTCAAGGTAGCTTTCCTTTAGCAAAACTCTGCAAAACAAAAGATATGTCATTCTGGTACCATTTAGCCTGATTTCTTAAAACAGAATAATTGGCCCTGGCGTTATCAGCCACAGGATACCTAGATCAATCTTGTAGACTGAAAACCTATTACTACTTGTAGATCTTAGTCAAAACAACTGTATTCTAAAAGCGCTCTGACTCGGGAGGTGACAAATGGCGTGGGAGGAGATGAACCCCTGCCTGGCCAGCTGGGAATCAGCAAACTCAACCCTGGCTTGACAGATTTGTAGCTCATTTCCCTTTCCTCTGAACATTACCTTCATGTCATCCCCTCTGTCTTAAACTCTACCCTGAAACAATTCGTGTTCCTTAATGTTTTGCACAGAGAGTTAATATTTTACCATTTTCATTATCTTTCAAAAGTATATGACAATCACATATGGATTATTCCCCCATTGGCTGATCCTGTGTGATGTCATTTATTTATTTTTTCAAACATTTAATTTTTAGGGAATCTCTACACCCAGCGTAGGGCTCAAACCCATAACCCCGAGATCAAGAGTCACACACTCTACCAACAGCCAGCCAAGCACCCTAGACTGCCATTTAGATGTCAAAAAAGCAATAGCCATCTGAACTCAAGTCTGAAAAGCTGTTCTATTTACACCTCAAGTCTTTTTAGAACAACATAAAGGCAGTGCTAGCCAATAAATTTCTGCAATAATGGTTATTTTCAAGAACTGCACTGTGCCATAGGGTAGCCACTAGCCAATTTCTGTTAATTTGAGTTTGAATAGCTGCATATGCCTGTTAGGCAAAGGAAAAGGACAAAAAGTGAAAGTCTGGAAGGTCTTGGCAAAGGAGCCCATGTAGCATAGTAAAGAAGTGTAGTTGGGATGTTGTTAGCACAATGCAAACAGAAGTCAGAGTTATGGCTCTCAAGCAAGAGGCCTTGATCTCCACAGCAAGAAAGGAAGAGCCACAACTCTGTGCACACCGCTGGAGCTTATCTAAGACTTGCTATTGTAGAAGAGGAAAAAAACTGTATTCTCTACCCTCTTGAGTTTAGTACCTGAGATCTGTGAATTAAACTGACAAAAGAGAGATTACAGAAGAAAAGGCATACAAGTGTTATTTGATCTGAATAGTTTATTGTTTTTCTGCATAGGAATCTTCATAGAAAAGAAATGAAGACCCAAAGGAGTAGTTATACCCAAGGGCTTATATGCCATTTTAACAAAGACTGATGAACTGGTAGAGAAGTGACAAAAAGAGAGGGGCTTCTCGGGCTGGTCAGTGGTGTGAAGGTAGATATATGGGGGAACTAATGGAAGATAAAGGTAATTTTAGGAAGGGCTGTTAGTGTAGATCCAACTCAGTGCTGACTTTTTATCTCCAGTAATAATATCTGTTCCCCGCCCCCAAATCCGGATATAGGAGATGCAACAGGGAAGATCTCCACAAAGGGAAATCCGTGTCCTGCTATTAGGCCGATGAAGAAGACAGACACCTCTTTCTGCCTTTACTGCGTCTTAATTGCCTTCAGCTCAATACAGTCCTCCTGCAAGAGTGGCATATTTGGCTGAGGCGCGCTCCGATCGCCTTCGCTATCACTACCAACTTCTGCACAAGCTAAAGTCCTCTGTTTTCTAAGATGATTTTCGTTTCAATATCTTCCCTCTTTAAAAGAAATGTGTGTGGAAATACAATGGGACAGGACTATACAGGTCCACCTTCTCAAAGTTACAGGCTCACCCCAACCGTTTCTGAGATTTTTGCTTTCCTGGTCTCTAATCCACTTCAAATTTGGACCCTATGAATCTTTATAAGGCTCCTTTTTCTGCTGACATCATTGTAACCCATCAAAATACATCAGATGGTAATCAGATCGCACGCGTATGTAGTCAGAATCCACCAGGTACATAAGACCGTGCTAAGTACTGGAAATGTACTGGTGAACAACACACACTGACTCCCTCCCGGTCCTCAGTGAGCTTACAGTTTGATGCATCAGATATGAAAAAAAGTAAACAACTTTTTTTGAACTGGAGTGAGGCTCTGCAGGAAAAGAACTGGGTGGCCCAAGAGAGAATAGCAGAGTGGTTGGGGGCGGGGGGCATACTCAAGCCAGGGGAGTTAAGGAAACCTCCCTGGAAATGTGAGCCGAGCAGCACACAAAGGAGCCAAAGACAGAAATATTAGAAAGGGCAAAAAAGCAGGACTGTGGGAAGGTGCATTTGAGGGAACAAAAGGACAGAGGTGCTCAGGAGAAGAGGACAGAAGCGGGCAGGAATGCCTTTATTCAGGGTCCTGTAGTCCTGAGCAGGTGTTGGGATTTTATTCTAAGTGCAGCAGAAAGCTTGGAAGCATTTTGGAAAGAAAATGATATGATCCGATTTACATTCTAAAAGAGTAGTTCTGGCTGCTGCATAATAGAGAACAAAATAGAGGGAACAAGAATAGATGCAGGGAGAACGTTCTGGAGATTATAAAGTGCCCTTGTAAGTGCTCACTGAATGACTGCAAATATTCCCACGGCAGTCTATAAATAATCACTGTCCCACGTGAACCATTTTTTTTTGAAACCCAGAACTATATCAGTAGGTTAGGAGGCTGGGTCCTGAAATTTCATCACAAATCAGCTTAATCCTGAGGCTGAGGCCTGAGATTGATGCAACTGAGAGACTACAGTAGCAGGATCAGGCATAGGTGATGAGAACCCAAAAAATGAGAAGAAGGAACGATCCAAAGACATATGAAATGACAGCACGTGGTGACAGAGGGACTACCGGAGCCAAGACGGAATCATGAAACGCAATTCTCCAAGGTGATGAGACTCAGTCCCAAGACCACATAGCTGCTCAGCAGCATGTGTCCATGTGCAGCTCTACGTCCTACTTTCCTCATCGGTAGGATGGGCAGGGGACGGGTTTCTAGATCCTGGTGGGGCGGTGACGATCAAACAGCTAATAAATAGGAGCACTGGGAACAGTATCTCAAAAACCAGTTCAGAACACGTACAAACCTTGTTGAAGTACATTTAAGTAAAAATGTCAGATACCCCTCGAGTTTTGTTCTGACTTCCAAAAACAGCAATTCCATATGGCCATCCAGGAAAATTTAAGGTAATATTTACAAGGTCATTTTAATATAAATTTTGTTGACTTACATGGTTTAGCCGCCCCATCTTATTAACTTTTATTTTTTTTATTAGTTATTTTATATACACCCAGTACCTCCTTTAGAAATCTTGCTTATTCGTTTTGTGGCTCCCTCTTGAGTTTAATAAGATATTTACTCTTAATAATGTAATAATTCTAGGTAAAACAGTATTGAATAGTTTGAAATTTATTTTCTGACTTAATGAAAAATATTTAAGTCTCTAGATAGACCAAAGTTCTATCTTGCAAGGCTAGGATCAACCTGGAAAATAATCACCTTCAAGATGATGAGTAAAGGTCTTGAGACATCAGACAAAACAGAGAGGCATCCTTTTACTTTGAAACATTTTGGGGAAAGGTCAAGAAAAGAAGTACTTTTATTTGAAGGATGATTCATATTGCTCTTTCAGTGATTACAAATCAGGAGAAAATATTTCATTACATTTCAATACCTAACTTGCAAATCAAATAGCTGTTGGGGTCATAAGTATTTACAATATATAATAAATTTTTCAGTTACAAGTGCTGATAGGAATCAACATTAACATTTTTATTCTTTTCTCTCACAGAGGGATTAAGGGACTGAAATCCCTTTAATTGTTACTAAATCCTATTCCAAGCTTGAATTTGCTCTTATGGAAATTTTAAAGCACTAGAAGTCTGAACCCATTTTAAAATAAATGCCATTTGCTTCTCGCGACTTTCCTTTAATAATTGTTTAAGTTCTTTAAATGCATGCAGACTTCTTACCGAGTGCTGAAACTAGGTGCCCACACTAAGAGTAAAATTAAATGCCTCATTTCCTTTATGACCAAGGCGGCAAACCTTTTCTTGCTATTATGGTGTGAATTCAGCAAATAACTCCACCGCCATTTATTGAATTTTTCCTCGTTCAGATATTCACATTCCAAGCTCTTGTATAGGTAGTGAACTGGTAACATTTTTCAATAAACCTCAAAATTTCATTTGAAATGCCCTGAAGCGAAGACAATACTAGCTATTACCTAGCAGAGGGGTGAGCCAGTTTAGCCTTTCGAAAGCTTGACATTTAAAAGAAGTCCGGAAACATAGATTAAGAACATCTTAAATTAATGCTGTAGGTTAACATCCGGCAAAGAACACATTTGCCATTAACTATTTTTGAAGAAACCTCCTGCTTGAGAGAAAAGAATTCCCTTTCTTTCCTAAACAAGGTATTCCCTTGTGAGTAGCCTTGAAATACAATTTCCAAAGCCACAAAGCACCTTTGCCCTTTTTCTGCAAATAGAACAACTCTAATACCTCCACTTAGAGCGTCCCGTCATCCTACTGCAAAAGAACAAGAATCGGGGACTCTACAACAGTGGAACCTGGCAACTGCTAAATGGCGATTCGGGGGAGTCAGGAACAGAACATCATGAACGGGCTCTAAGAATCCTGGTAATTGTTTAAGAATTTTTGGAAAGCTTGAGAGGACTATGGGATGGAGGTGCTTTTGCATCTCCTCTAAAATCAACTTTCTTGCCTCCTTTAAAGCCCCACCCAAGATCAGTTTGGCTTTAGATGGAAAACTATTTTTAACCCACTGATCACTAATAAAAACATGATCTTCGTATGGTTGGTACCTCGCATGCGTTTCTGGTTGCAGATAAAGAAGATAGCAAGAGACCCATCTGTTGCTAGGACATTCCAAAGATGTTATATTTTTGCGTCATAATTATGAGATGAATTAGGGCAAGGCTACGTGTGATACCAACTACTAAAAACGATAGCAGGTCGCAGTCTAGTTTCTGAAGGTATCCTTCACCCTCTCCCTTTGTCGTCTATATTCAATCTGTCACCAGGCACTGTCCTTCCTCCAACATCATCTTCCGGCCTTCACTGTTCTTTCTCCTCCTTTCCTAGATTCTCATCATCTTACGCCTGAATATTGATGACATTCCCTTAGCTCACTGACTCTCAGACATCCGTCTGAGGAGGCGGGCAGGCACAGGACACAGCTTTACTGGTACAAGAGAAGATGAGAAAATAAGGACAATGCAGTAAGTCTTTAATGACACCAAGTGGATTCGTTCTAATGTTCTGTCCTTTGCTCTGGGAGAGCGTCCTTCCTACTAATTTGGTGTTAAAATTCGATTCCTTTATGAAATAGTGGAGATAACATGCAGTCATTACTTTTTTTTTTTTTTTTTTTTTTTTTGGTGTGTGTGTGTTTTTTTTTTCTTAACATCCTTCCTTAGCAAAACAAATATTTGACAACTCTATGTTAGTTCTCAAGAAGAGCCTGCCCATGTGGACTAGTGAGCTAGGTGGCCTCCCTCACTCCCACGTACCCTGTCCTTCCAGCTCCAGCTCTGATTATGCTCTTAATCTCTGGAAACAAAACAAAACAAAATGAACCACCTCATTCTTTCCCCAGTTTAAATATGCCTGAAATTTAAAAATTCTATGCATTCCTATAAGGGGTTGCTCATCCTGTTCATTTGCTCTAGTTCCCCTCTAGAGCCAGATTCCCTCAATTTCTTTTCTTGCTGAGTCAGCCAGTTAATCTTCTTAATCTTTTGTCTTGACTATTCCCAGGAGTCTGTGCATATTCTCAAGGAGGCTGACTTTGAGAAGGATTTTATTAACATGAATTTGAATTGGGAAAGGCAAAGCCAGACTTTTGGTTCTAAGTGTTCACCCCTCTGGTACACTTTAATGTTGAAAAGAACCTTTTAGGGAGCCACGCTTTAGTTTACTGCATACGGATCAGCCTTACACATCGAGTGGTGTTCTGTAGACTCCCAGACACGGATAAACCAGCCAAGGTGCCCAGCAAATTTTGTTATGACTACTTTAGGACAGATTGAAACTTAAATCAACAGCCTGTGGCTATGCTTAGGATAACAATTGTATCCAATTAGTTTTCTCACCATTTCTGCCCAAACGTCTTTACCCTCTTCTCATTGCCAAAGACTATTAAACACCTCTCTCTGTGTTAAGGACAAGGTCCACTTACATGTTCGGAGCAGAGTGGTGGAAAGAGCATCTCTCAAAGTGTCTGGCGGTTCCTTAGTAGCAGCCTAAGCTCATTTGACATCTAAACGCTCTCAATATGTAATTTTGATAGGGCATCAAAATAGCATTAAATTATGGGACATGAATGGTCCTGGAATGTTTTAACAAAAATGATGGTTTAAAAAGTAGATTTACTGGGCAGCCCGGGTGGCTCAGCGGTTTAGCACCACATTCAGCCCAAGGTATGACTCTGGAGACCCAGGATTGAGTCCCACGTTGGGCTCCCTGCATGGAGCCTGCTTCTCCCTCGGCCTGTGTCTCTGCCTCTCTCTGTGTCTCTCATGAATAAATAAAATCTTTAAAAAAAAAAAGTAGATTTACTTTGAAGAGTCACAGTACCTCTGTTTTTCCTTATGTTCATGTGCTGCATCCAAGTAGCCAGGTCCTAGTGGAAACAGCTCTAAATTGGGACTAGAAGAGCTAGCGTTGGGCAAACCCATCCTCACAACCTGTGGCAAAGTGAATTGTGGCCATTTATCTCCTTCTCTGAGTTTCAGTTCCGTCATTTGTAAGTAGGGTGAAAATTAAATACCCTTCAAGAAGTCCTTTGGGGAGTAAATGAGGAAAATCCCTGTAATATTATTGTATTACTATAGGGAAGTCTCAAATTGAACAAGCCTTCATTATATTTGTGTTCAAGTATTGTGACCGTCAGCCAAAAGAGAAAAAAAAAATAGACACTACACAGCCTGCAATCAAAGTCCCTACTGAAATAAATAAGGATAGGGAATCACTTTGCATACCTTCCAAACTTGCAACCAATGGTACCGCTTCAAGCGACACAAAACATTTTTATTGTACAAGTTTCTGTTTACTGCTAACAAAAATATATTATTTCTTATTCCATGCAGTTTGAGTGACAGGTTCAATTTTCTCTTTGGCTAATACAAAATGAACTACTCAGCAAATAATCCGTGCACTGTGTCACAATATAAAATTAAAGAGATTTATGCAGAAAGTAAAACACAGAAAAGCTAATTATAGTTGGTTTTCATGAAAAATCTCCTTGGCATGAGCCATTTCAGTAGATTGATGAGGTCAAAAGTCAATTTGTAGTAGGCTGAGAAGGTGAAGAAGTGCAAATTGCAATTACATGCTTCTCTTTTAAGAAGTTCCAGGGAGAAAGGATGGAGGAAGCTGCGACACAATCTCCAGGAAGCCCACAGAGGTGGGAAGGAGGGGAGGAAGGAAAGAGTATTGGAGGGACGGAACTTCAAAGTGAGTAGGGAAAAGGGAAGGGAGAAATCAGTGGGATCAGAGGCCAATGGTTGATGTTGGCCAATTAAATGAGAAGCAAGAGAATGGCAACAGCAAGAGCCTCTCTCCCTTCTCCTACTGCCCAGACTTGTCATTTTTCTCTTGAGTTGTTAACCCTTTGAAAGGGACTGTGTTTGCTGCACATTGTATGATTTCCTACAATCACGAATGACCCTCAAATGCCAGAGCAAATGAAGACTTCTCAGTCTCTGTCTCGCAGTGAATCCTTCCCGTCTTCATCATCTCAAAACCTCTCACCAACCTCTTTTCATCTTCCTGAATGTCTCCTTTCCTAAAAGCCTTCCCGGAACCAGTAGGGCTGCCAGGGTCATCATGAGGTAACAGCATCCCCCACCCCCACCCCGCCCCATGGCATATCCTGAAAAAAGCGCAGCCCTCACTCACACTACAAGCCCCAGCTGGGTCGTGAGGGGCTTCAGTATGGATGATCACTCAAGACAGGGTGACAGAGACTCCATCTCAACACATTTCATGATCATCAAGGCAGGAAGGAGGGAGCCAGCAGGCTCACGCGTTGTGGCCTAAAGCTCCTGTGAGGAGTGACATGCATCACTTCTGCTCACATTCCATTGACCTAATCAAGTAGCATGGCTGTCACTTCACAAAGGCCAGGGAAATGGAATACTTCTCTATGCCCAGAAGGAAGAGCACAGGAATATTTGTAAACAGTCCCTAAAACTCTATCCTCTCCCTCCCACCCTAAATATTTCACAAAATTAGATTCTTAACTTCCTTTTTCCACTGTGTACATTCTTCCTGAATAAACTTATTTACTTCCCACGTGACAATAACACTAAATCGACATGTCTTGCCCCAAATTCTCTTATAAACTCAAGACCCATTTACCTCCACTTGGATATCCCAAAAGCACCTTTAATTTAACACATATAATTGTAACTACCATTCTCACCCTATCCTATCTCCTATAATTGACTGTTTGCTGATTTTCCCTCCTATTAAACTGTAATTCACTTTAAATTATGTTTTATTTACGCTTGCATCACCAGGACCAAGCAACACATGAATTCTGGGAGGACACAAACATTCAGTCCACAACTGCTATTGAAGACTTTGGGTTTTACCCTGAGGGAAATGGGGAGCCATTGGACTGCTGGGCTTGCCATTTAAAAGCAGATTGATGGTACTCAAAAAAAATAAAAAATAAAAAATAAATAAAAGCAGATTGATGGAGGGTATATTAGTTATCTGTTTGTACATGAATTTCCAAAAGACGTAGCAACTTAAAACCATAAGCATTTACAGTTTCTCAGTTTCTAAGGGTCCATAATTTGGAAGCAGCTAGGAGAGGTCATTCTAGCTCAGGGTCTCTCATGAAGTTTTCGACGAGATGTCAGCTGGGGCTGTAACTCCAAGGCTCAACTGGGGCCCGAGGATTCCTTTCCAAGATGACTGACCTATGCAGTTGCTGTCAAGAAGTCTCAGTTTCCTGTTGGCTATTAGCAAGAGTTTTCGGTTCCCCATCATCGGGTTTCTTCATAGGATTGCCTGAGTGTACGCATGTCACGCCCGCTGATTTCCCCCAGGGAAGCGATCCAAGTGAAAGAGGCTAACATCACAATGTCTTCTATGACCCAACTCTCAGAGATGCACCTGCCCTTTGTGCCTCAATCTATGCACTAGAAGCAAATCTTTAAGTCCAGCTCACACCGAAGGAGAAGGGAGTTAGGCTCTACCTGTTGAAGACTCAGAGTTTGTAAATAGACTTTCAACCTCCACAGAGGGCAAGGGTAGAAACAGAGGACTAGTTAGGAGGTGCTAGCACAGGAAAAGGTGATAGTAGGGTGGGTGGGACAGGGTGGTAGCAATGGAGATATTAGGAACTGATTGGATGGTTGCCAGAGGCAAGAGGGTGAGAAGTTGGGCAAAACAGGGGAAGGAGAGAGGGAGGTACAGGCCTCCAGTTATGGAATGGGTGACTCTAAGAATAAAAGGCACAGCGTAAGGAGTACAGTCAATGATATTCTAAGAGCAATGTGATGGGACAGCTGGTAGCTACACTTGTGCTGAACGTCATGTATAAACTCATCAAATCACGAAGTTGTATCCCTGAAACTAATGTAACATTGTGCGTGAACTATATTCAAAAAAGGAAGAAGAAGAATGGATTGGAATCTTGATATAAATTGAAAATTGAGCTAGCAGGATTTACTGAGGGACAAGCAAGATGAGGAGTAAAAGAGGATGAGGGAAGTCAAGAAGTGGCTACAAGTTGCTTGGCCTGAGCAACAGAAGGACAGGGTCATCCCTAACAGATAAAACTTTGGGGATGAGTACGAGCAGTTCAATTTTGGACAACTGAAGTGAGACCCAGAGGGAGTAACCAACAAGACGGGAAGGGAACCAAGTCTGCCAGCCCTGGAGAAAGCAAAAATGGGTAACAAGGGGAAGGCAGCGACTGATGGTCAAGTAAGAGGAGGACTAGAACTGACCAGGGCATTAGGACAGCACAGGACATCAGGAACCTCATGTGATGCCATCTCAGGGGGTGTGGAGAGAGAAGCCTGGAAGGGGTGAGTGAGCTCAGGGAAGATGGAAGAGGAAGAAGGATCTACCCTCAAGGTTTGAGGAGCCGGGCACAAGGGCAAGTGGAAGCTAACACACATTCTCATCTTTTAACCAGTGATTCCGCCTTTAGTTAGTGAATAATAATAGCATGTTTCAGGGATTTCACGTGACCTATTGACCTATTCAAGCTGTGGGTTTGACGAGAATAACTTTCTTGCTCGTTTTCCTTATTTTGATCAATAGTTAAGTCATCGTTAGTTTATTAAAACTATTAATTTATCATGTTCTACTCATGATTTTTATGTGAGTCATCCTCAAAAAGAACTTTGTGCTTTATTTCTAGCTTTTAAAAATGTAAGCAGATTGCCTTTTTTGTAAGTTCCTTTTTTTTCCCTTCTAATTTTCTTCCTTCTTGAGCCTTACTTTTGAGGAAAGTACTTAAAAACTAAGACTCCATTTTTTTCTATTTTTATTCTTTTTATCACCATGGTGACATATGCATTCCCAATAACTTAAAGAATTAAAAACCAAATGGGGGCACCTGGGGGTCTCAGCCAGTTAAGCATCTGCGTTCAGCTCACGTCATGATCTCAGGGTCCCAGGATGGAGCCCCACATCGGGCTCCCTGCTCAGCAGGGGTCTGTTTCTTCCTCTCCCTCCACCCTTCCCCCTGCTTGTGCTCTCTCTGTTTCTCTAAAATAAATAAATAAAATTCAAAAAAAAAAAAAACAAGAAGTAAATATAACTTTTTCAAAGTGTTCAAATGTGCATTTGTATCAAAAATATGAGTTAAAGCAAATGTTGAAAATTGAAAAAATTATTCCTCATGTATCTTCAGATAGTTTATTTTTCTCCTAAAATATTCAAAATTATTTTTTAAAATGAAAAGTCACAGAGCTACCAGTTTCAAATTTTCACATCAGAATTATTTAAAGTCCGTAGTTTAGTTTCATTTTTAAAATTTACTTAATAGTAATTATTCAATTAATATTAAGTTACTATGAATTAATATTATTCATTACTTTGGGAATTCAATACTTTGGACAAGTAAAACCATTCCCGATTCTCACCTGGAATAGCCATCTACCTGTCAACGTGGTATCATACTTAATACATAGTGAATCTAAGCATAAATACACAAGGATTGTGTTTAAGAACAAAACAGATTATCATCGCCAAACCTGCCTCAGTAGCCATGTGCAACCACTGAGAAGACTTCACTAACTGGTGAGTGCCTCCGACCCACACATTGGAACATGAAGGGAGATGAGGAGAGGACACCAGGCCGCAGGGGGTCCACTGCATTGGTGCCATCTCCCAGGAAGGCTTGGTAAGTGAACCTGTCTTTCGTCTCACTGATGTGTTTCCTGGGCTCACAGCCTCCCCAGGCCTTGAAGCTGGGTCCTTCCCAGTGTGGACACCAGCACAGTACACGCCCTTCACAGCGTTCAGGCTCAAGGACCTTGGGCAAGAGAAGGAGGGATGTTTCCCCTGCACCTAACCAGTGCGAGTCCTGAGAGCGAACGCTTCCTAACTGAAGTCCCCCAGCTGCGCTCTCACCCTCCCCGACCACAGAGAGGAGGGAGAGGGTCAGAAATGCCCCATTTGGTTTCCAGAGCAACCTCATACCCGCTACAGGCTGGTAAATGAAAATCACACAATCACCAGTGAGTCAACTAAGAGCTTGGGCACCCGGGGCTTTTTGGATAGTTGAAGATGCTCACCTCCAGGTAGAGGCTGAGAGCAGTGTGACCAAAATCAGAATATTATCGGGACACTTGCATTGGACAGAGAATAAGGGGCAGGAAGAAGCCTTTGAATGATCTTAGCTTTCTGAAATTTCCATTTCATTGCTATTTCAAAACTCAAAGTAAGGTCTAGACCAAGGTGGAAAGTCATCTCTACTTTTGGCAGTCAGCTATTTTCTCATTAAAGCTCTTTTTTTAAGGGAGGGGAGGGGCAAGGGGAGAGGCAGAGCGAGAACCCAAGCAGGAGCCATGCCCAGCACAGAACCGGATGTGGGGCTCGATCTCACAACCCTGAGACCATGACCTGAGCTGAAATCAAGACTCAGACACTTAACTGACTCAGCCACCCAGGCGCCCATACATAAAGATCTTTTTATTATTTTATTTTTAAATGTTCTGTCCTGTTTCCTTTAGTCTTAATTTCTTTTAGTTGCTATAAATGCGTTAATTTATGTAATTGCAACATATCTTCCATAAACAGTCATCCATAGGGAGAAATTCTATAGTTTTGTGTATATTCTAACTTTTGGATGGAATCATGCAGAATTTTTTAAATAGTTGACATCCAAAATTTAGGTTTTTTGGAAAATAATCGCTTCTAAGAAGGTGATATACTTTTTTTTTAATAGCCACTGTGTTCTATACTTAATTTTATGAAAGGTTTAGTCCTCCATTGAGCGATGATAAAACTGATCCCAGATGCAGTTTTTATTTCACTAAATGCAATCTGAAAATGAACATGCTCTTTCATTTGGGAACAAAATTCAATTATAAAGAAACAGAAAAATGTGATCTGAGATCAATAGCCTATTACAGTGCCAGCATGAAGGATAATTTCAGTTCAGTTTAATGTACTGAAATATGTGGCTATATACTGTTTATTTGCTTGTGCATTCCTACGTGAGAACTGACATACATTTAGCTTAATTTTATGAGATACAAAGGATATACGTACAATTGAGTAGTGTTGAAAAGCGTAATAGAAAATTCAAAACCAACAAGTTAACATCCTATGGAGGAAAAATTATCTCAGCAAAATATGTAGATTCTCTTTTAAAAAGACAATGGGGGACGCCTGGGTGGCTCAGCGGTTGGGCGCCTGCCTTCGGCCCAGGGCGTGATCCCGAGGACCTGGGATCGAGTCCCACGTCGGGCTCCCTGCATGGAGCCTGCTTCTCCCTCTGCCTGTGTCTCTGCCTCTCTCTGTGTGTCTGTCTCTCTCATGAATAAATAAATCTTAAATAAAAAATACAGTGGAATGTTTAGATCCAACAGTCTCATTTTAATGAAATTCATATTTTTTTAAAAGTTGATTGTCAACAGAAATGCACTATGTCCCTGAGCTAATTAATTTTAAAGACGCATATTTCAATTTCATAGATTTGTTTTTAAGGTATGAGATTTATACAGATTATGTAATCCACGTCTGTGCTTTCATGGGTGAACAAGCAGAGGTCCAGAGAGGAAACAGAGTGACCTGCTAAGGTCCATCAGCTAGTTAGTTGGATAAGAAATGTGCTTCCGTGGCTGGTTGGATGGGATAGGAAGCCTCCGTATTTGAAATGTCTCTGACGGTGCTCAGGACATGCTACCCCAAAATATGGAACCTTGGTATATTAAATATTTTAAGCTGAAGGAATCTGGGGAATGGTGTGTTGAAATAAATTTCCGGGCCCGGGATGGAGCCACACATGCCTAGGGTACAACTCAAAACTTAGATAACTGTCTGGTCTCTGAAAATGATCTACTCGATCAGCGCCCATTTTCTTAGTTATCCATGTATTTGTTTAAATATTTTACTTATGAAAGTAATGCGTGTTTGTTATAAATAATTCAGGCCCCAAAAAAGCGTAATGTCTCATTTCACAAATACAGCATTTCACAATATGCAGCTATTACACGCCATAATTCTCTTAAACTACATAATGTCCAACTTCACAGTCGTCTCAGGAAGTTTCTCCCTCTGTCACAAATACTGACTTTGATCAAGGGCTAGTTTTCCAGTCAAACACGTTTTTTTGGTGTTAGTGAAAAGCCCCACTCCCTTGCTAGGATTCCATCACAGTATTTTTATAAACAGTGATACAGGAAGGGAAGTCCAGGTCCCTGACATCAAGGATGTCTTCATCTAGTAAATTGGCTCATCTCCTTACAAGAGTAAATAAACAAATAAATAATCGTCATCAACAGAAAGAAGAAAGAAGAATGCCGTCTGGATCCCTAAATCCTTCAATGTCCTACAACAGCATAAAATTCTCTAGACATGCCTTTCAGATTTTTTTTTAAGATTTTATTTATTTATTCATGAGAGACACAGAGAGGCAGAGAACAGAACAGCACAATAAACTTAAATTTGCAGTAAATATAAATTTAATTAACCTAGAAAGAATGAGGACGGCCTAAGTTTCTGCACGAGGTCTCTCACTTTTCGTTTTACATCTATATGAACCAATGGTATTCCTCAGATCCCCTGGAGAATTTGCTCTAAAAACTGCCCACGAAACAAATCTGATGTTTCTTCACACTGCCCCAAATAACAGAGTTCCCTTTAAAATGTACCCAACCCTGCCCTTGTCTAGCTGTGACCTGAGTGTTCTGTCCTTAGCAAACTACAGTCAACCTCTACTTCTTGGACACATTCACACAAGCTCTATTAAAATAAATAGGGGCGCCTGGGAGGCTCAGTCTTTTGAGCATCCGACTCTTGCTTTTGGCTCAGGTCACGATCCCAGAGTCATGAGACGGAGCCCCGAGTGGTGCTCCTCAGTCAGCGTGGAGTCGGCTTGTCCCTCTCCTTCTGCTCCTCCCCCTACTCATGCTCTCTTCTCTCTCTCTCTCTCTTTCTCTCTCTCAAATACACGGGAGACCAGGGTGGTTAAGCAGAGTAAATGAGGCAAACGGTGGTGAGTGAGGTAAAGAGGTGAGGAAGTAAGGACAGGAAAACCGTAGAGCCGCTTGCGAACCAGAGTTAGAACCTTAACATTTGCTCTGAAGGGTACAAGGGGCCCCTGGAGGGTTTTGAGCAGAGGAGTATCCTGACCTCACACTCAAAAGCATCTCTCTGGTTAAGAATAGATTCTAGGGGCACCTGGGGGGCTCAGTCCATTAAGCATCTGATTTCAGCTCAGGTCATGATCTCAGGGTGATGAGACTAAGGCCTGCATCAGGGTCCATGCTCAGAAGGGAGTCTGCTGGAGACTCTCCCTCTCTCTCCTTCTGCCCCTCCCCCTTGAAAATAAATTAATACAGAAATCTTAAAATATAATATATATTTTGTATATATAAAAATAAATAATAAATATATGTATATATACATAATATATATGTATTAATAAATATATGTATATATAATATATATGTATAAATAAATAATATGTATATATGCATCTATACATAAAAATATATAAAATATATATAAATATATATACACACTCCAGGGGCACAAAGGCGAAAACAGTGATGGCAGTGGGGATAGTAAAGGTCGTGAGAAAGAGCAGGATGCTCAGGTTTGCCGGTGGCTTTGATAACAGATGGTGAGAGAAAAGAGTCGTCCAGGATGAGTCCATGGCTCTTTGGCCTGAACAACCACAGGATGGAGTCATCATCAACTGAGGAGTAGGTTCCATGTGGACACGTTAAGTCGGGGGCGCGTGTTAGACACCCAGGGGAGCTGATGAAGAGGCAACGTGTCATAGGACGCGAGAATTCAGGAGAGAGTTTCACGCCGGGTACAAGGACCGGGAAATACCAACATGGGAGTGATGTTAAAAGATCGTGAGACTGGGATCCCTGGGTGGCACAGCGGTTTGGCGCTTGCCTTTGGCCCAGGGCGTGATCCTGGAGACCCGGGATCGAATCCCACATCGGGCTCCCGGTGCATGGAGCCTGCTTCTCCCTCTGCCTGTGTCTCTGCCTCTCTCCCTCTCTCTTGGTGACTATCATAAATAAATAAAAAAAATTGAAAAAAAATATAAAAAAAAAATCGTGAGACTGGATGTGATCACAAAACGAGTAAGTGTGGACAGAAATAAAAAAAAAAAAAAAAAGTGTGGACAGAAAAGGGAAGAAGCGCAAGGGCTGAGCCCTTACCTCCGCCGACATCGAGGAGTTGGAAAGATGAGGAGGTGCCAACCGAAGAGGCCGATCCAGGGCAGCCAGTGGGGTAAGGGAGGGAGGAAGAGGTGCCGGTTGTGCCAAGCGCTGGAGGGGGCCGAGCCGACAGGGACGGGGAACGAGCTGTTCCGTTCAGCCACACGGACGTGGTTGGTCGCCTCCGTCAGGGCAGTTTCAGCGGAAAGTCTGAGGTGAGAAGACGGCCGGGAGCTCGAGGGGAGCTGGGCCGGAGGACCTGGGGCACGTGAGGCCCGCCGTCGAGGAGCGGGCTGCGGCTTGCCCGGGTCGTCGGGTCTCGGCCGCGGCCGTCGCGGGCCAGCCCGTGAGCTGTCCCCGGCCGCGGCCCCAAGCGCCTGGCCTGGGCCTTGCCGGCGTCCGCCGCTGTGAGAAACGCGTGCTCGTGGCCGAGGGCCCGGCCTGGGACGGTCCGCGCTGAACCCAGAGGCGGCCGGGCCCCCGCGGCCTTCTGACGGACCGGTTCACGGCGGGGACAGAGGCGACGACTCGGGGGAGAAGGGAGAAGCTCGCGGAGGCGAGAGGCCACAGAGGCCTTGGCCGGCCGGTCCTCTCCTCTCCGGGTGTGGAGGGGAGAGTGTGTGGAAATGGTCACAGGCGCGCAGGCGACGGAGGCTTGTGGAAGTTCCCCGCAGACCCCTCCGTGGCGTGAGGAGAAAGCGAGGCGGGAGGCCAGCACGAGGGCGGCGGCCTGGAGGGGAGCCGCGCAGGCCGGGCCGGCCAGTCCCAGGCGACTCTGCTCCTGGAGGAGCGACGTCTCGCCTCCCTGACCCGGCAGCGCTGCCCTCAACAGTCCACCCGCTTGGAGGGAAAGGGCAGGCCGCGGTCGTCCCAGAGGCGCGGGGAGCGGTTCCTGGGCAAACGGGCTGTGCCGCACCGGGTTCCGTCCACTCCAGTTTAACCCCCGGTCGCAGCTGCTCTGCTCCGGGTCCCCGACCCCGCTGGCTCCCGGGCCACAAGCTTCCAGAAGCCAGGGCGTCGTCCCTCCCATGGGGCCGGCCGTGCCTGTGCGACCCCGGGGTCGGGGTGGCGGTGGGACCCTGGAGGCCACCAACCCGCATGCCTGATGAGGGAGGCCTGCTTGCCTTGCTGGGTCCTAGGCTGGTGACATCGGGGCAGTGAGGGGACCCCCAGCCTGATGCTGCCTGCACTGCGGGTGTCCTCAGGAGGCCCGGGACGGCCCCACGGGGTGGCCCACCTCACCCAGGCCGCAGTGGCCCACTGGGGCAGCAGCCGGCCCGTGGGAGCCCGGACGCTGCTCCGTCTCGCCTCTGCAGCCACCCCAGTTGGCCACCCCCACCGCCTCCCACCCCAGCTGGCGGCCCCACAGCCACGCTCCCAAGGAGAAGGGATGGAGAGCAGGTCTACGCGGGGCTGCCTCGTGGACTGAGCAGCACCCGGGCCTCACTCAACCTCCTTCCCTCATATTCTGAGACGGTTACAAACAAGACTTGCTCCCTTCCTGCTGGCCGAGTCCCCTGAGCACAACGTCCTCCTCCTTTTGGGTCCTAACCCCTACGGCTCCGTCTGAATGGGACAAGGGTCCCATTTTACTGTCACAGAACAAAGGACGTGATCCGAGTCCTCTGGACAGGGTTCTAGACGAGGGAAGCCCTGGATGAACTTGGAACTGACGGGGGAGCAGTAGGTGGAGTGGCCCTGAGGTATTGGGGCCCCCTCCACACCAACAACCACTCTCTACTTGCTCCGGGTGATCTCTCCGCACTAGTGAGTCATGCAAAGGGGCGGGGGGGGGCTTTTTCAAACCATTTTTCATTCCATGATTGTTTTAGTCGTTCGTGTTTGTTGTCATCACTGCCATTTTGCCTTAATTCTGCACTGAGGTGATTTCCCAAAGGGCACAATTTTTAAGAACCCAATCAATAAATAAATACGCTCCATGGCTATCTAAACTGTAAACCCAAAATATTATACCAAGTGATTATGTTGAGATTATTTATGCATTCCCTTTTAAAGGTCACTTCTCTAAATTGAAGGCTTTCTATCAAACTGACATTGCCTGTGTTTTGCTCATCATTGTTTAACCTGTAACAACCTATTTTCCTCCTGGGAGCAGAAAACCTCATTAATTCACCCAGGTTTGACAGCCAGGGCTGTAAGGAATTCAGTGCGTATTAACACTTAGGTAGCACAACCTCACTGAGAACTTTTCTTCCCGCCAACACACTGAAAATACATGGAAATATAGCTTCACTAAAGAGGCTTGCTTGAGAGCCAGCGCTCTACCTAAGGGATCGAAAATATTGATTCCATTGATTGTTCCTCTTCAAAGTTTGATACGCTGATCATATAGGGTCGTTTTGTGAAGCCAGCCCTGTAGCATTTTCAAATCTCTCGGTGACTCTGACCCTTCACACTCCAGCCTCCCTCTTTCACATATCACGACCCATGTGATCCCACTGGGGCAAACCGGATCATCCAAGATGGTCAAGATCCCTAATCTGATCGATTCACAAAATCTCTTTCGCCAAGGACGGTGACATATTCAGAGGTTCTGGGGGATCAGGATGTGGACATTGTGGGGTGCCACTACTCTTCCTACCGCACTGAGGTTTAATTTTATAATCAGTTGTCCATAAACTCTCTTCACAAACACCTCCAGGATGGTGTCTGAAGTTTCCAAGCTTGGGGGCACCTGACTGGTTTGGTTGGTAGAGCGTGCAACTCTTGATCTCAGGGTAGTGAGTTCAATCCCCATGTTGGGTGTAGAGATTACTTAAAAAAAAAAAAAAGAAAGAAAAGAAAAGAAAGGAAAGGAAAGGAAAGGAAAGGAAAGGAAAGGAAAGGAAAGGAAAGGAAAGGAAAGGAAAGGAAAGGAAAGGAAAGGAAAGGAAAGGAAAAAGAAGTAAAGAAAAGAAAAGAAAGAAAAGAAAGGAAAAGAAAGAAAAGAAAAGAGAAAAAGAAAAGAAAAGAGAAAAGAAAGAAAAAAGAAGAAAAGAAAAAGAAAAAGAAAAGAAAGAAAAAAGAAAAGAAAAGAAAAGAAAAGAAAAGAAAGAAAAGAAAAAAGAAAAGGCTTAAAAAAAAAAAAAAAAGTTCCCAAACTTGGCTACATACACAGGGGGTGGTATCTAAAAACCTAAAGGCTGCAAGTTCCTAGCATAGGAAAGAGTCAAAAAGAGAAAACTGGCAGGTTAAAACAGCCAAGAGGAGACTGTTTGTGGACTTTATAGCTACAAATGACTGATGTATTTATTTACTCCCTTCCTACTAACACCGGAACAGGTAAACGTCAAGAAAAAGTGCTAAAGCAACATTTTCAACAGAGATGAAACTGCTCGTCAGTAGTTACTGGGAAGTTAGTGAATATGCCAGGTAGCTAGTTGCTGTTCGTGGAATGTTCTTGGTTGTCACAACGATGGGGAGGGACCCTAGTGGCATTCAGCAGGTGGGGACAGACATGCCGGATACACTGCAACACGGGGACGAGGACTACACAGATTCAGTAGGAAATGGCAACCACATGGCTTGTGTAGGTGAGAACCTGTTTAAGATTGCTTGGGCAAGAAGATGTGAGGTAGATGTATCTGTGTGTGTGTATATGTATATATGTATATATATATGAATGTTACCAAGCCATCAAAAAGGATGAATCTTGCCATTTACAGCGACATGGATGGAACTGGAGGGGCTGAGTGAGATAAGTCAATAAGGGAAAGACAATCATATGGTTTCACTCATATATAGAATATAGAGATAGCACAGAGGATCATGGGGGAAGGGAGGGAAAACTGAATGGGAAGAAATCAGAGAGGGAGACAGACCATGAGAGACTCTTAACTCTAGGAAACACACTGAGGGTCGCTGGAGGGGAGCCGGGTGGGGGGATGGGGTGACTGGGTGGTGGGCACTGAGGAGGCCGCGTGATGGGGTGCGCACCGGGTGTTATATGCAACTGATGAATCACTGAACACTACCTCTGAAACTAAGGATGTGCTATATGTTGGCTGATTGGATTTAAATAAAAAAATAATCATTATAAAAAAATAAAATAACTTGGGCCTAGAACCTAATTCCATTTTACACATGAATCCAAAGTATTTTTTGCGTTTTGTTATGCAGTGACCATATATGTGGTTCGGTGTAATCAAGGACAAGATGTATTTTCTATTCAGAACTTAACCAAGAGTCGCTTATTATTTTGGAAAATCCTACCATCACTAGTCATGCTTCCTCGACCTTCTAGTGCAATCCGATCTGCATCGTCAGCTACTGCGGCCAGTGTGCTTCTGTGTCGACACACAAGTCTCTCACGACATCACTATGTCTTCCGGTGTAATTGCGCTCACGGATTTACATACCACAATACATGTGTATTATATATTATTTTATTCTTCTCTTTGTCTTACAATTACGGCATTTCCCCCCCTAAATTTGTGTGTGCGTGCAGGTTACAGTGTCTATGAATTCCTGGCTCCGAGAGTAAAAGAGGCAAAACAAAACACCTGTTATTTAAGGGAGCTTTAGGAATGTGCTGGATTTCTAGAGCTTACGCCTAGCGTCGATCTATCTACACTTTGGCCTTGATTTTACGTAGCCTTTGAAAATCACAAATATTCCTTACTATAGTCACCAAATAGCTATGAAGATTTCACATGCCACTTTTATACCACAAGCACTTTAGGTGGCTGCGTAGAGCGTGGTTTTATTCCATGTCTAACGGCCCACAACGAGTCCCTCTACCAGACCCCAGGGACTTTCTCTAACACTATTCAATCTGCACTTGTGGACTGTGGAGGAAACACTAAACAAATGTATTTTATTATACTAGTAAAAGGGTAATAACAAAATAGAGCCCCATTTTGAAAAATAGGGACGTGTTATGATACCAGTTCTAACTACGGGAATTCAGTGTGTGTAAAAAGTGACCTTTTTTTCCCCCAACAAGATAAACAGTGTGACCCTACACAGAATGTTAGGCAGTAGGTGTCTGTAGAGGGAGAATGCTTTGCTCCCTTTTTAAAAACACGAATTGATATTTTATTCCTATCTCTAAATTTAAGGACATAGTTTTCTATGTCCTAGAGAATTTTGATGTATATGTTGAGTTTTTAGAGGGAAGGGTAATTCCTTTAAAAGGAAACATACTGGATAACCCTAGGTTGGGGGAGATATGCACATAAACTAAATATAGGTGGGCTTCCGTGAAGCTGATTTCAGCTTATCAACCCCAAAAAAATTTAAAAAGTAGAAAAAACAGAAAAGAAAAAAAATTGCCAGAAGCCTCAAAAAATCACATATTTACCACTGCTTTCCTGAAAGGAACAGTGTAAGTGTTACATAGCACATCACACAGAGTTGCCTAAAATTCCTCTTGACATCTCTCCCTCTTCCCGATACATGGCCATTATTAAGCTTTCTTCACAGTCCCCGTGTGTTTATAATCACAGACCTTACCAGTCCCTTAGGATAAGGGTTTTGTACTCCAGGACAACCACTTTTTTTGAGAGACCAGCCCACCAAGGTTTATTAATCATCTATCCCAGTTGCTCCCTGCTTTGGTCTTGTCTTCGAGACCACCTCACTGAGATGCTCTGGGCCCTGCTGCGTCTCAACAGCCTTAACACTTACATCCTTGCAAGTCATGAGCCAGACTGGAAGCTCCTAAACCTGAGCTACTGTGTGATATCCGAGCCGTTACAGTTATCAGGAGAGTCTAATTGCATATGTTTTTTTAAGGCTCGATTTCACCTTTTTCAAGAGCACTCCTTCCATGAACCCTTGACCCAATTCCACCATCTACCAAATCCTTCCTTCCAAGATGGACCTTCACTTCTCCAGAAACCAACCACATTAAACAGGTTAGGAAGCAACCACTTCCAAATCTCCTTTCCTGTGACTTTTTCATTTGCTTTTTATCTCTTAACTGTGAAACCGTTTAAATATCCATTTTCAAATTTTCTAAGATACTCTTTACTGTGGAATCATTTCTACTTCCTACTGAAAGAAAAAAAAATAAAATCTTTTTATGAAAAAAAGTAAAAATAATAAAATCTTTTTATGACTTGACTCTAATTAACTACAAGCCTTTTATGCCTCTGTTACTAGGCAGTATGAGATTCATTAGAGTTTCCGTCCAGCACCGCCCAAAAGGGACTTTGTATTTGGAAGACATGACTGAGCATGGTCACTAGAAACACACATCCTATAGAGATCTACATTAAAGAGATCCCAGAATTCCCCAACCCTTTGACTTCATTTAATTTGTTCCCAAAGAGTAATCAGTGGATTGGAGTTAACTGGAAACTACATAGGTAAATAGATGGATAGATAATATAATATCCATATCAATATCTCTACATGATTTTCTAGTCCTGAAAATTCTGCTTTCTTTCTTAAATAGTTCAACCTCCAAATAGGTCAGCTGCCACTTATCAGAATTAGCATATAGTCTCCTTCTTACTAATGATATCAGCTTTCACATAACACCTGATTTTCTCTTCTGTGCAAATAACTCTCAAACAGAAAAACCGAAAAAGGGGGAACAGATTAAGACAGAAATGACTTCCTGCTTATGTTCAACTGATGTTCCCTTTAAATGATTCTTATCCTATTATACCGTATATATTTTTAGAAGCTCCTTCCAATGCTTTTTTGAAAAAGATCAGAGTGCAAATATAGACACACATACTTACATAATATAGTTATATTTTCTTCTGACACTTCCCATTCTGATCCCTGTTAGGATATTTTTCCCCACTCTGGCAAAATATCTAACATAGATTTTATTTTTTTCTTGAAGGTTAACACAGTCTCTATCAAACTTAATATAAATATAACTATTCTAGGAGTGATTCTAAAAATCACTATCGTTAGCAGGATGGAAAGGGCCTCACAGCTGATTGGCAAGATAATTTGCATCATGCCCAGCAAAGGGCCAGAGTTAAACTTTAAGGATGTTTTTAATTTTTTTAATCGTTTTATTTCATTGTAATCTATTTCATCACGGTAAGTGTACGAGGAGGTTTTTAAAGCAGGATGGCTTCGTATTTCTTTTGCACACTCACAGAATTGCCAACGTCAAACTCCGGTAGCTCTAAAATCACTCGGGGCCGTTGTTTGAGGCCATTTAGCTGAACGCACCTTTGCACCTTGAATGGAGCCACTCGTGCTATGGCGTCTCCCGCCCGCCCACAACTCTCTACCGACAGGTAAGTCTGCGTAGCAGTTTGAAGAGATTAGAAAAGGAATAAAATATTTCCAGCACATGAGATTTATCCAACTATTTCTTGAAGACTGGCCTCTTTAGGATTTTTTAAAGTATGGAAGAGCTGCAATTTCCCACCGACGGGAAGGCTGCACCTCATGCTCCGAGCTCCCCTAACATTTACTCATCTAATAGTTACTGCTCCCCAGGTGCTGTCTTAAGCACTTTTAGACATCAACCCATTTAATTCTTTCACCAGCCCCAGATGATAGACACGAATACCATCTCCCGAGATGGGACGGCCCGCGGGGGGCGGCATCTGCCCCCGAGGCCCACGCTCTCCGTCGTGACGTGTCTTTCCTTTGTCTCTGTTTGGGAAGCCTAGACTATTTTAGAGGCGTCACGGAATAGGATGCTTTTTTTTTTTTAGTGGACGGAGGTGATCAGAGGTAAGATGGGAGAGAGGTGCGCCCCTGGGAGGAAAAGCGACCTGGTGCCACTACAAGATTTGTGATACCTTGAACTTCATGACCTGAAAGTGTTTATAAGTCTCTATTTTTTGAGTGTCTACATGTGCCCCCCGTCGACCCACTTGGAGCGGCCACACCTGGGCCTGCCGCGCTGTCCGTTGTCGGCGGCCACTGGGACGCCGCCTATAGGCCTTCCCAGTAGTGCGAGCTAAAGCCACTCACAATCCCCGACCTGGCGTGGCTTTGTCCTCCAGCCGGCCCAGCCCGGCCTGCTTTCCCGGGGCCCTGGGGACGCTGCGGGCCCCGTCAGGCCTCAAGTGGGGGCCTTCGCACCGTCGCCGCCCCGTATTCCGTTGGTCAGAGCAACTCCCCGAGCTGCCCCAGGCTCGGGGGGGCAGGGAAAGGGACCCCACTTTGCAATGCAAGGAACTGCCGAGTCATGTTGCAAGGGATACGGGCATGAAGTACACAACGGGGCGTCTGGCGGCCCGTCCTCCAGGCCCCAGGCCATGGCTGGCCCCACTACCCGGCGCCTCGCTCTCTGCAGCGCAGGCAGCAGCCTGGACCAGATTCAAGGTGACAAAGCAAACCCCAGCAGATCGGAGAGCCCCCCAAAGACGTCGAGACCCAGGAGTGCACAGCTACGACTCCACCCGCCACGGCCGGAGCCTCCGGACACCCCGCGGCGCCTCCCTGCCAGCCCGGAGCAGCCGAGCTGTGGGCCCAGGGACCCCCGAAGGGCTCCAGCGAGGCTGGTCCCCAGGCGGCACTCTCGGGAGCGGGGGGCAGACACCAGACTTGGGGAGCCCGGAGGCCAGGGGCGTCTAGCTGGAGGATGGGGGGGGTGGCTCCGGCCACCGCGCTGGGCTCTGGACTGCGACCCGCAAGGCCACGCGCCTGCCCTCTGGTGCCAACACCACGCAGTCGTCAGAACAGGTGACACGCGTGGTCTCCGGCGCAGGTAAGTCACAGGGCCCCCGACGCTGCCTTTTATTTTTCTCCTTTAGTCCCAGCCCGTGACCTCAGTGTCCTGTGGGTGGGACCTGTCTCCGTGGACTAGGTGTGAGCTGACTCACGACAGGAAAGACCGTGGGGCACCCAGCAGACTTCCCGGGTGAGGAGCGAGCGAGCCCCCGTGCAACGTCACAGGCCCCCGATGTCCCTGGGCCTTAGCGACTAATCAGTCGTCACCCTAACCACGAGCATCTCAAAACTCACAGGACTAATTTTCTTTCCCACATTGGTCACAGCATCAGTCGTTGATCTTGCAAGAGCTTTACGTCGAGCCCGACAATGTGACATGGGGATCGGGGTTCGGTGGGAGCAGGAGCTTGCTGCCTTGAGGGTGTGCATCGCGCTCCGGTGAGCGGGCTTCCGGCGCTGGGACAACCAGCTGGGCACGAGGCAGCTGGGTCCCCGGAGAGACTTGTCACCGTCGGGAAAGAGTCGTCACAGCAGTGTGCACCCATGCCCAGCGTTGGGCTCAGGGGGAGAGCCTGCCAATGAGACCCTCCCCCCCAGGGACTCGGGGACTCTGGAGGAGCATTCTGGAGCTCTGGGCACTTGACCTACTGCTTCAAAGCTCGTGGCCTCTCGTGGGTGACAGGGTCAGCTGGGGTGACGGAGACCACAAGGGCACCCAGAGGGTCAGCCTCGGTCGTCGCACACATGACACCGAGCACAGAGCTTGGAGAAAAGCTCTTCTCGGGAGGATTCCCACGGCCGGGCCACTCGTGGTCCTGCTCGTGGCCCCCCTGAGCCACAGCTCCCCGCCCGCGGGCTGGGCTGCCTCGATGGGACCCGTCCTGTTGAGCCACTACTGTGTACGATCGGAGGGGACCAGGAGCTGTGACGGGCCTGACTCACTGAACTTTGCTGCATGTGCTCGAGGCCGCCAGAATGGAAGGGCGTGGAAAACACATCCCAATACTAGGGGACACTGAAACAGGAGCTTAAAGACAATCTTAGGATCTTTTCTCTCTCACTTAATCCTTAGCATTTTGGTTTTAACAAGGACTTAGCTCGTGGGAAGAAAATGCCAAAAAAAAAATAGGACGACAAAAGGCAGTCAAGGATTAAAATTGACTTCAGAGAGAATTCGGGTTGGCTGTGCTACAGACGAGAGGCACCGCTTTCCTCTAAATGAGTAAAATGACTTTAAATTCACGTAATCGTTCCAGATCATATTAACCTGGATTTCCTGGGGAGGAAGAAAACATCAAGTAATGCTGAAGTTCGGAAAGCGTCAAAGCCTTTGCAAACTCCCCAAGTTACATCAGGGGTCGAGTCACTGGGCTTTCAGCCTCCAAGGGCAGAAGGCAGGGACCCGAGGGAGAGCCTGAGCGTCCCCCACCCGCGGTCAGGAGGCCCCAGGGACAGGATTAGTGAACGGGCCACACACACTCCGCCCGAGACTCCTCCACCACAAAGCATCCCTTCCCTTCCCCTTTCACTCGGGGGGTTCAGGGGCTTACCGCTGCTTCAATCCAATGACCCCAAACGGCTTCAAACAGGGCAATGTTTATTATCTTGCAACTCCTGGAGGCCTGAAGTCTGGAGAGCTGAGAAGAGCCCCCACTTAGAGTCTCCCCAAAATGAAGAGGTCAACAGGGAGGCTGCTTGGGAGAGGCTGCTTCCTCGATGTCCCCTCGAGGTCCCCATCCTCCCCCTCCCCGCTGTCCACTGAGGGCTCCCTTCATCCAAGACACTGTCCACGGTTCAGGGGGTGGAAAGCCTCCTCCAAGCTCAAGGGCTCCTAGGATTAGACAGGCCCCACCTAGATAACCCGATGCCCTGCCCACCTGGAGGCCATACCCTTTTGACGTTTGCTTGTTTTGAGCTTTTCTGTTTAAATTGAGGTGCAATTAACATCCTAGTTTTAAGTTCCCAACAGGATTCGATGTTTGAGTGTATTAAGAAATGATCAATAGTCACGAATTTTTCTATATGATTTTTATTTGTTTAGAGAGAGTGCGTGTGCGAGCGGGGGGAGGGCCAGAGGGACAGGTTAGAACGAGAACCTCACGCAGACTCAGCGCGGAGCGTGGAGCCCTCCCCAGGGCTCAATCCCACGACCCTGAGACCACGGCCTGAGCTGAAATCAAGAGTCCAGTGTTGAGCCGACTGAGCCGCCCGGACGCCCCCCAGTTTCCTTAGGAGAATGTTTAAGATCTACTCTCAGCAACTTTCAAATGCGTATCAGTGTCATTAGCTACGGGCCCCGTGGTGTACGTCCCATCCCACGCCTTATTTAAGACTGGAAGTTAGTACTTTGACCCCCTTCACCCATCCTACCACCCCCCACACACCTCTCCTCCTCTAGCAACCACCAGTCCCTTCTCCGTTATCTACGAAGATGGATTTGTGGTGGTTTTGTTGTTCCTCTGTTGGTCTTTGCTTAGGTTCCAAATAGGAGATCCTACGGTGTTAGTCTTTCTCTGCGGGACTCACGTCACGGAGCACAACGCCCACAAGGTCCATCCGTGTTGCTGCATCTATCACGGCTCGGTGATACTCTGTTGTGTACACACTACATTTTTTGGACCCACTGATCCAGTGGTGGACGCTTACCGTCGTTTCCAAATCTTGGCTATGGTAAATCAGGCAGCAGTGAACATGGGAGTGCGCACATCTCTTTGAGTTAGTGTCTTTGTTTTCTTTGCATAAATACCCAGAAATAGTATTACTGGATCACGAGAAGGTTGTACTTTTGACTTTATAAGGGAACTCCACTCTTTTCCACAGCAGCTGCCTCCACTTATATTCCCACCAACAGTACTTAAGGGTTTCTTTCTTCTCCACATCCTCGCCAACACTTGCTATTTCTTGTGGTTTTGATAATAGTTATCCAGCAGGTGTGAGGTGGTATCTCATTGGTTTTGATTTGCATTTTTCTGGGGAGGGGCAGTGAGCACCTTTTCATGCACCTGCTGCCAAGGGCCACGCCCTTAATCATATCTGCTCGGCTCCCTTTGCTATGTCCTACAATATATTCACATGTCCTGGGGATCAGGATACTGGCATCTTTTGGGGCCATTATACACCCATCACCAAGAACAAAAGTTCAAGATCTTTATTAAGGTCTAGAAGACCCGATGTGACCTGAGCCACATCACCTCATCTGTTTTCCTACCACTCCTCCCCTTGCTCACTCCACTCCAGCTTCCTCTGTGCTGTTCCTTGAGGTGCCAGGCACACTCCTGCCTTTGTTCTTGCTGTTCCCTCTGCCTGGATCGTTCTTCCACAAACTCCACCCTCACAACCTCATCCCCTTCACATCTGCCCAGATCTCAGCTTGTCGAGGAGGCCTACCTACTAGGAGGGCTATTGAACACCCCAGTACTTCTGATCACTTTGTCCCCAGAGCAGCTACGACCCTTGAACGTGCCGTGTGACTTACTCACCATGATTATACCCTGTGGTCTTCCTGCTGGAATGTAAGCTCCACGGGAGCGGATACCCACCTGTACTCCTCTGATGTAACCCCAAGGCTCTAGCGCGTGTTAAGAGCTCAACTATATTTACTTCAATTGGTTGTTGAAAGAACTTTTCCAAATACTGCTAGGATTACAGGTACTGTGTACTTTTGCAGGTCATACAAACCGTAGTTTAGCTGCTTGAAATACGGAGTTAGATCTCCTTGATACTGACTTCTCCTTTTTAAATCAATGACCTAACTCAGTGTTTCTATGTTTCGATTCATCAATATTCCTTTTATTCTGGCTCAAAAGAAAACTCTGAGAAACAACCTATTTATACCTATTCATTCCCTCCAAAACATATTTTTGATCTTTTATGATAATAGTAAATGCATGCAAGAAGACACCAAAGGCTCAATAAAGGGCAGATAGGAACAAAGAAAGTTGTCAATATTTCGAAAAGCGTAAATTTAGCAATTACTTTTCATCTCAGACTTTCCAGCTTGTTTTTACTGTACAACTTCACTTCGGGCACTTCTGCCCGTCTCCACAAGATGGAGCTACCTCTGTAGTTTGAGTTAAATGTGTCTAAGGCACTTGGAACAGAACATTATTGTCAACAATAGAAAATCTATTGAAGCTCCACTTCAAAACCTGTTTCTGCAAGAATTAGCAGGTGCTTATAAAAGAAATGTGAGAGAGACAGACTGAATTCATGAAAAAAAAAAAAAAAAAGAAAAGGTCTTCCAGATTGGCCAAGAAATAACCCGGTAGGTCACTTGTGACTGGAGAGGCCCCTTCCAGCCCAGCACAAGGGCCCGGGCGCCCCGGGCTGCAGAAGCCTGGGCCTTTGAGTTGCCAGAACTTCCTGCGCTAACAAGGCCTAGCTAAGTGCTCGCTGGCACAAGACCCAGGAGGAGCTGGGCAGAGCGTGAGGCTCGAACATTCGCCCTAACAACCGCACGCAGCCACCTATCCTGAGGTGTTCATGTGTTGCAAATGTGGAGAGGACTTTAAACATCCAAGTCATTCACTTCCTTGGTCTTACGTTGTTTTTAATACTTTCTTTTCAAATAGTCTTTTACCAGGTAGTTGATTCTCGGGCTGCACTGGGAACCCAGGAGACTCATTTAAAACACCTCCACAGTGCGTCCCAAGCAACTGAAGCCAAATGACCTAAATACGAAAGAAACCGCACTAGGCCTCCACGGCACTGCCCCGTGAAGCATCCGGTTGCTGTCCTATTCCTCGAAGTATGGATCCACGTGATCTTAGGGAGATGTTTATTATTATTTTTTCAAGATTTCACACGTGTGTGTGTGTGTGAGCGGACAAGCGCAGGCACACACAACAGGAGGGCAGGGGCGGGGGGGAAGGGAGGGGGATCTGCAGCAGACCCCCGCTGAGCCCAGAGCCCCACCATGTGGGACCGTGGAGGGCGCCCTCCCGTGACCCTGAGAGCCTGACGTGAGCCCAGAGCTTGCCGAGCCACCGGGGTAGGACATGCGCTCTGCGGGCTCACCCTGTTCCAGTTGCTGTGTAACCTGTCTCCCTAAAATTGGGTTTACAGCACCCACGTCACTGTGTCTCCCAAGGTTGTGAGCTCAGGAAGGAAGAGGCTAGGCCCATGGGGTGCAAGCGGCTCTCCCAACGCGGTGCCGGCAGGGGGCTGCTGGGAGACGTGCGGCGGCCTCCCCTCCCCTTGTGGCAAATCAGGGCCTCAGAGCCCCAGGTACAAGCTGGTCCTGCACAGGCCAGTCTGGGGGCCAGTGGACATCACCCCCTACCCTGTGAACCCAACACCTGCACAGGAGACACAGACCCTGCCTCTCGGGGGCGCGGGGGGGAATGTCAAATCTGAAGGCATCCTTAATCTTCCACATACTCCTTTTTTTTTTTTTGAGACTAGTTAGCAGGCGGATTGACTGACTTGCTAACTACTCCATGATGGTTAACGATCAACGGGTCCTTACTACACGACAGGCGTCGACCTAAACGACTCACACCGTACCCATTCATTTAGTCCGAACGACCCCGTGAGAAAGACACTGACGTTATTACCATTTTGCTGATGAGGATGCGGAGGCACAGAGATGTAACTTGTCCAAGGTCCTGTAGCTTAGTAGACACAGGATTTTAAGTCTCACTCCAAAATCCACGCTCTTAATTATTGTCAAAAGCAAATTCTAAAATTCCAGTAACTTAGCCACTATTTTCTCACTAACCAGTTAGCAGCACAGGAACGTGGGCCGCACACACTATCAACGTTCACGGACGGTAAGTAAACACCCCGAGTCAGGAAAGTAAGTACTAGGTCCATTTCGTCAGCTATTGAAAATGATGTCAGATGGATTATTTTCACATTAAATCATGACCTACTTAAATGTTTAAGTTAAAATACGGATTCATTTCCTGACCTGCAGTTAATTTCCAAAACTGGGTCTCTGAGTTACAGCACTCAAGCTTTGGCTGCTTTAGCATTCAGAAATCTCCCAACTTAAGAATTTTAACTTCCAGCAGCTTACTACATCCAAGGAGAAATCCCAACTCTTGGAAAGCCTACCTGGACCACCGAACAATTTAGTTAGAATAGTGTTTAATTTTGTGGGGAGGGCGAGGGTGGAGGTTGGACTGGGGCACAGGGAAACTGCAGGTGCAACTGTTCCTTCACGAGTGGTGGTCACATGGTTACTCACCTCATATTCCATTCAGCTGCATTTTCATTTTCTGTATTCATGTCTTATTTGGTGATTAAAATGCTTTTTAAAAAGAAGGGAAACTAAAAAGGTTTTGCTTTACAGACAATTTAAAAAGATCACAAGCAGATACGCACCAAGCCTGAGGCCAGCTGCCCTCAGCCCTACTTTCCCAATAGGAGTCAATTCTTAGACCCAGAAGAAACAGGAAACGACTTACAATTGTGGAGAGAATTTTCAGGGCCCCAGCGAGGACATCCAGTAGCAGTTCCCCCAAGGCTTCCTCATTGCTCTTCTCCTGAAGAGAATCCCCCAGGAATTTTAAGGCCTGTTAGATACAAGGTCATAGGTGACCTGATGAACCCCAATGTTCTCACGGCTCCTGAAAAATGGCCCGTCAGTGGGCAAATCACGGTATGTAACCAGGAAACTCGATCATTCAAATAATGTGCATTGATGGCCTCAGGTTCATTAAAAAGTAAGTGGCACATACTCAGGCAATCCTGGAAAGGCAGGTGGGTGCCGGGGGTGGGAGGTAAAGCACAGAAGTCCAGCTTTACCACATGGGTGCGGTTCTGAAGCCCTACAGCGGGACATCCTGAGACATCTCTCTCCCAAGGACAAATTGTTGTACCTCGTTCCTCCCACCACTACAAGAGATGAAGCATGTGGTAGGCTGCTGGATTTTTGAGACTACACAAAATAGATGGGAAAACACTTCAACCTATCCCATAGGGGACCCGGAAGATTTTAGTGGAGCCACGGGGAGTGGACACCCGACACGTCTTAGCGCCAAAGCATCAATCACACAGCACAGCCGCGTGACCAGGGTGGCCCATCAGCTCAGTGTGGTCAGATCTGCTGGCCCCCAGCCCGGCCAGCGTGGCAATAACCCCCGACACATGCAGCACGGGGGCCAAGCAGGCCCACTGGCTCTGAAGTCTCATGAAATGGTGGCCCAGAACCCTACATCACGTACCCCCAAGATACTGACACCTCTCCCTCTGTTCACAGTCTACGACTTAGCCGGAGTTCACTACCATCAGCTAACGGGAGAAAAACTACAAGTTTCATTCACGGAGGGATGAGTTTCTGTACGCCGAACATGGACTGCTGCCGTGTTCGAGTGGACGAGAAAGACGGCAGCGAGGGAAGATCCACCCAGTGAGCTGAGCTTCAAGCAATGACGCTGGTCAGCACTCTGGTGGCGACGTGATGTCAAATTCAATGCTCACCGTAGACTTTGTGTCAACAGCTTCCCAGTAATTCAGCTCGTCTGAGCACATTCTCTGGTCCATTTCCCAGGAAGCGCTCAAGGAAAACATGTTTCCTGAACTCCTGCAAGCTGACGCCTGAGAAGTAATTTTTATGCTTCAAAATCACTTTTGTTAGAAATAAAATATTTTGTTCACATTTTCCCCAAGTATCTTAAATGTATTATTTTTACCTGGCACAGTGCTGTTTCTAAGTCACTTGCTGTTTTTATCTAGATACCCAAACCTGAAGTCTTTATATGAGAGAACATTCTCAGGTAGGCAGAGTGTTCTTTCAATACGTAGCTCCAAGTTTTTTAAAATTATTTTTTTTAGCAAAGTACACCTCCCTAGGAGAGCCCAAGTTCAGCATCTGCCTTGGGCTCAGGTCCTGATCCCAGGGTCCTGGGATCGAGCCCCACCTCCAGCCTTCTGCTTAGCGGGGAGCCTGCTTTTCCCTATCTCTCCACCTGCCACACACCTCCGCACCCCCATGCTTGTGTTTTCTGTCAAATAAAATCTTAAAAAAAAAAAAGTACTCCTCATATAATTCATTCTATTTAGGCTCTAAAGTTTGTCATTTTCTCATGAACCTTTTTACATCTTTCCTGATTTGTCTTTTAAGATTTTATTTAATTATTCATGAGAGACAGAGAGAGAGAGAAGCAGGGACACAGGCAGAGGGAGAAGCAGGCTCCATGCAGGGAGCCCGACGTGGACTCAATCCCAGGACCCCAGAGTCACGGCCTGGGCTGAAGGCAGACGCTCAACCACTGAGCCACCCGGGGATCCCCTTTCCAGATTTCTAAAGCCATCCTACTTTGACATTCTATTTCCTGTAAGACATTATCTGCTGTTTATCTGCTTTTGTGTTTATCCTAGTTTAGTCTTCATTTCTAAATTATTTTTCCTTTTATTTTTAGTACTTTCCTAAGTTTTTAAAATTCTGATTGATATTCATACTCTGTATCACTTTCAAAACATCTTAGAAGTCATTTTTAAATAATAGGTCATAGTTCAGATCTACTATGGGAATGTCTGGTGTTCAATGTCTTTAGGATATTTTGCTCCTTTTTCTTAACATCCATTTTTTTAAACAACTTTGCATGACTACAGTTTTATGTTACTTATTTTTGTATGAAATCAGCTTCTCTGAAATTGCAGAGTAACTTTTCTAGCTTTCTCAGTTTCCACTTCTGTAGTATTCTGTAGTATTGAAAAATACGGCACTTTGCTTTCTCAGATTTTCCTGGCTCTTTTCGTTCATTTTGGTTTTTGTAGTGTTTTTTTTTTTTTTTTAAATTGAGATGTAATTGACATGTAACACCGTGTAAGTTTAAGTCATACAATGTGTTCATTGGATATATTTACATCTTTCCTGGCTCTTTTTAAGTAAATGATGTAACGGATACAAAGCCAAGTAAGCTACTCAGATATAGCAAACAAGTACTCTTGATTTACCTCAGGTCATGACCTCAGGGTCCTGGGACTGAGCCCCTCATCCGGCTCCCCACTCAGCAAGGAGTCCTGCTGGTCTCCCTTCAACACTTCAACTTTTTTTAAATAGTTAATAAGTCACTTACAAAAATGGTTCAATATATATAATTGACAAAGTTTATTATCAAGAAACTTTAGTGGGTTTTTAAAAAGACTGTTTTGGTTTTAGAATACTGAAGGATGACAATCCACAATAGGACATATATAAACAAGATAATTAAAATATTAAATTAAAAGATCATAATTCAAATTGTTAAGTATAATCTTTGTGTCTTGTCAGAAGGAGCTGTACAAGTTACCCTTCATGAAATTCAGCCCATTAACTCCTGAAGACTACAAAGCCTCACGACAAATTCAATTAGATATTTTACAGTAATCAATGCTGAGTTTTTTGTGCTTAAGCATGCAATTATCACAGAAAGCACCAAATCCTATTTACAGGGATTTTTTTTTCTTTAAAACGTGTCTCAAGCATCTTTTAAAGTGCGAGCTACAAATATGCTGTATCCTTAAAGAAAAAGGCTTCTAAGGAAAGTATGAGCCAGCTTTCCAATACCGCCAAGAGTGGTTATATAACTAACCACAGGAAGTTGGCGGTACTCTGCTGACTCTGTTTTAGTGTAGCAGCCTCCTCCACGGTAGGTGAGTTCTCGGTTCTTACTATACTACCAGCCGAACATGTACTCCATTGCTTTGGATACAAGACTTTCATCTTTTTTTGGCGTTTGTCTGTCAGAAATAACCTATTCAAAAAAACATACACAATTGTTAGGTTATAGTTTCCTCAGTATCATAATCAATTCTTGACTTAAAAGCTAATTTAAAAGAATCGAACAGTTAAATCCATTTGTAGTACTGAATTGTATATTTAATTATTAATATCTGGATTTAGTCAGAACATCCTTTGCTTTAAAGGAAGGACAAAATCTTATTCCTTTGGCAAGACAAATTATATCTGCTCCTTATATCAGGAAACTGAACAAACACACAAAAGCTACAAGATTTTCTTTTTAATAGCCTATACACCCAGCACGGAGCCTAATGTGGAGCTTGAACTCATGACCCTAAGCTGAGATCAAGAGTTGGATGCTTATCCAACTGAGTCATCCAGGCACGCCCGGAGATGAGGATTTTAAAATACTGGTTTAGGGGCGCCTGGTTGGCTCAGTCAGTAGAACTTGTGACTCTTGATCTCAGTTGTGAGTTCAAGCCCCACACTGGGTATGGAGCCTACTTGGAAAATAAAAAAATAAAATAAAATACTGGCTTAAAAGAAAAACCTTAAGAAAAAAAAAAAAAAAAACAGTCCTAATCTCCAAATATCAAGGGAAATCCAAAGATTAAATCGTCACTGTCTTATTAAAGCATAGGGTAAAAACTTTTATTTGCTGTTTCAAGAACCATGTCTGTGGCTAGGCAAGTTCAGAACCTGGTTAATTAAGTAGGGTATAATATCACATCCTGAATGAGAGTCACAATACTTTTATCATTCTTCAATGTATACATGAACTTTCCCTTAAAATTCTTTGAAATGAGCAATTTTGAAATGGGAGCTGGTCAGTGGTTTTTCTGATAACTCTAACCTGAGGTTATTTGTGATGCCATCAGATTTAGTCATCAATTTTTTTTAAGATTTTATTTATTTATTCATGAGAGACAGAGAGAAAGGCAGAGACATACACAGAGGGAGAAGCAGGCTCCATACAGGGAGCCCAACATGGGACTCAATCCCGGCACTCTGGGATCACACCCTGGGCCGAAGGCGGGAGCTAAACCGCTGAGCCACCCAGGGATCCCTAGTCATCAGTTTTAACACAGTTTTTAATATTCCCTCATGCCAGAGATATTCACAAGAGAAACTTTTAATATATGCAAATATAACTTAGAAAAAATTAAAATAAACTCTCAAAATGTTTTAAAAAAATGGCAAAGTTTCAATGTAAGTTTTCAATTGGCCATAATTCTAATTTTTAAAATAGGAAATTTAAGAATGCAAAGTTTATAGGTATTTCAAGGCAATCACGTCAGTAAGAATTAACCATCAATCCAACGAAAAAGTTAAACATGCTATGCATTTCACCTTTTAAAAGTATATCTTTTAATAAATAAATACATAAAGTATATCTTTTTTTATCCAATTCTTAAAATACCTGATAGTCACTAGTAGAAGCTTTGTATGCTGTAGCAAGAGGTCTCATAGTAGAAATCCTAGGAGTACTTCCAGGTTGGGTTGGTGTACCTAAGGTTTTGATTGGTGGTGTAAAGGCTAGAGATGGAGATGATAAAGCACATCTGTCATTGTTTTCCATAACACTCTGGAGAAATAAAGATAAAGAACTTCTCTGTTTATAAACATAACATGTTATCTATCATCCACTATTACATCATACTTAAAAAGAAAACTTTATTTTTTTTTAAGATTTTATTAATTCATGAGAGACACACAGAGAGCGAGAGGCAGAGACACAGGCAGAGGGAGAAGCAGGCTCCATACAGGGAGCCCGACATGGGACTGGATCCTCGGTGTCCAGGATCACGCCCTGGGCTGAAGGCGGTGCTAAACCACTGAGCCACCTGGGCTGTCCAAAAAGAAAACTTTAATAAAAGGGGCATCTTTTCTTTGATCTAATTAACCTTTCAAATAATTTTAGCCTTGATAAAGCAATGTATGCTTTTTAGCTAGTTTTTGATACACAATGCTCGGCCAGAAAATCCACTTCAATACTTGATCAAAACAACTAGAGACTCACAACAGCAAAAATCTAACAAACTACTATGAAAAAACACAAGGAAGAAAAAGCAGAATCTTGGGGAAATCCTGGGGTGAGGAGAGGAATAAAGTCCAGTGTTACTTAGTAGCTAGGAACCCCAGATTCTCCTCTATAAGCATCCGTTACAACACAATATAATAATTACATAACTAAAAAAGCTTCAGCCATTTAATAGTTAATCCTTTTAACCATTCCAGTGAAATATTTCGTTCTACTGAAATAGCAGCATTCTTTTAAAGTATTTAAGGAATTTGAAAAAAAAAAAAGTATTTAAGGAATTTGATGTTGCTTTGCACAACAGAATGAGAAGTTAAGAAACCTAAAATCTAGGTCTCACCTTTAAAAACACACTCTGGATAAGTTACTTAAATCCTCTTGGCCTCTTTATCTGTAAAATTAAGGGGCCAGTATGGATTATTTCTAAATTCTAAAGTCTTGTGACTACATTTTTGGCTTCCCATGAAAACAGTACTGTAACACCATCACATTTTACAAAGCAAGAAAAAGGGGCATAGTGCAGCCAAGTGGCATAACCGTCAATGTCAATGCTTAGACCCATGCTCTCCGTATAGATTAAGCCACTTTCCTTACATCAGCAATAACTTACTTTATCTATACATGGTTTTACACCGATCATGATGGACTCTCCAAAAATCCTCCCATCTTTGCTTAAGGCTTTCCGGGCCTGCAGTTTAGATTGATAACGAATATGCATCCAATTTCCTGTGTTAGACATCTGCAAAGAATGAAGTTGTTTTTTAAAACATAAGAAATATAAAATCTAAGAAATGAATTCTGTTAGAAAATACAAATATATAAAGATATATCTGCTTCCACTTTTTTTTTTAAGATTTTATTTATTCATGACAGACACAGTGAGAAAGGCAGAGACACAGGCAGAGGGAGAAGCAGGCTCCCTGCAGGGAACCTGCTGTGGGGCTCCATCCCAGGACCCCGGGATCAGGACCTAAGCCAAAGGCAGATGCTCAACCACTGAGCCACCCAGGAGCCTCTGCTTCTACTTTTTATTTAATGCCCCATTATAAGCCGTATGCTAGGATTGAAAAAAAACCCTATTAAACAATTTCAATAATTTCTACCTAACCCTCAATTCTCTATCAAAAATATCTGGCAAATATTGGAGTTCCTAGCTCAGTCATTAATAAGCATATGACTCTTAATTTTGGCTCAGGTCATGACCTCAGGGTCCTGGGATCAAGCCCCATATGGGGCTCTACACTCAGCGAGGAGTCTGCTTGTCCCTCTCCCTCTGCTCCTTCCCCATCTCGTGCACACGCGCACTCTCTCTCTCTCAAATAAATAAATAGAATAGAAAAATAGAATAGAATAGAATAGAATAGAATAGAATAGAATAGGATAGGATAGGATAGGATAGGATAGGATAGGATAGGATAGGTGGCAAATATTCTCTGAAAGTAAACTAATTCCCAAAAAGATACTTGTTTCTTATAAATAGGCTTTATTAACACTATTAAGTTTATAAAAATTATACTCATCAATCTAATTTTCTGTAGGAGTTAGTCAATCCCTGCTAACAGAAAAAAGATTTGTTATTCATAACTTGTTATAGGTAAAGCAAGGTAAGATACTTTTTCAAAAATGTTCAACATAAGGTTAAAAAAAACCCTAAGAACTCTGTACATCAGGAACTTCTCTCTTTTCCTTTATCTCCAATAAAACAAGCTCATACTGGAAGACAGTAATATAAATATTTCCCATAATTTTTGTTAAAAGAGACTGTGAACTATTTAAGGGTGGGAGTCTGAAATTCTCATTCTCTTGTTTATCTTCTCTATCCCTTTTTATCAACTACTATGCAACTTCTACCCTTCTACACTCCAACAGATATATTAAATGAAAATTTAAGAAAGAAAAACTTTAGTTTGGAAAAAGTAGACAGTATTCAGCAGCAAAGTTTCCCTCAATTCACAGTTGGTTTTTTTTTCATACTAAATCTTGAACTGAAAAGAAGCCTTACCACATGTTTTAAGATATTCCCATATTGTGCAAATTGTAATAATATATAGGAAGCAGATGCTTGAGGAAACCTGAAAAAAGAATTGTCCAAATAGTCAACTTCCATAACAAATACAAATGCAAATTAACATACTTGTAAGTGTTTTAAGATACGGTCCCAAGAGACTAAAATATTAAGGAAACCCCTGATTGTTGTTTCCCCCATGTCAGCTAAATCTATCATTGCCTGTCACCCAAAAACAAATATGTTAAAATTAGTTTTGACTCAGCCATTCTTCTCCATCCCTATATTCCATGTATGAAATCTCTAAAATTCCACTCCCACTGCCTTACCATGCCCAAAGAACTAAGAACTTGCAGCTCTGTATATATTTTGCAAGAGTGTGTGAGCATGTATATAGGAGTATGTGTGAAATACTGAGGTATACTATGGTTATTAAAAGGAAACGAATTTTAAATTATATAGTCCTTATTACACATTGAGCACCAATTGAAAATTCAGAAATTTAGTTCTCAAACAAAAATGAAAGTCAGTACCAAGTATCAATGGTATAGAAACATTTAAAAGGATGGTTACCAAGATTTTAATAGCCAAAATCTGAGAAAATTGTGATTTTCATTTTCTCCTTTATAAAATTCTGTATGGTTTAAATATTTTATCAGACATTACTATTATAATCCAAACAATAAAGTTATTTTAAGTTGAAAATCTGGAGTTCTCTTAACCAACAGCTTCAGTTAGGGAGGACTTGAGACAAACCATAAGAGACCCTTAATCAAGCAAACAAACTGAGGGTTGCTGGAAGTGAAGTGGGTGGGGGAATGGAGTAACTGGGTGATGGACATTAAGGAGAGCACATGATGTAAAGAGCACTAGGTATTATATAAGACTGATGAATCACTGACCTCTACCTTTGAAACTAGTAATATATTATATGTTAATTAACTGAATGTAAATAAAAAATTTAAAAATTTAAAATAAAGAAGGAAAAAAACCTAAGGAAAAAACGGAGTCACAAAAATAAATGAGACATGTACATATTAAAATGTGAGTAAAATACTCACTGCATTCAAGACTCAAATTTTATAAGATTTCTAACCTTTTTTTTTTTAAGATTCCTAACCTTAAAGTAAAGCAACAAGTGCCTATAAACCAGAGCTGAAGAAAATAAAAATGAAAGAAAAATAATGGTTGCAGTAGGAGGTATTTGAAAAATAAAATGTAGTTCTAAGACCCTAGGACCACTCTGAATGGAAACATTCCAATATTCTGTAAAAGAAGTACCCTAAAACAATGAATGAATGAATGATGACCCTGAGTCAACAGGAAAAAGTTAAATTATCAAAGAAAGAACATACATATTTTAGATATACTACCCTATAAATGATCAAATTATTAAATGTTTCAGGGTGGGGTTGAGTGGGTGACGGGCACTGAGGGGGACACTTGACGGGATGAGCACTGGGTGTTATTCTGTATGTTGGTAAATTGAACACCAATAAAAAATTAATTTATTAAAAAAAATAAAAAAATAAAAAATAAACACATACTGTTAAAGGGTAAAAAAAAAAAAAAAAGAAAATGTTTCAGTTCTTGCAATCAAACTCATATGGTTACTAAACATAAAACCAACAGAAAATTAAGAGGTATGAAAGTGTTGATCTTAAAAATGAAGAAAAAGACTAGCAGAAGAACTTCAAGTAATTTATCCACTTACTGAGAAATCTAAAAGAGACACCATTAATACTGAGCCTCAAAAACAGACTTAAGGGTGGACGTCCAAGTTCAAAAACACAGCCATGCCATGAAAGAATATGAAAATTTAAATAAAGAAAAAAAAATCAAGAGGCCATCCAATTGCTGTGGGCTAAGCATGATCTTTCTGGAGAATAAGAGAAAGCAATGATCCTAATTTGTCACCTAAACAGGATCAGTAACAAAGAATCTGTGGTAGGTTACACACAGAACAGGTGTCAAGTATTGCCTTAGAAGAAAAATTGCAGCTGGGAAGTGGAAAAAAAAGGACAAAAGTGGGAAGGACAAGTTTTCACTGTAGATTCTTATAATTCCTTTGAATTTTTAAATTTTAAATAAATTGAACATATAAAGTCCACCAACATTTACTGTGTATTGTTCAAGAAGCTCATGTGTTATTTTTATACTTCTTATCCCAAAACTAAATATAGTAAGATCCAGTATCAGTATGACACATCACACTTTCAAAAGCAACCTTACGTAGTATGGTAGTACGGTATGAACAGTAACAGCTTAAAAATCAAAGACCTAAGGTTTTTTGCGGACACTTTACTTAGAACTAGATGTAAACCTCTGAATAAGTCATTTAACCTACTACTTTGGTTTTCTCATATGTAAATAATGCAATGTGATCTCCAAAAGCTATAAAGTACTTTTTTTTAATCTAATAATCTATTCAAAATGCATCTAGGGCTGTCATGTACAATTTCTATTAATACTCAATATCTTGTGACTATTAAGTACCAACCTTGGGATACAGTATGTATGTATATGTATGTATACATATACACACACATATGAAATTCGATTTTAGTTCCAAACTGGTTAAGTCCAATATAAGCAGAGAAATAACCACTACAAAGAAAGGAACTCCTAAAGTCTAAAGATGCAATACTATTCCATTATCCAACAAATAGGCTTAAGAGAAAAGAATGTGAGAACTGGCAAACAGATAAACACAAATACTGAACGCTTGTTCAGAGGGGTACCTGGGTAACTCAGTTAAGTGTCTGACTCCTGATTTCAGCTCAGATCATGACCTCAGGGTTGTGAGATCGAGCCCTACTTCAGGCTCCATGCTCAGCACGGAGCCTGCTTAAGATTCTCTTTCCCCCTCTCCCTCTGCCCTTCCCCTCCCTCTTTAAATAAATAAACAAAAATTTTAAAAAACAATATGCATGCTGAAGTGTCAGGATAAATGATTGGTAGTGATGTGTGCAACTTACTCTGAAATGTACCAACAAAAAAGGATGAGCTAATGGAAGATAAAATGAATGTAAGTAAAAAATTAACTGTAAAAGCCAGGTGGTGGGTATACAACCATCTGCTGTGCAATTTTTTTTGATATGTTTGATATAATGTTTATTATAAATGTTGGAGAAGGTTTTTTTTCTTTTCTTTTTTTTTTTTTCTGGAAGAGTAAATTATTCAGAAACCTTACCCAAACACAGTCACCCAAGTGTCATCAAGGTGATCTTCAGAAGTCAGAGAATCTCCTTGAGTATAAAAAGGATCCAGCTGTGCAGGAGATAATGTTGTCTTTCGTGGTTGACCAATGTTTGCTGGACTAAACATACTTTGCCCTATATTAGTATATTTAGTAAGTTAGTTACAAATATAAACATCTTGGTTTATTTTAAATCAAAGCTCTCAGTTTAAAATGAAAAAATACACATTAAAAGTTGGCAATTGCATAAATATTTCAAAATATACAACTGTAATCAAATGATAATTTTATACTACCGTACAATTTCAGAGCTCATTAATAATTGAGTATAACTTATAATCTTGCAAAAGTTTTATTATTTATTATAAATTTACTAATGTTTTAATTTTCAGTTAAGCCTACACCAGAAGGATCTCCAATCAACCTCAAGGACTTCTACTAGATTCATATTCCAAAGTACCACTTTCATCACAAAACCTTTGCCTTAAAAATATGCAATAACTCACTACCTACAGAAAAACCTAAATGCCTTGGCCTCCACAAAATAGTTCCAACCTTACTTTTTCAATATTCCCCTAAAGAGTATCTACCCTAGTTCCTGAGATATAAATGCAGTTTTGTTTTCTTTTATTCAGGTCATTTCTTTCTGAAATTTCTAACACTGTTTTCTGCTTATCCTTCAACAACAACTACCAATTAATGAGTACTGCTACATCGCCAAAAGGCCAAGCTAAATGCTTTACAACATGTTCATTTTATTTCAGAGGCACCATTATACTAAGACCACACATTTCTGAGAAGCAGAGATTATTCCTTCATCTTTGGAGTAGTAATAATGAGTCAAACAAAAATATTTTTACAGCACTTAACTATGCACCAAGCAGAGGTGCCTGGGTGGCTCAGTTGGTTAAGCATCAGACTTTTAATTTCAACTCAGGTTATGATCTTAGAGTCATGAGATTGAGCCCCTCATCGGGCTCCATGCTAGGCACAGAACCTGCTTGGGATTCGCTCCTTCCCTCTCCCTCTGTCCCTCCCCACACTAGCTTATGCCTCCGCCCTACCAAAACACACTAAGCATATTCTAGGTTATTGAAGAGACAGTAGTGAACAAGTTAGGCTAAAATAAACAAAAACCCCACCTATCTCTAATACAACTTAGATTCTAATGGAAGACAGGCAAACAAGTGAATAAAGTATATTAGAAAACAGAAGCTCCTACAGAAAAATAAACAGATAAAGCAGAGAAGGGATACAGAAGTGTGTGTGTGTGTGTGTGTGTGTATATAGAAGGGCTAAATGAAAAAAAATATTTCACTGAGGTGCCATTAAAACAAAACCCTGATAGAAATAGAAGTCAGAACATGCCAATATCTGAAGAAGTAAATGTTAACCGGGGAAAAAAATCTTGTACAAAGGCCCTAAGAAAGGATATGACTGGTGTTTGATGAACAGTAAGAAAACCAGTATTTGCATGGTAAGGAGGGGCATTTGAGGTGAAAACAAGTATATTAGCACAGAGGTAACTAGAAGCAGATCATGAAAAAAACCTTTGTGAACCACTGTAAATAAAGCCTCTGGCTTTCACCTCAAATGAGTTGGGAAGCCAAAGGAAAATTGTGAGCAAAAGTGACACAACAGGAGAAAAATTTTGAAATAATGAACAGCAGCAATTTATTTGGAGTACTTATTATACCATTTTTACATGTACAATTTTATTTTTTTTTAAGATTTTATTTATTTATTCATGAGAGACAGAGACAGGCAGAAACACAGGCAGAGGGAGCAGCAGGCTCCATGCAGGGAGCCCAATGTGGGACTCGATCCCAGGACCCCAGGATCACGACCTGAGCCAAAGGCGTCTAGACGCTCAACCACTGAGCCACCCAAGTGCCCCAATTTTATTTAATTCTAACAATCTTATAAGATAGGTCCTATTAGTAACTCCACTTAACAAATTAGGAAACAGGGAATGTTAATGTCTAGAAGGGCAGCTGGAATTCCAATCTACATGATCCAAATTCAAAGTATAAGCTCTTAGGAAGTAGCCTAGTTAACACTTGTATTTACTCCAGCAGCGGTTTGTAAAAGTGTGCACTAGAGACCAAGAGCTCCCTATGATCCCTCTCACAAGATCAGCCAAGTCGTAATTATTTTCATAGTCATTTAAGGTTTCATTTGCCTTTACACTCTCACTCTCTCATGAGTGTACGGTGAACCTTTCCAGAGGATACCTGGTGTGATACAATCAACTGAGATTGAATACAGAAGCAGATAGGAGATTTCAGCTATTATTTTAGGCCAAACATCAAAATCTGAAAAGCACAAAGCAATGTCACTCTTCTCATAAGAATCTTTTCTTGTAGAAAAATATTTTATTTTTAAAAAAAAGGTTACTTAGGTTTATATGAAACAAATTACTTTTAGATGAATTAATACATACTGCAAAATAGTTTTAATTTCTAATGCAGTAAATAAACATCAATAGCTATAATCCAAAAGCTCTTTGGGCTTTAATTTCTAAGTATATTAAGGACCCAAGGGGCCCCTGAGTGGCTGTCAGTTGAGCATCCTACTCTTGATATCAGCTCAGGTCACGATCTCAGGGTGGTGGGATGCAGTCCTGAGTCAGGCTCTGAGCTTGGCAGGAGTGGGCTTGAGGGTTCTCTCCTTCCTCCTCTCCCCCCACACCCTCTCTGATAGTAGAAATAAGTAAATCTTATTTAATAGGGGTATAAAGGACCCTGAAACTAAGAAGTCTGAGAACAAGTGTTCTACAGGGCCTTGTACATGATTCACAATCCATGTGCTAACTTCTAGAGGCTCTCTGCTCAGTACATTCTAACTGTGTATCCACTGCCTGGTCATTTGTCCTGAATGCCCAACGGAGTTGGAAATCAACCTAAAATCATTTCAAAGTGTTTGTAGTCAAATGGAGCTTTCAAAGTATGCTCTTTTTTTTTTTAAGATTTTATTTATTTATTCATGAGAGACATAGAGAGAGAGAGAGAGAGAGAGGCAGAGACACAGGCAGAGGGAGAAGCAGGCTCCATGCAGGGAGCCCAATGTGGGAACTCAATCCCGGGTCTCCAGGATCACACCCTGGGCGGAAGGCAGGCGCTAAACCGCTGAGCCACAGGGACCCCCTCAAGGTATGCTCTTAAAACACATAAAAGAGGAGGGACAAAGTTACTGTGTTAAGTTTCATAAAAGGCCATATACTCTATTATCCTGATCGGAGTTTTACAATGCAAATAAAAAATTCTCAAAGATTATTCAATAAAGAAAGATTTATTTGTAACTTTATTCAACCCAATATCTCCTATACTTTAATGACATTTTACCTTCATAAAACACATACTTTGGTAAATGGTGATCGTGAGTTGAGTATATCCTAAATGATATCGTGAGTTGATTAATGGGAGAACTTACACGAAATGTTATTAGGAAATGAGTAATAAAGCTATTCCAATCCAAAGCTGAGATACAAAAAGGGTAACTGAGTTTTCCTATTTATAAATACAGAATGATTTTCTCCGAACCACACAGAAAGTTCTCTTAACAAACATATTCGGGATCCCTGGGTGGCGCAGCGGTTTGGCGCCTGCCTTTGGCCCAGGGCGCGATCCTGGAGACCCGGGATCGAATCCCACATCAGGCTCCCGGTGCATGGAGCCTGCTTCTCCCTCTGCCTATACCTCTCTCTCTCTCTCTCTCTCTCTCTCTCTCTGTGACTATCATAAAAAAAAAAAAAAAAAAAAACATATTCAATGACCAGTCACAGTGACACACTGTTAATCCATAACAAAGTAGTACTGGAGTTAAGTTATTCTCCAGATATACCACTCAAAAGGTCAAACTAAATTTTAAAAAGAAAAATCCTAAACATCCCCCCAAAATTTATTTGGGGATATTATTATTTTATTTTAGATCCTCATGTTCCAATTGCTAGTGAATTACAAAAAAATATGAAAATATCTTTAATGTACGGGGAGAGAAGGAAGTACAGCATCTTGCTTTTAGGAAGGCATCATGTGATCCTGGCAGGAGCCCAGAACAAGACTGGACTGAATAGCAGAAGGCTAGTGTTGCTACCCCTGGACCAATCATTGATCTTGGTAGAGAGCATCATGGGAAGATGAGATGGAAGACAGTAAATGGGTTTGTAGTTAGTTCACACTGTAGTTCTATTATTTATTGTCACAACTAGAGGGAATTACTGAACCTCACTTCCTAAATATTACAACAACAAAAATAAAAACAGTAACAGTATAATGATAATTGCTAGCAAATATATATCCTATATATTCAAGGTGCTGTTACAGGTTCTTTTGCATGCATTCATATTTAATCCTAAAAGGAATTCTATGAGATAGAACCTACCTTCCACATTTTACATATGAGGAACACAAAACACAACTGTATATAAAACACCTATCCAACATAGTTGAAGATTAACTGAAAGAGCATGTTTAATAGATTCAATAAATATTAGTTTCCATTTTATGAGGCCAGTATTATTCTGATGCAAAAGCTGGATTAAAATCAGATGATCATCAACAGAAGTAGAAAAAGCTTTTGACAAAAATGTAACGTCTTCTCATGATAAAAATGCTCAAATGGATACTTCAACATAATAAAGGCCATATTTGTCAAGTCTACATTTCACATATTCAGTGGTGAAAGGTAGAAAGTTTTTCCTCTAAAATAAGGAAGAAAGAAGTGTGCCCACTTATCACTCCTTTTGACATACTACTGCAAGTCCTAGCCAGAGCAACCAAGCAAGAAAAAAATAAAAAATAAAACACATCTAAATTGGAAAGAAGGCTGCAAAACTGTTTTTGCATATAAAATGATCTCATACATGGAAAATCTTCAAGACGCCACTAAAAAACTTTTAGAAGTAATTAATGGATTCAGTAAAGTTGCAGGATACATAATCACACAGAAATCAGTTGCATTTCTACACACTAATAACAAAATTAAAAATATGTAAGACAATCTTCTTTAAAATATCATTCAAGAACAATACATAGGAATAAATTTAACTAAGGAGGTGAAAGATTTTTATACTGTAAACCACAATACTTTGATGAAATAAACTGTACAGACACAAATGGAAAGAATCCCAGGGTCATAAATAGGAAGAATTAATATTGTTAAAATCCATACTTATCAAAGCCATCTACAAAATCATCAGCAAGATGAAAAAGGCAACACATGGAATGGGAGAAAATATTCACAAACCATGTATCTGATAGAGGCTACTCTCCAAAATATATAAGGAACTCCTACAACTCAACAGAAAAAAAAAAAAATTTTAAGCAGAGGAACTGAATAACATTTTTCCAAGGAAGACATATAGTCAACAGAGACCAAAAATGGTGCTTAAAATCACTAACCATCAGGGAAATGCAAATCAAAACCACAGAGATATCATCTCATACCTTTTAGAAAGGCTATCTTCAGAAAGATAAGAGCTAGGATTTGAAGAAAAGGAAAACCTTGTATTCCTTTTCAAATATAAATGGTACAAATATAAATTGGTACAGCCACTATGGAAAACTGTATGGAGGCTTCTCAAAAATTACAAATAGCACTATCATATGATCCAGCAATCCCCACTTCTGGGTATATATCCAAAGAAAATGCAAACAGGATCTTGAAATTGCACTCCCATGTTCCTGGCAGCATTACTCACAACAGCCAAAATATGGAAACAATCAAAGTGTCCCTCATTGGATGAATGGATAAAGAAGGGGTGGCACATATATGGATGTTTTTCAGGCATGAGAAGGGGGAAATCCCACTATTTGCAAAACAAGGATAGATCCTGAGGACATAATGTTAAGAAAAAGAAGTCAGACAAAGAAAAGACAAATACTCCATGATCTCACCTTTATGTGGAATGTAAAAAAAGCCCAACTCAGAGAAAGAAAGAGTAAAGGTTACTATGGCCTGGGGGCTGTAGAATATGGAGAGATGTTAGTCAAAGGATACACACTTCTAGTCCTAATACTAGTAAGATCTTGGGAGGTAAAGAACACCACAGTGGTTATTATTAATGATACTGTATTATATACTTGGAAGAAAGTTAACTCCATGATCACTTTGTAATATGTGTGCCAAATAAACACAGTGCATACCTTAAACTTACACAATGTTTTATGTCAACTATATCTTGAACTTATAATACATGTTTCCCTTAGTTACTATATCCATAAGACTTACTCCAATTGGTTACTCCAATAATCAAAAGGAACAGTGGTAGATAAGAACAAAAGTTAACTGTTTAAACAATATAGAACTTCAATATAAATGATGTACTTGGTACAATTATTCTTTTACACTGAAGGAAAAAATATACTCAGAGTCAAGTCTAAAAAAAGACTTCCAGGAATGATGTCTAACTCTTGCTTCCAAATGGCACCAAACCAAAACTATACCCTCAACAGGATCAAAAGTTAAAGGTATCAATTAATTAAAAACTATAGTGTAACTATATTCTAACCACAGAGGAAAAAATATGGTCACTTAAAGATCTGAAAATTCTTAACTCTTTAGTACACCATACAACTTGAATCCACACACTTCACTTGGACTCAAGTTTAGAAACCTACAATTAATCTAATTTAACCTAATTTAGCCATTAAAGTAATGCAGCCTTTCCTTCAGAAAAAAAACTGTTTCAGATCACCTCAGATCTATAAGGCTCATTAAAGTACCTATTTAATTCAGAACACTATCTTAGACACTACTAGAAAACAAGGAAAGATGCTCAAGACTGCTTATGTTCAGTCGTCAAGTCACCAGGTTAATAAGAAACAGCTCAGCAGCCAGAAAGCTTGAAAAATATTCAAATATTTTTTAAAAAAGCAATCAAGCAAGTGAAGATATGCAATCATTATTAACTCTAGAGAAAACAAAAAAGCATACAAGAAGGAAATGGAATCTCAGTATATATTACATGGGTCAGTCTCATAGACTTATCTTTTAAACCCAAATTCATCCTTACAAAAAAGACAGTACAATTTATTGGGGAAAAAAAAATCAAACTATATACATGATATATAATACATTTAACAATTATTCTTCTTTTCAACATCACAGATGCATTTAATAAGTACAACACATTTTTAAAATCAGGATGATTTAAAATGAACATGCTACTTTGACAACTGTCGGCTTACCAGCTAACTTATCAACTATCCCCTTTAGGAAATAAGCAAAAGCACACAAAAGATACCTTTAAATAAATTTAGTTTTTACTACAAAGACACGCCTTTAACATAGAAAAGTTAGTAAATGGTATTTTAGTATAAAATCTGAAGCCAATTCCAATTTTTTATGTTGTATATTGCCATTAAAAAAGGTTCAATTTACTTATGCTACATCATGTAATAACCTTCAAGCAAGAAATTAAATGAAGGCTCAAAATGAGACAACCATTATGACCTTTAAAAATAAAACAAATCAAAATTAAGTCTCAAACGAATAAGCAATCTAATTTTTGCCCCGTCAACTACTCTGAAAAACATAATTACTTATACATAATCTAAAACTATTTACATAACTTTAGCATAATTGCCCCCCACCTTGTTAATGTTTAATTGCTCCACTGATTTTACTTCCTTTCAATCAGACTTCTGGTACCCACATGCTAAGCTCTGTAAAATGAAAATAAAGTACACCTATCAAACCACATCAAATTGGACTGTAATGTGTCTCCCTTGGTAAATCACTATTCAAACACTCTTCATAAGATCAAATTAAAGCAGAGGGCAAAAGACCTTATTACTCTTTATGAAATGTCTTCAATTAAAGAACAGATTCAATTATTTCAAAATAGGCCACTAACATAAATGAAAAAAAAAAAAGAGTGGTAAATTTTAAACAGATGCATGGCATAAGAAAGGTGGGAAAGAGAGGTTCCTGGTACTGTTGTTCCCTTCTTACCATGAAACAATGTAGCACAAGGTATAGTAAAGAATTTAGCCTCAGCCCAAAGAAAGGTCTGGCCTTTGTTCAGGTTCTCAGGAGGTAACCTCAAAACCCTAGGAATTCCGGGGGAGACAGGAGTATTTGTGTTATTCATGGCTTGTCCCACAAGTGCACTTGATAGTTTATGCTAACAAGGTGGCTCACAGGGGGACAGGTCACAACATAAAGACCAACCATGTGATTCTGGTTGGAGCTTTGAGCCACATGCTGTCATCCCACCTCTCAGCAGAGGAAGGGACTGGAAACTGATTTTAGCCACTAGGTCACCATCTTTATGTAAAGAGACTCCAATAAAAAACTATGGACATGAAGACTTCAGTGAGCTTCCCTGATTGGCAATATTGCATGTATAAGCACCATATATCAACGCTGGGAGGGTAACACATCATGGAAGCTTCGTGTTTGGAACTCTCTTAGACGTTACCCTATGCATCTTTGGCTCTAATTTATACTGTTTTGCTATAATAAAACTATAACTTTAAGCACTTTCAGGGGGTTCTGAATCTTTCTAGTGAATTATCAAACCTTAAGAGTAGGTTTGGGAAATCCCTGTGTTTGTAGCCACTTGGTCTGAAGTTGCAGGCAACTTTGGGGACCTCCAAATTTGCAACTGGCATCTAAATCCTGGCATATTAATCTGAATGTTTCTTCAGACTTTTCTGATTAATAAACTCATTGTACTCCAAGAGTACATTGAACAATGGATATAATACCCAAACATAGCGAATACCTGTATTCATCTCTAAGCCCTCTCAGACACCCCAATGATAGTCATTCTAGGAAGTCTCAGGTTTTGAGAACATGGGAACTGTGGAAGGTGTGAAAGAGGATGCTGGCTGAAATCAAGGAAAAATTCTTTTAAGGTATATATAATAAGGAATGAGATGGCAGGCCTTTCTTCATCTTAAGTAACCAGATGACCACCCTTCAGCCACTCCACCCCTAAGAGACCAAGAATTTAGTTAGTATCCGAGGAAAAAGGAACCTAACTGGCTCAGGATCCAGTGAGTCCAACCACAGTAGAGAACTATACAGAAACGGATAAAGTGAAAGTCTTGCATATTGAAAAGGAGACTGCTCCCTTTTCTATATTCAGAATACCTGCTTAGACATAAAGGCTGAATGTAAAGAACTCTTCTTTGGGAAAATTTTAATTCAAAGAAAAAGAGACCTACATAAACTGAAATCAGAGATTTTCCCAACAAAAATCTAGCTGATTGTCCATTCCTCTTACAGTAAAGCCCAGTAAGAGACAAAACATCAATTTCCACTTTCCAGCCAATGTTGATCCACATACATAGATTCTAAGTAGTTTTAGTGTCTCATTGAACTAAATATGCCCCCACCAAGAAAGAAAGAACACTTAAAAAAGAGAAAGGAGGAAAAAAGTAAGAACCAGAAGGAAATAGTATGAACAGGAATAACACACCAACATTAATCTCACTTGTAAGATATCTTATCCATAAAACAAGAAAAGGATACTATGTTTTAAAGTACATTTAGAGAATAAAAATTAAAAACGGGAAAATAAAAAATTATTACAAGAGTTGGAAACTGAGACTGAAGACATGTCCCACCAAGTAGAATACATACATAAAAGACCCCATAAGAGAGAAAAAGTAGAACATTAGAAATCTCTTCAGTGCTCACAAACAAAAGGAATTCCAGAAACAGGAAACAAACAAACAAACAAACAAACAAAAAAAAACAGAAGAATAATTACCAAACAAATACAGGGAAATTTCCCAGAACTGTAGGTTAAGTGCTTTGATTTAAAGGATCTATAAATCAATTCCCCAGGAAAACAAATGAAAAAGTCCCACATCAAAGCACAGTTGTGAAATTGAGTATACTAACCATAGAGCGATCTTAAATTTTTCGAAACATACAAAAGCCTAAGAAATCATCACAAGTGACTTCCACGAAACACTAGAAGCTTGTAGACAATGGAATGATGCCTCCAAAATTCTGAACTAAAATACTATACCCAGCCAAATCAGCATCCAATGTGAAGACGGGGGAAAAAAAAAAAAAAGCATTTCAGATATGAGGTCTTAAATTTCATTTCCTTTTTTTTTTTTTTTTAATTTCATTTCCTTCACAAGCTTTCTTAGAACGCCACTCAAACAAATATGTTCCTCACCAAAATGAGCAAATAAACTAAGAAAGAAGAAAGCATATCATGTAGGAAAAATAGCTCAAGTCTAGAAACTTGCTAAGGCAAGTTCTAGGATGATAGCTGTATACCATGCTGAAACAGCAAACCGCCAAAAGAGAGGCTAAGAGAGAGAAGGTCTCAGTTTAAAGCAAAACAAAACAGTATTTGAAACGGTCTTTGAGCATTTTTTAAAAGACAGATAAGTATCTTAGCAACAACGTTTACTTAAAATAAAGGTAGCAGATGGCACAGTGAAAATCAAATAGAAAAAAAACAATATTAACTTAATGAGAAATACAAATTTTAGAGAAAGGATAATTATACTATTTGGTTCAGCATAAAAAAGTGTTTATATAGTCAGAAACACTGACAAAAGGAGTAAAGTCTGACATACTTATATTCAGATAATGTGGGGGATGGGATGTAAGACAGATTATCTCCAATTGCCTTAAGATAAATTACCAATACTGAAAACTGAAAATCAGTTAACATACATAATCATATATGGTTGACTGAGTAATGGACCTCCAACATGACTACATCTCAGTACCTGCAGCCTGTGAATATTTACCTAATATGGCAAAAGGGACTCTTCTGCAGATGTGATTAACAATCTTGAAATGGGGAGATTATCCAAGATTATTCAGATAGGCCCCCAATATATCCACTAGTGCCCTTACAAAAGGAAGAAGGAGGGAGATTTTAACTACAGAGGGGATGTGATGATGGAAACAGATTGGAGAGATACACTTTGAAGATGAAAGAGGCCACAAACCAAAGAATACAGCTAGAAACCAGGGGGAAAAAAAAAGGATTCTTTCTCCCTAGAACTTCCAGAAGAAACCCGCCCTATGAACACTTTGACTCTAGCCTTTCTGGACTTCTGACTTCTAGAACTGTTTGAAAATAAATCTGAGTTATGTTAAGCCACTAAATTTGTGGTTATTTGGTACAGCACCAATAGAAAGCTAATACACCATCTCAATTAGATAAATGGAGTTAAATTCCAAAAGGAATAGCTCTAAGATCTGGACTGATTGGTTCTGGAGGAATAAAGCTAAAGAATGCTACATTTTGGTTCTGGAGAAATAAAGCTAAAGAATGCTACATTTCATTGATTTTCTAAAACTATCTCCTTTTATGGTTTTGACTAAAAAATGTAAAATATTATCCCCACCAAAACTAGATACCACCCCATGATCCTATGGTTAGTCCGGCATGAGATTATTTAAATTTTGGTGACTACTTTTTTAAAAATATGGTAGGGAGAAAATGGTCTCCCAAAGATGCCAGGTCCTAATATCCAGAAACTGAGTACATAATATTACATGATAAAAAGAAATAAGGGATGTAGATGAAATTAAGACTGCTAATCATCTGATTTTAAATGAGAAGACTGTTATGGATTAACCTAGTAGGTCCACATAATCACAAGGTTCCATACATGGGGAAGGAAAAGAGTGATATAAGAAAGGCCCAAGTGGCTAGTACAGGCTTCACAGATGGTAGGGAACCATGAACCAAGGAATATGGACAACTCTAGAAGCCGGAAGAGAGAGAGAAAAAAAAAAGATTTAGCCCTAGAACCCCCAGAAAAGAATATAGGCCTAAAAAATGCCTTGATTTTAGACACATTTTATACTTCTGACTTCTAGAATCTTAATAAATTTGAGTTGTTTCACACCATAAATCTGCAATAATTTGTTTTAGCAGCATCTGAAATTAATGCAATCTAGAATAAGGTTATTGTTTACTAAAATTATTTTTTTTAAAAACACTATGTCATGCCAAGTTGCACACAAATATTCCAATATGTTTTTTGGCACTGGGATGTCACTGCCTCAAAACATAACATATATATTGGCTTTCTGTGTCTCCTGTAACAAATTACCACATACTGGGTGGCTTAAAACAACAGAAATTTATTCTTTCACCATTCTGGAGGCCAGAAGTCCAAGATAAATCAAATTTTCAAAAGGGTTAAATGTATGCCAAAGGCACGAAGAGAAAACCCACTGCTTGCCTCTCTTACCTTCTGGTTACTGCTGGCATGTTTGGTGTTGACTGGCTCTTAGTGCCAATACTCTAATCTTTGCCTCAGTCTTCACATCATCTTATCCTCTGCAGGTCTCTCAGGTCTGTGTCAAATCTCTCTCCTGAATGTTCAGGACACTAATAACTGGATTCAGGACTAGCAAGGTAATTACCAGGATTATCTTCTCCCCATCTTTCTCTCTCCTTAACTCCCTAGCTTTCCTTGGGAGCTCCTCCTCTCATGATCTTAACTACTTGTTTTAACCACAGGGGTTCTGGGGATCAGGACACAGACATGTCATTTTGTGGCCACCATTCAACTCACTACAACTTACATCAATCCATTCAGTCAACAAATATTTACTGAGGTCCCTTTATAACCAGCTCTGTGATGGGTAAATAATGGGTGAAAAAAAGGGGGGGGGGGATTAATGTCCTGAATGAGTTCATAATCCAGTAATGGAGAAAGACAGGAGCTGAGCAGAAGGAGCCATACAGGAGCACATACAAGGAGCTACTAACCCCATAACCCTTTTCAGTAAAAGGTCCCTCACAGAGAAACTAGCCCTTTCCTTTCCCTTCTGGGAACACTATCAGAACTCGGAGTCCCTAGCATCAACAAGAGCAGTCAGAAGTGCTATAGTCTGCATATCATACTTACTCTGTTAGCCATATGCTAAAATAAGGGCTCTCACATTCAAATTGTAGATAGATAAAACTGGTAACCATCTGAGAAGACAACTGATAGATATGGGAAAGAACTTCCCAAAAAAAATTTAAGAAAAAATTTAAAAGAGTGTAAAAAGCAGAGGAACATTTAAATAGTAGCAGAAGAAAACTGAAGAGTAAGGATGGGGAGATAGGGCAAACATATATTCAGGGCAATAATATCCCATGGTTGAAAAGTGTTTCTGAAATTCTCTAGAGTTTCCACTTTGTCAAGATTTCCCTGCATCAGAAATAAGATTTTTCAAAAGATTTTAACATCAGCTATGAAATAAAAACAAACTCCTTATTGGAAACAAAGACCTAAGCATAAAATAAGTCACATCATCAAGTCCCATGACATCGCTTTATAAAAGCTGCCAATCTCAGAAGCTAAAAATTACAAATTATATACAGAAGTTTCCATTTATTTAACACTATAGGAGCTTAAAAAAATAGCTCTAAGTAAGAAATTTATGTTTCCCTTCAATTTTCTCAAGTCAACTCCTTTTCCCAATTCTTGCCTATTACTGACCATGTATGATAGATCCTCAGGCTCATCACATATTTTCAAAAACACTTTTTTTCCACTTCTACTCCATTTAGACTTTGTACACATAAATTCCTTAACCTCAAAGTAGAAGCAGCAGTGGCTCCCAGTGGCCAATTTATGATACATGTATTTTCCTCCTACCATGGTTCTTATATTTTCACATATAATTTCTAAAAATACAAGAAGCTCCTAGAAGTTACACTATTAGAAAAAAATTACAAAGGATGTCTAATTAACTTTAATTATATGCTCTTTCACTTGACAACAGTAAGAATACTATGTTTGCTCTTCAAACATTAAAAGACCCTTTAAAGAATAAAATACACTACTTAACATTATGTGTTTTTGCATTTTCAATGTCCCTGGGATCATTTACTAACTCAATAACTGACTCAGCAACTACTCAAATAACAGCACTGTCATCTACCTATTTCTATGATCAGATTAAGATTAAACCCTGAACTAATTCCCCCAGCACATTCCACCAAACATATGTAACTGAAACGGAAGTAACAAATCTAGAATTTTCACTATGATTAAGATGGCAAACAGAAATCTAAAGATACCTCCTCAAAGTTTCTGTCCCCTGATTTGACTGGTAATTCAAACACTAATCCAGGTACTGCTGAGATGGGACTTTGCAAAAGAATTAAGGTTATTAATTAGCTAGACCTTAAAATAAGGAATTACCCTGGGTTATTCCAGGGAACCCAGAGTAATCAAATGAGCCCTTAATAGCAAAGGCCAGATATGTCAGAAATACAACAGAAGGAGGAGGTCAGAGAGACTATGAGGACACTGCCTAATGAAAATTCAGACTGCTTGAAACTGCCTGGAAGATCAAAAGATCTAACTAGTCATTGGATATTGCTTTTATTACCCATTCTGATCATCTCTGCCTTTTGCTGGAATGTTCAGTACATTTCATTTTATAACAATTGTAGATTTGGTTCATTTTATTTATTTATTTACATCCTTATTTTTAAGACTTTTATTTATTCATGAGAGACACAGAGACAGAGGCAGAGACACGGGCAGAGGGAGAAGCAGGCTCCCCATGGGGAGCCGGACGTGGGATTTGATCCCGGGACTCCAGGATCACTTCCTGAGCCAAAGGCAGATACTCAACCACTGAGCCACCCAGGTGCCCGATTTGGTTCATTTTAAATCTATTGTCTTGCTATTGCTTCTTTGGTTCCATCTTGTTGCTATTCCTCGTTTTCTCCTTTCCTACTCTGCTTTGTCCCTCATTTGGATTAACGCAGTAGTAGCCTGGTCTCCCTGCTTCTACCCCACCCCTCACCCCAAAGTCTACAATCACTACAGCAGCAGTTTCATCCTATTTGTTTTCCACCTTTTCTGGGTAAAGATCAGTTGATATAATGACATACAAGTCCCCGAACTAAGGGTCCCCGTTATCATTCTGACCTCATTTCCTGTTTTACCCCTCACTCGCACCATTTCACACTAGCCTCCTTGAACACCCCAGATACACTCCCACTTCAGTGCCTTTGTACTTGCTATTTCCTCTTTTTAGAACACTTTCCCTACTTCCCTTACTTAGTTCAGGTTTCTGAACAAATGTTACTTTTCCTCTACCCTTCTATAGGAAGCAGAGTAATTGTCCCCAGAGATGTTCATGTTCTTAGTCCCAGAACCTGGGAAGAAGTCATGTTACATGGGAAAGGAGAATTAAGATTGCAGATGGAGTTAAGGCTGCTAATCAGCTGACCTTAAAATAAGGAGATTATCCCAGATTATCCAGTAGAGTCCAATGTACTCACAAGGGAATTTAAGAGGGGGACAGAGATGTGGTTACAGAAGAAATGACCAGAGACGCAAAGCTGCCAGTTTTGAAGATGAGGAAGGCGATCACAAGCAAAGAAACGTGCGAGGCCTCTAGAAGATGGAAAAGGCAAGTGAACAGATTGTCCCCCAAAGCCTCCAAAAACTAAACACAGCTCTCTACCAATGCCTTGATTTCAGCCCACTGAGATCCATTTCAGACTTCTCACCTCTAGATCTGCTTTTTAAGCCATTTTTAAAATCGTGGTAATTTATTATGGCAACAACAGAAAACTAATATACTACCTTACTTAAAATCCTAAGCCCTGACACCCACTACTTACCCTCTTTGCTTAGTTTTTCTCCATAAAATGCATTATTTTCTAACAAACTTTGTAATTTAATTATTTTATTTATAAATGTAAATTCTGTAAATAAATGCAAGCTCCACAGAGGTAAGGGTTATCTATTTTGTTCAGTTTCCCAGGGTCTGGTACATGGTTATGTGTTCATGTATTTGTTGAGCGAACATGTGACAGGCGATATGAATATGTAAGAAGAGTGTGCTAATGATGAAGCTAATGGTGATAAAAATACCATTAAAGAAAAACTACAGGGGATCCCTGGGTGGCTCGGCGGTTTAGCATCCGCCTTTGGCCCAGGGCACAATCCTGGAGACCCGGGATCGAGTCCCATGTCAGGCTCCCGGCATGGAGCCTGCTTCTCCAGCTGCCTGTGTGTGTCTCTGCCTCTCTCTCTCTCTCTCTGTGTCTATCATGAATAAATAAAGAAAATATTTTAAAAATAATAAAATTAAATTAAAAAATAAAGAAAAACTACATATAATCAGTGAATGTTTGTAGTTAATAACATTTAGATCTATAGGTATGCATTAACTTCTTTCAAAACACCTTTATTGCTCGGTCTCTGTAATTCCTTTTCTTCCCAATTGCAACACCCCCTTTTTAAATCACAGGTTTTAGTTACTCAGGAGAGTAACTTAATAGTGTATGTACTATTCTGTATGTATTAAGTATGTATTTTTGGGGGGCGCCTGGGTGGCCGACTCTTGATTTTGGTTTAGGTCATGATCTCAGGGTCGTGGTACTGAGACCTGGGACAGGCTACACACTCAGCAAGGAGTCTGCTTGAGATTCTCTCTCTCCCTTTTCCTCTGTCCCTCTCCGCCACTCACATGTGCACTTTCCAATAATTTTTTTAAAGTATGTATTTTTTCAAAAACTCTTAATGTTTTGAGAATATCACATCCTACCTATAAAATCAGGGAAAAACCTCAATTTACAAAGTATTTCCTGCCCAAATGAAATTACTAACATTTGAGTAAGTCTCCAAGTTTGAAACGTAAAAGAAAAAATTTTGGCAATTATCAAGGAGATTAGTCTTTAATGTTAAATGGCATTATTTACCTGCTCCAGGAGTAGGAGTAGTTGTCATAACTCCAACAAGAGGACTCTGCATCACTGAAATGTTTGGCTACATGAAAACAGAATAGAATGTTAAAGTAAAAACACAAAGTTCTAACTTCTAACCATAATGTAAATGCAGTGAGTGTTGGAAGGTTTCATTCATTAGACAATTGCATGCCGGGAGGTACTACAGAGGCCTCTAATTAGTTCACAATCTAAGAGTACTCCAACTTTTCCCACTGAGCAGTATTAATCTAAAATATGCTGAACCCTTTAGCATATTCTTTAAAATAAGACACATCATGGGGCAGCCCGGGTGGCTCAGCGGTTTAGCGCCGCCTTCAGCCAAGGGCGTGATCCTAGAGTCCTGGGATCAAGTCCCACATTGGGCTCCCTGCATGGAGCCTGCTTCTCACTCTGCCTGTGTCTCGCCTCTCTCTCTCTGTGTCTCTCATGAATAAATAAAATCTTTAAAAAAATAAATAAAATAAGACACATCAGAGAAAGACACTATTTTTAGTAGAAAGTAACTTGCTATTAGGTTTTAATCCCTAACGTACACAGTATTTGAAATAACGGAGAGCACGTGGTTCTTCAGATCACCAAGCTCACACAGAAAAATAGAAAGATGACAGACCTATTTGTAAACAGACATTTACAAACCATGAAAAAATAGTCAAATCAATCTACATAATAAAAGACAGCGTATCTCTGCCTCTACAAGTAGAAAGTTATAGAGCAAGAAAATTATCCATACAAATCCCTTTAAATGTGAGAAAACTAAAGATTAAACAGTTAGAAGTCCTTCTATAAACAAAGACAACATTATCTAATCAAAAATAAGAACAGACTCTTTCTCTAGAAATAAATATATAGATTTTTTTCTGCAACGTCCTCAATTAAGGAAATCTAAAATTTGGCTATCATCTAGCAACCAGAACAAAATGCTGAAATTATATTAAGAGAGATACAAAATACATTATATTGTTCAATTCTTTTTTTTTTTTTTTTTATTGTTCAATTCTTAATGCCAGTTTCTTTCATGATTAGAAAGAGGCCTCAGGGGGCAAAACTAGTTTAGGCTTTACTAATATTCTTACCAACTTTTAAGTCAAAAACATTCTCTACAAATTATGACAGAAGACTTTTAAATATTTTGAACACACCAGTAACTGTAAACTACCTTTGTTTTCATTGATCATCAGAGAAGTAATGAAAACTAGCATGAATTTATAAGCCAGTGGTTCTCATACCAAACTAAACAACAGATTTACTTGTCAGTCTTTAGAAAAATATCCCAGGCCAGAATATTCTGATTTGTTAGAATGCCACTGTCCAAATATAACACAAACAATATAAGTAATTTTAAATTTCATAGACACATTAAGAAAATAAAAACAAGTAGTTTATTTAATCTAGTACAAACAAATTATTATCATTTTCAATATGTAATTAACAAAAAAAGCAAATGAGGTAGTTCACTTTCTTTCTAGTCTTCAAAATCTGGTGTGTATTTTTTAAGTTTTTATTTATTTATTCACCAGAGACACAGAGAAAGGGGCAGAGACACAGGCAGAGGGAGAAACGATGCAGGGAGCCCAATGTGGGACTCGATCCCAGACTCTGGGATCACGCCCTGAGCCGAAGGCAGACGCCCAACTGCTGAGCCACCCAGGCGTCCTGGGTGTGTATTTAACACTTAAGTATATCTCAGTTTAGTACAGGAAGAGCCACATTTCAAATGTCAATAGCCACAGTTGGCCAGTGGCTACTGTGCTGGAGAGTATAGCAGTTATAAAAGTGTTGGAAAGAGAGGTAATGTGTTCAACCCAATGTATTACTTTTGCTTTAAAACAAGTAGGCATAAAAAAAAAAAAAAAAAAAGGTAGACCTAGTATGCTACATTTTCCCAAACCAAACAGAAAAAATGTCTTTATTCAAAGAACTTATCAGTTTAACTGACACACAGTTTTAAGTCCTGCTAAGCACAAAAGTGACAGAAAACTTGCAACTATATAGGCAACTAAACTTCGTTGCCTATAAAGAAAAACCCATACTACCTTTCAACTAACCACAGTAGTGCGGCATGGCGGTTACAAACGCTGGCTCTAGACTGAAGACTGCCTGGGTTTAAACCATAGCTCCACTACACTAGTTGCATTAATCTTAAAAATTACCTAAGCTTTCTGTGTCCTAGTTTCCTCAATGATAAAATGAAGCTCATAAGAGCTACTTTGAAAATTCACCATGAGGAGCAACTGAAATAAAACCAGAACCTATAAAACCACAGAATTACTGATCTGAGAAAATAATCTGTTGTTCTATTACATTAAATACATTTCATGATAAACACAATCGAGGGGCAGCCCGGGTGGCTCAGCGGTTTAGCGCCGCCTTCAGCCCAGGGCCTGATCCTGGAGACCCAGGATCGAGTCCCACGTCAGGCTCCCTGCATGGAGCCTGCTTCTCTCTCTCTGCCCCTCTCTCTCTCTCTCTCTGTCCCTCTCTCTCTCTCTCTGTCTCTCTCTCTCTGTCTCTGATGAATAAATAAAATCTTTAAAAAAAATAAAATAAAATAAAATAAATAAACATAATCGAAGTAGATCCTATGATAAATGTCCTTAATGCTTATCCTGTACAACACAGTTCCACTAAAGCAAACCTCAGTAAAACATTGATCTTCACTGTGCATCCACATAAAAAAAACAAGAAATTATTGTGGGTCATATACATGAATGTGTATGTCACCTGTCTTCTTGAAGTTAAAGGTGTTGATCCAAGTCCTGGGCTGGAAATATCATCATATATACTTCTAACCGGTGGAGCTCCACTTTTATCTTTATGAGCTGGTACAACTGGTTGTGGTGGTGATCCACCTACAATGTACAAAAAATACAGTCAGATGAGAAAACAAAGAAATTTTCTACCTTTCTTTTTTCTTTTCTTCCACCTTCCTGATAAGATTCTTTCTCATTTATATTTGTAATATGTTGATTTAAACTCTTGTTTACTAGGGCTTCTCAAATTTCAATACACTTAAAAATCACCTGGGAATCCTGTCAAAAATTCAGATTCTGATTCAGAACTTGTGAAGTGAAGCCTGAGATTGTGAATTTCTAACAAACTCCCAGTTATGCCAATGCTGGTGATTCAGACTCCATGTAAATGAAAGGTTTCAGAATAAGAAAACAGAAATTTTAGTTTTTAACAAATACATGTAGTTTTTGCTTTCTCTACAAAATCCTTAACATTTCAATACAAAACTTAATCCTATTTTTCACTTGATAGTAGGTAAACAGTTACAGCTTGTAGAAAACTTGAATCAATATAATCCCCTAATGTGGAAATTGACTGTCAAAATTAAACAGGTATCATTCATGTATCACACAACAGAAGCATATTTAAGTACATTATAAACATATAAGAAAAGAATCAACTCTTGGGGACATAAAGATGTCTTTATAAGTCAGAGAACCAGCAATGCCAAATAGTAAAACAGTCCAGATTCTCTGTTATGACTTATCCTCTGAACTTAAATAGTATAGCCTAGGCTATTTGGAGCGTAGGCTGTAAAACAAGACTGATCTGCTCTGTCACTTATTAACAAGTAGACTTAAGCAATTCTTTATTGCATTTAGTCTCAGTTTCCTATTTTGAAAATCAGGGATACTACTATCTATCCCTTATGATTGACAAAAGAATTAAAGTAACGTAAAATGCTTAGCATATTGCCTGGCTCATATGTACTCAATATATAGTAACTACAATAAAAACACACTTGAAATATACATTTGACACTTGAATGACACAAGTATGAACTGTACAGGTCCACCTATACACAGATTTTTTACAGTACAGTACTATAAATCTATTTTATGATTTTTTTTTAAAAAATTTTGAGAGCGAGAAAGCAAGAACAGAGCAGGAGCAGAGGGCGAGGGGCAAAGGGAGAGGAAGAAGCAGACTCCCCAGTGAGCAGGAAGCCTGATGCAGGACTCGATCCCAGGACCCCAGGATCATGACCTGAGCCAAAGGCAGACGCTTAACCGACTGAACCACAAAGGCGCCCCATCCTTATATTTTTTAAAGATTAATTTATTTTAGAGATAGAGAGTGAAAGAGCGTACAAGCAGGACAAGGGGCAGAAGGGAGAGCGAATCTTCAAGCAGACTCCCCACTGAGCACGGAGCCCAATGTGGCGCTCAATCCTAGGACCGTGAGATCATGACTGAGCAGAAAGTAAGAGTCAGCGGCCAACCAACTGAGCCACACAGGTGCCCCATCTTTCTTATGATTTTTTTTTTAAAAAGGTTTTACTTATTTATTCATGAGAGACACAGAGAGAGAGGCAGAGACACAGGCAGAGGGAGAAGCAGGCTCCCCATGGGGAGCCGGATGTGGGACTTGATCCCAGGACTCCAGGATCACGCCCTGAGCTGAAGGCAGATGCTCAACCACTGAGCCACCCAGGTGCTCCTTATTTTCTTAATAACATTTTCTTCTCTTTAGCTTTACTTTACCGTAAGGATAGTTTTTTTTGGTTTTTTTGTTGTTGTTTTAATTTTTTATTTTAATTTTTTATTTTATGATAGTCACAGAGAGAGAGAGAGAGGCAGAGACACAGGCAGAGGGAGAAGCAGGCTCCATGCACCAGGAGCCCGATGTGGGACTCGATCCCGGGTCTCTAGGATCGCGCCCCGGGCCAAAGGCAGGCGCCAAACCGCTGTGCCACCCAGGGATCCCAAGGATAGTTTATAACATATATAACATACAAAGTGTGTGTCAGACAACTAATTTATGTTACCAGTAAGGCTTCCAGTCAATAGTAGGCTATTCGTAGTTAAGTTTTGGGGGAGTCAAAATTATATATTTTTCAAGTGTCCAGGGGGTCAGTACTTCTAACCCCTGCATTGTCTGAAGGTCAACTGTATAGAAAACAAAAGCTATCCAGAATAATGTTAAGTCAATTATATCAAATATAATTTTACCTTCCCTGATCAATCTTAAAATAATAAACCACTTTAAACCAAGTAATACTTTAAGAACAATCAAATTAAGAAGTTTTCCATTTAATCCCTTAAAAGGATTTTAGCTCACATTTGGAATTCAATCATTTTTGCAGCTAATTTTTACTTCTCATAGTCAAAACTTCACTTATCTTTAATATTTTGTGCTGATCACTGCAAACTCTGTAAAAAACTGCCCCACAGTTTGTAGAGTAAGTCCTTTCATTAAACAAGGTGAAACTCTTACTATGGCTAGAAGTAGAACTCATATCTACAAATTTCAAATTACACTTCTGATTGTTACAAATGGCAAGGTCTCATCTTTTTTATAGGTAACAGTCCATTGTGTACATGTCCTACACATTCTTTATTCATTCATCTATAAAGTCCTAGAAGGTACTGTGCTAAGTGAAAGAAGTCAGACAGAGAAAGACAAATACCATGATTTTACATGTATGTGGAATCTAGAAAACCAACTAAAATAACAAAACAAACCAGACTCTCGGATATACAGAATGAACTGGTGATGGCCAGAGGGAAGATAAGTGGGAGAATGGCAAAATAAAGGGGATTATGAGGTACAAGGTGCTAGTTATAAAATAAGCAAGCCATGGAGATGAAAAGCACAGCCTAGGGAATATAGTCAATAGTACTGTAATAATGTATGGTGACAGCTGGGGACTATACCTTCCATAATGAGCACTGAGTAACACAGAATTGTCAAGGCAATACATTGTACACTGAAAATAATATAGCACTGTAGGTTGATTATATTTCAATAAAAAAAAAACAAGTCAGTTATTTTGACTGAATGTTTGCTATTATATTTATGTTATTTAAATGCATTAAGTTATTCAGTTGAAATTATATGACAATATTTCTTCCCCAGTCCTCCACACTTTAACATCTCTGATATGGACAATTTATAAAATATGGTATCTTGACACTGTATCATGTTTAGTGCTTTTCTTTCTTGGTGCTACTTAAGATAACAGTGAGTTTATAATCAAGGGCATCCTAAATTGGATGGAATGCAATAAACATAGTTTTAATGTATGGTTCTTGGAATTAAAATAGCATATATGACATATACCTGTACTCCAAGACTCTAAAAATTAAAAATAGAGGCACTGCTTTTTTTTTTAATTGATAATGTGTTGAAAAGGGTGAACTAGTGAATTACTCTTTTTTAAAACTCTAATACACATATTAATTAATAGTACTATGAAATTATTTTAAGCAGTTTACCTACCTGCAAGTAAAGGTGATCTCATTTCCATTACTCCTACCGATGGGCCACTGATTGATCGAGGTTGTGGAGTTACTGGAGCTGGCAAATCCCCCATTAAAAATCCAGGTAAGAACTGGGCATTAACCCCTGGCTTCGGAGATGTCGGTGACCCTAGCATCATTGGTTCAGATCCTAAATGAATCAAAGGATAAAAGGACTTTAACGTTACAATATCTAAAAGATGTAGGAATCTAGCATAAATAATTTTGAGAATTTAATCAAAACTTACATATTACAGAAGCATAGTTGAATTTATTACTTAAAAAAAAAACAATAAAAATTTCTATAAAAATGTGAAAGCATTTTTAATAATATTAATCTGACAGTTGTTCGGTTTACATTATTTCACAGATTTAAGAATCAACATTTATGTTTAAATGGAAAAATTTTGGATCTTAAAAAAATTCTTACTATATACAGAATATCATCTTTCCATTTCTGGGTCAGCTTCTACTATGCAACAACCAAAACAAGTGCAACGTGCTTGACACAAAGTCTTAGCATATCAAACATAATAGGTTCAGCTTGCCATATGTACCATTTTTTTCTTTCCCATAAACAAAAACCGTAAAAATTTTTGTAATAAGAGTAAAATCATGCACACTCATCATTGCATGTATATGAAATAACAGTAATGATTAGCATCCGAACTAAGAAATATATTGAAAAATTTGGAAAGTTTATTTTTTGTATCATTTTTTAAAATCATTTTAAAGTTAGGAATACTCAACAAAAGCCTCCCCAACATACTTCACAATCATGAATTCAAAATTAATTTTCACAATTTACAGGGCATTATTCCCATTATGAAGATAAGGAGGCTATAACGTACCCTAATTTCACAGCACAACAGCACAGTAAGGAAAACATGGGTCCTGGAGTTAGAGACCTGGGTTCAAGTCTCTCGGCAAAATGGGCACAATCAAAGCGCCCAGTCACAGAGCTTTGCTTAGGATTGCAGCCAAGAAAGCACTGACCCAGTACCTAATATACAGTAAGTGCTCAACAAACATTAGTTATTATCATTATTCTAAGGGTATCCTAGAATAGCAAAAACTGAGTCACTAAAATGTAAATGTAGAGCTTGCAATTTCTGCTTAAGATAATTTAAATTTTCAACTTTGTGAGAAGGCTGAATGTAACTCAGGGCACTCAGAAAGGGCATCATCTATAATGGTTAACTATCCTTGACCTCTACGCAGCCTCAAAAATCTGTTTCTTGCTATCCAAATGCTATTATTTATCCTTCCTCATTAACGGAGACACAGATATTAGCGTTGCCAATGCAAGTGTATAAAAGAGGAAAAAGGCAAAGCAATCCAGGAAAAAAATAAAGCAAATGCTGAAATAATGTGTGAAAAACTATAACTACATTGTGGTTATTTTAAAGTGCCATATTACTTACTATGTTACTATTACATATTTCCAAAGATCACAGCCACCAAAAGTCTAAAAAGAATATTCTGAACAGACCCTGAGAGACCTGTGGCAGTAAACACAAAGTTTTAGGTACGACTGACCAACTACCTCATTCTCTCGTCCCCACAAAACACAAACCAAACCAAAGACCATATGGCAATTGTAAGAATCAAGTCCATAAAAGTTCTGATCTACATTGTGACACACAGAAAGCACCAGAGTGGAGGGCACAAAGGGTCTTAATGCGCCTGCTACCAACCACCCTTCAGCCTACATTCCACTCCGGGAGCTGGAACAACGGCTCCTGCGGGTCTAAAACTCCATTTCGTGGTCTGTACACCTAAGATGCTGAGTCCTCCGTCCTACTCAGCTGGCACCATTTGCCGAAGAAACCCTTAAGTTTTAAGACCGTATTGGTGCTGGAAAGTCATTTACTCTTCACCTGGGATCCCTGCACTAGGTGGACCTGAGCAATCAGTATCAGCCAATGTCAGATTGCTAAGCAGGCGATAAACAGGAACAAGTTCATTCACATTCGCAGGCCCAAGAGGCATGGACTCCAAAATGTTCTGCTAAGTCGAAAACTTTGGAACTGGAAAGGGACGGTCTTCCGTTCTCGAAAACATACAGAAGTCCCTAGACCAACGTCTGTGTAGTAAGTGTACAGGCAGCAGAGCAGCGGCCCAACGTCATGCACGGACGAATACACTGCAAGTTATTCTTTGAAAGAAGCATTTTGCACAAAGCATGGCAAGCACTAAACACTTTTTAAGTTCTAAAAAACAAAACACTGTACAAACACACATGGTGCTTGCTCTTTCAGAATGTCTAGCCTCGTTTTCCAAGGCTCTCTAGGACAGCAGACAGCCCTCTGCTCTAAACCCGCGCACGGTTCTCCCAAGCGCCAAAAGGCACCAACGAAAAAGGATGTCAAGGAAGTGGACATCCTGGTCACTTGATAAGTCCGTATTTTTGTTGTTGTTTGTTTACTTTTTTGTTTTGTTTTTCTGTTTTTCCCAACGACAAAACACTTTCACCAGGGCTGTGGCTGATGCGAGATAGAGACCTCCGACGAAAAGTAAGTCACTTCCCTAAGATGAAGGCGGGAAAACGGGGCTGGACAGGGACAAAATGCAAAAGCCAGCATCTCCGTGGCTACCAACAATGGGTTAAAGGTCAAAGGTCGCGCAGCTCCAGTTCCCATCAATAACAGCTTCCTTTTGCGAAAAAGCCTGGGGAGAAGGCAGACCTCCCATCCTGCAGGAACTAAAAGCCAAGTGGGGGGTGGGGGGGGGAGCCTGGAGCCCTCTGGAGAGGGGAGCGGGGAGGAGGGAGCCTGGAGAGGGGAGGGGGAAGGGGGGGAGTCGGGAAGGGGGGGAGCCGGGAGGGGGGTGAGCCGGGAGGGGGAAGCGGGGAGGGGGAAGCGCGGCGGGGGGGAGCCGGGAGGGGGGAGCGGTAAGGGGGGAAGCGGGAGAGGAGGAGCCAGGGGGAGGGGAGGGGGAGGAGCAGTCCGCGCCTCCAGGGCACCGCCCACCCACGTGGACGCGCCCCTCGCCCCCCGCACTCCCCGCGCCCCTGCCCCCCGCGCCCCTGCACCCCCGAGCCTCCCCGCGCCCCCCGCCCGCCCCGCCCCGCGCCGGCCCCGGGGGAGGCTCAGGGAGGCGCGGCCGGAGCGCGGGTCCGCCGCCGCCAGCCGCCCCGCCGCCCCGCCGCCCCGCCGCCCCGCAGCCAGCGCCCATCCGCCCGGGGCCGCCCTCCCGGCGCGGAGCTCGGGGACAGCTGGGAGCTTGGGGGCCGACAGGGGCTCGTCGCCGCCACGCGAACTAGCGCAGGGCCTGACGGCTCCGGGGGCTCGGGCGCGGGCCGCGGGGCCGCCGGCGAAGAGCAGCCGCCCACACTCACCCGGCGCGGGCGCCTGGGCTTCCACCGCAAAGGCCGCCATAGCAGCGGTCACTCCGCCGGGCCCCGGGAATTCCCGATTTTCAAAAATGGCGGAAACTCTCCCCACGGGTAAGGGCGCGCTGCCGCGCGAGGTTGCGTCACTTCCGGACCTGCGCCGTACGCGCGCTGTGGGCGCCGCGGCCGCCATTTTGGAATCGGGCAAACGTGTTTGCGCAGGCTCCGCCTTTCCGGCAGGGTTGCGGCGGGAACGAGGTCTCGGGACTGTTGTTGCTGCTGCTGGGATCTCACGGATGCACGAGCCCTTTCACCCACTGTTTTCTAATTAGCGTTGAGTTTACCCAGGACCTGCCGTCGGCCAGCTTTTGCAAGTGACACCTGGGACAAAGGACCTTCCTGAAGCCGTTGCTGCGGCTCTGCAGCGCTGTGGGCTCGGGGGAGGAGCCCCATCCCGAGGCCTAGCGCCCACCGTCTCCCTGCCGCTGCAGGGCCACAGGTGTACGCCAGGCATCATGCATGTGACGGCTTATTACACCTGAATACCTACAAGAGCTTTGCAGTAGCCCCCCCCCACCCCCCCGCCGGCCTCCCCCCTGCTTTGCTACTTTCCTTGACAGGGTCTTCCAGGATGATAGGCAGCACTCATCGTGTATATCTGCATGTGCAAAAAACGTGTTTCCTGCTGCTCATGACTATAAAAGTGACACATTGCATGTGCATATTCCTTACCCTCTAAACACCCACCCATGCTCCCTCCCACCTGCCTCTGGGATTTCCTGAAATCCCAAGTCCAGCAAGAATGTTCTGAGTGAGGCAATAACAATTCCAGCATTGCCTAATTTCTGGCAAGTTCCCAGAAACCAAACCTAAAACCGGTTGACTTAAAAAAAACCCGGTGTCTGGGTTGAATGGTGTCCCTCAAAGAGGTCATGACCTCAAAGAGGTCATGTTCAAGGTCTGACCTCCAGTACATATTTATTTATGTGACCTCATTTGGAAATAAGGTCTTTGCAGATGTCACCAAGGTCAGAGGAGGTCATACTACATCAGGACAGATTTGGCAGCTTAAACCAACAAAAAACTTATCTTTTATAGTTCCGAGGCCAGAAATTTGAAATTAGTCTTATGGGGCCAAAATTAAGGTTTCAGCAAGACTGGTTTCTTCTGCAGGCTTCAGGGGAAAATCTGTTTTCTTGGGCTCATAGCTCCTTCTTGGCCCTTCAAAGCCAGCGGCATAGCATCCTCTATCTCTCTGCTTCTGTCATCACACGCCCTTCTTCTGTCGTAAACTCTCCCTGTCCCTTCCTCTTTATAAGGACATTTGTGATTATATTTAGCGCCCCCTGAGATAATCCAGGATAATCTTCTCACTTCAATATCCAGTTATACTAAGTCAATAGTCATATCTGCAAAGCACCTTGTGCCATGTCCGGTAACATTCTTAGGTTCCAGAGGTGAGAGTGAAGAGACCTTCAGGGGCTATCATTCTGCCCAACACACCCACCATTCTCCTTTTTAGAATGAAGGTACCAAGTAGGATGCATAAATGAAGGAATTTCTATGTAAATTTTGATCTGGCCAAACCAAAGAACACTATGCACCCGTTAAAAATCATGAGATATATTTGATGTGTGTGAATTGACTTAGGAAAATCTTCATGATCCATATACTGAAAGAAGCAATTTAGGGGCGACTAGGTGGCTTGGTGGTTAAGTGTCTGCCTTTGGATCAGGTCATGATCCCTGGGATCCTGGGGTCCTGGGGTCCTGGGGTCCTGGGATCAAGCCCCACGTCGGGCTGCTTGCTCATCAGGGAGCCTGCTTCTCGGTCTCCCTCTGCCCGCTGCTCGTGCTCACTCTCTCATTCTATCTCAAATAAATAAATAAAATCTTTGTTAAAAAGAAGCAATTTGAAAAAATATATATGACATCATTTTATCTTATTTTTTAAAGAAATTGGATCCATGTGCAAAGGAGTGGAAAGAATGCTTATTTAAATAAAAGAAAAAGGGCAGCCCCAGTGGCGCAGCGGTTTAATGCCGTCTGCAGCCCAGGGTGTGATTCTGGAGACCCTGGATCAAGTCCCACATCAGGCTCCCTGCGTGGAGCCTGCTTCTCCCTCTGCCTGTGTCTCTGCCTCTGTGTGTGTGTGTGTGTGTGTGTGTGTGTTTCTATGAATTAATTAATTAATTAATTAAAAAGTTGGAAAACATTTGTGCCAAACTATTAACAGGAAGGTAGAGTAGGAGACAGGTTTGTAGATTTGAGGGTTTCAGCAGGACCTTTAACTTATTCTATATAACTTTTTAGTGGTTGATTATACATGTCATTTACTATTGTAATTGTTCTTCACATTAAAAACTTCACTTGATCTTAGCCAAAAGGCTGAGAATCTTCCAATTAAAAACTTGATTTTTTTTAAAGAAAGTCATTTTCCTTCCTTCACTTGCATTTCAATTCTTCTACCCTTTCGACCCTTTCTTCCTTTCCTTATCAAGTTATAAAGATGCCCCCAGTTTGCCCTATAAAAAAACCTTCTCTAGACCTTGCTCCTTCTTCTAGATACCATGCACTAATTTCACTCAAGACCTCAAATGGAGGCTCTACAGACTTTAGTAGGTGATCTCTTTCCCTAACGTTTTCTTCTTGTTTTCTAATTCATTGCACACTGGCCCCTGTGTAAATCCTCTTCTGAAACCGCTGACCCCAACCCTTTCTCCTAATTGCCAAGTCCAGGCCTGCCTCTCTGACATCTGCAGTACTCAACTGCTTTGACAGTCTTTTCCTCCATACAAGTGTTTTTTGTTTGTTTGTTTGTTTGTTTGTTTGTTTTTTTCCCGTTTTGGTGACACTACACTTCCTGTTTCTCCTTACAACTTTCTCCTCTTTCCCTAACTTTTTCCGTTCCTGATCCATTTCATTCTAACCTGGAAATATTGTTGTTAGTAAAAACTTGGTCCTCTCTCTCTTCTGTCCAGTGTATGCCCCACCACTCTCTAAGGCCAAATGCTACTTTTCTAGATGGTTCCTGAACAACCTAGCATAGGAAACCTCAAAAACAAACTAATATTATCCCTAAAACTAGCCCCATTCCATTCATACCTTTCTCTTTTAGTCTCTTAGAAACCCAAAATTAAAATCGCAACATGTTAAAACAGAATTTAAGGTCAAACAGACTTGAATTCAGAGCCTAACCTGCCCACCTAAATCCTATATTACTTGGATTTGTATTAAATATCTCCAGATTTTACTTTCTGTAAAATAGAAACAATACCTTAAAAACGGAGTAACGCTTAATACAGGCGCCCGGTCCACTCTACTTTTTTCTGGCTTCCACCTTCCCTGCCATCAAGCATTCAGGTACCAAGTCTTATTTTTTTCTGCCTCCTCAATTCTTAGACAATTGCAGTCAACACTTGACATTTCCTGGCCTCCAGCCTCTCCCATAAAATCTAACATTCCACCAGCCAGTTCTCTCTTCTTTGCTCCTATTACCCATCTGTTCAAAAGCCCTCACGGACTTCCTGTTCCCTAGAGCATCCCCCTTATCCTCAAACCCCTAAGATTCACGTGTGTAACACTTACCAGCCGGTACATATATTCTCACCTGGGCAAACAGGGAAAGGGAAAACCAGAAGCTCAGGGTGTAAGGTACTATATGTGTGGGTCCCCCAGATTCAAATGTTGATATCCTAACCCTCAATCTGATGGTTTTCAGAAATGAGCCATTGGGAAGTGATTAGGTCATGGGGCGGAGCCCTCATGCAGGAGACTTCTAGTCTTATAAAAGAGACCCCACTGAACTCTCCATGCCTCCCTACCTCTGCTGTGTGAGGATATGCCATGTGTGAACCATGAAACAGCCTCTCACCAGACACCAAATCTGCTAGTGCCTTGATCTCAGACTTCTCAGCTCCCAGAACTGTGAGAAATAAATGTCTCTTTTATAACTCACCCAGCCCATAGTATTCTGTTCTAACAGGCCAAACATACTGAGACAGGAGGGGAGCATCTCTTTCAGAGATTGCAAGAGGCCCCCTTAATGGGAATACGCATTGTCGTCCTAATATCACCGTAATGTGGTTGAGAACTCTGGCCTCAAACATCAGGTCCCTTTACCCCAACCTTCTTCAATCAATTCTCCCCATCATTTCCCTGGGCAAACCTTCAACCTCTTGTGAAAGGTATTCACACTCTTCGCCTTGGTCACAAAGATCCCTCTTTGCTTTCCACCCCAATGACTAAGCCCTGCGCTTCCTACGGGTGGCAGCTCAAGCCTCTCTGCTACCATGAAGCTTGCTCCCCCTGTGCCAGCCCTCAGTCATCATTCCATTTCAGAATGTCCAACACGTTATTTCTGCAACTCATTTGCTATAAGACATTTGTTTCTTAAGTTTTTTCTCACTAGATGGGTTTTCTCAAGGACAGGGACTGTAAACTTTTCTATATTTCCATCAATCTTCAGTAAATACGTATTAGAAAAGTAAGTAATATATTGAAAAAGTAAATGAGTGAATGAGCTCCAAATAAGTAAACATTAAATAAAGGTTAATTGTCTGACATTTTGAATCAATTTTGTATGTTTTCAGATTTTTTAAGATCATAATTTTGTACACTAACTCTATTATAAGTGCTTATTATTTATAAAATGAAGTTTATAGTTCTAATTATCCTTTTTTGATAAAGTGAAATTATCATAACTTGGATTATCTTGAATGAAAAACTCATGTGGCATGATTTTACTTTTTTATATTTATTAAACTAGAATCTTTAACAATATTGCATGTTTACCATATTCCTCTGCATATGAATATTAATATCTTAATTACAATATGCTTGTTTTTGTACTTTCCCCTCTGAACATATTAAGTAAAATTTCACATAAAATGGAACATCTAAAAAATAAATAAATTAAAAATTAAAAAAATTTTTAAATGGAACATCTATTCCCTATTTCTATTCTGGATTCATGGTTCCCTGAAGTCTGCCCTCTGATGACATAAGATTTCATCAAAGCACCATTTTTGTAGACTACGGATATTCAAATTTAGATGAGGAACCCTTTCTTTAACAAAGTATTGTGCAGATACTTACTACATACAAGAGAACTGCTCTGGTTGGGGGAAAAAATGGGAAGACTCTGAGGCCCACTAACTCAGGTTCTTGTGCCCTAAACTGTAGATTGATATCACACCTCCAGGTGACCCCGGAAACCATTGGGTGGAGTACCTGGGGCTACACAGAGCCCAACTTGAAAATTAGATCTGGGCTTTATGTATATTTCAACTTTCTTCTAAAGTCAAAGCAAATTTCTTAAAAGTCAGAAATGTGTGAAATCTCAAGATTTACTTATGTTCAACATATTTGATATATTCACAGAGCCGAGCTGCTTGTGTATATATCATATATACTCGATACTCGGTACCTATTTATGTTTATTAATATGCAGTATTTGTATATAAGCATAAATTCATTCTCCTAAAAGCCCACTCCTAACCCATTCTAAAAATAAAAACAAATAGTTTTTTTAAATTAAAGTGAAGAAAAAAGATATCCGAACAGTTTGTCACCTTCAGAAAGAAAGCAAGGAGAGGAAGCCTCGGATCACTCAGGTTCTCAGCATCGCAGCCTCTGGCAGTTGGTGTAGAGGGGCTGCCAGGCACTGAGACTGTGACGTCACATACAGCACACAGAGGAACCATGACTCTGTAGGCCCCAAGGACAAGTGATCTCCAAGAGAGTTTTGTGATGTTTAAGATGTAGGGAACATGTCCAGAAAAATACAGATCCATTAGTTCCTATTCGCATCATCTGACTTCCATAAATAATCACCAAAGCCATGTCTTTATAAATCAAAAATGAACTATTACATTTGGAAATGTGTGAGTTTTGTCTCATCATCTTATTACAGGAAACAACTGGCAGAAAGGGGCAGCCAAATATCAGGAAACATCAGTTTAGCTGATTCACCTGTTGTTGTTAAAAAATTAAATGGTTCTTTGCGTCTGTTGGAAGTGAAAAGGTAACATCAAAATTTACAAACTTTGAGAGTGAGGGATGAATAGGTGCAACACAGAGGACCTTTAGGGCAGTAAAACTACTCTGCATGATACATAATAGTGGATACGTGTCATTACAAATTTGTTCAAACCACAGAATGTACAACAGGAAGAGTGAACCCTGATATAAGTGATGGATTTTGGATGAGAATGATGTGTCAGCGTAACAAGTGTACCATCCCGGTAGGAGATGAGGGAGGAGGGGCATGGGCACAAGGCACACGGGACATCTGCTGTGAATTTAAAACTGCTCTAAAAAATAAGGTATATTTTTTAAAAACTCATATGACTTTCAGGCTTAATTTTATTTCCTGCTTTTATATTGGAACTATCGTATAGATTTAATCAGATATTTGAAAACCCTGTGGAAGTTTAAGCAGGCAAAATAGACCGCTTTGAGAATAAAAAATAGGATTGATTTTAGAAAGAGCTTTGTCTGGGATTTGCTTTGAAATAATCTGTTGTGGTGAGGAGGGCAGGAGCAGGGAAGGAGCATAATGGTTAAAGGTATTCTTTAAAGAAGAAAAGCCATGGGGTGATAATTACTGAGGAGGCCTTGATTATGCTGATCTCTATAACTTTGTGTATGACATTTTTCCTAACTAAATTCTTTTTTTTATTTAATAAGACTAAATTCTAAGGTGTTCAAAGGTCATACATTTTGCTCCAGTTTATGTAAAAAAAAAAAAAAAAAAAAAAAACTAAACTAAATTGTGACCAAAAAAAAAAAAATTTAATGGAAAAATAAATCTTCCTACTTGACAATGTCTTCATTTAGAGAAGCAGCATTTTCTTGAGGACAGGAGCAAACCTTGATTTTAAATAATGGTTGTTTGACATTAAAATCTCTAGAAGTTAGCTCTTTCATCTGAGTACTGGAAATAATAGTAACTACGTCATATGTAATACATTGACTTATTCACCTAGTGATAAATATATGAAATATATATTCAATGACTGAAATTTATCCTAATGTTCTTATCTGTATTCGGCATATCACATAGTTTTTAACAAACTTCTTTCCCCATTAACCCACCAAGCAGTTCTTGCCAGGGTCACCAAAGACCTCCACGAAACTAAATCCAAGACATTGTCAGTCCTTATCCTAAATAAATCTCAACAGCATTAGTTCACACTAAATGCTCTTTGAAATTCTCCTTAGTTTCTTTGACATTATACCCTCTTGGTTTTCCTCCCACCTCTCTGATCACATGGCCAGGTTTCTTTTCTTGACTCATCCTTCCCCGCCAGCCTTTAAATGATACTCCCCAAGGCTCAGTCTTACGGTCTGGTCTCACTCAAAGCTCTTTCCCTGTGATGTCATTCGTGTCCGTTGCCCTCAGTGCGTCTCAATTCATGCCTCCAGCCCAGATCATTCTCTGAGCTCCAAACTTATGTATCCAATTGTATCCTATGACATCTCCACTTAGATATTTCAAAGGTGCCCCCAAAATCAAATATAAAAACCCAAACTTAAGCTCTTTTCTGTAAAACATGAATATTTATCGCAGAGAAAGGAACCACCAGCCATCTAGGCCATCTAGGTGGAAAAGCCTTAAACCGTGGGATGGCCTTGAAAATTTCTTCCCAATACCAGTCCGGTGTCAGGCCCTATGAATTCTGCTTTTAAATACCTTTCAAAAATATCCACTTCTTCCTGTTTTTACTGCTATAACCAAATCCCAGCTTTCTCGTCTGATACCTGGACTTAGCTTCCTGAATGCTCTTACTTTTTCTCCCTAACCCATTCTCCACAATGCAGTGCGAGTGATCTTTTAAGAAATAACATTCTGGGGGCGCCTGGGTGGCTCAGTTGGTTAAGTGACTACCTTTGGTTCAGGGCTCAGATCATGATCCCAGAGTCCTGGGATCGAGCTCCCTGCTCAGCGTGGAGCCTGCTTCTCCCTCTCCTCCCACTTGTGCTCTCTCTTGCTATCTCTCTCTCTCTAATAAATAATTAAAAAAAAAAAAAGAAAAAGAAAAAGAAAAATAACATTCTGAGCATATTGCTCTCCTGCTTAAAATCTTTGAGTTGTTCCCACTGGTTTAAAAGACCAAAATCCCGGACGCCTGGGTGGCTCAGAGGTTGAGCACCTGCCTTCGGCTCAGCGAGTGCGGCTAACCGTGTGTCACCCAAGGACCCCCAGGTGCTTTGGGCTGTAAAGGAAGCTGCTCTCCATGCTCAGGTGCAGGCTTTTGTATTACTGTACATCGTCTTTTCTCTGAAGACAACGACCAGGATCACAGTTGCCAGGGCTTAGGGTGGTTGCATGTTTAGCTTTTTGAGAACCTGCCAAACTGGTTTCCAGACGGCCGCTCTGCACTAGGGTTCCACCAGCAGCATGACCTGCAAGTGATCAGGTTTCTCCTCGTCCCAGGTGATCCCCAGTTTCTCCTCGTCCCAGGTGAGCCAGTTTCTCCTGCCTGAATTCCTGTTGCCCCCGGGTCTCACTGTAACGTCCTGATGGGGACGCAGGGATGGCTCCTCGCGGCTCTGACCTGCACCTGCCTGGTGGCCAGTGGTGCTGGGCATCTCCTCGTGTGCTTACTCACCACGTGTGTGTCCTCTTCAGTCAAACGTCTCTTCATGCCTTTGTCCGACTTCTAATTTGATGGATTTTTTTTTTACATCAAGTTTTGAGGGTTCTTTATATATTCTATACGCCAGCCTTTTGTTGGATACATGGTTTGCAAATATTTTCTTCCATTCTGTAGCTTCTGTTTTCAACCTCGTCATAAGGTCTTTCAACAGAGTAAAATCTTGAATACTGATTAAGTCCAGCTTATAAATTTTGCCTCTTATGGATCATAAGTTTGGCGTCAAGTAAAAGAACTTTTTGCCTAGCTCTAGATCTCAAAGATTCTCTTCTATTCTTTTCTAGAATTTTTCATAGTTTAACATTTAAGTTTCTGCTCCATTTTGAATTGATTTTTGTTGAAGGCATTAGACTACGTCAAAACTCATCTTTTTAACTGTGAAAAACCAGATATCCAATTGCTCCAACATCGTTTGTTGAAAGGCTTTCATTCTTTTTTTTTTTTTTCCTCTTTCATTCTTTGAATGGCTTTTGTCAAAAGTCAGTTGAGTGTTTGTGTGGGTCTATTTTCAGGGTTCTCTGTTCTTTTTGGTTCCATTGATCGAAGTGACTATCTGTCTTGGGTGTGCCACACAATCTTGATTACCGTAGCTGTATAGTAAGTCTTACAGCTGTATGAGAAGTACTGCCATGGCTATATAATAAGTACACTTTCTTTTTCTTTTTTCTGAATTGTTGTAGCTATTCTTGTTCCTTGCCTTTCCATATAGATTTTAGAATAATCTTATTTATAGCTATAAAAATCCTTGCTGAGATTCTTTTTTTTTTAATTTTTATTTATTTATGATAGTCACAGAGAGAGAGAGAGAGAGAGAGGCAGAGACACAGGCAGAGGGAGAAGCAGGCTCCATGCACCGGGAGCCCGATGTGGAATTCGATCCCGGGTCTCCAGGATCGCGCCCTGGGCCAAAGGCAGGCGCCAAACCGCTGCACCACCCAGGGATCCCGCTTGCTGAGATTCTGATAAGAATTGCATTAAACCTGTATATCAACCTGGGGAAAATTGACATCTTTACTATGGTGAATCTTCCAGTCCATGAACTTCCAGTCCACGAACTTCCAGTCCATTTATTTACATCTTCAATTTCTTTCATCAGCATTCTGAGATTTGGAGCATAGAAGTCCTATTCATATTTTGTTAGATTTATGTCTAAGTATTTCTGTCTCTGTCTCTCTCTCTGAGTGATTATGAATGGTATTGCCTTTTAAATTTCGGTGACCTAGCGTTCATTGCTAGTATATAGAAAAACAATTAATTTTAGATATTTATCTGGTACACTACAACCTTGCTGAACTTTAACTTGTTCTAGTCTTTTTGTAGATTCTTTGGAATTTTTTATGCAGACAACAGTGCCGTCTGCAAAACGAAGACTTGTTTCTTTTTCTCTGATCTGTATACCTTTTATTTCCTTCTCATGATTTATTGCACTGGCTAGAAATTGAAGCAATATATTGAAAAAGAGTGGTGAGAATGCACATCCTTGCCTTGCTCCCAATTTAAAAAATAAAGAACAGCAGCATGCAGTCTTTCACTCTTACATATGTCAGCTATAGGGTTTTGTTTTTTGTTTTTTGTTTTTTTGTAGCTCCTTTTTATCAAGTTGGCAGAATTCTCTGTTTTTCTTATTTTTCTGGGAGGATGCTGAACAAGTGTTGAAGTTTGTCAAATGCTTTTTCTGCACTGATTGACATGAGCCTGTGATCTTTCTTCTTTGCCTGGTAATCTGGTGGATTATACAAATCGACTCTCAAATGTTGAACCGGCTTTGTATACTTGAAAAGCCCATTCTGTCATGGTATGTAATTCATTTTTTATATAGCTGAATTCTATTTCTAATATTTTGTCAAAGATTTTTCCATCTGTACTTCAGGAGTGATATTAGCTGTAGTTTCATTTTTCTTTTCTTCTTTCTTTTCTTTTCTCCCACTGTCCTTGTCAGGTTTTGGTATGAGACTAATACTACCTCCATAAAATGAATTGGGAAATATTCTCTCTTGTATTTTCAGTAAGAAATTGTGAAGTTATTGTTAATCTCTTTTAAACACTTCTCTAATGAAATTAGAGAATTAGAGTTAGAATTCTCTAATGAAATTTTATAAGAAAATCTGATCTTGGGGCCTGGGTGGCTCAGCGGTTGGGCGTCTGCCTTTACCTTAGGGCGTGACCCCGGGGTCCCGGGATCGAGTTCCGCATCGGGCTCCCTGGATGGAGCCTGCTTCTCCCTTTGCCTGGGTCTCTGCCTCTCTCTCTGTGTGTCTCTCATGAATAAATAAATAAAATCTTTTTTAAAAAATGATATTGGAGATGCCTCTTTTTAGCAGCTTTTAAATTGCTAATTCAATTTACCTAATAGTTTATAGAACTATTCAAATTATCTAATCATGTTGAGGGAGTTATGGTAGTTTGTGCTTTCCAAGGAAGTGATCCATTATTTTGTCTAAATTGCCAAGGTTATATGTAGAGTTATTCATAGTATCTATCTCTTTATTGTCCTTTTGATGTCTGCAGTCTCATAGTCCATTTAATTCCTGATATTGGTAATCTGTTTCTTCTCTTTTTCCTTTGTCAATCTTACAAGAGGTTTGTTAATTTTATTGGTGTTTTCAAAGAACCAGCTCTTGTATCATTGATTTTCCTGTTACTTTTCTGTGTTCAATTTCATTGATTTCTTTTCTTTCATCCTTCTGTTTTCTTTGCACTTATTTTGCTTTTCTTTTTGAGGCTCTTGAAGTAAGACTTAGATTAATGACTTGAGGCTTTCCCTTTTTTCTAAGGTATGCATTTCATTTCTCCTATAAGTTTCCCTTTCAGAGCTGTTTTAGCTAGGTGTGTCCCACACATTTTTCTATTATTTTTATATTCATTCAGTTCAGCGTATTTTTTGTTACTCTGAAACACTTGCCTTATTTGCCCTATGGATTATTTTGTAGTGCGCTGCTTAATTTCCAAGTGTTTGATGATTTTCTTGGTGTCTCATATTACTGGTTTATAAAATAATTCCAGCGTGGCCAAGAAATACATTTTATATGATTCAAATTCCTTTACATTTGTTAGAGTTTGGTTTCTAGCCCAGGGTATGTTCTTTCTTGATACATGTTCCACGGGCACTTGAAAAAAATGAACAATTCTGCTGTGGTTGGGTGGAGTATTCAATAAATGTCAGCTGGATCCTGCTGGTTGATGGCATGGAGTTCTTCTATATCCCTGCTGATTTTTTGAACATTTATCCTATCAAGTAATTGGTAAGAAAGAAGTGAAGTGTCCAAGTATGATTGTAGATTTGTCTATTCTTTCAATTCTGTAGGTTTTTGCTTTGCACGTTTGCATCCGTATTGGTTGGTACGGACACGTGTAGGAGTGCTGTGTCTTGTTGGTCTGATTATTCCATCACTTATTTCTTTATCCAGATTTGCAGCATGTTCAGCCATTCTTTTTTCAAGTACTTTGTTCAGCCTTGCTTTTCCACCTGTCTTCTAGGACTCTAATAACAGTATCACATCTTTTGTTATTGTATAGCTACTTGAGGCTCTCCTTTTTTTTTTCTTTTTTATTTTTATTACTTCTGTGCTCAGACTGAGTGATTTCTATTCTTCTGTCTTCCAGCTCACTGAGTCTTTCTTCTGTTCCTTCCATCCTACTGTTAAGCCCATCTCCTGAGATTTTTATTGTGCATACCTTTTGGTTCTAAAATTTCCATTTAGTTATGATTTATAGCTTCTATTTCTCTGATGACACTTCCTTTTTTTTTTTTCCTGAGGCTTTCTAACTTTTTTCATTTGTTTCAACTCTGTTTATAATGGCTCACTGAAACATTTTTATCATGACTGCTTTAAAACCTATGTCACATGTTCCATAGTTAATATTATCTTCAGGATCATAATTATTGATAGATTTTACAAGAGAATACTAACATTTCTCCCATTACATAGATTTTCCTTGATACAAACAGTTTTTCAGCTTCTTGCACCCTGCACCATCACTGGAACATGCGGTAACTTTGCTCTTCCTCAGTGGCTTCTATTGTCTGTCATCTGTCATTCTGACTTCATTCCTAAACCTGTCTCTTATGCAACAACTTCCCAACAGCTTCTAAGTCTTTTAATTATTTTTAATATATTGCCTGCAGTTATATTGACCTCTTTCTCCACAAAATTCACTTACAAACACGAGAAATGTCTTTAGATGTGTTCTGAGCTTTGAACAGTATTTATATATGTAGTTCTAAGCATAACCCAGTAGTACTAAGAAACCCAATATTTATTAAGAGTATTTGTTGAGGGCAGCCCGGGTGGCTCAGAGGTTTAGTGCCACCTTCAGCCCAGGGTGTGATCCTGGAGACCCAGGATCGAGTCTCATGTCGGGCTCCCTGCATGGAGCCTGCTTCTCCCTCTGCCTGTGTCTCTGCCTCTCTCTGTGTGTCTCTCATGAATAAATAAATAAAAAATATTTTTTAAAAAAAGAGTGTTTGTTGAGAGCATTAGTTTTATGTCTACATAGGTTACAATATATGAGGTTCATTTTTAAAAAGATTTTACTTATTTTTTTAAGATTTTATTTATTTGAGTGAGAGTGTGAGCAAGAGAGAGAAAAGGAGTAGGGAGAGAGGCAGAGGGGGAGGGAGAAGCAGACTCCTTGCTGAGCAGGGAGCCCAATCGGGGCTCAATCCCAGATCCTCAGGTCAGGATCATGACCTGAGCTGAAGCCAGACGCTCAGCCGACTAAGCCACCCAAGTGCCCCTATGATTTTATTTACTTAGGGAGAGAGGGAGAGCAATAGAGCAAGCACAGGGCAGGGGCAGAGAGAGAGGGAGAGAGAGAATTCCAAGCCAACTCTGCACTAAGTGCGGAGCCCTACGCAGGACTCAGTCTCACAACCCTGAGATCATGACCTGAGCCAAAATCAAGAGTTGGATGCTTAACCAACTGAGCCACCCAGGTGCCCCAATGAGATTCTATAAATTACAAGAGAAAATAAAGTTCTAACACTAATAACAAGAAACTTTCTTGTTTGGAATATCTGTGTGCTCATTAACTAATGAATTATATTGCGCAGTTGACATTTTATTATTTAAAGTAAAAATAATTGAAGGGACTATCTTACAGACTGGGGACGACTGGCATACCCCATGCTATTGGCTGGGAGAGGACTGGCATCCTCTGTGCTAGGAACTTGGGGAAGACTAGTATACTCGGTGCTACAGAATAAAGGAAGGCTGGTACACTCTGTGTTAGAAGCGTATCAGATTGTGTTATCCTGTGATGTGAACAAACATTTTACAAAAGCAGAAAACAAGTGAAGTTTCTGAAAAAAAAAAGAAAAAGTCCAAAATGACTAAAAGATTTTTCCTGACCAATTCAGAGTAAGAAAATAACATCAGTATAGTGCTTTATAGTTTAAAAAATATTTTTCACATTATTTAAGGATAGACATTGATTAGGATAGACAATTATCAAGTTAACATATAACAAAAGAGAATGGCTTGATGCCTAATTTGTTCCAAGTTCCTCTGACCAAAGTATTGCAAAAGGTAGAACAGGGAGCCTGGTTTTCCTCTGCTTATGTCTCTGCCTCTCTCTGTGTGTTTTTCGTGAATAAATGAAAATCTTAAAAAAAAATTTTTTTTAACTGCACATTGAGGAAGGAAATTTTAAAATTGTGATTTTTTTGCAGCAACCTCTTTGATATCAGCCATAGCAACTTCTGAGACATGTCTCTGGAGGCAAGGGAAACAAAAGCAAAAATGAACTATTGGGACTTCTTCAAGATAAAAAGCTTCTACACAGTGAAGGAAACAATCAACAAAACTAAAAAGCAACCTTCAAAATGGGAGAAGGTATTTGCAAATGACATGTGTGAAAAAGGGTCAGCATCCAAAATCTGTAAAGAATTTATCAAACTCCACACCCCAAAAACAAATACCCAGTAAGAAATGGGCAGAAGACATGAGTAGATATTTTTCCAAAGAAGATAGATGTATAGATGGCCAGCCGACACATGACAAGACGCTCAACATCACTCATCATTAGGGGAAAACAAAACTACAATAAGCTATCACATTACACCTGTCAGAATGGCTAAAACTAACAACAGGTGTTGGCAAGGCTGTGGAGAAAGGGGAACCCTCTTGGACTGTTGGTAGGCAGGCAATGCAAAGCAAACTGGTGCAGGCACTCTGGGAAACAGTATTAGAGGCTCCTCAAAAAGTTAAAAATAGAGCCACCCTATGATCCAGCAATTGCACTACTAGGTATTTACGCAAAGGATACAAAAATACTGACTCAAAGGGACACGTGCACCCTGATGTTCATAGCAGCATTATCAACAACAGTCAAACTACGGAAGGAGCCCAAATGTCCATCGACTGATGAATGGATAAAGAAGAGGTAGTGTACACACACACTCTGAAATACTACTCAGCCATGAAAAGGAATGAAATCTTGCCATTTGCAATGACATGGATGGGACTAGAAAGTATTATGCTAAGCAAAATAAGTCGGAGAAAGACAAATACCATACGATTTCACTCATATGGAATTTAAGAAACAAACCAGATGAATATAGGGGAAAAGAGAGAGAGAAACTATGAGACACACTCTGTAGAGAACAAACAGGGTTGATGGAGGGAGGTGGGTGGGGGTGATGGGGATCAAGGAGGGCATTTGTGATCATCACTGGGTGTTACATGTAAGTGATGAATCACTAAATTCTACTCCAATTAATATTACACTCTATGTTAACTAACTAGAATTTCAATTAAAACTTGAAACAAATGAAAACTATGATTTTTAGGCATATTTTCTTACAATGAAAAGAATACACCATTGGTATCTGTAGACACATTTTTTCCTGGTGATGATAAACAGGTAATTGCTTTCTTTAAACTTTTTGCTGTTGTTAATTAATATTACCATTGTAAGAAGATGCTGGTAAGGGGCACCTGGGTGGCTCAGCAGTTGAGCATCATCTGCCTTTGGTTCAGGGCATGATCCCAGGGGTCCTGGGATCGAGTCCCACACTGAGCTCCCCACAGAGAGCCTGCTTCTCCCTCTGCCTCTCTCTGTGTCTCTCATGAATAAATAAAATCTTAAATAAAAGAAAGAAAGAAGTTTAAACAACATGGGAATAAGTGATGTAAAGGGCAGCCCCCCCCCCCCCCAGGGGCTGAGAATTCAAGGAAGAGCATTCCCAGGTTGGCACCTGATTGCTGTTGCAGTGGAGCCATGGCCCACTGGATGGCCGAGGTAGCACTGCGACGCTGAGTGATGGAACTTGCTGGAAGCCCCCCCAGGATGCTACCACACAACCAACCACCCGAAGGCCTACCTGGGGAACCTGCCGGCTGGTGGGCCTCGGGATCTGAGCCAGGTGGTGGAGAAGCTGCAGCTCCACAGGAGCCGGGCCACCTTGGGGTACCAGAACCCCACAGAAAGCCCCCCCCTCCAGGTCTCTCCAGAACACTACATCTTGCCAGTTGTCACAGCGAAGTTCTCCAGCCCTGGCCTCCTCCTTGCGGAAGCAGTGAGGGTGGGGTTGGAGCTGAGGGACACTAAAACAGCCACATCACCCCTGTTCCTTCCTATTATGAGTGATGCAAAATATCACACAGAACACTCTCGCTAATGATCTGATTTCTAAGTAATTTTGGTAGAAGACTTTACCTGAGGTAAAAGGCACTTGTATTTGCTGCTGCTTAGAGTCCCTATGTGGGTCCTGTTCCAGACCTGTCATTCCCACTGTCACCTTCAGGCCCCATCAGACAGGCTGCCGAAGGACACTGTGGACTCTGCCAGGGCTGAACTGTCCTCTGCAGTGGCTGGTATTAAACCGCCACGACGACCTGCGTCAACTTTTGCCCCTTCCTTCCTCCCTCCCTTCCTTCTAACAAGCGATTTTTGAAAAGACTTACAAAGAGATCACACTGATGTACGTAAACAACATGGTAAAAAAAAAAAAAAACAAAGTCTCTGTCCTCTTTGGGAGCCCAAGCTTTAACGGAAAAAACCAACAAAGTAGAAAAGTAAAAGAGAATATAGAGAATGTTGGTGATGATTCGGGCATGCAGCAAATCAGGGAGGAAAGGGAGATAGAAGTGTTAGGGACAGGGGCAACTTTGAATAGGGTGGTCAGAGGAGGCTTTACGAGGGGCTAACCCTTGGGCTCGGGTCTGATGTTGCGGGGGTGGGGTATGACAGGTAGAGAGAAAGGCTGTTTCGTGGTGGAGTCTTGATTATGCATTTTCAAGCAGATGCCGGGGTGGCTGCAGGAGGGAGGGAGAAAGCAGTCATCAGGGAGGCCGGAGCCAGACTGTGCCCAAATCATCTTGGTGCTGTCACGGTTGGAACACTCAGGAGTTCAAGAGTAATTCAGCATATTCTCTTGGTTTAAAATACGAGTGTTCTATTGGAATTTCACTGCCAGTTTATCCACCGCAATGACAATTATAAGATCTCACTTTAGCATTTCATATCCTCAAACGGTTGGCGCAACAAACCTCCACATAGACCTTTAACTAACTTATATTCTAAAACGTGTACTTTCGTGTTTTGCCGACAGAAGGTTTAACCCAGAATTTGATAACAAATAAGTAGTACATATTTTGGAACAAACAGCCTCAGAGAAACAAAGATATTAATAGGGGAAAACAGTAAATGTATTATTTTTATTAAAGTGTATCAATACCTAGAAACAATAAAGGGTACATTATAAATATGAATACAAAATAAGTAGATCACTTGAAATAGAAAAGTTTAACCATAAGTTAACTTTTAAAAGGATATCAATGGAAACAAATCATAATTTGTTAACTGTAAATGCCACTGTATGTAAGAATATAAACCTTTAAAATCTTGTTTAGATTTTTAAATAACTACAGCATGACTAGATATGTTAAGGATCCTTTAGGCATAAAAATTATTACTTAGAGACACCTAGCAAACCAAATACAGCTGACCTCTGAACAAAATGTGTTGAAACTACACAGGGCCTCTTAGTGCAGATTTTTCTGCAGTACAATACTGTAAATGTGTTTTCATTATGTGATTTTAATTTTTTTCTCTAATTGTTAGAATATAGTATATAATGCATATAACATACAAAATGTGCTGGTCACCTCTTTACATTATCAGTAAGGCCTCCGGTCCACGGTAGGCTGTTGGTATTTGTTTCAGGGGAGTCAGAAGTTACACATGGATTTTTTACTATGTGGGGGGTTGATGCCCCAACCCACATTGTTCAAGGATCAACTGTAATTTATTGTGCTGTATTTTTGTTTTAAAATGTACTGCAGTTTTGTTTATAAAGGTGTTAATTCATTAACTGAGTAATATTGTTAAAACAATGCTGACTTATATACTTGCTACACTTTGAGTATTTGAAGAAATTTTTTTTTTTTTTAAGATTTTATTTGAGAGACAGAGTGTGAGAGAGAGCATGAGTACGGGCAAGTGGAGAGGGAGAGGGACAAGCAGACTCCCCGCTGAGCAGAGGGCCTGATACGGGGCTTGATCCCAGGACTTGAGATCATTACCTGAGCCAAAGTCAGGGACAACCAACTGAGCCACCCAGGCGCCCCTGGAGGAATTACTTTTGAGGGGGGCTTTGTGCATTTGAACCTCATTTGAGTTACTAATAATCACACTGACAAATTCAGGAAAGTTCCCCACCACCACTGAAATTATCCACCAGAATCAAAGCAGGTTCCCTGTGTCAAACGCAAAAAAAATTTCTAATTCTATGTCCATACATTTCAATCAGGGTCAAAAGGGAAGAAGGGATACAGAAGTAAAGCTGCAGTAACAATTTTAAATATTGTACTCCATTTTCCCTGAAATCTTTCTCTTAGTCTAATGGTCTAAATTTTACCCAGAACCAAGAAAAATATTTCTTCAGTTTTCCAAAAATTTAAATAGTTCCTGTATTTTCCATTCAAATTATATATGATCACTAACGTATATTAAAGCACAAAGTTAGCAAAAGATTTAAAAAACATTAACCTCAAATAAATATAATTTTTATCATATGTTCCAGTATCTTTGTTCTACTTATCTTTTTCAGCTTGATAGGAAGGCTGTATATTTCTTTTAAATGTTTAAAAGCAAATGATATTTTAATTTCCTCCTCTCTCTAAAAATGGTAGAAAAAATCCATTTTAAAATAGAGGCAAAAAGTCCTTGAAACACTTTTCCTCTCCTCAAAACAAACCTATACTTGGTATGCATTTTTAAGACTTTTTAATATGGGAGACAGATGATCATTATAAACAATTTTCTTTTTATAAATAACTAGGTCTGACACAGTGACATATCCATGGGGCACACAAGAAACATGCTGTGCGTAACATATATAGGAGATACACCATTGCCTTATACAGTATCCCTAACTTAAAAAACTGAATTACATTCACTGATTTGTTTACCTATGTTAGATATAGCAAACTACTATCATTTAAGATAAAACAATATTGATGTTCAAAGCACTTCTGTAGCTGATACAGAAGGTATGTGTTTGCACCATAACCAGATAACTGACAACTAAGCACACAAACCAGAGACAAATAATATACTATCCGCTATGAACAAGTTCTAGTCAAGGCTCCATGTCACAACATCTAGTGGCTGAAGACTAAAGAGCACCTAGTAAAAAAAAAAAAAAAAAGATATTTAAATAAATGCTTTCGTGCAAATCGAATAGGTTCACTTAGCAAACCCTCAGCAATACTGACCATAAAGACAACATTATATATCAGTCTCATGCTTGAGAAGATTCCGCCTCCTTGGTCTGCTTCCAAGAGTTCACTGTAGGTAGGTCACCCACATTTGTTACTTCTCAACAGAAGCAGAGTTCATAGCTGTGCATGTGATGGCATCCTGTCAGGGTATAAGCAATCTCAAAACATCAGTTGCATTTATCAGTTCCACTTTTCAATCTTGACAGCGTAAGGAATATGCGTTCTCAAATACACGGAGGTACTCAATGTGCACTTTCCAACTTACACATAGGAATACGCTTGTTTTCTATAATGTGTATTTAAGAAGGGCTCGAGACTTTCTTAATAAAATCTAGATGGCGAATGAAATTTTCTAAGTCATGAAAGGCTATTCAAAAGCTATTAAATAAATTCTATCCCAATTACTGTGATTAATTTTAAATACACTTTATTCTGAATGATTCAAGTAGTATCTTTAAACAAATTTATAATGTACAGAGTTCAGCCTTGCCAATATGGAGACTTAATTTAAAAAAAAAAAAAGAAAAAGAAAGAAAACTATTCAAAGCCTCTTGCCAGAGATAAAATTGCAAATGATTTTAGGCTTTCTAACAAAGGACTTAAAATTTCTCACAAAACCATAGCTCTTCTTTCTTGAAAAATACATTCTCTAGTAGAATACCAAATTAGAAGACAGACTTGAACAAATCACACCCAAAGCATGATCCTTCACCATAAAATATATTCCCACAGATCCAAGGAGATAAAAAATTATGACATGTAACCCAAAAACAGAAAGCTAGGGACCTAGGATATGAAAAACAGCATGAGACCAGATCACCAAAAGAACCATAAGCTCACAATCACATGACAACATCTGTACAAAAGTTTTAAAAATTAAAAAATAAATAAATACAGGCAATAGAATTAAGTTAAAAATAAAAAGAAAGTTCATTTTCACAAAAGGACGTAAAAAACTTTGTGAATACTGTAACCACTATATAAATACAGGCATACCCCAGAGATATTGCGGGTTCAGTTCCAGACTACAACAAAGTAAATATTGTGAGTCAAATGAACTGTGTGGCTTCCCAGTGCATATAAAAATTATGTTTACACTATAGTCTACTAAGTGTGCAATAGCATTATATCTAAAGAAACAATGTACATATCTTAATTTAAAAATACTTTATTGCTAAAAAATGCTAACCATCATCTGAGCTTTCAGCAATCCGTAATTTTTTTGCTGGTGGAGGGTCATGCCGTGATGTTGATGGTTGCTGAGTGATCAGGGTGGTGGTTGCTGAAGGTTGGGGGGACTGTGGCAATTTCTTAAAATAAGACAATAATGAAATCTGCCGCATTGATGGACTCTTCCTTTCACGAACAATTTCTCTGTAGCACGAGATACTGTTTGATAGCATTTTACCCACAGTGGAACTTCTTTCAAAATTGGAGTCAATCCTCTCAAACCCCGCTGCTGCTTTATCAACTAAGCTTATGTAGTATTCTAAATCCTTTGTTGTCATTTCGACAATCTTTACATCATCCTCACCAGGAGTAGATTCCATCTCAAGAAACCACTTCCTTTGCTCATCCATAGGAAGCAACTCCTCATCCATTACAGTTTTATCATGAGATTGAAGCAATTCAGTCACATCTTCAGGCTCTACTTCTAGTTCTAATTCTTTTGCTATTTTTACCACATCTGCAGTTACTTCCTCCACTGAAGTCTTGAACCCGTCAAAGTCATCCATGAGGCCTGGAATGAATGTCTTCCAAACTCCTGTTAGTGTTGACATTTTGACCTCTTCCCATGAATCACGAATGTTCTTAATGGCATCTAGAATGGTGAATCCTCTCCAGAAGGTTTTCAATTTACTTTGCCCAGATCCATCAGAGGAATCACTGTCTGTGGCAGCTATAGCCTTACGAAATGTATTTCTTAAATAATAAGACTTGAAAGCGGAAATGACTCCTTGGTCCATGGGCTGTAGAACGGATGTTGAGTTAGCAGGCATGAAAACAACATTAATCTCACTGTACATCTCCATCAGAGCTCGTGGGTGACCAGGTGCATTGTCAACGAGCAGTAGTATTTTGAAAGGAATCTTTTTTTCTGAGCAGTAGGTCTCAACCGTGGGCTTAAAATATTCAGTAAACCACGTTGTAAACAGATGTGCTGTCATGCAGGCTTTGTTGTTCCATTTGTAGAGCACGGGCAGAGTAGATTTAGCATAATTCTTAAGGGCCCTAGGATTTTCAGAATGGTATATGAGCATTGGCTTCAACTTAAAGTCACCAGCTGCATTAGCCCCTAGCAAGAGTGTCAGCCTGTCCTTTGAAGCTTTGAAGCCAGGCATTGACTTCTCCTCTCTAGCTATGAAAGTCCTAGATGGCATCTTCTTCCAATATAAGGCTGTTTCATCTACATTAAAAATCTGCTGTTTAGTGTAGCCACCTTCATTAATGATCCTAGCTAGATCATCTGGATAACTTGCTGCAGCTTCTACATCAGCACTTGCTGCTTCACCTTGCACTTTGATGTTACAGAGACGGCTTCTTTCCTTAAACCTCATGAACCAACCTCTGCTAGCTTCAAACTTCTCTTCTGCAGCCTCCTCACCTCTCTCAGCCTTCATAGAATTGAAGAGAGTCAGGGCCTTGCTCTGGATTAGGCTTTGGCTCAAGGGAATGTTGTGGCTGGTTTGATCTTCTATCCAGACCACTAAGACTTTCTCCATATCAGCAATAAGGCTGTTTCGCTTTCTTATCATTCGTGTGTTCACTGGAGTACCACTTTTAATTTCCTTCAAGAACTTATCCTTTGCATTCACAACTTGGCTAACTGTTTGGCGCAAGAGGCCTAGCTTCCGACCTATCTCTGCTTTCGACATGCCTTCCTCACTAAGCTTAATCATTTCTAGCTTTTGATTTAAAGTGAGAGACATGCGACTCTTCCGTTCAGTTGAACACTTAGAGGCCATCGTAGGGTAAATAACTGGCCTAATTTCAGTATTGTTGTGTCTCAGGGAGTAGGGAGGCCCGACAAGGAAGGAGAGATGGGGAAAGGGCCAACTGAATAGTCACCACATAAGCAGTATTTATCAGTTAAGTTCACCATATTACATGGGTCTGGTTCGTGGCACCCCAAAACGATTACAGTAGCAACATCAAAGATCACCGATCACAGACCACCAGAACAAATACAATTTCAATGAACAAGTTTGAAAGACTGTGAGAATTACCAAAATGTGACACCAAGACACAAAGTGAGCAAATGCTTTTGGAAAAAATGGTGCCAATACACTTCCTCAATGCAGGGCTGCCACTTTCAATCTGTAGCACATATAACATCTGCAAAGCACAATCAAGTAAAGTGCGCCTGCATTGTGTCAACCTTCAGATTTTGGTTATATCTTTTTGGGAGGTTTAAAGTATTAGTTTTTCATCTCAAATGCTTTACACAGAAATTGACCACCCTCTGAAATAGTAAGTGAAGTAGCACTTCAAGTTTTTTCCTTCATGAAAATATTGCTGGAATAGAAAAATACCAAAAGTCTTAATCAACTGATTTAACCTTTCCATGCTCGAATAAAGATTTTGAATGTAATTCTTTTTCTTCTACAGAAATCAAGCATTGGTAATACATTATTTTTTCTTAGCAAATCAAAGCAGCATTCGATCACACATTATAATACCAAAGAAAACATCATATAACTTAAAAATGTATTTATACTCTAGCTCAAGACAATCCATTCACCTCCATTTCTACTTGAAAAACGCCAAGACAGAAGTAAGTTTTTACTGGTCTACTTTTCAAAAACAAGGACGGGTAGCTGTAGGGGCCAATGCAGAAATTACAGTTGTCCTTTATCTGCTGGAATGTGACTCACAGACTGGTCACCCCTTTCTGACTCCTGTATGTTGTCACACTTAGTGCTTTCTTTGCCCTGTTGATATGTACGAAGCTGCTCCATGAAGCCAGCATTTGGACATATGGAAGGCCTTGCATTCTTCACCAAAGAAAAAGCACTGGTAAATGAGAGTTCTTCAGAATTCATCAGGAATCCTATTACAATTGCAGCAGCCCTGGAAACTCCTGCATTACAATGAACCAGAACCACTCCATCCTGTAACAAAATCAATGAAAAACCTCCATTATTCACTTGGAAAGGTTACTAAATCACTTGTACACTCTTACACTACTTGAAATTATAAAAGGAGGTTCATTTTATTAATTTGATTCAATGTATTCAATTAACAAAATTTAATTCACTGGGCAGCCCGGGTGGCTCAGCGGTTTAGTGCCGCCTTCAGCCCAGGGCCTGATCCTGAAGACCCGGGATCGAGTCTCACACGTCAGGCTCCCTGCATGGAGCCTGCTTCTCCCTCAGCCTATGTCTCTGCCTCTCTCTCTCTCTCTCTGTGTCTGTCATGAATAAATAAAATCTTAAAAAAATATATATGTAATTCACTGTAAGCAACGAATGGAAAATAATCCGCCAATCAACCAACCAACTTCTCTTCCTACCCCTCCTCCCCCCGGAAATGAAATGCTTTGACAATGTATTTGGAATTTTGAAAAAGTATTTTTTATCAAACTGAAATAATCTACTAAAGTACATGTAAGAGCCTAATAAGCTTAGTAGATACATATCTATAACTAAGAGAAAAGTCACAGGTCATGTATGTGGAAACTTTTTTTTTCAAAAAAAGTTTGAAGACTTTATTTGAGAGAGAGAGAGAGACCTCGTGTGAGAGAGCAAGCACAAGTGGGAGGAGGCAGAGAGAGATGCAGGGTCCCCGCTGAGCAGTGAGCCTGATGCAACGTGGGGCTCGATCCCAGGACCCCAGGATCATTACCTGAGCCAAAGACAGACACCCAACTAACTGAGCCACCCAGGCGCCCCTGTTTTCTTATATATATGACTATTTCCAAATTTTAACTGCTTCTGTACAAGACGGGCTAACGCCAATACTCACTCTACATACATGGAACTTTTCTGTGTATAATAGCTCGTTTTTATGAGATTAAAGACATTTAAAAAATCATGTTTCAGTAAGTGATGAAAACTAGTAAGGAACTTCTCTCAAAACAAACCAGATGTTCCAAACAGACCCAGAGTGGTAAGCGAAATGAAAGATAACAATGTCATTTTTAGTATTTCCTGACTACACACTAGTCATCTGTTTTGAGCCATAATATGCCTTTGAAAATGAAACCAGCTTTATTTTCAGTCTTTTACACTATACATTCAGTGCCAGCTCATGTTTAATGTTAGTATTTTCTTCTTTCTTATATCTTGTATGTAACAGCCACCTTTCTGTTGCTTTTCTACAGCCTTTGAAATGACTTATTTACCTTTTATTACTCTGGTATCAAAATGTCCTCGCAAGTATTCCCACAGGGGCTTCTGGGTGGCTCAGTCTGTTAAGTGTCTGGCTCTTGGTTTCCGCTCAGGTCATGATCTCAGGATGGGGAGATCGAGCCCCATACAGACTCTGTACTCATTGAGGAATCTGCCTGAGATTCTCTCTCGCTCTCCTTCTACCCCTCCCCACCTCGTTCTCTTAATAAATAAATCTTAACAGAAAAAAAAAAAAGTATTCTCAGAAAAGTTATTGGCTTTATAGCCCCTTTCCAGAACTCAAAATAGTAATAATTTAAAAACTTATAAAGTGGGGCACCCGGGTGGCTCAGCGGTTTAGTGCCTGCCTTCAGCCCAGCACATGATCCTGGAGACCCAGGATCGAGTCCCACGTCGGGCTCCCTGCATGGAGCCTGCTTCTCCCTCTGCCTGTGTCTCTGCCTCTTTCTCTCTCTCTTTCCATGTCTCTCATGAATAAATAAATAAAATCTTTAAAATAGATAGATAGATAGATGATAGATAGATAGATAGATGATAGATAGATAGATAGATAGATAGATAGATAGATAGATAGATAAAAACTTATAATTTTTTCTTTGCACTTGCTGTTGTCCTCTCCCTGGAAAGCCTTTGTTCCTCTTCTTGGTCCAGCTAACACTGGCTTCTGTTCTAAGAAGTCTGTCTCTCTCTGAGTGAGATGGGGTCGGGGGAATAGCTCAGCCATCTTTGGGTACTGTGTCCTTAGTGCAATTTGAGGCACATAGTAGATATTCCAAAATGTTTGCCAAGCAAGTAAATTAATTTTGTTCTCCATTTCCAAGAAGAAAGTGTTCTCCTACAAATTTGAATCACTGTTTTGCTATGGGCAGACAGGAATCATGTTACAGTATTTCCAGTTTATCAAGCATCCTGTTTTCATGCTGTTGTGAATAAATTTTCAACTAGACCTTAAGCTCTTTGAGGGCAGCAGTATGTACGTATCCCTCATATCTTCTCAGAATAAGTAATTAATATTTATTGACAGATTAATGAACCAAGTTTAGGTTTTTATTTTTTTTTCTTTTTAAAGTTTTTTTTTTTATTTATTTATTCATGAGAGACACACACAGAGAGAGAGAGAGAGAGAGAGAGAGAGAGAGGCAGAGACACAGGCAGAGGGAGAAGCAGGCTCCATGCAGGGAGCCCAACGCGGGACTCGACTCCAGGTCTCCGGGATCACACCCTGGGCTGAAGGCGGCGCTAAACCGCTGAGCCACCTGGGCTGCCCAAGTTTAGGTTTTTAAATGAATCTTTTGATAAATAAAAAAATATCAAAACGCTACCAGTAGTTATGTCCACATGGTGTAAGAAGGGTGAATTTTTACTTATCTTTGTATTTGTCAATTTTTCTACAATGACATAATTTACTTACATCATGTTTTTAAAATCACATCTCATAAAATGAGTAATAAAGTAAACATGGAATATCAAATATGTATTTTGATATTAACAAAACCTTTTGTACATAAAAAAAAAAAGGGAGTCAAATAAATTTTCATGAAAGAACTCTTATGACCATACAGGTTACCCTACTATATATACCCTCATGTGTATTTCTATCCCTTCAGGTATAAACCTAACAAATAATGCATGACACAGAGATAGTGGAAAGGCAGAGAAACCAAACAACAGGGTTTTCACAAGTTCAGAGGACAATGAGAAAACACATGGGAAACCAGAAGAGATCCCATTTGGCAGCTGCAGGTAGAAAGATAAAACAAGCAAGTAGGGTCTAGAAAGGTAGTTTTGAAATACTCAATTCACTGAGTAATCACATTTATTAAAACTCTGCATATGCAACAGAGAAAGTTACAAAAAGATCTCTTCTAGAAAAAAAAAAAGAAAATTCAAGAATTCCATCGCTCAAACTAAGTATGTATTAATCTGAAGAGTAAAGAGTTTTCAGGGCAAGGAAATACTGGCTGAGGTTAGGAATGCATCATAAAACTGCTTGAGAAATCAGAATAGATTATGGAATTCCAGCACATCTTGTAGCAGAAACATCTTAGGTACCTCCTCAGATTCTCTTGCTGCCATCATCTCATGGGCTTGCTGCACCTCAGCCTCCACCCCTGTGGCCAACTGCTCCCCTTAGGCCTGATGAGCATTGCTTGCCTAAGAAGGCCTGGCTCTTGCCCTGTGCTGGTCTCTGCATAAACAAGTACACCCTGAACTTCTGAACGTGGATGAAAAGTCAGACCACAGGCCACTGAGCTTGGCTCCAAGGCAGCTGCAGAAGGAGTGGAGTGCTGTCACCAGGCGTTGGGCGACCAGTCACCACCCCCTGCCCCTCCCCGTGGATAAACTTTGACCAGCCTAGCGCAGGAGCTGACAGAGAGCCAGACAGATACGTGCTCTCCCCTCTCCCTCCCAAAGTCGGTGTGGAGGAGTGATTTCTTTGGGCTCCCTGCGGGGAGGTGCCTTATGTGGCAGAGCAGATACACCTGCTGAGCACCCGACTGTGTCACACGCAGCTCACGGTGCACTGTGCTTGGCAAAGTAAATGCACCAGCTCACGTGGCTGCGCATCCTGTCCTGAGTCACCTCCCTTTCTACCCACTCTCACTGCCCGTGGATTCCACCTCTCACCTGAAGCACCAGCTCTTAATCTTGGTTTCAGGGTCTGTGTTTTAGGAAACCCAAGCAAAGGAAACTTCTACTTAACTGTTACCCTTTCCACTTGCAACATGGACACATCTTCTAACATGAATATCATTTGGATGATGCCTACATTTTTCTCTTCCCATGTAAGGTCTACCTCACATCTCCCTAGAGAAGCAGCTAACACGGAAACGTTATCTTGTTTATTTTCGCACTATCAGCCGGCACATTGGAATGGTATGATCTAGACCCTATAAAATTTTTCATGAGAGAAAACACTGGGCAGTATTAGGCCTTGAATCAGAAACTCTCTTCCTCTTCTTTTATCTAAATATCTGCTATTAAATAAAGCTGAATGGCAGTCATTTTGCAGATGACCTAATGGAAAGCACCTAGAACAGTGCTGGGGATGTAAGGCATTCAATAAATATTACTAAATAAAAGGAAGGAAGGGAGAGGGAGGAAAAAAGGGAAGGAGAAAAGGTAGAAAGGAAATCATTAGCCAGAACTCAGCTAAGCTGGATTCTGATTGTTAGAGGTGCCCCAGGGGAGTTAACTTTCCTCTTTAAGTGCTTCTATCTATTTATCTCACATGAATTTTGTTAAGAAATTATATACTAACTAAAAATGATGTCATTTCAAGGTACAATTACTGGTAACAGCCAACCTAGAAGCCCAATGTTGACTTGACTCTATTACCAAAGTTGAAGCATTATATTATCTGTTGGTCTTTTGAGGTCAGAAAACCAATGGACAGCTTCTGAACAACGTTTTCATACAATATCAGTAAAGCAATACACATATAGTCCTTAGAGCGGCCTATAATTTTCTACTGTTGACAATGCATAAATTCACTACTAGCCTTACCACAGCTACAAAAATGCATATTAACCCTTGTAAATACATTAAGAGGCCTACAGCAGCATCTATCCCTTACTCCACCTTATCTTGCAAATTGGTCAGAGGGCAGGTGGTTATAAATCATCAAAAGAGGGATCCCTGGGTGGCACAGCGGTTTGGCGCCTGCCTTTGGCCCAGGGCGCGATCCTGGAGACCCGGGATCGAATCCCACATCGGGCTCCCGGTGCATGGAGCCTGCTTCTCCCTCTGCCTGTGTCTCTGCGCCTCTCTCTCTCTGTGACTATCATAAATAAATAAAAAATTTAAAAAATGAATAAATAAAATAAAATAAAAAAATAAATCATCAAAAGAAATCTAAGCATATATAAACACAGGGAAGTTCAGTAAGTGGAGAATTTTATCTCCTAACACTTCTCAGGAAGCCCAGGAAGATGAGAAATTAATGTTAAGAGTAAATATCTCATTGAAGGGCGCCTGGCTGGCCCAGCCAATACCACATGCAACTTGTGATCTCAGGGTCATGAGTGCGAGCCCCACGCTGGGCAGAGAGATTACTTTAAAAAAAAAAAAATCTCACTAAGAAAAAAAATTTGGAGAACTAAATAGTTGTAGATGTTCATGAAAGATTGTTGGAGGGGAAATTTCATAGTGGTTCTCTCTGTATTCATTTCAAAAAGAATTAAGATTGGATAACAGATGGTCTCTTAAAATTTCTGCCTTTGAAGAACCTGTGGATCACAATAAAACTTACCTTTGCTTTTGCTTGTTCAATAAATTCAAAACATTCTGGAAAATAAGACAGGATATTGGTTTCAGGAAGATCCAATATAGAAATGCTCTTATATATAAAGTCACCGAGGAAAGCATTTTCAACTCCATATGCAACATTGAGAATGTGGGTCACCTTAAAGAAAAAAAGAGGATGGTTTTTAACATTCTTTAATGAATTAATACTAGGTTGATCAAAAAGAGAATGGCATGTTGAGATCTGTAACAAGAATAAACAATTTAGGCATCACTCACTTGAATAATTCTTGCAGGAAGCCTTCTCCGACTGCCCATCCCTCGCCAGAAGTGCTAATTCTACATTCCCATGGCACCCTCTACTTGCCTTAATTAGGCATTTAGAGATTATTTGTCTCCCTTGTGGTACTAGAAACTCCATGAGGGTACAAACCATGTTTGGTTTATTATTATTATAAGTAAGTACTGTTGAGTAAGCAGTGACTTTAGCACAGAAAGTACTTAAAATACTTGTCGGGGAACAAAAAAATCAATGATTATCCACATAAAAAACAGGAATAAGGAAAGTGCATCAGTAACACAACCTTCCCTTTCAATAATTATTTCCCAGTTTTCCTTCATATTCTTTATACATATGATGGTTCTTAAGTGTGCTGCACATTAGAATCACTCGATGAGTTTGTAAAATATGTCAAAGCCACCAGGCCTCAAACCCAGAGATTCCCATGAATTAGTCGTGTTGAAAGGACAGTCACAAAAGATTTTCTTTCAAATGGTACACAGAAGCAACTTTCTACTCCATCTATGCATTTGAATTCCTTTCCTACAGTCTACCAAGCATATGGAAGGAGCCAAGTGGAAAGTCAATTAGAAGAATCTGAAAGCTAAATGGATCAGAAAAATAAGGCCCTGTTTCTTGTCGTGACATGCCTCTCTGTACTCTTCTTTTTCTTCACATGGGTGTTAGGTTTTGCCTATTTCTGTATTTTCACGTATTTCACGCATATCTTAGAATATCTGTCCAGCTGTGCCTCTCTTGCCCCACTGCCCTCATAGTTGCAACTCCAGCAGTGCCCTACTCCTCCTAGCACAGCTGACTAGATTCAGGCAGACACTGGACTTAAACAAGACTGATCAAATTATTTTTAGAAATTTAAAAAACAGGTGTATAAGACAGCTAGAGTGGTCCACAAACTTCAGAGCTTTAAGACAGCCACTTTCTATTAGTGCTCAAATAAGCTGAAAAAAATTCTGCTCCTAAGAATAGAGTAGATGTGTAGAGAGAGGCCGTGACACCAGTGGGAGAGAGGGACCCTCTTGGATGGCAATCGATTCTCTAGCACAGCCACTCTCTGCCCCCAGAGATCCCCCTGAATCATTATACACATTCTCCTTCCTTCCTCTGGTGTTTGTGCTTCCCAACACAAAGAACACTGGTTAAGACACTACAGGAGTTAGGCCTTATGAAGAGAAAGCCACAGGCCATTACCTAACTGCCTTGTAGAAGACAACAGAAAAACCCTCAAATGTCTACTAAAAAAAGACTTTTAAAAAAATATTTTTTTAATTTATTCATGAGAGACAGAGAGAGAGAGCAGAGACACAGGCAGAGGGAGAAGGAGGCTCCCTGCAAGGAGCCCAACGTGGGACTCCATCCCAGGACCCTGAGATCACAACCTGGCCAAAGGTAGATGCTCAACTACTGATCACACCCTGGGCCCTAAGAAAGACTCTCGAATACAGAGGAGATGGGAGAACTAGAAAGAAAGATAAGAACATTTTTAGAAGATAAAGTCTGAAGTGTCCTCCTGCTTTCCCCAGTGAAGTCTTATCTATGTCAAGTCACTCAACACCAGTATACTCGTGACTGGGATTATGATTTTGCCCTTAATTATATAACCTCATCCAATGTTTCACATTATTGATGTGTCTCCCTTGTCTTTACGACTATATTCTACATTCCCAAAAGACCAGGAAAGAGGTCTCTTATATACAGATGTACTCATGCATGTATATATATCTCACTATCTATATATCTTCACAGCATTATGGAGAACACCAAATGCGAATCTTGGGAAAACCTGCTGAAAGGTAAAAGTGCTTTATGAATATGGTGGGTTACCAATGCCTGGGGAATTTAGTTGTTGGGAAATACAATTTACGTGTGTACTGACTGGTTCTGATAAAAAAAAAAAAAAATTGTACTGAGTTACAGGTGGTGTTGGGGATGGGGACCCAGTCTAAAACCCTTTCCAGTAATTAAACCTACTTCCAAAATGTAGTTATGGAGGTCCTGACTAGAGTGGTTGCCCTTGGGATGCCCTTTGTAACAGGGATAATAATAGCCCCTTTACTGAGAACTTAGTACGTGCCAGGCATATAAGTTATCTCACTTAATCCTCACGTTTAGGTATTATGATTTCCAATTTTAATAAACTTTCATATTTTGAAACTGGTTCAAAAATCGTAACATTATAAAAAAGAAGCAGTAAGAAGCCTTGCTCTCACCCTGTCCCTATCCACTCCATTATCTCCCACCTACATGGTAACTACTTTTGTTGGTTTCCTGTACATTCTTCTAGAGCATCTTTAGGCAAATCATTTATCCCCTTTCTTACACAAAGGGAACACCTTGGGTTCCTCTCTCACTTAAATATGTCCTGGAGATTTTCTCACATCAGTATTTACAGACCCTTTTCTTGGTGTTTTTTTTTTTTTTTTTTTTTTTATAGCTATACAGTATTCTATGGTGTGAATGTACTATTATTTATTTAGCCAGTTCCCTCCCTATCAATGAACATGTGGGTTGTTTTCAATGATTTGCTATTATGAACAATATGGCAGTAAGTAACTTGGAACATTTTATGTTATAGTCTGTTTTCTATTTTCCATAGAGCTTTATAGGGCACACACCAGGCACTCAGATATCTTATTAATATAAAGCAACTATTATTACTGTACCTAAACATTAAAATGAAATTCCTATTGAAATTTCTGAAATGATCCTCCACAAGAGAATTTCTATTCATTATAGCATTTAAGTCCTAGAATAGCCCTTTGAAACATGCCATGCATTTAAATGAATAATCTAAATTTTGCCAAATTGTGAAACTTTTCACTAAACCCTCTTATTCAGCTGCCTAGTTTACCTTTGCTTCTTTTAGGCATCTAACAGGGTCACATGTACAGAGACAGAGGGACCTTTTAAACTTGCTGGGTTCACATAGCCAGGATGAACGTGAATTTGAACTAGCGTATTGTAAGGGGGGCTAGATAATGAAACACTTGCCAATGAATGAACTTATCAGTTTTTCTATTTTGCATTCTTTCCCCAAGAAAAACTAACTTATTAATGTAAGCAAGACTTTGAAACTTGTTCTACTTATGTTAAAATATTAATCTAAGAAGCTCCTGGGTGGCTCAGTCAGTTAAATGTCTACCTTCAGCTTGGGTCATGATCCCACGGTCCTGGGATTGAGCCCCAAGTCAGGCTCCCTGCTCAGCCTCTTATTTATCTGACTTTGTGTCAAATAAATACAATCTTTTTTAAAAAAAAATTGACCTAAGATGGATCCTATTAGGAAATAACAGTAACTCTCATATCCTTATGTGATTCCAGGCCATGATCTCTTATTGTCATGCAGTTATTATTATAACTGTTACTGCAACTACCTGCCAACTAGTCTCCCCACCTTTAGTTTGTGCAACACTCCAATTTATTTTCTATACTTCCTCTGACAAACAATTTTCCTAAACTGCCAATTTAGAAATCTGGTCTTTTCTCTGGGTAAAGACCTTCAAAGACTTTGGCGTCAAGTCCAAAGCGTTTACTCTGGCTTACATGGACTTTTGGGATCTGACTCTTGCTTATATCTCTGGCCCTATTTCTTGGTATCCTCTTTCTCACTCTCTATTCCTGGGCTACTGAACTTTTTTTTTTTCCTCTCTCTCTGAAAGCATTAGCCTTTCTCTTACTTCTAGGCCTCTACACAAATCATTTCTGCCTGTTCCCTCCCCATCCCATTCAGAGCACACTTCAGTATCATTGCCTCCAGGAAGATTTCCCTGACCTTACAATCCCTAACCCAACCCAATCCAAACAAACATGGCTGAAGGGCATCATCTCATACACTCTCCAATCGCACCTGCATTTTCCCATCAAAGTACATAGTACTCTGTCCTTAAGGTGCTTATCTGTCTTTCTCCCCTCCATGTCCCTTGGATTATAAGCATCACGTGAATAAAAACCTCTTGCATTCCTCAAACCATAGCAATTCCATGATGCTGAAATATTGCTTGACAAAGCAGATGGCTGAAATTCTTTTAGGAAATACTGAAATAAGTAATAAATCACATCCGTTGAGGGTGAGAGATGGCACTGGGGAAGAAGTGGTATGTGAGGTGGGGACTTGGACATGGGTAGATCTTGGACAAGAAGAGAGGAAAGTCTATCCCACACAAAGGAACTACGTAAGCAGAGGCAAGAAAAAGCAATTCAAAGTCAGGTTCATGAGAATACATGAAGGGAGACAATTTACAAATCCACACATTCTAATTAGGTACAATAATTTTTGCAACTTTATTAAAATGACAACTAAAAAATTAAACTCTGAAATGGGGAGGGGCCCCTTGGTGGTGCAGTCAGCTAAGTGTCCGACTCTTGGTTTCAGCTCAGGTCTTGACCTTGAGATCAAGCCCTGCATCGGGCTCCAAGCTCAGCAAGAAATTTGCTAAAATTTTCTCTCCCTCTTCCTCTGTCCCTCCCAGTGCTTGCTCATTCTCTCTCTCTAAAAATAAATTTAAAAAACCCCACCACCAAAAACTCTGAAATGGACTAATAACTTCCTAAATAACTGTAATAATTAAAATACTTCCTATACACGGTGCCAGACCTGAAGCATTTTTTTACCTTGTGCTTTTTCAGAGTATCCAGATCATGAGCAGCATCTTGTGACCCTATAAGAAATAAATCATATCACCATGATCATAAAAACAATCATCCTTTTTAATCTAATTTTTACAATAATCCTATTAGTTATTCATTTATTTTAAAAATACAACTTGGGAGGACTTCAACGCAGCACTCTAAAAGACAATTTAGAAATATTCATTAAGGGGTGCCTGGGTGGCTCAGTTGGTTAAGCACATGCCTTTGGCTCAGGGAACCTGCTTCTCCTGCTCCCACTCCCCCTGCTTGTGCGCTCTCTGTCAACCAAATAAATAGAAACATTGATTAAAAAATATTCATTTTGTATATATCTTGTCTTCTAAAATCCCACTTCCAGCAATTTGTCTTAAAAGTCCCTGGTATTGCAAAGATTAGCTATCAGGATGTTCATTATAGTATTGTTTATAATACAAAAAACAAACAAAAACTCCAAAACAAATAAAAATTTTCAACCAAAAGCCTAATAATAAGGGTTGGGTTAAATAAGATAGGGTACACTGATGTAGTGAAATATATATATACAACCATTAAAATGAGACTGCACAGGCACCTGGCTGGCCCAGTGCATAGAGTATGTGACCCTTGATCTCAGAGTCATGAATTTGAGTCCCACGTTCGGGATAATTTACTTAAAAACAAACAAACAAAAAACCCAACGAGAATACAGAAGGCAAGGAAATATATTCTCGATATATTAGGTGATGATACCATTAGGTTACAAAACACCATCATCCATTTTTATATATAAAAAAAAATGTATATGCCTAAAAATGAAAAGGAAGTACTTTGAACAAAATATTTACAGTGGGTTTATCGGTGATTTTTCTTTGTCATGCTCGTTTGTGTTTTTTACAATACATACCTATTTCTTTTGTAACTTGAAAAAGGGTATTAAAAAACCACCCATAGGGATCCCTGGGTGGCGCAGCGGTTTGGCGCCTGCCTTTGGCTCAGGGCGCGATCCTGGAGACCCGGGATCGAATCCCACGTCAGGCTCCCGGTGCATGGAGCCTGCTTCTCCCTCTGCCTATGTCTCTGTGCCTCTCTCTCTCTCTCTCTGTGACTATCATAAATAAATAAAAAAAAAATTTAAAAAAAAAAAAAAAAAAAAAAAACCACCCATAAAATGACTTGGTGCCATTTGGCTATGGAATACCCAATAGCTTAGAGCAAACACTGCTGGTCCCTGAATTCCACCCACATTCCGTGTACCAACAGGGCCATCCCCTTGTACCAGTTCTTCCTGTCAGAGCTGGCTCTCCAGATCTACCAAACTTGGAAAATGACTCTGGCTAATAAGCAAGATCAAACAGGAGATAACTGGTTAAAACAAAGTGAGTTAAAACATTTGAAAACACAGGGCATTTATTATTTAAAGATTTCAAATATTTTACTTTCCTAAATTAGGATCCATTTCTATGCACAATGTTTTTCTCACCATACCTACCTGGGGAACCTGCCAGCTTCTATTATGTGATTTTTAGATAGCTGAGAAGCCAGCAAGTACACTGGTGGGCCGATATTCTCCTAGTAATCTGAAACACACTGGTTTCTTACCGAGCCTACACTTAACTCTATTCCTAAAAATTAGTCTATCAAAATATCAACATCTGTTAAAGCTGGATGGTGGATACGTAGCTTTCTGTACTATTACGGCTTGTAATTTTCTATACATTTGAGATACTTCGCAATTAAAAAATAATTTTAGTTTCCTGCAGGAAGTTCTAAATCATCTCTGGGGGAAAAAAATGGCTTCCAATAAATTCAATGCTATTATTCTTGAGACCAAAAAAATGCAACTTGTATGCTCTGCCTTTTCAAGCAATAAGAAAATCATATGAGTGTGTTAATAGGTGGGGCAACAATTTAGTCAGCATAAATGGATTTCAGGTAATTGGCTTGTATGTGTCATCTAATATTTGGTAGCATTAGAGTTCAAGTTAATTTTCTCTAAATTCTAGACATAAACATCAGCTTTTCTCCTTTTTTAAGTGGTTGCTTTGTGTTACAGTCCTGTGTTAAATTTTTATTGGGAAGATACCTCATTGGGCAGCCTTGGTGGCTCAGCGGTTTAGCGCCGCCTTCAGCCCAGGTTGTGATCCTGGAGACGCGGGATCGAGTCTCACATTGGGCTCCCTGCATGGAGCCTGCTTCTCCCTCTGCCTGTGTCTCTGCCTCTTTATCTGTTTCTTGAATAAATAAAATCTTTAAAAAAAAAAAAACATTATACCATACTGGGGCAGCCCGGGTGGCTCAGCGGTTTCGTGCCGCCTTCGGCCTGGGGTGTGATCCCAGAGCCCCGGGATCGAGTTCCATGTTGGGCTCCCTGCATGGAGCCTGCCTCTCCCTCTGCCTGTGTCTCTGGCTCTCTCTCTGGGTCTCTCATGAATAAATAAATAAAATCTTAAAAAAAAAAATAAAATAAAATTCTACCATAGTATTTTAAACCATTATTGCTACAATGGAAGCTGAATAACCAAAAAAGGTGCCTGGGCGTGTTTTCCTTCCTAGGAAGAGTGGTGTGCAAGTCCTGGGTAAACCTTTCAGACTAGCTAAATGACCCCTTAATTTTTCACTGGGCTTCGGAAACTAGCTGGGGACATTTATCTGAAATGCAAGATAGCTCATGGAGCGATTAGTGCACCGCATAACACAGTAACAAATCCGGTGTGAGCTGTGATTAATTTGTTTCAAAGACTTTTCACCACCTCAGGATAACCCTGTGAGAGAAACAGATACCTTGGCCTTAGTTTTACAGGCAGTTTCTTGGGGAACCACAGAGAATGAAGGACTTGTGCTAGTTCATCTACCAAGAGGCCGAGGAAGACTGAAAACCTGACTCCCTGGGGCATCCTAAACCACAGTGTAGACCAGGAGTGGATCAGACTCGGGCTAGATGCCCAGCTCTGTCATGTACTATGCGTGTTAGCTTGTGCAAACTACCTAACCCTTGTTAAATCCAGTTCCCATCTGTGAAACGGAGCTGATCATCCCTACTTTTTTTTTTTAATATTTATTTATTTATTCATGAGAGACAGAAAGAGGCATAGACACAGGCGGAGGGAGAAGCAGGCTCCATGCCGGGAGCTTGACACGGGACTCGATCCTGGGACTCCAGGATCAGGCCCTGGGCTGAAGGCGGTGCCAAACCACTGAGCCACCCCGGCTGCCCCGATCATCCCTACTCTATAAAGAAAGGTGGTGTTTTTGTTTTGTTTTGTTTTTAAAGGAGATGCTGTGTGTGCTGCACAACAGGATGTGGCTATTTCTGACGCCCACCAGCTCAGGGTTTGTTCTACTCAAGAATGCATATATATATGGACAAATCACTGGTCTTTCCAAGTCATAATTTCTCTATTCACAAATGAAAAAGAATCCAAATCGACTTAACACGTTGCTGTCTTTTTTTTTTTTTTTTTTTTTTTTTTAAAAAAAAGGACTAGTGTAGGGGATCCCTGGGTGGCCCGGCAGTTTAGCACCTGTTTTCAGCCCAGGGTCTGACCCTGGAGACCCAGGATCGAGTCTCACGTCGGGCTCCCTGCATGGGGCCTGCTTCTCTGCCTCTCTCTCTCTCCCTCCCTCTGTCTCTCATGAATAAATAAGTAAATAAATAATCTTAAAAAAAAAAAATAGACTACCGTAACAAACTCTTGCCAAGCCAACAGGTGTGTGTGCTTTTCATACCTGTGCTTCATTTACTATCTGTGGACCACGCACTGTATAGGGAAACAATATTCTCCACCATACAAGAAATCATAAAACTGGGATGCCTGGATGGCTCAGGGGTTGAGCGTCTGCCTTGGCCCCAGGGCATGACCCCGGGGGTCCTGGAATCCAGTCCCACATCGGGGTCCCTGCATGGAGCCTGTTTCTCCCTCTGTGTCTCTGCCTTTCTCTGTGTCTCATGAATAAATAAATAAAATATTTTTTTAAAAAAGGGAAATCATGGGCAGCCCCGGTGGCTCAGCGGTTTAGCACCACCTGCAGCCCAGGGTGTGACCCTGGGGTCCCAGGATCGAGTCCCGCATCTGGCTCCCTGCAGGGAGCCTGCTTCTCCCTCTGCCTGTGTCTCTGCCCCTCTCTCTCTCTGTCTCTATGAATAAATAAAAAAATAAAATATCCTTTAAAAAAAAGGAAATCATAAAACTATCAAATCCACAGCTACAAAGTAAAGTCTCCTATTCCTTCAAGTCTTGCATCCCTCCGTAAGACTCCGAAAGCAGGCCCTTGGATGGGCCGCGGGAGGCTGGCCTTCCACCGGGTTCCCAGCAGCCCAGGAGGCAACAGGCACTTGGCTGGTTCGTTTCTGTGACCTCAACCCTTGCCTCTTCACAGTCCTACCTAATGAAAGCATTCCCTTTAACTTGATGATTTGGGAGCCTATACCCGTGTATAATCCGAGAAAATGCAACGTGGACACGCTATCCTGCAGAGAAAAAAAAAAAAAAAGCACCAGGCCGTAAGCTGTTCTCGAATCCAAGATCCAAGCAGCAGGTGCGATGCGCTCCCAGCACCTGGGCTGCCTGCGGGTTATGCTGTGGGGCAGACACCACCGGCCGGCCCTCGCCAAGTCCCGAATCTGAGAAATAACGAGACATTTCGGCTTTTCGGGAAGCTGCGTGATGAGACTAGAGCACCGCGCATCCGGGGGTTGGGGGGGACCCGAGGAAGATTCAGGGCCCGCAGGGGGGGCGGAGGCAGCGGCAGGTGCGCGGACTCACCCAGCAGCAACCAGGGCTTCAGGACGGCGACCCGCAGGTCGAGGCTGAGGTCCGGCACGAATCCGCAGCTGCCCCCGCGGCCCGGCGGCCCGGCCTCCACCACGACACGCCGCGCGCCGTCCCATGTTTCTACGGTGGTCCTCCCGGTCAGCGAGGTCACCCTGGTGCATTGCTTCCGCAGGCCCTTCCGGGAGAAGGCGCGAATTTCCTGGCTGAGGGCGTGCATCCCCCGCGCCCCCGGCGCCCCGCGCCCCGCGCCCGGCCAGCCCGGGCGGAACCGGAAACGGCCGGGGGAGGAGCGCGGAGTGCGCCTGCGCCGGGGCGGGGGCGTCGCCGTCGCAGTAAGGCGGCACCTGATTGGCCGCCGCCGCGCCTCGGGGCTGGCTACTTCCGGCGCCCGCCCCTGCCCCGCTGTCCGCGCTGGGCCGGCCGCCGGGCTCCTTCCGGCTGCTGTTGGCTCTGGCTCTCTTTTTACTTTTTTTGTAAGATTCTACTTATTGGTTCGTGAGGGACGCCGAGGCGCGGGCAGAGGGAGCGCAGGCGCCCTGCGGGCCGGTGATGTGATGCGGGGCTCGGTGCGGGACCCCGGGGCACGCCCTGGGCCGAAGGCGGAGCCCCCCCTCCCCCCCGCCGAGCCCCAGGCGCCCCCAGGTCGGTCGGTGACCCCCGCGGGAGCTCCGGGCCCTCCGGGCGGGCACTGCGGGCGGAGCCGCTCCGCGTCGCTCGGACCCCGCGCAGGGGCCACGGCGGCAGGCGCGGGACGGGGCCAGGGCGCCCGGGCTCCTCCGCGGAGACCCCCGCGGGACACCCCGTCTGCGGAGCCCCTCCCCCCGCGGAGACGCCCCCGTCCTCGGAGCCCCCACCCGGGCGCGGATCCGCCCCTCCGCGGAGCGCCTCCCCCCGCGGAGCACACCCCTGGCCTCGGGGACCCCTCCCTCCACGGAGATCCCTCCTCCCCCGTCCTCGGAGCCCCCCCCAGCCCCCTCCCCCCTCCCTCCAGGGGCCCGTCCTCGGAGCCCCCTCCCCCCCAGTCCGCGGAGCCCCCTCCCCTCATCCTGGGAGCCCCCTCCCTCCACGGAGCCCCCCCCAGCGTAGCCGTCTCCCCAGCATGGAGCAACCCCCCCGTCCTCGGAGCCCCCCCCAGCCCCCTCCCCCCTCCCTCCAGGGGCCCGTCCTCGGAGCCCCCTTACCCCCGTCCTCGGAGCCCCCCCGCGGAGCCCCCCCCGAGCCCCTCACCCCTCCCTCCAGGGGCCCGTCCTCGGAGCCCCCTTACCCCCGTCCTCGGAGCCCCCCCGCGGAGCCCCCCCCGAGCCCCTCACCCCTCCCTCCAGGGGCCCGTCCTCGGAGCCCCCCGCGGAGCCCCCTCCCCTCATCCTCGGAGCCCCCTCCCTCCACGGAGCCCCCCCACGGAGCTCCCCCCCGTCCTCGGACCCCCCCCCCCCCCCCCCCCGCGGAGCCCCCTCCGCCGGCGCCGCGCTCCCGGGCGTTTGCTGCCGGAACACCGGGGGTAGATTGGGGAGGCAAAGCCGCAGAAATCACGCCGACGTTGTCCGTGCGGTTGAGAGGAGCTCGGGTCTCGCCCCCCGCCCCCGCCCCCCCATATTGACCGCCACCGTTGGAGCCCTTCTTGGCAGCGAATGCGCGCTTTAAGGCTCCCTTACACGGTTGCGGGGACGCGGGGACGCGAGCACTCGGTACCCAGCGCCTCGACTCCGGGACAGGGTTCTGCTGACAAAGGGACGCCGCGTTTTGCAAACGAAATCACGAGGTTAGCGCAGCCGGGTGGCGCAGCGGTTAGCGCCGCCTTCGGCCCAGGGCGTGACCCTGGAGACCCGGGATCGAGGCCCGCGTCGGGCTCCCTGCGTGGGGCCTGCCTCTCCCTCTGCCTGGGTCTCTGCCTCTCTCGCGCTCTCTCGCTCTCTCTCTCATATGAGTGAATAAATAAAATCTTTAAAAAAGAAATCACAAGATTAAATACAAATGTTCCTTACCCCGCTTATTAAATGCTCTTACTAAGGCGTGTATTTGCACTTGCATACAGGGAAGAAGTTTCACCTAACGAAAACTCCCCCACACGACATACCCAGCTTTTCCTCGTTTTGAAGTTTTCTGATGTGGAACTGAAATAAACCAAGTTTCTCCCTGTTGAAGAACGAGCTCCAACACCCGGCTATCCACAGGGCCCTCCAACATAAAGAGCTGGAAAAAATTCTTTGCACCATCTCCACGATCACAGGTTCATCAAAATCAACTCTAAGCACACATTATTCTATATGTTTATCATACAATGATAAAAAAAAAGGGGGGGGGGGAGCCCTATTAAATATTGAGCATTCCCTACTTGCTAGGAAGGGTGCTTGCAAGCAAGCAGTTTTTAGATTCTCAGGGCTATCCATCAGGTGCTTAATGGTGGTTTATACACATCATCCCATCTGATCTCACCACAAGCCTATTAGGGACATAGTAGTATAATCATCTGCATTTTACAACTGAGTGAACTCAGACACGGAGAAAGCAAATAACATATCCTACACTTCACAGCTCCTAAGTTTATAACTACAAATAAAACCTACGTTTGGGGATCTCTGGGTGGCGCAGCGGTTTGGCGCCTGCCTTTGGCCTAGGGCACGATCCTGGAGACCCAGGATCGATTCCCACGTCGGGCTCCCGGTGCATGGAGCCTGTGTCTCTGCCTCTCTTTCTCTCTCTGTGACTTTCATAAATAAATAAAAATTAAAAAAAAAAAAAAACCTACGTTTGTTTTAATCCAATGCCTTAGCTCTTATTTTCTTTGAAATAGTGCCTCACTCCCCCCAAAATTACAGCTAACAAATACTTATCCAGTATCTGCTATGTGCCAGGCACTATCACAGTCACTGGGGATGTAGCACTGAATAAAAACAAAGTCCCCTCTTTCGTGGAGCTTGTGTCCAAGTGGAGGGAGCAGATGGATAGACAATCAATATATAACCACGTTAGGTCATGATTTAAGTGCTAAAAAGAAAAATTAAGTGAGATAAGGGAACAGAGTGAAGGCACAATGTGCTATTTGCCATGGGTCAGTGAGAGAAAGGCCCTCTGAAAAAGTGAATTTTGAGCAGAATTTTGAATAAAGTTCAAGAGCCAGACCCTCCTCGCCATCTGGGAGAAGAGCTTTGCAGATGGAAGAAATAGCAAGTGACACAGAAGTGTACTGGTGGGAGGAAAGAGATGGAGACATTCAGGAAACTTAACGGGTGGCTAACGTGGAGTTTGGGAGAGTGAAGGGAAGAGTGGTAAGAGAGGAGGTCAAGAGGAAAATGGTAAAGACTTCGGGTTTTACACTGAGCCACTGGAGGGAGATGGGAAGCCAGGTGGTGGATCCCCCTTCAGTGAATGCCTATTGCCCGGGGGTGCTTTTGACACTCCCCTTAGGGACCACCTCACCTGCAGAGAGCAGGTGTGCCTTCAGTTGTGCCCCTCACAAGACAGACCACATCCACAACTGATGGATGAGGAAGCACAAAGGCCTGGCCATCTTAGCCCAATTTGAATGACTCTGCAGGGCACCGTGGGTTTAAAGTCCAGCATGTGGTTGGCCGAGTCTGTCACTGGGCATGAAAACCTCTTGGCTTCTCGGTCTGCCCAGGCCTGATCCTTCCCTTCACTTCCACAATTGCTGATACCAAGGCCAATCCTTAAAAAAAGTCCTGCATGTCCGAACTCAACCTTCGTCTGCTTCTGGGGAAACGCAATCCGTGACAAGTGATGTGGCATCATCCTTCTGCTGAAGGATCTTTCCGGCTGCTGTGTGTGTGTGTGTGGGGGGGGGGGGTTGCAGAATGGAGGCAGGGAGATTTGTTAGGAGGCTCCTGCAGTGGTCCACGTGGGAGAAGACAGTGGCTTGGGCTAGAACGGCAGCAGAGGCAGAGGTAACAGGTAGGCAGATCCTAGATGCATATATATGGGAACCAAGCCAAGGGGATTTGTTAGCAGATTAATGTGGAGATTAGGATAATTACGAGGATTTTTGGTCTAAGCAACTAACGAGATTTGCCATTTACCAAGAAAGGGGTGATGTGCAGATGAGAAGTTCACTTTGGGACATGGTAAGTTTAATGTGCCTATTAATCAACCAAGTAGATATGTCAGGTGCACAGCCGGTGCACCTATGAATCTCTGAATCTCAGAAAGGATCTCTGCCAGAGGTGTGAATTTTGGGGTAATTGGCTCAATTTTAAAGCCCAGAGCCTGGGGCGCCTGGGTGGCTCAGTCGGTTAGGCGTCTGATCACGGCTCAGGTCATGATCTCAGGGTCCGCGTGGGCCCCTCTCCCTCTGCCCCTCCCCACCCCCGCTCGTGCTTGCTCTCTCTTGCTCGCTAGTTCTTGCTCCTTCTGTCTCAGATAAGTAAAACCTTAAAAATAAATAAATAAATAAAGTCATGAGACTAAACATGATGATCCAGTAGTGAAAACTGATGGAGAAGCCTGCCGCCTATGCCCTCATTCAGGGGCGAGGAGGAAGAGGAGGATCCAGCAAAGCAGAGTAAGAAGAGGTTCCGAAGATCAGAGGGAAAAGGGAGAGGGGAGCCAGAGAGTACAAAGAGAGTGTTTCAAGGACAGTGTGATCGACTGTCACATGCTTCACACTGCCCATGGTGTTAGGAGGGAAACCGAGCACTGTTGCTGGATGTAAAAGCCTCCTCAGCCAGAACAGATGCTGTGTCCCCGCGCTGTAGGTGCAGCATCTGATCCAGTCCTCGTGACAACACCATGGGGCAGATACTCTCTACTACATTTTTTTTTAAGAAAATGACATTTAATTTGGAATTTAAGGACCTAGTCGTTGGTCACAGAGTGTGGGTTGGTTTGTTGGATTCTAAGAACACGAGGAGCACAGGTGCATCTTACTCAAAAGCCAGCGTCCGTGTCCTGCGCGCCACAACGCTCTCCGAGGACGGGAGGACTCGGCCTGGCACCTGCCCACGACGTGTGCCCCGGCGCCCGCATGCCTGCAGCAGCCCCTCGGAGGCCGGCACATGGCTCTGATCCCAGCTCTCTGGATTCAGTATTTAATGCTTGTTCTACGCGGCTACATGGGCTTCCCAAAAGCCCTTTGAGGGCAAGACTCCTTTTCACCTAGCTAGCCTGGATGCAGAGGGATTGGGGATGCAGAGGGATAGGGGGAGCCCTGCAATCCGGGACTGGAGTGTGGGCAGCAGACAGAGAAGACGCAAACTGTTAGGAGGCCCAGGCCAGAGGGGAAGGGCAGCGGCTCATCCATGGAGGAAGCTTGCCTATGCGGGGACACCACCGGCAAGGGAGTATCCTGGAGGAGGGTGACATCCTCTCAGAGCCCAAGGGGCACCCCATGTAACTTTCCTCTCCTAACAGATTTAGAGTATTTATGCCAAGTGCAGTACTAGGCATTTTCTAGTCATCCTACAAATCCCACTTTACTCAGATAAAGTAATCGAAATGCAAAGTACAAGTAAGCAGTGGCTCTAGTATTCAGTCTCAGGTCTATTGGATCCCAATGCCCACTTTCATCCTGCTACATAATGCATTCAGACATATTACATAATAAAATCATCATGGTAATATGTACTCTTACTTCACATAGGACCTATATGGGTAAAAACATTTATAAATATTAAAAAATATTTTTTGCATTACAATTTGGGGCTTGAGTTAATGGTCCCCATTCTGCACGTCACTGAGAATGTGCAGACATAGGCTGAAATACATACAGAGAAAAACCAAACTTCTCTTGTGATTATGGCACTGTTCCCTGTGCAAGCTTTGTAAAGATATTTCCAAAAACTCAATTCAATTAAAACAAGTTTCAATGCAGATTTTTCTTTATGGCTACAATGCCTATAATATGAATAGGCATGCTCCAGTTTGTTACTGGAGCATTTTCATTACATAACATTTTTTGTTTACGTATGCATGGCTATAGTGATACTACAATGGTTAAAGACCTCACATGGCCCAAAACAATGGAGATCGTTTCAAAGCCTGGAGAAAGAGATTTTAGGATATAACTTAGAACTTTAGAGTTCAATTCTTTGTAATATACATTTTTTAAAAAGTAGGTGTCACATAATTGTCTAATTCTTTTTCATCTTTTCTATCTCCCCTCAAAAAACAAACGGTTTTTGTTTTAATTTTTGAAATCAATAACATGCTAGGTATATGAGTTTATCTCTATTGCAGCCACGGTTCAAAACCATATAACTAGAAAACAAATCAACCAACAAGCATTTATGGCATATCTGCAACGAGCATAATATTTCTCCAAGGGTAAAAAAAAAAAAAAAAAAATTTCTCCAAGGGTAGTAAAAGTAGAAAAAAATTGGCATTTGATTGCATTTAAGATACTATTGAGTACACAGTATTATTTTGTATACCACCAGGAGAGAATATATTCTGCCCTTGAAACTATTACAATGTTTAAGATGTCAATTTTTGTTGTAAGATGCTTCTCGACTTTAGGAAAGTTAATAAGATGAAAAAATGTGCATTTTTGGAGCTGATAAAATTAAACAACTAAAAATAGATTCTGATTTCCAAGAGCTCACAATGCTATTTTGGGGGTAAGGCAATCAACCAAGAAAAAAATAAATCACAAAATAGGAAAAGCAGTATTTGCAAAAATATAGAAGTAACAAAAAAATCCACACTGTGGGGCAACAATATGAATTAGCTTTCTAGCTATAAAGAAAGGATGCATGTTGGGAATAAAATTTATGCAGTATGGGGAGTCTAGGTTATAAAAAGCTTCAAATACCAGGTGGAAATGTTTGGGCTTGCAGTGTCTAGGAACAGTAAAAGTGACATGATAAGAAATATTTTATTATACAGGCTGAAGAAAATAATCAGAAGACCAATTAGAAAAGCAAAGAAATAATCCAGGTATAAGGGACATGACAACTTGGATTACATTGAATCCCATAAGAACTGATGACTTAAAAGGCAGTTTTCAAAAATAAGTGAAAGATATTGAAAGAATGAATGAAGAGATTGAACAAAGAGGTTCATCAAACGCAATATGAAAATTTAAAGCTAGGGCAACTTGAACTCTAGTCTCTTGAGGGTTATGAGTTTAGTTTTATAGAGTGTCAAGGAACCCAATTTATTTATTTAATACCTGCCATTTTGTAAGCCTTCAATAAATTTTTCACAGACAAAGGAGTGAGGAAAGCCATGACATCTGGGTTGAGTTGAGGCCATTCACATAGAGGTGATGGTTCAATGAGAAAATATGAATTTCTCAAAAGAGCCAGTTTAGAGAAAGCCCAGTCAAGGACAATGCCCTGGGGGACAAACTTTGGAGGCCTGAAAAGCAGGTGAAACATGAAAAGAAACCAGATAAGGAGAAGTCATGAAAGCTAGTAGAAAATATGGGCTGTGTAATCAAAGGTTAAATAGAGTTTAAAACAAACAGTTGCCCAACGATATAAGAAGTTACAGAGAGGCCAGGGTACAGAGAACCAACAAAAGACAACTCGACATGATAAAATGAGGTCAGCTGGTGATTTTTCTTGGAATGGCTTCATCAGAGTGACAGAGACAGCTGTCAAATTAGAGGGGCTGAAGGGATTTGATGGATTGGAAGCAAAGACAGATGTAGGTCATGCTCAAAATCCTAGATTATCAATGACAAAAAATTCCCCTTCTATGCCATCATCCTCAAGTAATGTTAACCTCTCCACTTTCTTTCAGGAATTTATTGATTTTTTTTATCTCATTTAAACGTCTTTAATTATTATATTGTATGTATAATTATGTGTAATTATACATATTTTTAAAATATTTATTTATTTTGGAGACTCAGTGCAAGTAGGGGGAGGGGCAGAGGGTGAGGGAGCTAGAATCTCAAGCAGACTGCGTTGATCATGGAACCTGTTGCAGAGGTTGATCCCAGGACGGTGAGACCATGACCTGAGCCGAAATCAAGAGTTGGATGCTTAACTGAGTTACCTAGGTGCCCCTCTAATTATACATTATATATATATATGCATATAATTTATTTATTTATTTAAATATATATTTGTATATATTAACTTGATATTTTTATTTAAAATGATAGAAATGGAGAACTGTGAACAAATTATTTTTTAAAAATTAGGAATAATATGGATAATGTTAACTAAGTTAATAAAAGCCTAGGATATTTAAAAATACTAGGGAGTGTATTTTGAAGTTTAAAAGAAGTAATTTTATGTCAACCAAAAGAATGTGGTGGGTCGTAATGTTAACTGATTATGTTGTCTAAAGCACCGAAATAAGCAAACAACAGAATAATGGTCAAGAAATCTATTTTTATTTTTTTTTAAGATTTTATTTTTATTTATTCATAGAGACACAGAGAGAGAGAAGCAGAGACACAGGCAGAGGGAGAAGCAGGCATCATACAGAGAGCCTGATGTGGGACTCGCACTGCTGCGCCACCGGGGCTGCCCAATGGTCAAGAAATTTAGAAAATGTTTGGGTCATACATCAACTGATCTAATCCATTAAGGAAACCATCTATATTTCTGGATTTTAGATGGATTAATTAGAAAGCCATACTGCTTTCCTTTAAAATGTGTCTTGGTGTCATGGGTAGAATAGGTGATGGGGATTGAAGACTACATTTATCATGATGAGCACTGAGTAATGTGTAGAATTTTTGAACCTCTATATTGTATGCCTGAAACTAATATGACACTGTATGTTAACTATACCAGAGTTAAAATTAACGATGTGTCTTGATGTCAACTGTCAGCTGAATGACCACTTGGTCCAATGCAATATGACATTTCTTCTATTTTTATCTTCAATCTTCTCAATTAAGTCAAGAGTTCATAGTAACTTTTGTTTCTCTGGAAATACTCAAAAGGAACTATATATTTATCTGAAGATATCTCTAAAAATATTCTATGATGATGAGTAGTAAAAGCTAGAATCACTAAAGCTAAGCACATAGATGAAAGCACTCCTTCTTTTCAAAAATTGGTTATTTAAGTGCTTATGTTGGCAGCGCATATACTAAAATTGGAAAAACATAGAGAAAGTTAGCATGGTCCCCATGCAAGGATGACATGCACATTTGTGAAACATTTCATACTTTAAAAAAAATGGTTATTGAAAACTAAGTTAATTTGGGATGAGACTATGTAGAGTGAAAGGATTTTTTTTCTGATCTCTGAGAGGTCACTCATTTGATGATAGTTCAGTCTTTTTACTTCCTGATGGTCTGATTTAAAAGACCAAGATTGAAAGACTTCAGATTTTAAAGATCTGGATTTAAATACATTGATAAATAAGCATTTAGCAGGAAGAGGGGTAAGGCATATTGGATCAATGAATTTAGGGAAAAAATACAAATTTCACAACTTTTTCCATGCTGCAATTCTAGAAAGCAGACTGCAAGAATAGTGAAGTGAAGGTTAGGGAATTATATTACTAGATATTTTGCTGATCTCGGTTTCGGATTTTGTTAATTTTTCAAATGAAGAATACACCCCAGCTCTAAAACTACATGATGCCTCAGGTTGAAAAAAAGCAGCAAATAATGAGAAACTTTACATGAGTATTTTTTATGGAAAGACTGCAAAAGATGATGTGCTGTTCTATAGTTGTACTATATAACTTTTGCGTACTCTTAGGAAGTCTAGAGTATTTGTCTACTAATCAAATATGTTAAAATAGTTATAAAAGCAAAAACACATTTTGGTTTTGTTTATTTAATTTATATTTCCTGTGTTTCTATAAAACAAATCAAGGTTCATGGCTTCCTGTAAATATACTTTTAAATACATAGCACTAATTAGTCTAAAAAGTTTAACTGTGTTATTAAAAAAGATTTCTCTTTTTCATAATAAAGAGACAAACAGTGCTTCAAAGCTAAATGTAGCTAAATCATCAGTGTATTCAATGTTTGAATGCTTGATGAAGCCTTATTATTCTAGTTCTACTCATTCTTTACACTACTGAATTTAGTACCTCACATTGTACCCTATTGACAAGGAAATCTTTGAAGTTTCCAAGAAAACTATAAAAAAAATCAGATTATGGAGGAAAAAGTTTTCTTATTGGCTAATGGAATGATTTAAAATGATGGAGGAAGGAGGGTTATAAATCAAACAGAATTAGCTGTATGTCAATAAGTACTGAAGCTGGGTGATCGGTACATGGGAGGAGGGTTGATTTTACTATCCTTTCTCCTGTTTTTTGAAAATTTGAAAATATCCATTACTGAAAAGCAAACAAATACATAAATTAAATAAAAACAAATTAACTTATCAGAACATACACCTTTGTGGGGCACTTGGGTGGCTTAGTCAGTTAAGTGTCCAACTCTTTGATGTTAGCTCAGATCATGATCCCAGGGTCATGAGATTGAGCCCCATGTCACTGGGCGTGGAGCCTACTTAAGATTATCTCTCTTCCTTTCCCTTTGCGCTTCCCCCATTCTTTCTTTCTCTTTAAAAAAAAAAAAAGAAATAAAGAAAATATACCTTTGTGATCTCCTGAAATTGGCCTGTCTTGGCAATTTAAGGATCTTAAAAATTGTGTTCGTTAAAGGAAGAGCAAAAGCAAAGAAAAAAAAGAAGAAGAAAGAAAGAAAAACAAAGAAAAGCAAACGAAAAAAGGAAAGAGAGGCAGGGAGAGAAAGACTAACCAGAAAATGATGCCCTAATGTAATTAATACTACTATTAATAACTGTTATTAACCTTAATAATATGTTAGTGTTAATATTATTGAATGCTCTGGGGAAAATAACTCAATAACTTTTTAATAATATACTCTGGGTTTTTCTACTACTTTTTAAAATATATTTTACTTTATTTTATTTTTTAAAATATTATATTTATTTATTTATTCATGAGAGAAACAGAGAGGGAGAGAAGCAGAGAGAGAAGGAGGCTCCATGCAGGGGGCCCGATGTGGGACTCGATCCCAGGTCTCTAGGATCACACCCTGGGCTGAAGGCAAGCCCTAAACCGCTGAGCCATCCAGGCTGCCCTTATTTATTTTTTTTAAGTAAGCTCTATGTCCAATGTGGATCTTGAACTCATGACTCCAAGATTAAAAGTCACGTGCTCTACTGATTGAGCCAGTCAGGCACCCCATTATACTTCCTTATTTTTGCATTTCTACTCTAAAGAGGACTGACAGCTAAGAAGTATGTTTTCATCATTTTTTTTTTTTTTTTTACATGGGAAGTGTGTTATTAGTCTTTGAGCACGATTCAGGCTATTGTTACAATGTTTTTAAAAAGTCATTTTATATATTTGTACAATACAACATTTTAAAGTGTCTAGAGTTTGCAGGTCCCTTCCCCATCAGAGATCAGCACTGCATGGAGTTTTATTATTTTACCAAAAGAGGGGAACCATATAACTTCGCTGTGCACGTGTGCATGGGCTGGTGTGCACGTGTGTGTGCGCGGCTATTTATGTCTTAGTAGCATAGATGACTTGTAATTTACAAGCTGTAGAGTCATACAACGTGTGCTTGTCTCCATGGCAACCATCTCTAAGATAAATGCGCTTCTGAACAATGATCCCAAAATAGTCTGTTAACCATTTTTGTAGATTTCCATTGTAGCAGCAAAAAAACAATTTTGAAAATTTTTGATCCATTCCTTAACCAACAAAAGTAGAGAAAACAAACATATTTCCAAATCCGTGAAGAAACTACGGTTAAGTGCAATAACAATTTCTATAATAAACTCAAGATTTTGTTCAGTCTCATTTTCATTTAATGGGTTATCTGTATTTATTGCTTCTCCTGCAAGTTTTTGGCTTCATACATTTTAGCCATTTATCCTTTTTTTGAGAGTTCTTGGCTATAAAATGAAGAGGAAGAAATGATCTTGCAGGTCTCTTGCAGCCCTGAGATTTTATGTTTTTATGATTTCTCTACTCAACTTGAAACATTATGAGAAAATGAGCTTGGAAAATAAAAATAATTGGGACCTAAGTCAGGCAATTTTTTCTCCTTTTACTCAGAAAGAGGAGAGTTGGGTTTTGTTTTTTAAAGAGTCTGCTTTATTAGTATTGTTGCATCTTTTTTTTTTAAAAGATCTTTAATTTTTTTATTTGACAGAGCATAAGAGAGCATAGGCGTAGCAGGGCCGTAGGCAGGCAGAGGGTGTGGGAGAGACAGGCTCCCTCCTCAGCTGCCTCGGGAGCCTGATGCAGGGCTCCATCCCAGGACCCTGGGATCATGACCTGAGCTGAAGGCACACCAGCTCAGGTGCCCATACACTTTTTTTCTTTAAGTAGGTTCCATGCCCAACATGGGGCTTGAACTCATGACCCTGACATCAAGAGATGTATGCTCTACTGAGCCAGCCAGGCACCCCTATAAAGGACAGTTTTAAAACTATTTATTGGGATCCCTGGGTGGCGCAGCAGTTTGGTGCCTGCCTTTGGCCCAGGGCGTGATCCTGGAGACCCGGGATCAAATCCCACGTCGGGCTCCCGGTGCATGGAGCCTGCTTGTGTCTCTGCCTCTCTCTCTCTCTCTCTCTATCATAAAAAAAAAACAAAAAAAAAAAACAACTATTTATCAAAAAAATAAAAATAATTAAAACTATTTATCATAATGACGGGATTGCTGTTCCTATAAATTCCAAGTTGTTAGTCTTTTTTTTTTTTCCTCTGTCAGTTGTCTAGATGTTCTTAACTTTCATTAGAATATCTTGGTTTTCTAAAAATGAAGGCAAGTTGAGTTCTTACATTGGGGGAAATCCTTTCTGTAGTTTTAAAGATGCTCATTTTGCACCCACTCCTCCACATCCCCTCGGTTGGAGTTTCAATATCCGAGTCCTCCAAGGGACTGGGAAAGTCTCTGTGACCCTAGATGGGCTGGGTCAGAATTTACCTCCATGGAGAGGACTATAAAAAGCAGGGCTGATTCTCCCCAACCCTTTTCAGTTCTTGGGGAATGGAAGGCTGATTCCTTGGGTTTTCGTGTCTCTACCACTCCTCCTCCCCTGCCCCAACCACCTCTGGGGCCAGTACATTCTCTCTCCCCCAAGATTTGTAAGGAGAGGGGAGGGGAGGGGCAGTTTCCCTAAGCTTTCACTCAGAGCAGCCTGCAGCAGAACTGTTAACACCATACTTTCTTTTCCTTGGAGAGCAATCCTTACTTGGGGCCCAAAATAAGGGTTCTTTGATCCTTTAAGAATTCCTTTGAAGTAGTTTCCTTCCTTTGGAGTATCACGTCTTCTCTCAGAGCTCATCTGAATGCTGCTATGTCCTCCTCTTGTACTTTCCCCAGGGAGAGGAAACTTCCTCTTTCTCTTATCTGGGTATAGGTGTTTCTAACAGCGCACCTTGGCCAGACCACTGAAACCATCATCCTTATTATTCTCGCCAAACCCAGACTCCCTCTCACACGTACCAACTCCTCCTAGGCCTTCCCCCTCAGCACAAGGCTGGCGGCCTTGGGCCCTCATCCATGCTAATGAAGGAAAAGAGGGGCTGGAGAACTGGGGTCTACCTTTGGGATACAAGTATACTTCAAAAGCAGCCTTTGCAGTCAGGGCCATTACATTTTCTGGCTCGCCTCATGAATGTGGGGGACTTTCAGAAGGTAGGGCGGCACCACAGAATGCCTACAAAAGGCATAGTTTGCGCAATGGCCCCTTCAGCCAACGAAAGGGATGATTTTGGCATTGGGCTTTGTGAATGCCACAGAAAACGCAAAGAACCCCAAGTGGAAACTTCACGTCGGTTTCCACAGGTTAGTGAACTTTATATCTAAAAGTCCAACTCTGGGGATCCCTGGGTGGCTCAGCGGTTTAACACCTGCCTTTGGCCCAGGGTGTGATCCTGGAGTCCTGGGATCGAGTCCCACGTCGGGCTCCCTGCATGGGGCCTGCTTCTCCCTCTGCCTGGGTCTCTGCCTCTTTCTCTCTCTGTGTCTCTCATGAATAAAAAAATAAAGTCTTTAAAAAATAAAATAAAATAAAATAAAATAAAAGTCCAACTCTATCAGTCATTGTCCAGAGGCCACGTAGGACTGGAAACGGCAGTGCTTGCCTTGTCTTGACCATTTCTTTTTGGACTATCAAGGTTCCAGGTGTCCCTCCCTCAAGACCCATTTCATATAAAAGAATCTTGGGTTATGTATGACCCAAGAACTTTGAAGGAGCCTGAGCGGTAGTTTAGTATTTCATCTAGTTTCTCCTTTCTGCTAAGAATCTGAAGATGAGTAATACCATAATGCTTTACGTATCAAGAGCTTACAGTGTTACTCATATCACATCAAGTTGGTGATCTACATGCTTTTATTATAGGGCCTACTTTACCAATAAATACACACCTTCTAGTTCTCAAAAACTAAATAGAAGACTAAGAACTTCTATCAAAAGCCTCAGCTAGCAGCAGACATGTAACAGGTTTTAATAAGACCTGAATATCCTTGTTTTCTTTCATTGACATGGAATTGCTTAGAAATTTCTTAGTAGGGATATGCTATGACTCCTGTGACTATAATAATTTAAGTTGTGTTTAATCTATGTAATTATAAATAGTATCCTGACAAGCAAAATTGTTTTTATTTTGGATTTTTTTTCTTAGGGAATTTCCAGTAGTCAAATATTCAATTTATGTAAGTATTTATATACCTGTATCTAGAAGTTATGGATATTTTGAATGTTTTTCACATATATGTCCAAACTGACCTCCAAAAGGGTTACAGCACTGTTTAAAAATGGTCTTTTTACTTCATAAGCAGCTTATCTTTATTTTTATTTATTTATTTATTTATTTATTTATTTATTTATTTATTTCACAGAGTGAGCACAAGCAGGAAGAGGAGAAGTAGGACCTTGGGACCATGACGCTTGATCCCAGGACCCAGGGACTGTGACCTGAGCCGATAGCAGTTGCCCAACCAACTGAGCCACACAGGTGCCCAAAAGCACCTTATTTTTAAACTTAATTTTTGTTTTCCAAAGTATGAAGTCTTGCTGCTTTAATTTTTGGAAATCTCCTTTTTCCCGTACTATAAATTCATGAAGAAAATACAGTTTGGATTTTTTGTGTTATAGGAAGGAAAAGGCATTTGATATCATGGATAACACAAAACTATAAAGATTAATATTTTTCTATGTTGTTGTAGCTCTTTTTCTTACAATTAATCTTAGGCTTAACTTAAAATTTACTACACAATAACTAACTGGGGAGTATATTTATCAAGCTTGTCAAGCTAATATAATTGCCAATATAATAAGCTAAATTTCCCAAAGCTATAGCCAATATCGCCAGCAAAAATGCTCTTCCATTATTTTTTTGGATATGAAAAAAGGAGAAACTGTTCTTAGGCTGAGTCAGTCAAAGTGATTTTTGTAATTTTCTTGTCAATTAGTGTAAATATCTAGCAAATGTTTAATACTAACCTAAAAAAGGTTTTGTTTAACAAAATACTTTGCTATGATTTTCAATATTATCTGATCAAAAAAAAAAATTTTTTTTTACTTACACCTACGTACCAGCCAGAGAGCTTTTCACATAAGCAAATTCTCATAGTCACAGTTACCTGAGATGAAAATATACAGAACAAGCACTGGGTGAGTATTATTGTGGACAGGACAGGTAACAAAAGGCCTGGTGGCTTTCCTCCTACCAGTCCTCAAAGACTCCTGAGTCACGTAGAAGAAAAAATATATCATTGTTTCAGTAGGTGGTTTATCTTTCTTTCAACCCAGTGACTCAGCACAATGAATGTGCTTGGTGCATTCTTTATTTGCTCTGATCAAAGCAAGATTTAGGAAGTGCCACTCGGATAGCTGTGATATCACATGCTGCTAGCTTAGCTTCAGTTTGATAAAGAGATACGTATTTAACTGTTCTTAAATTTACCACTTGGTTTGGCTAATTGCTAGTCATGCCCCTTGGATATTTATCCTTATGGTCTCCTCTTTTAAAAAATCTGGCTAAACATTACCACTAAAAAACGTCAAAATAAAATTAACCCTATCTTAAGAATACTATTTATAATTCTAGGTCCTTCCTTAGGAAACAATAACTACTGGTCTTTTTTTTTTTTTTTTTAGATTTTATTTCTAAGTAGTCTCTAAATTCAACATGGGGCTTTAACTTACAACCCTGAGATCAAGTGTTTCATACTCCACCAATTGAACCAGCCAGGTACCCCTAAATAGTTGTCTTTTATTTTTTATTATTATTTTTTAAGATTTTATTCATTCGTGAGGGACACACAGAGAGAAGCAAACACAGGCAGAGGGAGAAGCAGGCTCCCTGCCAGGATCCCGATGTGGGACTCGATCCCAGAATCCTGGGATCATACCCTGAGCCAAAGGCAGATGCTCAACCACTGAGCCACCCAGGCATCCCAATAGTTGTCTTTTAAAAAATAATTCAAAGTAGGTGGATGAGGTAACCAGGTGATGGGCATTTTATGGAATAAACGCTGGGTGTTACACGTAACTGATGATTCACTAAATTCTACCTCTGAAATTAATAATACACCATATGTTAATTAAATTGAAATTAAATTTTTTAAAAAAGAAAAATAATTTAAAGTGATCTCTTCATCAATATTCCCTAGTTATTTATTATTTATATTATAATCATTTATTATTTATTATAATAATTTAAGAATTTATTATTTATTATAATCATTTATTATTTATTATAAGAATTTAAATAAATTTAAATATTCTGGTTTGGATTACAGACAAATTAAAATCCTTTACAGTCAAGTTTGGGAAAATGTTACGTGTCAAACCTGGGTAATGGGTACATGGGATAATTATACTCTACTCTTTTTATGTTTGAAACAATTTTGCAATAAAAATTAAAACTTAGAAAAACCTTCCTTTTGAATAAATATCTCTTGAAATTAAAGAAATACCTCTTTTTTAAAAAAGATTTTATTCCTTTATTCATGAGAGACACAGAGAGTCAGAGACACAGGCAGAGGGAGATGCAGGGACCCCGATGTGGGACTCCATCCTGGGACTCCAGGAACATGCCCTGGGCTGAAGGCAGGTGCTAAACCACTGAGCCACCCTGGGATCCCCTAAAGAAATACCTCTTGAAGTAAAAAAGACACATGAAGAAAAATAAATCTTTTGTATGAATTAAACAAAACTGTCTCCCATGGAGGGAAGGGGAAAAAAATCCCTTAATCTTAGTATTTGGTTATATTTTTACATGATGTCACAGAATTTGAGGCACCTTACTTAACTCTGGTAACTGTAGTCAAGTCCATCGTTTTGTGTCAAACTGTTACTTAATGTTAAATAATGCTGGTAGTGGTGGCGGTTGCACTTACTTTATATCCATGTTTTGCCTACCTGGAAAAGCATTAGCAGTGGAAAAAAAAATAGGGCCAATTATATGGTGGTAGAGTGGGAACTTGCCACCTGGCAGGAGTATATTATCAACGTTCAAAGACACGTTTCATGTCCAGGTATTTGAAAACCAACCAACACTGAATTTTCTTAGAATTCATTGCTTCTTCCATTTTTGTGATCCTTTCATGTATGCTAGGTCCCTTTCTTGCTCGAGTTAAGTTTGTAAAGTCTTACTTCTTACGAACAGAGTGTGTATCAGCAACAGATTTCCAAATGTGCGGCTTTATACAGAGCAGCTTTGAAAACCAAAAAGCTGGCTGAGTCTGCTTTAAGCAGCAGGTTTCTGAGACTAAATTTACAATTTCCCTGCAATCATTCCGAGGCCGACTAACTGTGGCTTATGTAATGTGCAGAAGCCACGGGAGCTCTTTAAAGCACTGCACATTTCATTAAGGAGGCAGCCAACCCTGTACTGCAGTAACAATAGGAGAAAAGGGTAGGTAGGCAAATGATAACCCGCATGCAATTCAAAGCCTTAGTGCTAAACAGCAGTTTCCACCTTTTCCTCGCGCTAAGCTGTTTAGTCAAGGTATTCAACTGAAAGAAAAACAAAACAACTTGAGTTTCTTGCTTTCCGGACTCTTTCCCACCTTCTGCTGGAGGTGCCAAAGTTCTGGCAGCCAGAGGAGGTAGATAAAGAGAGAACCTGAGTCATCCATCTACAGTGGGATGTTTAGTCCTGATATTAGCCTGATAAGATGACGTCTGTGAGAAGATTACCATGGAGTTGATCTATCTAACAGATAACAGAACTACCATAACTACTTGCAATTTAAATCAATTTACAGGGACGCCTGGGTGTTTCTGGGGTTGAGCTGCCTTTGGCTCGGGTCGTGATCCTGGGTTCCTGGGATCGAGTGCTGCATCACGCTCCCTGCAGGGAGCCTGCTTCTCCCTCTGCCTGTGTCTCTGACTCTCTCTCTGTGTCTCTCATGAGTAAATAAATATAACCTTTTAAAAAAATTTTAAAAATATATCAATTTACAAATGCTTACTATTCATGTCAAACTATTCTATAATTAAAATCTGACATAAGAAAGTGTTTATGTATATACATATATACACCTATATGCAAAAGTTTGCTTTAATATGCTCCTAATATTTTAAATGCAGAACCTACTATATAAAATAAGTGATGTTTTGAAACTAGTTAGAAGTAGTTGTCCTTGCTTTATAAACTAAAAGTTAATTGCTTATCCTATCATTTCAAATATGGCACAAATAAAGACCATTAGGAATGGGAGAAATACAAAAAGTATGAAAAATCGGAATAAATTCTGATTCTGGGGCAGCCCTGATGGCCCAGCGGTTTGGCCCTGCCTTCAGCCTGGGGCATGATCCTGGAGACCAGGGACTCCTGCATGGAGCCTGCTTCTCCCTCTGCCTATATCTCTGACTCTCTCTCTCTCTGTGTCTGTCATGAATAAATAAATAAAATCTTAAAAAAAATAAATAAATTCTGATTCTTGAAGTTTTATTGTGAAAATAGTGATCTGTTGAAGGAATTACAAATAGTGGAAGAAATGGTAAAACTTTAACATGCAGACAATCCAGGTGGGGCAGTTGTATATTTATAATTTCAAAGCAGGAAAAAAAAAAAAGGATTTGGCAGTAGCAGCTTAGCTTTTAGGATAGTGGTTAAGTAACACTGGATTTGAATTTAAGTGGGAATACAAATTTGAATTTAAGCATCAGCGAACACCTGACTTATTGTAAACAGTTAGACTTCAGTGATGTTTTAATGGGGAAAAAATCATCTTATAATGAGTTTATAATATTTTAGCATAATGTATATTTTATAATAAGAAATTTAATGTTCTTAACATTTGCACATAATCAACACTTAGAAGCTTAATGATTATGGTGTGTGTCTAACATGAAATAGTGAAAATATCATTTTCAGAAATTATTACTTTGGAATAGGAATTTGTCAAGCAAAGCAATGTTAATACAATTAGGTGGGCTTTTAATTTTTTTTTTTTCGAATGTTAAAGCGCAGTGAGTTGGCTATATTATTCCCTAACCACTTCTCTCAACTCCTTTGCTACTTTTTCCCTCCTTTGCATTCACTTAAAAAAAGAAAAATCACAACTTTCCATCTTTCTTTGTGCCATTCTCAATATAGAAAATTACACAACTGAGCAGACTGGGGCAGTAATGATAATAATAATAACCATAACAGTAGTAATCATAGGCAACATTTATTCTCAATTGTATAAGGTACAGTGCTAAGAATTATCTCATGCATTCGTCACAACAATGATGCCCATTTAAGGTGAAAAATTGAGATTGAGATTTAGAGAGCTTTAGTCACACGTTCAACGTCACGTTGCTGCATGTGGCAAAGGCAGGATCCAGCTCTAGCAGTCTGACCTCAGAGCTTAGGCTTTCCTCTGCGAATCATTTAAATATATAACACCAAGCTCAAATGAACACTTAACATTTTTCTGACACATGACCTTCCATTTAGTCTAATGAACTATTTGTTACGAATATGAAACACATTAATCCACGAAAAGCACTTGGAATAGAACATGACACATTGCAAGTACTCAGTAAATATTAGCTAACATTATCTTGTCTCTCCCTACAACCCCCAATCAAAAATCAGTCTGGCTCTATGTTATCTGCTTCCCCATCATCCCTTTCCTTCCTGTTTCATCAAAGCTTCTATTCTTTTTTTTTTTAAGATTTTATTTATTTGAGAGAGAGAGAGAGAGTGCACACGTGTGCACCAGAGCTGGGGGGTGGGGGTAGGAGAGAGAATCTCAAGCGGACTCCATGCTGAGGGGGAGGTAGGGGCAGGGCGGGGTGCAGTGGGGCCAGTCCCTGGACCCTGAGATCAAGACTTGAGGCAAAGCCAAGAGTTGGATGCCACCCACGTGCCCCAAAGCTTCTGCTCTTTTGATTATCCTGTTTCTCTGCACTGAGTTATAAAATCTCCCTTTCCATAGGATAATTTGGCAACCACCACTGAAAATAAACAAAAACCCTCCCTTAACCCCTCCAGATACTGCCCCAGTCTTTGGTCCCTTTCATAATTCTTTTGAGTCTCAGTTTGCTGGCTCTTGATCTTAAAAGTTGGGAGTTCCTTAGGGCTTTTGACTAGACTTTATTTTGTTTTTTTTTAAAATACTTCCTCCAAAAATGATCTCATCTATCCCTGTGGCTTCAAATAATCCATATTCTGATGATCCCAGATTTGTATCTGGGACCTGATACAGACTGTATCTGACCTACAGTCTAGGTCATTCCTGGGATGTCCATCCAGTTCAGTATACTCAATATCCCTCCAAATTTTTGAAAGACCGTTTACTTTTGGGGTCCACTAAATGTAAAAATGTTGGGTCTCATATGTTCAGCTGGAACTTAAGTATCATCATAGGTTTATCCTGTATTCTTTTTTTAAAAAATATTCATTTATTTATTTATTCATGATAGACAGAGAGAGAGAGAGAGAGAGAGAGAGAGGCAGAGACACAGGCAGAGGGAGAAGCAGGCTCTATGTCGGGAGCCCGACGTGGGACTCGATCCCGGGACTCCAGGATCGCGCCCTGGGCCAAAGGCAGGTGCCAAACCGCTGAGCCACCCAGGGATCCCCTTATCTTGTATTCTAATTCAAGTTTTATTCTACCATTGACTTTGCTAATTTTCTATGCATTCTCATATTTAAAAGAAGACTTAAGATCAAACTAAAAAGAGCCACCAATATTTGTATATACTGATTCATATTTCATCATCCACCATTCTAAAAAAGATTTTATTTACTTATTGTAGAGAGAGAGAGAACGAGCAGAGGAGGGACAGAGGGCGAGGCTGACTCCCCACTGAGCAGGGAGCTCCATATGGGACTGGGTCCCAGGACCCTGAGCTCATGATCCCAGCAGAAGGCAGACACTTAACCGACCGAGCCACCCAGGCGTCCTCGTCATCCACTATTTAAGTGTCAGTCTAAGCATAACACTTATCTAAAACAAAACCAAGAAACTCACAAATCCTTTGTATTGGGAAAATAAGAAGTGAAACCAATCATAAAATTTTTCATTACATTCGAATTTTTCTACAGGGAAAACAGAAGTTTTCTGGGTGACTTTAATAGGAAAGACAAGTCTATCATTAGTTTTGCAGAGCAGAAGCAAAAAAACACCTATGAAGTGCCTTATCAGAGATCCAGCCCGCTAAAAGATGAATCTAATTGGATGTGAATGGTCAAGATCAAGACTGTTAATTGATTTTTCATTGTTTTCTTTTTGAACTTTCTGGCTCGGTCCTATTTCTGGCATCTCTTCTGCTGATTACTGGAGACATCTTATGTTTCATTTAGGCCTGTCTTCGTTACTCCTTTGCAATACCAAGTTGCAATCTCTGGCTAAGTCTGAACTCCTTACTTCATTTACTACAGATACTGGGATACTGTTGCTCCATCTGTTCCCTATCCTCTTTCCTAATTATTTTCCAGTAACAGTACATTTTCATGCCTGGTTGTCTTTGGATGTATGGGGTACAGAACTTCAAGTATTGATTTAGCCATATATGTTACTGTCTATGAACACTGTTAAACAGTGAAATCTTCGATTGTCCTTTTCCAAGCTTCTTCACCCCAACTTGGTTCTTCTGTTTGCAATATGGTCCAACCAAATGTAGTCTTTAAAACAATTTTTAAAAACGCCAATTCCTTGCAAAACTCCATTAATTTCTACTTCATAGGTGGTCTGACCCTTCCCACTTTTTTTCTTTCTGTGCTCGATTCTATCAGAATGTAGCAGTTTCCCAAAGGAAGGGATGGAGGATAGAGAAACCCAATATATATCTGCTGCACCATGCTCAGGCTGTGAGAAATTTGGCCCTCTATCTCTGAAGTCTGATGGGGAAAAAAAGTGTTGCATTTGTCTTGAAGAATAAGTGGAACATTACCTTTGACAAGGAACATCCTAATCAAATGGCTTTATCCCAAGAACCCAAAATGATGGGTTTCGGGTTCTCTTGTCAATTCTTCTCTCTCCTTGCCTTAAGCAGGGAGGCACCAAAAGGCTGGGTCTCATAAGTGATTTTTAAAATTAGACTGAAATATTCCTCATGATTTGCAAAAAGCAATACAGAAATAATTTTTATCCTAATTTTCTGGAGAAAACAAAGCTAAAGAAAGCTATCTAAAAAAGCTGGCATATTAGGGGAAAATATGACAGAGTCTAGCTGTTATTTGAAGAGTTTAAAGAAGGGTCCTAGATGGCAGTCGTTGCATCCTGGTTTCCTGTGGCCGAATGAGGTTAAGTGTAGAACTGGCAAAAGGAAAGCTGCATCGGTCTCTTAAGGAACATTCTTGAAAGCTTATATCCTATTGGCCAGAATGTCAGTCATATGGCCATAGTGGGCTGCAAGAGATGCTGGGAAATGCAGTTTTTATTTAATTTCTAAGGGAGAAAGAGACCATGGATATTGAAGGATAGTCTATAACCCTTGTCACAGTCAGCAATGGTCTCAAATTATCTTTATTATCCTCAAGTTCCCCAAAGTCATCTTTTGTTCTCTGGCTTTCTTTTTTTCTTCTTCTCCACTGAATTTTTTTTCCTGCCTTAGCATTCCTAAGCCTATATATTTTCTGTTCCACTTTTCTTTCCACCTTCATTTCTCATTCTGTCTTTTGTGTATGTAATGAACATTCTTATTATTTTCCTGCTATTTTTGCCTTTACTAAAGTTGAACTTCGTGCATAGAATGTCATTTTCTACAGGTTTGTAGGTCCAAGACTTCACACTTTAATTCAAAGTTCAATTATAGGTTATTCTGAAAAGGGTTCCTAGAAGCTTCAGTTTGAAACCGTTCTCTTTAGGTCTTCTCCTATAGCCTTGTATCTCAGGCTGCCTCATGTTAGAGCTGTTTCCTATTTCTTTTCTCATCAGGATATGAGTTTAAGGAGATAAAAATTTATTATCGTACATAGCTGCATATGTCCTCAAAAAAAAAAAAACAGTACTCTGCATATTTTAAGTACTTGATTATTTTAATGTATTATTTAGAACTGGATAATATTCATTAAATCCATCCACAATTGTTACTGTAAATGATCAAATGTTTTATAATACCTATACAAAGAGCTGTGTGCCATAGATTAGTTTCTGAAATTTTATGAGTAGAATTTTTATAATTGAATCATTGTAAAATATATTTGGGAGCCACAAATTATAATTCTATTATAAGTTCTTCTATAAGGCCAACTTCACTCCTCCTACAATTTAAATATTTTCTAGTTTGGATTTCCAAATCCTTACTTTGCTTAGAGTGAGTACATTTTGCCTGGCTTAGAAAACAATTTTTCAAATTTAGATACATAACTTTTTAAGAATCAGATTTATTGAGATAATGTAATGTAATTTATTGAGATAATGTACAATAAAATTCATACTTTCTTAGGCATACTGGTCTCAGCCAGTTAATTTTACTAGTTAATTTTTTTTTTACTAGTTAATTTTCTAAGATTACTACAAATTTGAAGCTATTATCTACTTTCTACATCTCTGAAGGCTTACAATTTTAATGATGCCTGAATATGTTTTAGGGACAAAACAGTAGAAATCTCTTAACTGAAGGGAAACTATTTGGAGATCTTTAGTACCAAAGGAACTGTTAAGACTATGCCTCACATGATGAGGGGAATAATTATCTCCAGTAATGCTTTTAAAGCTTAGTTTCCTAATCATTTTTAAAATTTTATGCTTTTCCAGAAAGCTATGTATGGTAGGAAAAGAAACATAACAGTCACACTTTTTCATAATAGCCTTATAGGCTGATTAACATGATACAGCATATATTTTCAAAGACTGAAGAACCAAAAGAAAACATAAAATGATATATACTGACTAAAACTGCCGTAAAATCATCTGTACATGGCAAATTATATAATTATCTTAGCTCTGATAGTATAGTTTTTATACATATAGGCAAATACTTGAAAGGGTTGAATCTTAGCAACAAAATGCTTTTTGATGCAAACTGTAGGAAAAAAATGCAAGAATTATGAATACTTCATCTAGATCTAATCCCTTTTACTCAAATAGGCATATTCTATTTTCAGTCTACGGTCAATATGTCTAGAAATCCATTGTAATAAAAACTGGATAATGAACGAGTATCTACAGAGTTCTCCCTCTATTGGGTATTCTGAATTATAAGTAGGTACAAGTGTTCAAGTTCATGTGGGAACTTTTCTTGAGGAGTAACAGTTGTGTTCAAATTATAATATGGTGCCATTTCCTGGTTCTCTTTATGCAACACTTTTGAAAAACTGGAAAATGATGTAAACTTTCTTTTTTCAAACTATTCATATGAGCAGAGAGAGAGTGTGTGTGTGTATGAGCAGGGGGGAGAGGCAGAGGGAGTAGCAGACTCTGGGTTGAGCAAGGTCCCAGGTGAGGCTGGATCCCAGGACCCCAAGGTCATGACCCGAGCTGAAGACAGATGCTCAATGGACTGAGCCACCCAGGCGCCCCGTGATGTAAACTTTCATTGGTGGGACTCTGTAGTTCTGCTTCTAGCTAAATTTGTTTGTGGTCGCCCCAAAGAGCACATCTTTCCCTCCACATTCAACATCTTTTCAGTTCTCTTCTCGGCTGGTCTCAAACCCCTCATGCAGCTTAGTTTTTCCCAGATCCATTCTCACTGTGGCAGGCTCCAGGTAATCGCCTCCTCTAAAGTTTTAACTCTCAGGTTGGAGAGTAACCAGATAAATTAAATCCCCCAACAGGTTACTGAGTAATAATAGCTCAATAGGTCATCTCTCTGAGGCATCTGGATTAAAAAAAAAAAAAAAAAAAAAAAAAAAGGACTCTAGGTACAAAGCCTTCATTCAAGGCAAAGCAGTTCTATTTGTAGAATTTAAAGCGCAGTGTCAGGTCTGATTGGTGGATGTTGGATTCCTTTAACGCCCCTTAAGTCAAATGCATTCAGCCCATTCCCTTTCCCTGGTCAAGACGTTAAAATAAATATTTCTGTATTTTTTTTTGCAGGTGCCAGAGCATTTTGTCATTCACTTAAAATCAAGGAATACACTGGAAACATCGACACCTGGAAGGAAGTTCAGGGCAGATGCTCCTGGCTCCGCTCACGCCGGCGACCCAAGGGCTTGGCTCCTCCGCTCGCGGGCCCGAGGGGCCGTGTTGGAGCGCGGCCGGGGAGCAGCACACACAGTGGGCAGGAAAAGCAGAATGTTTCCAAGAGGAGGGGGGATTGAGGGTGGAGGCCCGGTCCCTGCGCAAACCTTGGGCTCCCGCAGGCCAGGCCAGGGCCACCGGGACTCCTCTCCGGATGGGAGCCGCCAGCCAACGGATTCCGGACGCCGAGTACCTCCGGAGCTGCAGCGGCCCTCGCTTCCGACCTCGGGTCCCCACCGGGGCGGGGCGGGGCGGGGGGGTGGGGAGGGAAGGGCTTGGGGCCACCCCCCCTCCACCCCTCCGGGGGGCGCTGCGGGGGCTCGTAGCAGCGGCGTGTGGGGCGCCGGGGATCCAGTCCCGGGCGGCGGAGGCGGGGAGGCCGGGCGGGGCCGGGAGGTGGGGACGCGGGGTGTGTGGGGGAGACCCGGGCGGCGGGAAAGTGGGGGGGCGGGGCGGCAGGGAGCCCGGGAGGGGCGGAGCCGGGGATGCGGGGAGCGGGGCCGGATCCAGGATGGGGAGGCGGGGGGCGGGGCCAGGAGGCTGGGGGCGGGGCCAGGATGAGGGGCCCGGAGGCGAGGGGGCGGCTGGAAGCCCGGGAGGGGCGGAGCCTGGAACGCGGGGGCGGGGCCAGGAGGCCGGGGGCGGGACAGAGAGGCGGGGCCCAGAGGCGAGGGGGCGGCTGGGAGCCCGGGAGGGGCGGAGCCTGGAACGCGGGGGCGGGGCCAGGAGGCCGGGGGCGTGGCCGGGATGAGGGGCCCGGAGGCGAGGGGGCGGCTGGGAGCCTGGGAGGGGCGGAGCCTGGAATGTGGGGGGCGGGGCCGGGATGCGGGGCCCGAAGACGAAGGGGCGGCTGGGAGCCCGGGGGGGCGGAGCCTGGAACGCGAGGGCGGGGCCGGGACGCGGGGGCGTGGCCAGGAGGCCGGGATGCAGGGCCAAGTGGCCGGGGGCGGGGCCGGGATGCGGGGCCCGGAGGCGAGGGGGCGGCTGGGAGCCCGGGAGGGGCGGAGCCTGGAATGCGTGGGGCGGGGCCGGGACGCGGGGGCGGGGCCAGGAGGCGACCGGGAGCCCGGGAGGGGCGGGGCTGGGAGTGCGGGGGGCGGGGCGTGGGGCGGGGCCGGGCGTCGCGGCGGCGGCCCCCGGTCCCCTCCGGTCCCCTCCCCTCCCCCCGGGCGCAGCTCCCCGTCCGGCCTGGCGGGGGCGCGCGAGCGTCGGATCAGGTGACCGAGCGTCCGTCCGGGGCTGCGGGAAGCGGCCTCGTTCTCAGCCGCCGGAGACGCCGCCGCCGCCGCCACACCTCGCGGAGGAGCCGGGGAGGGCGGCGCGGAGGGCGGCGGGGCGGAGGGCGGCGCGGGCGCGGGCGGAAGGGCGGCGGGCGGCGGGCGGGGGCGGCGGGGGCGCGGGCGGCTGCGGGGCCGGGCCCGAGGCCGGTGTGGGCGCCGGGGTCATGGGCGCGCTGGCCTGAGCCGGAGGCCGCGGCGGGGGACGGGGCGCGAGGCGGCGGCGGCGGCGGCGGCGGCGGCGGCGGGGCCCGGCACCATGTCGCGCGCGGTGCTGCAGCCCAGTCAGCAGAAGCTGGCGGAGAAGCTCACCATCCTCAACGACCGGGGCGTCGGCATGCTGACTCGTCTCTACAACATCAAGAAGGTGCGCGCGGGCCGGCGAGGCGGGGGCGGGGGCGGGGGCGGGGGGCGCGGGGCCGGGCCCGGTCCCGGGCGGCCGCCGAGCGCCGGGGCCTGCGGGCGGGTCCTGCGGGCGGGTCCTGCGGCGGGGCCCGGGGCCGGGGTGACGCCCGCGTCGGCCGTCCGCGCCCCCCCGCGGCCCCCCCGGCGGCCCCCCCGGCGGGGTCCCCGGGGAGGGGGAGGGGCAGGGGCAGGGGCAGGGGGAGCGCGCGGCGGGCGGGGCGGCGGGGCCTGGGAGGGCAGGGGCCGCCCGCGGGGGGGCCGCGAGGGTGGAACCAGTTTTCTTCCGAAATACTTCTGGCCGTGAGTCACTGCAACCGGAATAACCGCCTCCCCTCCCGGCCCGCCCCCCGCCCTCCCCACCTGGTCCGACGCCCCGGGCCCGTCCCCTGCTCGCTGCGGGCGCGGGGCCGAGAGCGCACCCGGTGCGGCCTGCCGTGCCCCCCTCCCCCGCCGCGGCGCAGAGGCCCCGAGGCCCCGAGGCCCCGAGGCCCCGGAGAAGTCTGCAAATGGCTCCGCCGACTGAGCCGGGGCAGGCGGGGCTGCAGCCCGGGCCCGTCCAGGTAGAGCAGACACAGCAAGAGCCCTCCCTCCCGGTGAAGGCAGAGCCGGTCGGTGCACCCGAGGCCTCGGTCAGGAGGGAAATGAGGGGGATTTGTGGGCACGGCCGACCCCCCCGAGTCTCCAGTGTCGGCCTTTCCGTGTATGACGAGCGTCCCCTGGGGCTGGACGACCCTGGGACCCCAGCGTGGGCCCTCGGGGCTGCTGCTGCGGCTGCGGACACGGTTCAGAAATGCAAACAGTGAGGTTCGAGCACAAAAGTAATTCGCTGCAGCCGTTTGCTGAGGATCCTGGGCGCCCAGGGAGGACGGTGCGCCTCTAGGTAGGGGCACAGGGTGTGTAAGGATCGCCGCTCCTGTGGCCCAGCGGGCTGCGAGCTCACCTGCGGCCTGAAGAGTCCCTGAAACCGGTCCAGGTTGTCACATGGGGGGGGGGGGCAGGAGCGCAGCATCATTACAAAGAAGCCCTCTGCATTGACCGGACAGCCTCGGCCACACGCTTGTGCACTTGCAAAGAACTTGATTTTCCTAACTCAGGGGTTGACCTGAGCTTTCTGGCCAGATTATTATGCTTCTTGACAGACTCTGAAACTGGTTCCTCTATGAGCTTTGTCCAAAAAGACGAGCAAGGCAAACAGTACTGAAAATTACTAGACCTGTGGTATTGTGGTTAGAGGAAATGGTTATGATGGTTTTCAGAAGAGGAAGTGAGAGTAACATCAAAAGTGATTTGGGTGTTTGGACGACCTACCTTTCGAAGTGCGCCTTGAAACACGTTTATGGCGTAAAATACAACCAGACTTTACCTACTCCACCCTCATATAAATTATACAGAAGATTAAACCAAGTTTTAAGCGTTTCAACTCGTATTATTTCAGTTCACTGCCTCAGAAGCATATTTTTTCACTTCCTGTTTGTTGAGGAACTTCAGGCTCTTATATCACTGAGCTGCTGAAATTTAAAATGGATCGAACCCCAAGGGTGACATCCTAGGGTCAAATATTTTGAGTTACTGGAATGTGTTTCAGCCCTTAACACACATTTAGAGTTTATTGAGAAATGTTTTGTCTCCCCTGCCTGATTGTGAGTTCCCTCTGGGCAGGGAGAGTGCTACTCCTTTTTGAATTACTCGTGCTCAGGCCCTTACCTGGTCTACGGAGTCTTGAGTCAAGTCTTGTTGAAAAGGATGAATACACCGTATGTCTTAGGTTATACGTATATGTTTAGCATATGAGCGTATGATCTTTATCTAGTTTAAATAATACCTTTGGGTTTGCTCTCCTTGTGTAATTTTGCATACAAATGCATCAGATAGGTTTAGAATATTTTAGCCTGTAGAGTTGTCTGTAAGACTGGCACATCTTCCTGGCTGACTAGGGATTGAAACATTTGTTCAGAAATCTTGCCAAAAAAAGTGAGTAAGATTCGTTCACCATGTGTTTGTAAGGTTCATGCCGCCTGCATTTTTTATGACAGTATAAGCTACATAATCTTTTAGATCTCAATCTCATAGAGTCCTCAAAAAAACACAAACCAAACCCTTCCACTACACAATACACGTCTACCAATCAGTTGTTACGTTTTTATTAATGCATGTGTGCATCACATTGCCTGTCAGGTCCAGTTGCTCTGTTTCTATTGGGAGTCTGCATGGAAATATTTTAGTGAGCATACACAATGAAAATATTTAAATGACCTGAGTAAGATAGCTTCATACTGTGATCAAAAATAATGTGCTTTAATGCTTGTCATAGGAAGGTAACATGGTTGTTGAAAATGTTTTGCTTTTTTAAAGAAAATTTCATCAGCTGAAAAAATTTTTGAGGTCTTAATATGTACAGATTATGGAAAATTTAGCAAGATCGTAGACACTTCAGGGATGTGAGAACACATGAAGGAGTATTTTAGGGAAAAGACAGGAAGGTGGTAGGTAGTTTTACATTTAAATTTATTTGTTTCTTGGTTTCTTACAAATTCTGTTTTTTTTTTTTTTTATTGAAAATATGTCTTTTTCCAGACCTGATAATGCTACTCACTTCTATCTTGATTTTTAACATTTTCCAGACTACTTTTATATCTTTTACCGTGGCATGGTAGGCAGTGTGGTTGTGGAAGTGGAGTACTAGGCCAGGTTTGGGGGGACCTGCCTCCCAGTCTTGAGTCTGTCGCTGAGAGTTCTTTAACATTGGGAGATGTCTTGACTTCCCTGAACTCCATTTTTTCCTCATCTGTAAAATGGGAAAGTTAACTGTTTAAAAAAAATGCTAAAGTCCATTCCAGCTCTGATTATCTTATCTCTAGAAGTGATAGCCCATTTTAAACAGTGCCTAGGCTCAGGCTAGTTTTCTGTAATACACAGATGCCAGTGCCTTCTCTGCCTACCTCACAGGATCCCGCATGAATATAAAAGTGAACACAGTTCAGAGCTTCAGTGAACGTGAGATAGTATTTATTTAGGAGTCTCAGCGACTATTTTTGGGCAACATTTGTTTCTCTGAAATTTTACTGCTATTTGCAAACACATTCCCAAATACCAAAACATTTTAGCTGAGTTCAGAAAATACTTGTTTTGGTTTTTTTTTGTCTTTCTTTTCCTACCTGTCACCAACCTGAACTTGATGGTTCTGTACCGCAGAGGTCTCTGGTAATAGTTGCATAATTTTTCTTGCTACATTATTCCCTTAATTCTAAGGGACAGAAAAGAAGAGCCACCCAACTATTGCAGACTTTTTTTGAATGGCGTGTGTTTGCAGATTTCGATGCACTTCCACTTGTTTTTAAAAAAATTCCTCAAAAAAAAAAAATTTCTCTTATTAGTGACTATTTTTCTTTTTTTTTTTTCCGTAGTTTTTCCCCCGTGATTTTGGATATGTTTATTTTATGAGGAAAAAAATGAATTAAAATAGCAGTGTAAAAAATTGAAAGTATTTGGCTGGTATCTGCTTATTTAATGGAGAAAAAAAGGATGTGTGTGAAGGGTGTAGTGCAAGGTAAAGGGAGGGGGAGCCACCTTTAGCTTTCTCTTTCAGTGTTAACCTTTCTTTTCATTTAGGGTATTTTCTCTGTTCCTCAATCAGGAGCAGAAACATGCTCCAAAGATTGGCTTGTAGCAAATTGTAAACTAATAAGTATTACTAGTATGAGATTTTTTTTCTCATCATTATGGGGTTTCATTATTAAGAGCCTTAAACATGTTAAGGAAACATACACCTCTTCATAAATCTGAATTAAATAGTATATATTATTTTTTTTAAACGGATCCTATCATGTCTATTTGTAATTTTATTTTTCAGGAAAGCTACTCATAAAAATAAGGATTTGATAATCTTTTTTCTTGTTACGTTGGATGGTAGGCTGAGGAGATAAAGGTCACTGAAAAATACTTAGGAAAAAAAAATTTTTTTTTTTCAAGTGGCAATGATAGATTGTCCCTTATGGACTTGTTAAATAACTTAATATTAAGCTTTTTTAACTAATACAAAAGGAATATATGTTTATTATCAGCAACTCAAACATAAGAGCATTGTGTCACTTCAGAAATTCTTTGCCTCCCCTTCTCCCATTTTTAAAAATAAGCCTATATACTTACATCCTTTTCTGTACAAATGCTAACATATGTGCATGCATATTTTATTATATTTTGATTAAATTAGACTCTTCACAAAAATAAAATTGAAGCAGCATGGTGCAGTTTGCATATCAATGAAATTAGGGTCCTTAATATATTGCTTGTGTACTTAGACTAGTAAGAAAATTATAAAAGAATGCACATACTTAACTATCTGTATCCAATATGTAAAAAATGAGGGAGCTCAGATGAAAATTATGTCAGTGTCAAAAGTTCCTGTCCTTACTGGTTGGGATGATTGAAAGATCTATTCCATATTCTTGTTTGATAGTATAGGAATGTTCACATTAACTTAAGTTCCAGCAGTAATTTTGAGTCAGCTCCAGTAGTTGCACATTTTAAATGTTACTAGAACTAAATAATTTCATCTCTTTATTGCCCAATAAAAATGTGTAATGAAATTAACACTTGCTGCCATTTATTGAGGCTGTACTGTATACTCTGTATTTTTTTTTTTGTCTTTAGGTCTGTGATACATATACTTATTAATTAATAAAACAGTTGAAAAAAAGTTGAATTTGGAGAGGTTAAATAACTTACCCAAGATATTTATTGTATCTTTTCTTTTCTTTTTTTTTTTTAAACTTTATGTTTTACTAACCTACAACCAGTATGGGACTCTAATTCATGACTCTCAGATCAAGAGTCACATGTTGCTCTGACTGAGTTGGCCAGATGCCCCCTGCCCAATTCTTATTCTAGAAAATAATAAGAATTTAGATTGACACCTTTTTTTATTGACCACTAAAATGGTTTCTAATTTAATTATTTTTGCCATTAGATTTATAGTCATTATTGACGTTTTTGTGGGAGATACAATTAGATTTTTTTTTTTTTTAAGATTTTTATTTATGTATTCATGAGAGACACAGGGAGATGCAGAGACACAGGCAGAGGGAGAAGCAGGCTCCATGCAGGGAGCCCGATGTGGGACTCGATCCCAGGTCTCCAGGATCATGCCCTGGGCTGAAGGTGGCGCTAAACCGCTGAGCCCACCCGGGCTGCCTGAACACATAGTATCCTTAAAGAAACATGTACATAAACATAGTACAGAAACCTTTTTTTTTTTTTTTTTTTTTTACTGGAGATGACTTTTGTATGAACTTTCTGTGGATTTGCATGAAAAGATCATTGAGATCATACTAACCGTGTATCAGAATGATTTTTTTAAATTAATTTGACAGAGGGAGAGAGGCAGGGGGAGAGAGAGAGAGAGCACAAGTAGGGGGAGCAGGGGAGGGATAAGCAGGCTCCCTGCTGAGCAGGGAGCCTGACGTAGGGCTTGGTTCCAGGCCCTTGGGATCATGACCCCAGCCAAAGGCAGATGTTTAACTGAGCCACCCAGGCACCCTGGGTAATTATTTTTTTTTTTTAGAAAGATTATTTGTGAGAGAGAAAGAGAAAGAGGGAGGCGGAGGGCAGGTGGAGCCCCACGCAGATTTATTTATTTATTTGAGAGAGAGAGAGAGAGAGCGCGCGCGGGCTCACACAGGTACGGGCAAAGGGAGAGGGAGAGAATCTTAAACTCCCTGCTAAATGAGCCCCACACAGGGTTCTATCCCAGGACCGTGAGATCGTGACCTGAGCTGAAATCAAGAGTGGGGTACTTAACCGACTGAGCTACCCAGGAGCTCCTGAATTTGGGAATTTGAATGTACTTTTTCATTTTAAATCTTACATACAGTTAAATGGTAACATTTTCAGGTTGGGCTCTCTGCTCAGCGGAGCCTGCTTCTTCCTGTCCCTCTGCTCTTCCCCTTTTTTGCACACTCTCTGTCTCAGATAAATCTCTAAAAAAAAAAAAAAAAAACAAACAAAAAAAAAAACCCCAAAAATTCTGTAACATGAAATATAAGAAATGCAATTAAGAAAGTCAACTGGTAAGTTTGTTTCTTTCTGTCTTGGGCAGAAACTAGTAATTGGTGGTACGTCAGTCAGTCGTATGCTTTTTCTATTCTCAAAATGAGTTTTGTTGTTGTTGGCGGCTTTTATTATTGCCTTTATCAGTAAATGTAGCAAAATCTTATTTGGATCCTATTAGACATTTGCAAGTAGTATAATTAGACTGGCAGATCCTTTACTTATCTGACAGTGAGGAGACTGGCTCCTCATTTCTTCAAATATTATTCTGCAGTGTCTTAAATAAGTTAACAAACTTCATACGCTCTTAAGTTGCTAATTTTTAAGTAGGGTTGTACATGTGCCAGTTTTAAAGGAATTTCTTGTTTTAAGTAAAAGCCTGTACTGGAAAATAATTTTGTTATTGCATAGTTGATTATTTTAGATACTTGACAGTAATAAAACTGCATTTTTAAAGAAGTGTTTTATAAATCATATGAACTATTCTTTTAGTTAATCTCAAATTTTGAGGGTTTCCTTTTCATTCATTCATTTCCTCTTTTATTGAATGTCTGGGGAGACAAATAAATTAAGATGCAGTCTCCAATGCCAAGAGATTCACATTTTAGTAGGTACAAGAGATTTACAGATACTTACCTAAAATGTATTATGTAAGTGTTCTTATGGGAGTCTTGAGAAGGGTGTTGAAGATTCCATTCTGGGTAAGAAGAGATAGTAACTTTTGTGCTTGATTTTGAAGTACTAATAGTTTCAGGGAGGCAGTGACAGGTATAGTCAGTCATTATTTAAGGTGCCAGAACTTTTGTTCAGCAGAATATATAAAGATAGATATATATAAGGTTACAAAATAATGCCCTAGTAATGTCTAATGTCCTTCTTGCTGGCATACAGCCTCTAAACTTCTCTCTCATTTTCCATACTTGCAGTATATTCTATAGCTTGAGAGAGCTTGATTCAAGATAAAGCTCTGATACTATTTTTTTAAGCTTTGGACAAGCTATTTAACTGTTGTTCCCGGTTATAGTTTCTTATAAATTGGGGAGACCAGTTTTAAAAGTTTTTTTTTTTTAAGATTTTGTTTGTTTATTCAGGAGAGACAGAGAGAGAGAGTGGGAGGCAGAGGCACAGGCAGAGGGAGAAGCAGGCTCCATGCAGGGAGCCTGACGTGGGACTCGACCCCAGGTCTCCAGGATCAGGCCCTGGGCTGAAGGCGGCACTAAACCGCTGAGCTACCCTGGCTGTCCTTTAAAAGGTTTTTAAAAATACATCTGTATCTTGACCCAAAGTTAGTAAGAAAATGCCCTGGAAGTGATTCTGATATTAAGAACCACTGAAATAAGTCAGATGTAAGTTCTTAATATCTGTTTATTTTTTCTTTCTTATATAGTTCACAATAGTGATGTAACTTTGTTTTGGGGGTAAAACCAAATTTCTGGAATGCTGGGCTTGCACATAGAGTTTATATAGCAGAACCATTTACAGAGTACTTATTTGTTCTCCGTGTCTGTTAGGCTCCAAGCTATATATTTTTGTTTTCTAAGCCATGTTATTCTTCTTGATTTGAATTCTTGAAATCCGAAATTTTTTTTAAAGATTTTACTTATTAATTTGACACAGAGAGCACAAGTAGACAGAGTGGCAGACAGAGGGAGGGAGAAGCAGGCTCTAGCAGAGAGCCTGACATGGGGCTCCATCCCAGGACCCTGGGGTCATGACCTGAGCTGAAGGCAGATGCTTAACCAACTAAGCCACCCAGGAGCCCCTCGAATTCCTGAAATCTAAAATAGGTATCCAGCTCTCCCAGGTGTGTGGAATACTCTTTAGTTAACCTTATAAGGTTAAGTGAGTTAATTCATTTAAAGTGCTAGTGCAGGCTTAAGAGTAAGAAATGAATATGTTTAGGCTGTTGTTATTAAATCTATTTCTGGGGCTTGAAACAGAGTGGACATTTAATAAGTGTTCATCTTTTTCTCCTGTTAAATACAGCTCAAGGCCACCTTTAGGAAACATTACTTACTTCTTTTTTACTACCTGACATTACAGTTTGATATCTACTTACTGTTAGTACAAAATAAGTATTTGTATTTCAGGAGTGTGTTCTTCAGTAGGTCTTTTTATTTTATTTTTTATTTTTTATTTTTTTTCCCTTCTTTTTTTCAGTAGGTCTTTAAAGAGAGCAGCTTATTTTATTTTATTTTTTAAAATATTCATTCATTCATTCATTCATTCATTCATTAAGTACAGTGGAGCCCAACATGGGGCTTGAAGTCATGACCCTGAGATTAAGACCTCAGCTGAGATCAAGAGTCAGACAGATGCACTTAACCCACTAAGCCATCCAGGCACCCCAAGAACAGTTTCTTGAAAACAGTAAAAATGTGGCCATGTATATATAATACTTTAAAAAAACCTATAAAGCACCTTTGTTTTATATTGAGATGTTTCTGTATATTGCAAGCTGAAAAAAAATTTTTTTTTAAAGATTTTATTTATTTCTTCATGAGAGAGAGAAAGAGAGGCAGAGACACAGGCAGAGGAAGAAACAGGCTCCATGCAGGGAGCTTGACGTGGGACTCGATCACAGGTCTCCAGGTTCACGACCTGGGCTGAAGGCGGCGCTAAACCGCTGAGCCGCCGGGGTTGCCCCCTGAAAAGTGTTTAAGAGCAATAGTGACATACACATCTTCTTATGAATTGAATAGTAATTGGTAACTCATTTGAATCATTAAAGTTTTTAATAATGAATTTTGAAATATATAAAGCTTTGAAATATTTAAGTTTGTGAAATTCCCAGAACTTGTGCTTTGAGACCAAATACCATAATATATATTTTTAAGTTGGCCATTATTGGCTCTAAGTAACAGTTATTGATAAATTTGCATTAACTCAAAAGTATTTCCAATAATTCCAGTATACTTGCCTATAAAGCCTCTTAATCTAAATTTTAGCAGTGAGTTGCTTTTTTCCCCACCTACTCAGCTCAAGGGGAAGTTCAAAGCAGATTGGCCAAAATGTAGGTGATACACAAGAAAACAAAACAATTAGAGACTAAACCACTTAGTTTCTAAAAAACTGCAGTTTTATTACTGCAAGAATTTAAGGCTTGTTTTGCTCTTGATAATTTTCCAATATTTATTGAAAATTTTCATTGTATTACTTTCATCATTTTTAAAATTAGAAAATAAAAGAATGATAGGTAAGTTGTTTCTATAGTTTTTGATTTTAGGTAATGTCTGTTTTCATTCTAAGCATTAATGACAGTTAATTTCCTTTCAGACTCAATGGAGAATCTTGGTCCTGGTTTGCAAAACCTTTAAAAACTATGATTTTTCTTGTTTACTGAGTAAAAATCAAATTCCTGTTTCTAGCATAAATTGGTCACATTTTACATTTTTCTCTCCTTCCCTGACATATTCAGATAGGGATAGTTTATTTCCTGTATTCTCACAAATAGCATTCTCACTCTGAACTCTGGAATTTTGTTCATATTTTCAATTATGTTATTATATTTAAAAAATTGGTTTGTTCTACAGTATTTTGGCAAAGGAATGTATTTTATTGCTGAGTTAGACTAACAGTTAAAAATGAAACTGATCAAATTAAGCAGATACTTCCTTTTTAAAAATATTTTTATTTTATTTTTATTTTTTAAAAAGATTTTATTTATTTATTCATGAGAGACATAGAGACAGAGGCAGAGACACAGGCAGAGGGAGAAGCAGGCTCCCTGCGGGGGGAGCCCGATGTGGGACCGTGACCCATCCTGGAACCTCAGGATCACGCCCTGAGCCAAAGGCAGCCGCCCAACCGCCCAGCCACCCAGGCGTCCCCAGATACTTCCTTTGATAGTAATTACTCCAATGAAAGTTTTGGGCGGTTGAGGTAATTAAAGAATGGAGATCTTTTGTGTGTTTTTTTTTGTATTTTTTTTTACTTTTTTCCCAAGCATATATTTTTAAATAACCATTTTAGTGCTTTGGAATCTTTAAGTACTCACAGCTAAACCTTGAGCAAGTCACTTAATTTTTCTGAAGCTCCTTTCCTCTCTGCTGAGAGACACTTTAGATAGTTTCAAAAGCATAGATGTTTTACACACAACAGGTGCCCAGTAAATTTTCTTTTTATTCCCCACTCTTTGTTTTTTTTTTTTTTTCCTTGATTGTTGCTTAACCTGTTATGAATAGATAGAAGACTATTTCTATATTTGATTTTTGTTAACATGATAAGTTTTTGAAAAAATACATAGCATTGACCGTGTAAGGTTAGTCTGTGGGATGTAATCTGACGTTGTTACAGCCTGAGGAAAGGACTTGGGAAGGGGTTTTTTGGTGGTAGATCGGCAGAAAAATTAGTTTTAAAGTCATACTAAAGTTTGGTCTTAAAGTTTTTAGTCAAAGATCTTTATTTTGTGGCCTGAATAAAATATATTGCGGTTTTCTAAAACATTTTTATTCTTTATTTTTGATAGTAATATTATATTTATGTTTCATGAAGAAAATGAACTTGGAGATGTTGATTGATAATTAATACTGAGCTAATACTGAAGTCAAATGGAAAATCTTACTTTAATAATTGGGAACTCACTATAAATATCCATGTATTTTTGAGAAGTTTTATTTTAAAAAGTAGAAGATGATTACTTAGAACTTAGTACTTAGGTATCAGTCACTGGAATAAGCACTTTATGTACATTTTGTCTTAAAAATCTGAGCAGTTTACCCAGTGAAGCAGGTAGTATTAGTGCCCTTAAGTTTATGGTTTAGAGAATTGAGGTTCAGAGATTAAACAGCTTGCCAGGAAGTCATATGGGCTGTGCTCCTTGACTCAGAGACAGATTTTTTAATTATTATATTTAAACATTCCCTTTAACACGAGTACAATTTTATCTTCTACATTAAATAGTTCTAACTTTGTTGAATTTAAAGATAAATAGAATATTCATAGAAAATAAAGTTCTAATTGTGAGAACTGGAAATTTAAGTATATAGATATTTAAATTTCCTTTAGATCTTCTGGAATTTTAAATTGGAATTTTAAATTACAATATTTTAGGCAATATGAAAGCTTGCTGAGTCAAGATAAAGTCACATACACGGTTTTGAGGTTGTGGGTTTTTTTTTTTTAAGTTCTGTGGTTCAGATATGGTTTCCTTTTTGTCTAGGAAAAGTAGCTGTTTTAACCACTCATGCAAAAAAACTTTTGTTTTTTGATAGGACCATAAGGTTCAGTTATTTAGATGCAATTTTGCCCTGTACTCACTTTTTCTTTTTCTTTTTTGGTATGGGAGAGATAGAAGTATTCAAAAGTTTTGTTTGATTGAATTAGTAACTTGTTAAACCTTTGGTTCAGTCTTTGTGGTAAGCCTTTCTGATATATATCAGTCTAAAATTTATTAATCACCATTGTATGTGTTTTCCTAAATGTGGTACTTCAAAGGGTGATATTTTTGAGAGTGAAAGATTAATTTTGTGTAATTTTGTAGTTGTATTAGGATGAAGTAGAGTTTCAGGTGTACAACTGCAGGCATTGTTTTTGAAATCTAGGTTATTTTATGATTTCTTTGTCCTCTGTGTCCTGAGAATGCTTTCAGTTAGGGTAGAGAAGAATAATTTTTATAAACTGAGACATCTGGCTAGTTGCAATTTTGCTATACTACTTTGGTATGGTAAGAAACCCATTTTAACTGAATTACTAAAAGTATGGCTTTTTGTCAGATTTTAATTACTTAGACATGAAAAAAAAAAAATTACTTAGACATGAGTTTTTTTTTTTTTTTGGCCTGAGTGTTCCCTATACAGTATCACTGTTGGTATTAAGTAAATAAATCAAGCAGATTGATTTCAGAAAAAAAAAAACAACAAAAAAAATAGGGCCTAGTTCTGTATAGTATCTATGAGCCTCGTGTAGTTTATTGGCATATTGGAGTGCTCATGGTATTCAAGATATTTGTGTAAACTGCATGCACACATGTGTGCACACACGTAATCGGCCTAAAAACTTTTTAGGGTAAATTGCAATTATTATTAACCTATTTAGCAGATGGAAAAGTTGAGGCACAGAGAAGTAAAATCACGTGCCTATGGTTCTGCAACTAAGAATTGATGGAGTTAGAATATGAACCTGGACAGTCTTAGGACTCATGTTCTTAACTACCAGGCTAAACCCTTTCTGTAAGTACAACATATTTGGCATTCAGACTTAGGACAAATGAAGGAAATGTGCGATTGGAAGAGGGAATTTTAGTCATTATCGTTAGTTCTGTATATTATGAGAAAGACGATTTTGCAATTATATTCTTATGAGACTTTTACTTGGGTAATTATAATTTTTGAGGCGGTTTTTGGCAACAGCAAACATTTTTAGAGCATCTTAGAGCACTTACCTGTTAGTCCTGCTAAGTACTGTACATGGTTTATCTGTCTCTTTTCTAATCCTCATAATGACCCTAGGAGGTAAGTACTAATTTCCCCATTTAAACACGAAGAAACAGAGTAGGAGGTATTTTGTAATATATTCAAGGTCCTATGGATCGTTAAGTGGTGAAGATTGAAACTCAGTAAGTCTTATTCTAGAATGTGTCTCCTGCCTCCTGGGATAGGATGTTTAGGTATGGCTCATTGAGCAGTGTGGAAAAAGGTAAATCAATTCCAAGGGAAAATTAAACAACCATTTATTTTTCCATTGAAATGAAATTGGATTCTTTTTGTTTTCAGTGTAAGAAGGAAGAGTTCCTTACATACATACATGCATGTATGTGTATGAGAATACATAAGTTAGTTTGTAGATATTTGATTAAATTCTCATACAGTATAATTTGTGATCATGGGAAATGCATATGGTAACCTGATGTATTTTCATTATTCTAAAGTCACTGATATTGTTGGAATAGAAAGCTAAATTTTAAAATACTAGAATATGGAAGATAAAACATACCATTAAAAAACCGAGTATAATTCGGAATCACGTTAGGATTCTGGACCACCTCAGGCGTATTTAGGGAACTTGATTTTCATTGTATTACATCGGTGTAAGGAAATGCTATTTGTAAGGTACTTCTATTTGGACAAACTCTTAGTATGTGGTTCTTAGTTATTCTCTTATATAGTATAATATTTTTGGGGAAGTGGATTAATTGGCAAATGAATTTATAAGAAATAATATTTTAAATGAACGATGGTCTGCTCTGAGGAGAAAAGTCAGATACAGTTAGTATTTATGATGTTGAAATGAAATTTGCAAAGCTGCCTTGTGTCACTCTGGTTAAGGATTATGAAATTCTAAGTTTCTTGAGTTAATTTTGTTTTATCTACTTATGTTTCAGAATTAGGAGAATTCTTACTGCATTCCTATTTCCGTTTGGAAAATACAGGAATGTTTGCATTGATTTTTATACTTTGAGTTGGAAGGGAGTTAGGTGAAATTCGAAAAGTAGTTACAATTTGAGCTGAAGTAAGAGTCATCCAATAACGATTTATTTTTATTCTTGGCTACCGTTTCTTTTTAAGGTATGTAAAATTTCACTGACGGTTTTGCTCCTACTTTTATAGCTGCATGTAGTCTTCATTTTTTTTCTTCTAGTATTATTTTAAGTTTATTTAGAAAGAGCACCAAGAAACTTACATGGTTGTACACTTACACAATAGTATTTAAATATATATATGAATAATATAAACTCTATAAAATCTATTGTATACTAAACTCGCTACTTAGAATACCTTTAGAGTTGTAGCACCATATAGTTGTTTTGTTATTCATAGTCTGCAGTGCATAAAGTTCTCTACTGAAACGTATGTCATAGTTTGACAATCATTGTTTACACGTAATTTTCTCTCTTTTTATTACAATGCTTCCCCAGCAAGGACAAGTTTGGAAGGTTTGCAAAGCTTTTCACCTTCCCTCTGCCCGCTTGCCCGCTTTCAGATCAGTTTCATGTTTCATAACTTCTCTTTCTGCAATTCACAACATAGCCATAGTAAACAATGAAAGAAACATTAAATTGCAATACGGTGTTTCCTCACACGAAGTAGAGATATATAAGGGAGAGACGAAACTTTGCAAAGGACACACTTAAAAAAAATGCAATGAGAAGTTAAATAGCAGTGCTACAATTTTAGTAATTCCCTAAGAAATAACATCTCACTAGCACGCAGTTAATTAAATGTCACATTACAAAATGCTGAATAGTATTGATTATATTTGGTAGTGCTAATAGTTTAGGTAAAAAGTTCTTTCTAATACAGTTTACTACAGAGAACGCTGGCTGTACGGCTGATGTGGTCAAAATGTAAACATTCCCATTCATTCTGTGCTTACGAGACGAGACGTAGGACAGATGCAGATTCATTGTTTTAAGTGCTGCTGGTATGATGGAAAGATAGTGCTGTAACTCAGATGTTCAGAGGAACAGGCAATACACTTTAGTACTATAAAGACAATTTTAGCAGCTTCCAGTTCTTTTGAACTAGGGCTCTTGTATTAAAATGTTTAAAGTGAATGAGGAAGACATTCTGGAAAAGACATTTAAACATAAGCTTTTATTTTATAACACTTAGAAACATTTCCAGTACTCTTCTGAATATTTAATTTTGTAATATTTTATTAGCTTCAGATGAATACAATCCTACCTCAAACCAAGACTTTTATTTTCTTTTTCTTTTTTTTTAGGTTTGAGCTTTTTCCTTCACTGCTGTTCTGCGCTAACTGCTTTGAAACTTTCCATGCATTTTTTTCAGTAGAAGAACATCTCTGTACTGTCTCCCATTGCATATTTCAGCTGTGACAATCCCTGCACTTTGCCTATTCATTTTATCACCTGCTCACCAAAAACAATAAATATCTTTAATTTCTGATTACAGATTTGCTATTACTTGGTTTTAGAACAAGGATGCATTTCACCTTTTTATTACTGTTGTTTTATAGGCATGTGGAGATCCCAAGGCAAAACCATCCTACCTTATTGACAAAAACCTGGAATCTGCTGTGAAATTCATAGTCAGAAAGTTCCCTGCTGTAGAAACTCGCAACAACAATGTGAGTCATAGAAATTTTCGTATTACTTGATTTTTGCCATGTGTGAGAGAAAGTAATGGTTAGTGTAATACTTGAAGTAGTTGTTATTTGTCTAATTCTTTATATTTTGGTATGCCATTTATGTACGTTGATTAAGGGCTTTTTGGGACAATATTTTTATCTCTGAAACTGGAAAAAAAAAGACTCTGAATCATTTTATTATAGAAAAAATAAAATCTTAATTTCTTACACACTTCTTCCCTTTCAAGTTGCAACAGAAAGTAAGGTAATATGTATATATATTCCAGATATTTGCATGACTAGTTGGGGAGTTTTTCTTTATGGTAATAAACCTTATTTTGAGGTAAGTGAATGTCTTCATAGAACTTGTATTGTTTTTAGAAATTAGCTGTGTTTATTCTAAAATATATTTGTTTAGTATTTTTACAATTGAGAAAACTTTCTGAAAAGTATGTAGCAAGGTAATACTGTTGGACCTTTATTTTTCCATATTTTTTCAGATGGGATACTTTTTCATAATATATAAAATACAGTCATATTCACAGTTTTCCTGATAGGTTTACATAATCTTTTGGTAGTTCTTTATGATAATTTCTACATTTAACTAATTTTAGAAAATTGCAGTTAATTTTTATCTCACTCTGGTCTTTTCATATGAATTTTATTGACTTGGAATCTTTCTGCATGTCTTCTTTTAAATTTTTTCTGTTTGTAGTCTCATGTTACAATCTTTGTTCTCTTTTTATGTACAAACTTAGTCTAGAAATTTCCTCATATATATGGTCTCCCTATTCCTAAGAAACTGTTTAAAAAATATTTTGTCATCTTTTGGTTTCCTCAAATCACGTGTATTTATTGAAGATTCATATTTAACCTATGGATATCATCTTTACTTGAAAATATTTTAATGTAGGAAGAAAACACTAGTCAGAATTTATAAAGTCTGGTAAAGTGCTTTTTAAAGAACTAGAAAGTCTGTGATTCTTATAAGTACAAGTTAATAGAAGTCTCCCTTTGTTAGAAGATTGTGTTTTATAATTGGTATATTAATGTATCACAATTAGTTCCTGATTACAAATGGGTGATTCAAAGTATGCACTTCTTAAGAATACCATTATTTGTGTGGAGAATTCTTTTTTCGTTGTTGACACTTCTTTTTCTCCGGGCTCATAAAATCTCTGTGATATGAGCTCTTCCGAGAGTCATTTAAATTTAGTGTGTGTGTGTGTGTGTGTGTGTAAATTTCCATATAAAAATAACCATAGTTCCTAAATCTGAGGTCTTTTTTTAGAAAATTAATAAGATACAATTAAATACATATTCACTGTTTTTATAACAGTAACATTTTTTTGTTAAAGAGTAAATTAAGAATCTTTGCTCTTCCTGATTTGCAGGGCAAACTTTATAATGCCTCTGTTTTTTGCTTTTTAATAGTTTTACTTCCCTTCTCAACTTCTGTAGTATAAAACTGATTTTTTTTTTTTAAGTAACAGTTTTATTAAGGTATAATTCACATATATCCAGTTTACCCACTTAAAGTGGGTTCAGCGGGTCTATAGTACATCCACGGAGTTATGCATCCAGTACCACAATCAATTTTAGAACCCTTTTGTCACCCCAGAAACCCCACACCTGTTAGCATTCACTTTTGTCAATCTCCCATCCCTAGGCAAACACTAATCTTTCTTACTGTATGCCTGTTGTGGAGATTTTATATAAATAGAATCATATAACATGTGGTCTTTTGTGACTGGCTTCTTTACATTTTGCATAATGTTTTTAGGTTTATCCAGGTTGTAGCATAGATCAGTACTTCATTTCTTTTTGTTGCCAAAAAATACTCCATTGTTCAGATACACCATTTTATTTATTCATCAATTGATAGATGTTTGAGTTGTTTCTACTTTTTTTTTTTACAATTATGATTAATGCTATTGTGAACATATGTGTAAAAGTTGTGTGAACTTATGTTTTCATTTCTCTCGGATATGTATCCTTAGATGTGGAATTAGTCATGTGGTGATTTTTTGTTTGACCTATAAAATCAATTATATGGTATTGTTGAATATTAGGCTGCTTGTGGAATTGACTCTGGTGTTTTGTTTGCAAAGCCTGACTTTTGTCTTAGAACCTTTGCATCTATTCTGTGATGCTGTTCTTTTGTATTTTGCCAACTGAGGTACTATGTATTGGGTGCTTAGGAAGGTTTTTTTTTTTTTTTTTTTTAAAGATTTATTTATACATTGAGAGAGAGAGAGAGAGAGAGAGAGAGGGAGAAGCAGGCTCCGTGCAGAGAGCCCGACATGGGACTCAATCCCAGGTCTCCAGGATCACTCCCCGGGCTGCAGGCGGCGCTAAACCACTGCACCACTAGGGCTGCCTGCTTAGGAAGTTTTGTGATCTCAGTTTTGATCTGAGCCTGCTAAAATCCTGGTGAGAGGTTCCTGGCAAACTTGGGTTACGAAATGAGAAATGAGTTCTGTTTTGTTTTCGTTTAATTTCATAGAAATATTTAATGGAGGTTTAAGGACTGGGAATGGTAGTAGCATCTGGGAATGATAGATACTCGTAGACTTCTGGCTGTTAGGTACACTGAAGATACAGTATTGATATCATGGTCGGGGTTTTTTTTCCCTTGTTATTTGGGTCATTGAGTCATAGTATAAATATGTGCCCCAGAGCGTATTTATCTCCCTTTATCTCAGGGAGAATTACTGGTTAGCATCGTTTCTATTTTGATTCAGATAAGCACCACAGTTTCATAAAAGGCCATTATAAATTGTTTTGATGAAAATTAAGCACAAATTTATTTTGAAGTTTCCATGATTAGAGTCGTGTGAAAAAGCTACCTATGTGCTCACAGATGGATGATTATCTTACACTCTAAGAAAGGAGGGCGCTGCTGACAGATCTAGCCGGATTGGTGCCTAACATAGCTTTAACAATGATGCTGTTGGGTTCTGTTGAGTCAGTTTTACTGTCTTGCTCAGGCCCCTTTGTAACTAGGTAGAAACTTTTATACTCAATTTTGGGTTTAGGGAAAGTCTGGATCAAAGAATTTTTTTTTTTTTTTTCTGAGTCATGATGTTGAACAAGATGCCCTGTAGGCTTCAAAGCAGGCTGATTAAATTAATATATAATATAGAATATTATGTAATAATTTTTAAAATATTACATAACAAATTAAGTAGTTTATAGCATCATTTACAGAAAGACAAAGTAACTCTAATGTAAGACATAGCTTTAGAATCTGGTTTTATTTTTATTTATTTTTTAAAGATTTTATTTATTTGAGAGAGAGAGAGTGTGTGCACACACACACATGCATGAACAGGGGAAGGGGCGGAGGGAGAGGGAGAAGCAGACTTCTCGCCGAGCAGGGAGCCCAACGCGGGGCTCCATCCCAGGATCCTGGGATCATGACCTGAGCCAAAGGCACATGCTTAATTGACTGAACCACCCAGGTGCCCCTAGAATCTCTTTAAACATCATTTTATTCAACTGAATAAAAGTGATACCAGTTTATAATTATACCAGCACTTACTGAGTGTCTAATATGTGTCAGGCTATGTAGTTTAATAGAGTTCATAGATTTTCTTATTTAATTTAATTAATTTATTATTTATTTATTTTTAAAGATTTTATTTATTCATGAGACACAGAGAGAGGCAGAGACACAGGCAGAGGGACAAGCAGGCTCTCTGTAGGGAGCCCCATGTAGGACTCCATCGTAGGACCCCGGGATCACGACCTAAGCTGAAGGCAGATGCTCAACCAGGCATCCCTTATTTAATTTTAAATTAAGGAAAGCATGTGTGAGCTGATTGTCTAATTTATCTATAACATGATATCTTCTAGTATTTTGAATATGTGACTGCCAGATGGGTGCATAATTTGTCTCCTGTAAGTTTCTTATGAGCATATAGAGGGAATCTGTTATTTTCCTGGATAAAAAGAAAATAGTAGAAATTTCTTATTTTATTAACAGGTAAAAATTGTTTTGTCCAGGAAATTCTAAGGGGCATTTTAAGGAAATGTTTGGGTGTATGTATGTTAAAACGTTTCTTCTGAAATATTTTTCCTAAAATATTTTAAACTTAATTTCCTGCTTGTTCCTGTGTTGTATTTCCATCCAAAAGCTAATTTGTATTTTTTAAAGATTTTATTTATTTATTTTACAGAGAGAGAGAGAGAGAGTCCGAGATCACAAGTGGGGGGAATGGCAGAGGGAAAGGGAGAAGCAAGAGTGCCCAATGTGGGGCTTGATCCCAGGACCCTAGGATCATGACCTGAGCCAAAGGCAGATGCTTGACCTGACTGAGCCACCCGAGCGCCCTAATTTGTGTTTTTTAAAACAGTAAAGTTATCTGACACAGAGGTGTTATTATAAGATTTGTCTATTTACTGTACATTTCAGTATAAAATTTTGGATTTAATTCCCAAATTAATGGTAAAGTGATATAAATTACTGCCCTGTATATGTTGGATTAGGTCTTAACTCCCTAAGAATGAAGGCATTGTTGGTGAGGAGAGTGCTATTAACAATCTTACAGGGATTCTGAAGTGAGATATAGGCCATTATTGAAATAATTTGAGGGGCACCTGGGTGGTTCAGTTGATTGAAGTGTCTGCCTTTGGCTCAGGTCATGATCCTGGAGTCCTGGGATCCAGGCTCGCATCAGCTTCCTGCTCAGGGAGGAGTCTCCTTCTCCCTCTCCCTCTGCTACTCCCCCTGCTTGTGCTCTCTTTCTTTCTCAAATTTAAAAAAGAATTTTTTTTTTTAAATACAATTTGAAAATTAAGTTTTCAAACTTCTAGGAATACTTTTTTGTAGATGTTAGTTATCTCCGCTCTTAAGGAACACGGTATTATAGGATACCTTGTAATAAATTTAAGTAGCTTATAGCATCATTTACAGAAAGACAAAATAAAGCAACTCTAATGTTGGTTGTGAGACATAGCTTTGGAATCTATTTCTATTTTTTTATTATTTATTTTTAAAAGATTTTAAGAGAGTGAGTGCGTGTGCACACACATGAACAGGGGAAGGGGCAGAGGGAGAGGGAGAAGCAGCCTCCTCCCTGAGCAGGGAGCCAGATGTGGGGCTCCATCCCAGGACTCTGGGATCATCCCTTAGCCAAAGGCACATGCTCAACCGATTGAAATACCCAGGTGCCCCTAGAATGTGTTTTTAAACACCGTTTTATCCCTAGTGCTGAGTACGTAAGAAAATAAATATATGTTTGATGAGTGCATAAGGTTTCCTTTATTCAATCATTGTTTTAAATTTATATCAGAACTCAAACTTAGTAATAATTTTTTAACTTCATTATGTTATTAGCTAAAAAAATATCCTTTTTAGTAGAGCTACACAAATACATCTCATTAATGATACTATTGAGAGTAAACTGGAATAAGAATAGGAGTCCTAGCTTCTTAAAAACATGAATGTATGTGGGAGTGGGATGGTGGTATGGAGGATGGGTACAGGGAAGCCTGACACACGCACTGTGGTTTAGTTAGTAGTTAGAAGGAAAGGGGAAGGACTTCCTTGTTTCTAGCTAATCTCTAAGAGAGCATGTGTTGTCTTGTCCTGGCTTCCATTATGATGAGGTAGTTAAGAGGATGGACTTCAGAGCTAATAAACCAGAATTTGAGTTCTGGTCTTTCAACTTACTAGCTGAGTGGTTTGGGCGTCCTTTCACATCTAAAAGCCCGTTGGTTCTTATCTATAAAATTATGATAAAACCCAATTCTCAAGAAGCAGTTTAATATCTTCTAAGTACTTCACAGATCTGTGTGACAAATTGCTTCTGAGAAAAGGAAGCTGTTACTTAGATTACCTCTCTTTTTGGTCTACTTCACTGGCTTTTTTTGTAGTTGCCTTTTAAATGTGGGTGTTTCTGAATAATTTCCCCCACCTCCCCACTCCTCCCTGCCCCCCTTGCCTGCAGTGTATATGTATGAAAACATTTACTTCCATGGCTTCAACTAAGTGATATACTCTCTTCTGTTCTCTGGGTTCTGGATTAGCTACCCTTTGGACAGCAGCACAAGTTAAATAGCAAACTTCATATCCAGTTATTGAACACATGATTGTGATCCATTTTGTTTCTCTTCTGTGGTTTCTGTCTTGAGCCATCATCCTCTACTTGGTTACCTACGCTAGAATTTTCAGAAACCCCTTTGACTTTTATAAAATGTCAAGTTATTTAGGGCTCATCAGTTTTAATACTTGTCAGTTTTAATAATGTCTTGAATTTATCCCCTTAAGGTCTGCATCTCCTGCTGGGAGAAACGCTGTGATAATCCAAACACTGCTTTTCGTCTCTTCCAATTTCTCTTACTGTTGTCACCCTCTGCCTCCCACACTAGGGGAGACCAAACAAAACAAAACCCCTCTCTGTGGTAACTCACATCTCTTCCTGGCCCAAGCACTCATCTTTGAATCCTTTTTTTTTTTTTCTAAGATTTTATTTATTTATTCATGAGAAACACACACACACACACACACACAGAGAGGCAGAGACATAGGCAGAGGGAGAAGCAGGCTCCATGCAAGGAGCCCGATGTGGGACTTGATCCTGGGACTCCAGGATCACACCCTGAGCTGAAGGCGGCGCTAAACCGCTGAGCCACCGGGCTGCCCTGAATCCTTTTCACTAGCATATAGTAGGCCAGCAAATAATACTTTGGTTTTAAAAGGATTTATCTTACAATAAAATGATGTTACAGTATTTTCATGGCATATTTTGTCCTTAGTCAGTATGTCTCTCTCTATATCTGTATATATGCTAATGGAAACTTAAAGAAATATTTGGTCTTGACCAATTAATTAAACTTTACCAAAATTAAGAAGCAGAACTAACTAAAATGTCTGTTCTTTGAAAAAAGAATCATCAGGGTGCTTGTTTGGCACAGAGAGCTCAGGTCATGATCCCAGGGTCATGGGATCAAGCCCCACATCCTGCTTCTTGCTCAGTGGGGAGCCTCCTTTTCCTCCTCCCTCTGCCTGCTGAGTTCCCTGCTAGCGTGTTCTCTCTCTCTCTGTGTCAATAAATAAAATTTTAAAAGAAAATAAAAAGGTATTATCAGTATTCATTTAATATTTTTTCTACATGTAATGGTCTTTAATTCTAACTTGAATAAACAGTAAATAAAAGAATGAACCCCTCATTAGCAGATGCAAGTAAGTCATGCTTAGATATATTTGAAAAGTATTTGAAATTGGTCAGATGCTGGCAGGGAATTGCATTAGCACTAATGACTTACCTAAACTGGTTTAAATGATCTTTTAATTTTATCAAAATAATATGAATGCATGGTAATGAGTCAAGAAATTCAGAAGAATTTAGGATAAAAAGTGAGTATATCTCCTATTCCACTCTTTCCCAACCTGGTCATGTTTCTCAGAAGGAACTTCTATTTCTTTTTTTAAAATATTTTATTTATTCATGAGAGACACACAGAGAGAGAGGCAGAGACACAGGCAGAGGGAGAAGTAGGCACCATGCAGGGAGCCCCGATGCGGGACTCAATCCTGGGACCCCAGGATCACGACCTGGGCCGAAGGCAGGTGCTTAACCGCTGAGCCACCCACACGTCCCAGGAACTGTTATAAGAAATATGCTTATTCTTTTTTCTTTTATAAATTAATTTAATAGTGTTAGACAATATCTGTTATAAATTCTTTGCTATAAAAAATGAAAGTTTATTTCATTCAATTTCTCACTTCTTGCTTACTCTTCTCCTGATATTTGATAGTTTTTTTTTTTTTTTGGTTAATATTTTTAGATCATTGGTTACTTTCTTTTTAAACTTTAAATAATATAGTTCTCTATTTTTATAGCCTTACTCTTGGTCATATATTTAAATGTTGTCAGAATTGTTAGTGCTCCCTTTTGTTTCTGAAATCATAAAGTGTTCTGAGATTGAACTATATGCTGATTCTAAAAATTAAAAACTGGTAAAGACCTGAGTGATTATTTTGCATTGCTTCACTCCATTGTCACACTGGACTTAAAATAACTTTTATTACATGTATTTATTTATGTTTATATATATGTAACAGTAAAATTAAATGGATTCTTCTAGTATTATTTCATACTTAAATTTGTCTCAAAGGTATATGTTGATTTTTCTGGACTTACAGTAATGTGTTTTGATAGAATTCTTAAATTTATCCTAATAATCATATCACTTTTATAAGCTTTCCTTTTTTTGTGAAGCCCACCCTCCTATAACCCGCAGTCTTCTAACTTCTCTCTGGACAGTTTGCTTATGTCTGCTGCATAGTTTTCATCCCGGGAAATCTTCTTTTTGTTGTCCCACCTGGGCTTTCATATGGAGGAGTTTTCTTAGAGTTTGGGAATCCCTTGAAATTGTGCACAACGTTTGAGTGTGAATATACTTTCAGCTTTCATTGTATTCTCCAGGATGGTTTTTATGATCCCAAACCACATCTGCTTTGAATCACAGTATTGTGTACTGTATATGCTAATTATACAAAACTGTAATCATAACCTCTTCAGCTCATTGATGCTGTTTTCTTGCAAATGAGACTGCAAGTGGACATTATACTGGGGTTTTATAGCGTAGCCCCTAGCATAGCCCCCAAAGAGATACATTCCTGGTATTTGCAATCATCTTTATATTTTCCTCAAATTTCCTAAAGTTATATCTTACCTTTAGTGATAGCTTTTCAATTCTTTCTCCCTTTGGCTGCAATGGTGATTATGATGCCCTTTGTAATAACAAAGGATGTTACCAATACCTAATCACTTGTTGATCTTTAATTTTTATTTTTCTTGGTCATTTGTTTGAAGGAGGCTTTAGCCATTTTTAGCCTGGTGCCCTTTGAGTACTCTTAGCATTTATCATGGCAGTTCTGGTCTTAACTTTATCACAGCAAAAGTTATTTGCCAACATCCAGAATAAAAGACAACAAAAGAAATTACAATGGAGTAAATAAGAAATGTTGCAGAAACTCTTATTTTTCTTTATTCTTCTTCCTAGTGGTGATCTTGGCTAAAAATGTTTTAAATATGTATACCAATGATCTTTGGCTAAAAATAAATAGGGTAGTATATATTGTGTTAGTCCTCTGTCTATAGTGTTGGGTAGGTGTAGAGCATGAGAAAATTTAATTGCTTATATATTTTTTAAGAATTTACTTATTCATCTGAGAGAGAGAGAGCATGGATGCGCCAGTAGGGGGAGGGGCCAGGAGAGGGTGAGAGGGAGAGAATCTTAAGTGGACTCCACACTGAAAGTGGAGCCCCAAGCAGGGCTTGATCTTATGACCCTGAGATCATGACCTGAGCTAAAATCAAGAGTCAGATGCGGGATCCCTGGGTGGCGCAGCGGTTTGGCGCCTGCCTTTGGCCCAGGGCGTGATCCTGGAGACCCAGGATCGAATCCCACATCAGGCTCCCGGTGCATGGAGCCTGCTTCTCCCTCTGCCTGTGTCTCTGCCTCTCTCTCTCTCTGTGACTATCATAAATAAATAAAAATTAAAAAAAAAAAAAAAAAAAGAGTCAGATGCTTAACCAGCTGAGTCACTTAGGCACCCCTAAATTGCTTGTTTTTTAAGAAGTATTTTACTTTGGGAAGATATAGTGTATATACAAATAGCCATGCTTTACTTTGCCTCTAGGCCTTTGTTTATGTTGTTTTTACTCTGGAAAAATACTTTTCTCTATAATCCTTCATTAGGCTAACTTCTACTTGTCTTTTGGGTCTATCCTTAGATGTCATCATTCTAGAGAAGCTTTCTTTAACCCTTTCAAATTAGGTTGTGTGCTGCATGTATAGTTTTCTCCTTTTATCACTCATTTTTATCACTTTATTCATTTATTTAAAAATTTTGTGGAGTGCTGTCTGTGAGCCAAATCCTATTCGAGAAGGCAGTAATGAATAGACAAATTACTGCCCCTGTAGAGCTTACATTCTATTGGGTAGAGATAGACAGAAAAGGATTTAAATGTAATACTAGGTAGAGGTGAGTTCTAAGAAGAAGAACAAAGCAGAGAGAGTGTGGGGAGATGCTTATTTACTTAAAGTGACCAGGGAATGCCATTCTGAGGAGTATGAAACTTGTAGTCCTTGAGATGAGAGGTGATAGTGGCTTGGGGTAGAATGGTAGCAGTGAGAAATGTTCAGATGCTGGAAATGTTTTTGAAAATAGAATCAACAGTAACTTACTCATGAGTTGATACGGGATATGTGAGACAATAAGAAATAAGACCCCAAGATTCTGGCTTGAGTGGATAACAAAATTTCCTTGGATGAGGACACAAGAGGAACGGGTTTGGGATAGGGGTGTAGAAGAGATAGTACTCACCAGCTCAATATTAGATATGTTAAATTTGAGGGGCATACTAGAAATCTGAGTGGAGATGTTGAGTAGCCAGTTGTATATATGAGTCTTGAGCTCAGGCTAGCCTGGACCTGAGAAGTTGAAGAGGAATTACTGAATGTTTTAAGAGGGAGGAGAAGTGGCATAATGACTGAGTGTAGGAGAATGAATTGATAGTAAAAATTGGCAGTGAAAATGGAGTAGTTACTCGTTATGGTTTATGACCATGAATTCAGGTTGAGGTCAAGGCAGCACATGTATATGCTTTCTCTCATTGTGGGTTTTATCAGGCAATAATGATAGAGGGAGACAGGGACAAGGAAGTAATACAGTGATGGGCCATTCAATCTTAAGATGGATAAAAAAGGAAATAGGGCATAAGATGGTGAGTGAAAAGATGGTAGGGTAAATGGATAGGAGGTGCCTCCGAGTTCGAAGACTTGATAAGGATATACAGGTATTAAGAGGGTATTAGAGGTATTTTTTTTTTTTTAATTTTTATTTATTTACTTATGATAGTCACAGAGAGAGAGAGAGAGAGAGGCAGAGACACAGGCAGAGGGAGAAGCAGGCTCCATGCATCGGGAGCCTGATATGGGATTCGATCCCGGGTCTCCAGGATCACGCCCTGGGCCAAAGGCAGGCGCCAAACCGCTGCGCCACCCAGGGATCCCTAGAGGTATTAAGTGGGAGTTACTCTTCCATTGATGCCATTTTACCTTGTCTCTAAATCTGCCATGAACACAAATAAAAAGGCCAGAAAGAAGCCAAGGCAGTTTAAGCATAAACGTTACTCCTGTTTATAGGCCTGTGAATTGAGGAAATTTAACATGAGCCACTCTCTGTCAGTATGTAAGAAAAATAATTCCAGTCTTCTCTGTTTTAAGATCTCCTTTAACTTTCCCCTCTTCCTCACCATCCTCACTACCCTTAGAAACTCTGACAATTCTTATTGCGGTCTTCCTCAAACTGGAGTGTGTGTGTGTGTGTGTGTGTGTATGTGTGTGTGTTTTAAACCTCTTCCATGTAATTACTAGTTGGTGAGGGTCTGTGTCTTGTTTGAAGCATTATACATGATAGTTTTTCGCCATGTACTTTGTACCTAGAAGTTAATTGTGGTGTAACCAGCTTCTAAAACTGGATATTTACCTAGAAAAAAAAGTGAGAATTACCTGTATATCTACATATACATCCCTTAGTAGATTATATACTGATTTAGAGGGCCATCATTTTATTGTTTTATCCCCAGGTCCCCCCACAATGCCTGATAATCTAATAGGTTAGGATATTTGTTGACTCAATGAATAATATATTATTACAGTCTTCCCTTTCCTAGAGGTTACTTTTCATATCACTTGCCGCTTTGCATTACATCTGAGAACTAGGAAGGAAGCAATTCCACTTTTAAGAATCTTCCCAAGAGGACCACCTGGGTGACTCAGTCAGTTAAGCACCTGCCTTTGGCTCAGGCCATGATCTCAAGGTCCTGGGATCTCAGGGTCCTGGGTTCAAGCCCTGAGTTTGGCCCCTGATCGGTGGGGAGTTTGCTTCTCCCTCTCCCCTGCCTCATCTCACCACTGGTGCTCTCTCTCTCAAAGAAATAAATAAAATCTTTTTTTTTTTTTAAAGCATCTTCCAAGAAAAAGAAAGTATGTGTCCACTTATAAAGATATGTTTATAAAAGCATTTATTATTCATAATAGCCTAGAACTGGAAACAGTTCAAATGCCCAGCAATTGATGAATAAATAAACAAAATGTGGTATATCTATTTAATGGAATACACTGTTCAGCAAAACACTACTGAAACATATTATAGTATCAGTGAACTCCAGAAAAGTTTAGACAAGTGAAAGAAGCCAGATGCAAAAAGGTACATACGGTGTGATTCTATCTTATAGGAAATGTCCCTCTAGAAAAAGCAAATTTGTTGAGAGAGAAAGTAGATCAATAGTTCCTTGGTGCTGGGGGTAGTGAGGTAAGAATGAGGTTAACTATAAATAGGCACAAGGGAAGTTTTTGGGATAATGGAGATTTTCTCAAATAGGGTTTGTGGTTGCACAAATCTAAATTTTACACAAATTACTTAATTGTTCATATATTATCAATGAATTTTATGGAATGTAAATTGTATCACAATAAAGCTATGAAGAACAAATAATTTTGAGCATCCAGATGAGGTATTTTAGAAAAAATGAAGTTTATCCAGAAATAAGCTTTTTGGTTCTCACTATGCCAAGCTTGTTGAGTTTACTTAGGCAAAATTGTAACCAGTCTATTTTCTAACACAGTGTACACATTGTACATTTAAAAGATACTGATCAGGAGCAAATGATGATTGACGGAAAAGAAATAAAAGCTTTAAAAAGTAAAAAGTAGGACAGCCTGGGTGGCTCAGCAGTTTAGCGCCGCCTTCGGCCCAGGGTGTGATCCTGAAGTCCTGGAATCGAGTCCCACGTCGGGCTCCCTGCGTGGAGCCAGCTTCTCCCTCTGCCTATGTCTCTGCCGTGTGTGTGTGTGTGTGTGTGTGTGTGTGTGTGTGTCTCATGAATAAATAAATAAAATAAAAAAAAAAAAGTAAAAAGTTTATCCAGCAAAGAGTGTTTAATGTTGGCTTGTTACCTTATATATGTCAGTAGCACCTGAGGCCATCTTGACATTAATAGCTTGGTATAATTACTGATTACAGTGATGACATCTAATCAGTAAGAAAAGCTTGATTTATTTCTGTGTCCCTAGGTTATGAAAGCAAGGTAATTATGTAAAAATTTATAAAAATTAATTATTAAAATTTGATGTAAAGGAACCAGCTTCATTTATGCTTTTATTTATATTGGAAAATGGTGCCAATGTATGAGGTAAATTATATTAATAGTGTGCTGTCTTGGTCATGTTACACCTGACGAATCACACTATACTAGGACCTGTAATTAGTGATTTTTCTAGTATTAATGATAAAATTACAGTAGTTTCATCAGTTTGCATTAACTTGACTGTCTTGTAACTAGAAATCTTAAAACTTTCAGGATTTTTTTCTGATGCAAGTTAATGCATTCAGATGGTAAAATAAAGGTTGTTTTAGTTTGGTGCTAGTTTTAACCTAGTACTACATAACAGACCACCCCAAATCTTACTGAGCTTAAAACAACTTATCTTTCATCATTCTGTGGGTTGATTGGGCAGTTCTTGTGCTTGTCTTACCAGGTAAGTCTTACATCACAGCTGCATTTAGCAGATGGGTTGCCTGGGGGATGGGCCAGGGGATGGGCCTAGCTGGGCTTAGCGAGATGCTGAGCTGCTTCTTGCCACATGATATGATATCTGAGGGTTCTTCACACATAGTGCTTTAGGGCAGTGTTCACAAAAGAGCAAAATCAGAAGTTGTAAGGCCTTAAGTTAAGAGTGTCATTTCTGCTGCTTTTTGTTGGTCAAAGCAAGTCACAAGGTGGGCTGAGATTATAAGGGTGGGAAAGTAGACTACAACTCTTGATGGGAGGAGCAGTAAAGTCCTATGACAAAAGAGGCATGCATACAATGTTTCCTTTTTTTTTTTTTTTTTGGCCTTTCTGTTCTTTAAAATAAAAAATTCTGCTTTTCAGAATTAATTGGAACAGATGACTAGGAATATAAACTTGAAAAGGTTTGCTTTAATATAAAAAATGAAGAGGTTGACTTAGAGGAGTTCTTGGAAGCTTCAGTCTGATGAGGCTACACGTAAATACAAGTATTTTCTGAAAAGAAAATAGCTTTAGCTTTGCTTGTTTCTATACTACTATCATGTCATTGTATGGCAACTTGAATGTTGAAGTGAGAAGAGGTGTTTTGAGCTTTGAAATTTGATTGACCTGGATGGGCATTTTATGCTTTTATGGTCTGTTTCTGTATCTGGAACGTGAGGATAAAAATATATCTGGATTAGGAAGATAAAAAAAAGCTCTAGAGATAGATGGAAATGATGGTTGCACAACAGTGCTAGTATATATCTTTTTATTTTTTTATTTTTTTTAATATTTTTTTTTCAATTTTTATTTATTTATGATAGTCACAGAGAGAGAGAGAGAGAGAGGCAGAGACATAGGCCGAGGGAGAAGCAGGCTCCATGCACCGGGAGCCTGACGTGGGATTCGATCCCGGGTCTCCAGGATCGCGCCCTGGGCCAAAGGCAGGCGCCAAACTGCTGCGCCACCCAGGGATCCCAGTATATATCTTTTTAAAGATTTTATTCATTTAGAGAGTGAGAGAGTGCACACATGGGGGAGGGAGTAACTGGACAAAGTGGGAGGGAGAGGGACGAGCAGACTTTTCGTTGAGTGCAGAGCCCTATGTGGGGCTTGGGCTCCATCCCATGACTCTTGAGATCATTACCTGAGCCAAAAACAAGAGTCGGATGCTCAACAGACTGAACCCACGTGCCCCAACGCTGGTATATTTTTAAGGGTGAACTCAACACCTAAAAATGACTGAAATGCTTAAAGTAGATTTTATGTTATGTATATTTTATTGCAGTAAAAAAAACAAAACAAAACATGTACCTTGAAAAGCACTTATGAGGATTAGATTTAGTAACAGACACTCAGTTATGCTTATTCACTAGGCAGCTTGTTAGGGTTACTTTCCCTAAAATTTATTTAACCTTTACTCAGAGAAATGTGTTTCTGAAATATTGACTACTGGTAGAATCATTTTATATATGATAAAAAGAGAATCCTACAAAATCCCATGAACCTTTTTAAAAATGAGTACTCTGGGTGAATTTGGATTTTCAGGTAATCAAGAGATTTGCTTATATTGGATAGAATATGTCGTTCTCAAAAAAAAAAAAATATGTCGTTCTCTTTAGATGTTTCTCGTTTTCTTCTTTTATGCTTTCTTGTCCCAGAAGGACATAATGAAATACTTTGCCCAACAGTGGGGATTTATTCAAGGGGTTAAATACTACTACTCTTTGTTAGGATACATAAACTCACTTGAGACATGAATTGATGCCTGATACTGCATTCATTTATAGTCAGCAGTGCAATTTGAAAAATTAATTCATGATTTTTATGTTAAGAATCTTGAAGATTGGTAATTGATTGACAGTTCATCTAATATGTGCTAGTGTTCTAGATACTGGAGATACAGTAGATAATAATACAAATGTCCTGGCTCTCATGGATTTAAATTCAAGTTGAGATTTTAGTCAATAATTAATGGAAATAAATACGTACTTTGATTTGGAGATAAGTGGTAGAAAGAACTAAAAAGGCAGGATAAGAAGTTAAGAGAGTAATGAGGAAGAAGAGACTATTTTAGAGAAAAGGGTCTAATGTTGGCATCTCTGAAGAGAAGTGTGGGAGTGAGCTATGCAAACAAGTGACCAAGAGCATCCCAGATTTGAGAAATAGCAAGTGCAAAGGCTTTGAGGTAGGGCCAAGGGTGGTGAAGTTGATAGAGCAGGAAGTCCAGTAGTGACAACTACTGAGTGAGGCTAGAGGAACATGAAAGAAGGTGAGGTCTTAAAGATAGGTGTCCTATTTAAATTTTTTTCTGAGGCACTAGTAGGGACTTTGTATTTTAAGTGTGATGGGAAACCATTGGAATTTTTTTAAAAGCCTTTTATTTTGAAATGGTATTAGACTTTAAAAATTTGCAGAAATAGTGCGGAGTGCCCATATATTCTTCACCCAGTATCAATATCTTGCATAACTATTATTGGAATCAGTTTTTTGAGGTAGTATTTTTTTTTTTTAAGATTTTATTTATTGATTCATGAGAGACACAGAGAGAGAGGCAGAGACACAGGCAGAGGGAGACGCAGACTCTGTGCAGGGAACCTGACGTGGGACTCGATCCAGGGTCTCCAGGATCAGGCCCTGGGCTGAAGGCGGCGCTAAACCTCTGAGCCACCCAGGCCGCCCTTGAGGTAGTATATTGCTTTAAAATTTGCACTCTCCTGCTTCTATGTGAAGACTGAAGAGGCAAGAGATGAAGTCTGGAGACCAGTTCGGAGGCTAGTGTAGTGGGCTAGCAGAGAGTTGATGAGGGTGGGAAGCTGACAGTTCCTTAAAAGAGATGTACCCAAGTAGCTTCTTGGAACTCATATTTTTAAAAACCTGCTTTAGAGTAGAGTATCTTACCAAGAAACTGCAGAAAGCATTCCCTGAGACCAAACTTCTGTACTTGGTTATTTTTTAAGAGGAACAAAATACTAGCATAATTTAGATCAAGAAAAATATTATGTATAAGCAATTTTGATAATGAAAGAAGGTAGTAATTGACACAGGTGAATAAAGAACAATAGCCACATTTATCTATCTTGAAAATCAGTGAGTTGCTTAGGCATTGGTTCCATTATTGTAAGTTGCCAGTAGTTTTTCTTTGAAAAAGAAAACAAGTAAATATCACACACATTTCAAGTTTTTACTTTGTGTGGAAAATGCTTCTTAATTTGGCAAAGATTGATTACCAGGATTTTTCAGGGCAAAGATATAATCTGCATGGCTAATCTTTATCCTTTTTATTTTCAATTTTTACATATTTTACTTGAAAGTTAAGAATATGACCCATAGTTTGAAATGAAAGTTTAAGGAAAGCATTGTACAAATATTTTGCCAATGTATATAGTTAATTTATAGATCTATGATGGTGCTTATATTTATTTATTCATTTTTTAAAAAGATTTTATTTATTCATGAAAGACACAGAGAGGCAGAGACACAGGCAGAGGGAGAAGCAGGCTCCATGCAGGAAGCCGGACATGGGACTTGATCCCGGGACTCCAGGATCATGCCCTGGGCGGAAGGCAGGCGCTAAACCGCTGAGCCACCCAGGGATGCCCCCTATGATATGCTTTTAAAGTATTAATGAAATTCATGAATTATTCTCAAAATTGTAGTTTTCTAATGTTCTGTAACATCAAACAATTTGCTAATTTACTTAAACTATTTCCAGCTTTTTGTTTTCTATAAAAACAATGAGGTGATGAATTAAATAAACCTTGTTCTGAATGTTGAACCTAAAATTAAGTACTTTTTAGTAGTATCTACTCTCCTTCACTTTAAGAACTAAAAGGTAACATTTTTTTTTGTGGTGGAAGTCTGAAAATTGTAGATACTTTTGTTCTTTGTTATAATTCAACTCTTTAATGCATGGCTTTATGGAATTTATTTTCATTAAAGAGGGAACATAATTGAGAGGATTGAGTGAAATACTTGTAGAATATTTGGAACAAAGTCTGGCAAGGAGTTCATGCTTACTTAATATCAACTCTTATTAGAAGTACTGTAAGTGGGATTGGGATTATTTAAAATAGCTTTATTTTTGCTTGTTTTGAAGAAGTGGTCTGTGAGCCCCCTTTGTTATTCACCTAATATCTAATGGGTAGCTTCTGGGTGTCAGGCAGTGTCAGATGTTCTCATGTACATTATTTTGGCTTATGATTAGGGTAATAGGCTCTGAGATGTGAAGTTATTGAGTCATGGTTGCATAAGAGGTAGGCTTTCTTACAAAACATCCAAACCTGCCATCTGTTGTTGACATAAAAGGCTTTTTAATTTGTCAAAATCACTCCTGATAAATGTATATATTGGATACTTTCTTATATGCAGAGCTATAGGATATGGGCTATGGAGATTGAAGATATTTTTGGTACAGTGTCTTGTAGTGTGGGAGACACTGAGATACAAGGTAAAAACTGGTATTATTAGAAATTATACACACTTAGAGGACAGAGATGTTTGCTTCAGGGAAGAAGTTTAATCAGGGATTTTTTTTTTTTTAAAGATTTTATTCGTTCATTCATTTATTTATTTATTTATTTATTTTTTCATTTATTTATTTACTTATGAGAGAGAGAGAAATTGAGGAGAGAGCGTGCGCACCCACACGAGCAGGGGTTGGGAGCAGAGAAAGAAAATCTGGAGCAAATTCTGCCCTGAGTGTGGAGCCTGACAAAGGACCAAGATCCCATAACCCAGAGATCATGACCTGAGCCTAAATCAAGAGTCAGATACTTAACCGACTGAGCCACCCAGGTGCCCTCAGGGATGGTTTCTTGAAAACAGTTAACATTTAAACTGAGTGATTTGGAGGAGTGGGATTTGGATGACTTAGTTGAAGAAACAATAACAAAACATGAGATGTGTATAGAAAATAGTGTGTAGTTTGTTTTGGCTACTGTGTGTGAATGAATGAATGTAGGGGAAATTTTATTATTTATTTTTAAAAGATTTTATTTATTCATGAGACACAGAGAGAGAGAGAGAGAGAGAGAGAGAGAGAGAGACAGGGACAGGCAGGCAGAGGGAGAAGCAGGCTCCATGCAGGAAGCCTGATGTGGGACTTGATCCCCATCTCCAGGATTACACCCTGGGCTGAAGGCAGGCGCTAAACTGCTGAGCCACCCGGGCTGCCCTCTAGGGGAAATTTTAGATTGAAAAGGTAAATTAAATTTAGGACCAAATTGTGTAGGATCTTGAAAACGTGACTGTTTTGAATTCAGACATTCATTAGTTGAGTGCATTTCTTTTAGTCACTATAGAAGCTAGGTACATATGGTTTGGGGAAAATAAAAGGGAATGAGAAATTTAGACCACGATGAGATTTTATTAAAAAGGGAAATTGGTGGGCATGCAGAATGGTAGAAAGAATATTCATTTTATTAGGAAAAAGGGAATGAAATTTCTAATCCTTGCCCTGCCATGAAGTAGTTATATAATGTCAGGATAGGCCTTTTACATTCTATGTGCATCAGTTTCTCAGTATGTAAAATGAGGTTTGTATAAAAGATCATTAAAGCCATAATGAGATGGTGACTGTGTCTTTTCTTGTCTAAACTAAGATGCTGAAATTGAAAGGAGGTACTATTAATAATTAAGCTCAGTAGCAACTGAATTATATTCTTGCTTCTTATTATGAGTCTACTTTCACCTATTTCAAAACTCAAATTTAAGCTACTGAAAAGAAAAAGAACTAAGACATAAATCATATATGTTTAATGTTGAACCAAGGTAAAAGTAGTATAATCTGAGGAAATATAATCTTTTAAACATTATCTTTAATTAAAGTATAATTGGCACTCGACGTCACATTTGTTTCAGGTGTGTAACGTAGTGATTCCACAAGTTTACGTGTTAATGCTGTGCTCACCACCAGGGTGGCTCCCATCTGTTACCTGCAGTGCTGCTGTAACACCCTTGACTGTATTCCTCGTGCTGGACTTTTGTTCTCGTGACTGACTCATAACCGGAAGCCTGTACCTCCCACTCCCCTTCACGCATTTTGACCATCTACCACCCCCCAGAAATAGAATCATTTTTAATTAAGTATCTGCTTGATGTTACGTACGAGTGGTGATGACTAAAAACGTGCATATGAACATGGAATTGTTTTGAAACGTATATTGTTCAAAATAAAGTCCGTTACTCTCATAGACAAAGCTAAAGACAATTACACGTCACTGTAAGAATACCCTTCAGTAAGTCTGGCATTTAGGGGAAGTAATGAGGTACTTCATTTACACGTGTTTTCTCAACATAATTCTTTAAATGTCTTCAGGGACTGCAGTCTTCAGGGTAGTTTACCTTGTATTAGCTGGTCTTCCGGACTGCTGTGCTTGCTGTTTTAAATACTCTTGTTACAGTTTTTAAGATCTTCCCTTGATGATAGACGCAGTGCTGTAATTTTCTGGCTTTTCATGATGGTTCAATTCGATTATGCAGAGGCATCTTTCCCCCCGGCCGTCCTGTAGAAGTAAGAACTGCCTGAGAGCTTCAACACTATGGATTTTGATAGCCAGATTGTTATTTCAAGCCACTTTCCCATATTTTCTAGTTTTCTCATATTCTAGACAAGAGATTCTCAGGCACTTGATGTACATTCAGATCACTTGGGTATTTTGTTAAAAGGCTAATTCTGATTCAGTAGATCTGTGGGCCTGAGAATCTGCTTTTCTAATAAGCTCCTAAATGGTGTGGAGTTGCTATTCTGTAGACTGCACTCAGGACCAAAGGTTCTAAAAAGTTTACTGGAATTCTGTAAATCTTAGGATACAGGGCATTAAGTTATTACCTGGATTCTTTCAGAATTATCAATAGTTTTAAAAAGAAAACTTAGTACTTCTGTAAATTTAATAATACAGCTGATTGAATAATATTTATCTTTTATATTCACATTTCCCTCTTTCATGTTTACCTGTGTCTTAACTCTAGGTTTGCTTCTTTCTCATTTCTTTTTTTTTTGTTGTTGTGGTTTTTTGCTTTTGTTTAATGTATTATTGTGTTTTGTGGATCTGGTCAGGGAACCGTTACTGTATTTTATGTTTGTATCTACATTTTATTTTGCATGCGTAACGTGGCTTTGCCTGGATGTTCTTTTTGGTAAGTTCCAAATTTATAAAGCATATTGTTTTTTTGTAGTGTAAGTTACAGTGTTTTTCATCTTTTTTTCCCCCTCTCACTTCTAGTAATGTGCTCATGCTCATGAGTTGTTTTTAATTTTTTTTGAAGAGTTCATTTGTATTTTTTCCTAACATTTTCCAACTTTCCTTAATAGTAGTACAGTTTGATACTAATCTGCTTTGATTGGTTTTATAGCCTCACGCTGTCAGTTGCTGATCACTTTAGCAATTGCTGTCTCAAGTATTTTGGTTTTTTAAAAAAGCCTTAGTCATCTAGAGATGTTGTTCTAAGAGCTTGTGCTTCCATATAGTAATCATAAAAGAAGATAGTTTGTAGTAATATTAAATATCTTTGTTCTGAATGAATAATGCATTCTGATTTTGTTTTTACAGCAACAGCTTGCACAGCTACAGAAAGAAAAATCAGAGATTCTGAAAAATCTGGCATTGTACTATTTCACATTTGTAGATGTTATGGAATTTAAGGTAAGTATTTTAATATGTAAAATTTAACATAGAATGATGTTTGTTAATTGTATAAATTGCTTTGTAACTTGTAGATAATAACATTAGAATTCTTAGAACTAAAAATTAAAATGTATTTTATTTGTATGTGTTTTCTAAATTCAGTATTATTTATATAGGTGAAAGATTAAAATCAGCTTTTATTTTTAGGACCATGTTTGTGAATTGCTGAATACTATTGATGTTTGCCAAGTCTTCTTTGATATTGTAAGTATTATTTTCAGAAAAGTTTCCAGTTCTCTTCTGATTTTCTAATAGAACTAAGGAGACTGAATATTTTTCTTTAGAAAAAATCTCCATGACTAGCGTGTGAAATTTTAGCATTGTTAATTTGGCTTATTTTGTAGCATTTTTTTAAGGTAAGAAGTTATAATGTATTCTCTGTTTTTGTTTATTTAATTGTCACTGAGTATGAGTCTTGCACATATTGGGAAATAGTTCTTAATTCTAGTATTTTATTTTAGTAGGTCTTTTAAAAAGTTAAGTGAATAATATTTTTCTCTGTAAAAGACATACTTGATGGGATCTTTCTTAGGTGAGACAATTTCTATATACAGAAAATCAAAGTGAAGAATGTCTCCGGTGACAATTTACTTATTGAATGACTTTTATTACTTATTTATTTAATACTTCTTTTTCTTGCTTAGTGAGATTGGCTCCATATTCCTTGTTATTCTAGTTTTGTTTATTCTTTTAAACTGTTACCAATTAAGGCAATAACAACTTTTTTTCATCCATAAAATTGTGTCACCAACACAAAACTATTATCTGTAACTTCCAAATTTTAGGTATGTTTTTTGGTGAAAGGAATTAGAATTTTAGAAATGGGAATAAAATAAATAACTATAGATTGGATTTCAGTAGCTGCTGTGAAGATTTTTGTGCCTTTAAAAGTTAGCAAAATAAGGAGTTAAACTTGATTTTTGTTTTCTAGACTGTAAACTTTGATTTAACAAAGAACTACTTAGATTTGATCATAACCTATACGACACTAATGATACTGCTGTCTCGAATTGAAGAAAGGAAGGCAATCATTGGATTATACAACTATGCTCACGAAATGACCCATGGAGCAAGGTAGACCTCCATTATACAAATCTTTGTGAAGTTCTTAGTTTGATGGCTAACAACTCACTGATATTTGATATGTCTGTTTTAAGTGACCGAGAATATCCGCGCCTTGGTCAGATGATTGTGGATTATGAAAACCCTTTAAAGAAGATGATGGAAGAATTTGTACCCCACAGCAAGGTAGGACCTGGTTTTTAAATGTGCATGTGAGATACAGGGTAATGAGATTGAGCTCCACATCAGGTTCCATGCTGAGCATGGAGCCTGCTTAAGATTCTCTCCCATTCTCTGCCTCCTGCGCCCCCACCCCCCACTGCCCACCCATGCACACTTGCTCTCTCTCTTTCTCTCTCTCAAAGAATGAATGAATAAAGAAATAAATAGGCATATGAGATGACATAAGGGTGAATAGAGTTAACAAACTTCTTTTATGAAAAACATTAAAATGGGATATGAATAGTAGGCAGGCATGGTTTTATCTAATTGTGAACTGGAGCACTCATTAGTTAGATTCCAAATAGTATATGGAGACTCAGGGATCATTCATTATAGTTTTCACATTTGGTATTGGGTATAGAGGTAGTGAAATTTAGTATTTGAGAATGTCTACTCTGATACCAGACTATCTTGATACTAATCCCAATGCTGCCGATTATTAAGTATGTAATATTGGGAAAGTTACTTAACTGTTTTCATTGTATCTCACTTTTCTTATCCGTAAAAATGGAGTAATGGTACTTGCCTCATGGTTGTTAGGATGTTTCAATGAGTTACTTCATAAAAAGTGTTTGGATACATAGTATTTGATAAATTTTAGCTATATTAATTCGTAAAGCCTTTTAATGAGGAAAAAATGACGAGTTTTGTGAAAATACTTGGGAATGTCTGTCTTTTACAATACATTGAAAAAATTTCTGTTCGAAGGAGTCTTGCCATTATGGCTTCTCTGCAGTTAAGGCTGATTCAGTGTACGTAAGCACATGAAGGAAATGTATAGGTATCTCATAAATCCTCATTATAGGTAAGGAAGTTGAGCGCTGGAGAACTGACACAATTAGGCATTTGGCAGTAATGGCAAAACCAGAGCAAAAGCCAAGATTTCAGAACCTTAGTTCATTCTTTTTGAATGATGAGAATTAGACATTTTAATAATACACTATTTTGTATGCATCTGTTAACGCCAAAATTTTCCTTTAGTTTTCTTACCTCTGAAAATTCTGAAGGTGCATTTGCAGTTTAATTTTTGCATAGCTGTATTATAGCCACAAATTTATATATCTAATGTTTTGAAGTTAGTTGGATCATTAGTTACAAGCTAATAGATGGCATCAGATTTGAAGTAAAAATCATCCTTATAGATGGAAGTGTCAGGATTCCTCAGAGTGTTGATGAGCACATCATAGTCATCTGTCTCTGATTTTAGTCATCTGTCTCTTTTTCCTCACCTTGAACTAGCTTCCCTACTTCTCCCTTGTTTTTTCTCTGGATCTGTGTCTGACTTCTTGCCAATCATGTCTGACCTTTTTTTTATTTATCCACTTCAAATTTGTTTTTTTTTTCCCACTTAGGTGATAAAAATTTCCTTAAAGGCTTAAGGGTTGGATCTCTCTTTTTTTTTTTTTAATTTTTATTTATTTATGATAGTCACACACAGAGAGAGAGAGAGACAGGCAGAGACACAGGCAGAGGGAGAAGCAGGCTCCATGCACCGGGAGCCCGACGTGGGATTCGATTCCGGGTCTCCAGGATCGCGCCCTGGGCCAAAGGCAGGCATTAAACCACTGCGCCACCCAGGGATTGGGATCTCTTTTTAAAGAGATTGGATTGGATCTCTTTTTAAATAAACTCTCCATACTCATTCACATATACTAGGCTATTAAATTGCTTGAGGACAATCATACAGTTGGATTAGACCATTTATTTCCTTATTATGATTTTTTCTGATGTACGATGATATTCCAGGTTTTTTGTTTTAAGATTTTCTTTTTCTTCTTTTTGAGAGTGTGAGTGGGGGAAGAGCAAAGGGAGAGGGAGAAAGAAAAATCTCAAACAGACTGCACTGAGTGCAGAGCCTGATAGAGGGCTCAAGCCCATGGCCCTGTGATCATGAACTGAGCTGAAATCAAGAGTCAGATGCTTAACCAACTGAGCCACCTAGGCATCCTAGTATCCCAAGTTTTAGTGGAAAGTCTATCTTGTATTTGCTAGAATTTGTTAAAATTAATTTAGTTTAAAAAATATCATTTGATAGAGCATAATAAAAATACAGATTTCTAGAGTCTACTCTCAGAGGTTCTAGTTTACTAAGCTATAGTAAACTATATAACTATATAACTTTCTGTTTCCTGAACAAATCCCATGATAGTTCATGGGCAGCCAGATTAAAGAATCACTCTTATACAGAAGTTTTAGGAAGCAGAGATGAGTACCAAAGCACAGTTAAAAGCAAACAAGAAGCAGATGAGAAGAAACATTGAGTATCTTGATGATAAAGCTGTAGTTAACAAACCAAGAGGCAGAAAGAAGTTAAGTAATTTGTTAAGATAGAGTACATTTTTTTATAAGGCATTCTTTGGAGAAATATGAAATAAGTTGGGCTCTCTTAACACTTAGTCATATAACCCTAATGTTCTGTTATTTCAGTGAAAATTATCAGAGTACAAAAGAATGACACTAGGTTTCCTACCCCTTTTGAAATAAGTATCTCAAGATTGCCAAACATTTTAACTTCTAAGGAAGTAACATGATTTCCTGAGTTAAGCTCTTGCCCAGGAATGCAGAATCTATTTTGCTTTTATGAAGTTAAAAAAAAAATTCTAAAGGAGATTGCCAGACCCTCTCAAATATTTTACGGAGCATAGTTGTGATTAGGCTTTGTTGTTTTAGGATGGTACAGTTTTAGAAACACACAGCAGTTGTAGCTGAAATTTAAATGAGAAAGGAAAATGTTATTCCTCAACTTCCTTTTTTCCTATTTTAGTCTCTTTCAGATGCACTGATTTCTCTTCAGATGGTGTATCCTCGAAGGAATCTTTCAGCTGACCAGTGGAGAAATGCCCAATTATTGAGTCTCATCAGTGCACCTAGTACAATGCTTAATCCTGCACAGTCTGACACTGTATGGTTCTATTTTTCCCTTTTCAAATGAAAATAGTAAAGTTGATTTTTAAAATAACATAAGTTTTACAGTATTGTTGCAGTTTTTCTTCTAATTGATATTAGCTCATCAGTGAAATTTGCTAAATGTTCATTAAGTCCTACTGTTGAGTTTTATTTCTAAATTCTGATGCTGAGTTAATACAATTAGTGTAAGTATTTTCTTACACTAATTTAAATGTTTTGTTCTGTTATGGTAGAAAATTTGGAAAAAGCAGAAAGTTTTAAAGAAAAAAAAAAAAATCTCAATCTTCACCAACCCGAGAAAATCATTACTAATTCTTTCACAAAGTTGACCCTTGAACAACACAAGTTTGAAGTGTGTGGGTCTACTTACATTTGGGTTTTTTCTTTTTCATAAATACCGTATTTTCTCTTCCTTAAGATTTTCTTAATAACATTTTCTTTTCTGTAGCTTAATTTACTGTAAGAGTACATTATATAATGTGTATTAACATGCAAAATATATGTTAATTGACTTTGTGTTATTGGTAGGGCTTCTGGTCAATAGTAGGCCATTAGTAGATACGTCTTTGGGAGTCAGAAGTTCTGTGTGAATTTTCAGCTGCGCAGGGAGGGGGTTTTGGCACTCCTAACCCTCGTGTTGTTTAATCTTTTCCCTGTGAACAAAGATGTTCTGCAGGTGGAGAGTACACACATAATTACTGATTTGGGTGAGACAGTGAACATCTATGTACATTAATCTTTTTTAACTTGATTAAAATATTATCTTTTGGAATACTGCAAACTCTGAAATAGGAAATTTGGAAGTTGTCATTTACCAAATTGAAGACAAGCAGGAGTATTAATTTAAGGGAGGTTTCAGGGAGTGTAAATATGAAAGGGGCACAGCTCTTATTGTCCTTTATAACTGCACATTTAAATATAAGTTATAAAACTATTATCTAGCTTTTCAAATATGTCATGGTGGTATTTGAGCCAACTATTGAGTAGTAAGAATTTTTAGGAGGAAAAAAAGGAGTGTAACTCGGTATAGGATTTGTGTTTTTAGAAATTCTTTTAATCACAGATTTTTTTTTTTTTTTTTTGTATCTTCTCTTTTTAAGATGCCTTGTGAATATCTTTCTTTGGATGCAATGGAAAAATGGATAATCTGTAAGTAAAATTAGTTTTGTAATTACCCCTCAGGTTTTAAGTTTTTAGAGAAAAATAACAGGTAACATGGATTACTTCTATGCTAAGCACTGTCCTGCGCCTTCTCTCTGCGTTACTTCATTCAGTTCTTTTATGACCCTGTCAAGATAGATCGTTTCTTTTATAGATAAGGAATCTAAAGCTTAATTCACATACGTGATAAGCGATAAAGGCAAAATAAGAACCCAGGCTAATGCCAGGGCTCATGGTGTATTATGTTGCCTCTCAGTATAGCTGTCAAAACTACATTTTTATTTTGTTTTTAAGGATTTTAAAAAATATTTTGTTTATTCACTTAATGTTTTTGGTTTTGATTTACTTCAGTACATATAATAGCGGTTCATGGTTGGCAGTTAGATGCATGGAGGATAAAATTTCTTGTGCTCCTGAAAAGTTCACAGATTTTCGGGGAAATAGACATGGTGACACACAGATAAAATAGAGAATGAGAATTGCTATAATACAGCTGCTTGTATCACCCCCCGGTCCAGTGGCAGAGGGGAATGATTTTAAGCAGTTTGTGTTTTTTACTTTCTCTAGTTCTTGTTTCTTGATTTTTTCACTGTTAGGCAGTATTTGTTGATTTTTTTATTATGCCTCAAATTATAGTGAAGGATCAGGTTTTTTTTTAAACAAATTTTTAGATTGATACTTACATAAAATATGAATGACTAAACTAATAACTGAAAGTGAATTACTAAAGTTACCAGAAATAAAGTAATAAAGATACAAAAGAAAAGCTCACATTTTTAGGGGTGGCTCAGTGGTTGAGCATCTGCCTTCAGTTTGGGTTGTGATCCCGGGGTCCTAGGATCCAGTCCCACATCAGGCTCCCTGCATGGAGCTTGCTTCTCCCTCTTCCTGTGTTGTGTCTCTGCTTCTCTCTCTGTGTCTCTCATGAGTAAATAAATAGAATCTTTAAAAAAATCCACATTTTTTTTTTAAAGGTATTTTTTTTTAAAATTTTTATTTATTTATGATAGTCACACAGGGAGAGAGAAAGGCAGAGACATAGGCAGAGGGAGAAGCAGGCTCCAAGCACTGGGAGCCCGACATGGGATTCGATCCTGGGTCTCCAGGATCGCGCCCTGGGCCAAAGGCAGGCACCAAACCGCTGCGCCACCCAGGGATCCCAAAATCCACATTTTTAATTACTAGATTGGTCTAATAGATTGTTACTAGATTTCTACTATAAATGTCAAATTTTTATGAAAATTTCTAAATACTCGTTTTCTTTACTTAATCTCAGTATGCCCTGTCATTTTGAATAGCACTGTTTTTATTATGAAAGAAAAGTAATTTAGGACATACTCCCTATCCTTAGCCTTTTTTTTAAAAAAAAATAAGGTTTTCCTTCTTTCTTTCTTTCTTTCTTTCTTTCTTTCTTTCTTTCTTTCTTTCTTTCTGAGTGTGCACACACGAGTGGCGGGGTGGGGCAGGGGGAGAGAGAGAGAGAATCTCAAACAGAGGGACTCAGTGTGAAACCTGTCATGAGACTTGATCCCACCACCCTGAGATAATGACTTGAGCCAAAATCAAGAGTTGGATGCTTAACCATCCAGGTGCCCCTCCTTAGTCATTTTTATTAATTATATTTTTCACATTGATCATTTTTTTGATACTTATATTTTCTTCCATTATGATAATTAAGATTTTCATTCTTTGCCTCTTGGTTGATTCAAAAGACAGCTTTCAAAGTGTTGATTTTGCTTAAATGTATCCTGATCCCTGATTGTTCATGTTTATGGAAGTATGGTTGTAGAACAGAGGTGATTAGTAGAATTAGGTGGCATGGGTGACTTCTAGAATTAATAGCACTAGTTCCCCCAGGCTATACAGGAATGCTGATTTCAAGGCTCTGTACGATGGGCAGGGATGTGGGTCAGAAGGCAGGCTACACAGGGTCATATATAAGGCAGATAGATTTGGTATGATAACAGTTGCTGAAGTATGGAAAGTGTTAACTCTGAGCTTTGCTGAGCCTTGAGTAGAGTTAACAGAGGTTAAGAATTACCTCCAACTCAGTGCTTTTTTGACCCTGATATTCATAGTAGGACTTTTTCTGTAGAAGATAGTCTACTTTCTTTAGCACTTTGCTTTAGATTAGTTCAAAGTGTGGTCCCTGGGTCAGCAGCATCACCTAGGAGCTTGTTAGATACACAGAATCTTGATGTCGGCCTAGACCTACCAACATAGACTGTAAATGGATCGTGGCAGTGTGATTTAATAAGCCTTTCCAGTGCTGATACAAGCTAAAGTTTGAGGATCACAGGTCTAGATTGTAACCTGGGGCCAAGAGTTACTGAGAGTCTGGAATGTTGAAGACCCAGCTTTTTGGAATGCAGTTATAAAATAACTTACCCTGTTGTTCTTACTATATTGGTTGCACTCAGAAGGACTCCTTGGAAAAGATTTCTTTTTCATTTCTAGAGTTTTGTGTTACTAATTTCTGTTTCTTTTTAAATTGATAGTTGATTCTTTCTTAAAAGATTTTCTCCAACTTTCTTGTCTAGTATTGGTCTTTTATCTTGTTTTCCAACAATTTTGTGGCTTAAAAAATGAAAAAAATGTTCAGTTCTTTTATTGGGACCTTGGTGGGGAAAGATGGGTAAAATGTGATTTAATAAACTATCCTGGGGCAGCCTGGGTAGCTCAGCGATTTAGCGCTGTCTTCAGCCCAGGGCATGATCCTGGAGACCCGGGATCGAGTCCCACATCAGGCTCCCTGCATGGAGTCTGCTTCTCCCTCTGCCTGTGTCTCTGCCTCTCACTCTCTCTGTTTCTCATGAGTAAATAAGTAAAATCTTAAAAACAAAACAAACAAACAAAAACTATCCTGATCTGGGCAATCTTAATTTACTTTTTTTGATTCTATCATAAACAAATAGATACACTAAATTCAGAGGTAATCCATATCTTAAAAAATAAAACATGGTAACACATAGTATAACTGCTAATATTTTTAGAGAAATGTTATATTATCAGCAGCAATTTTGTGAATCTAAGTATTCCACAAGGTATAAGACACTAGGTGAAATCTCTTTTTACTCAGGGTTTTAGAGTAAAAAGTCATTATATAAGGAAAGAATCTTTTACAATTTCTCATAAGGATTCTTTAAATTTCCATGCATGTGTTCTCTGTCTTTGGTTGTGTACCAGGTCGTATAATTGGCTTGTGTTTAGGGGTCCTCTTGCATTAAAAATATGTCTACGTAACTTAAAAAGTTAACCTGTGGGGCTGTCCAGGTGGCTCAGGGGTTGAGCGTCTGCCTTTGGCTCAGGGCATGACCCCTGGGTCCCAGGATCGAGTCCCACATCAGGTTCCCTGCAGGGAGCCTGCTTCTCCCTCTGCCTGTGTCTCTGCCTCTCTCTCTCTCTGGGTCTCTCATGAATAAATAAATAAAATCTTTTTTTTTTTTCTTTTAAAGTTAACTTGCTTGTGTAGTAACTCTGTTAAAGGAAGGTTCTTGAGCTAAAAATAAAAAGATAAATGGCAAGTTGTATGTTAATGATTCAGGAGTTTGTTTAAAGGTGGGAGTGACTACTGAGAATCCTAGCGAGATTTCATGGGAAATACGGTTGATTTGTAACTGGCCCAGTATAGTACTTTGTGTATAGCCCGCACTGAGTAGACGTTGAATGAATGACAGTTGAGGTTTTGTGGCCTAGTTCAGAGGGCTAGAGAGAGCACTCACAAACATATATATGATTATACATTTGTGTAGGGTTTCCAAAGTAGATAACAAAAGATGAAAGAGTTACCTGAATTCATATACTAGAGAGCAGCATAGGGTAAATACTTGAGGCTAACTCTAGCTCTAACATGTTAATGATATAACTTTATGTAAGTCCTTGAACCCTCATTTTTTCAACTATGAAAGAAAAAGATACCATCTGTTTTATCTTCTCCGCAGAATCATGTGAGATAATATACGTGGAACTTATTTGGTAAACTATGAATTGCTATGAAAATACGAGATGCCATTACATCTCTTCTGGTGATTTAGAAAAGTAGATTAGCCTTATTTTTCAGTTATTTTAACAGTTGTAACGATTAGCAAGTTATGTGTTAATTAGTAACTTCTGATCTTTTGTTTAAAATATAAAGATTTTATAAATAAATATATTCATTTATTAAAATGACTTATACAACCCAGAAGCAACATTTCCTTTTCTCATCAGTGTGGGTTCAAAGAACTGATTTTGCAGTATACAGAAGATTGAGAGAAACATGTTGCCATCTTTATGTATATGAATTATTGCCTGTCACTTGAAATCCTCAATTTAGTGATTATGTTTATATTTCTGAAATTTTTGAAAGCAACTTTGTAACTGAAAGATTTCAATTTTGGAATACTTTTATATTTGTATTTACTTCTGTTTCTTTAAAGTTGGCTTCATTTTGTGCCATGGGATTCTAAATACTGATGCGACAGCTTTGAACCTTTGGAAGCTAGCTCTTCAAAGTAGCTCTTGCCTCTCTCTCTTTCGGGATGAAGTTTTCCACATTCATAAAGCTGCAGAAGACTTATTTGTAAACATACGAGGGTATGACATTTTCATTTATCTTGTCTTTTATTTTTTTTGGAGAAGGGTAGTGAGCAGATTATTTTTATTGAAGTTTGGTGATAGAGAAGGATCATGTGGTGATCACCTGTACTTTCCTACTGGCCATAGCAAGTTGTTTTTAACAATTGTCCTGTTATGGTAATATTCATAATTTTATAGGTAACTTTGTAGATTAAAGTTTCTAGTGTTTCTGCCTTTTCAAAATTTTCATTCTAGGATAGAGAAGATGTCTCCTCTTTTTCAAATCATGATATGGGTTTAGACATAAGTATTGCTAAAAGCACCATATACATTTTAGAGTTTTGACATTTTTATAAGTGCTATTTAAAATTAAGTATGTGAATCAGTCAAAAGCTCCTCTTTAAATTAATTACAGCAATTATAGAACTCAGACCACTGCACAAGAGAAATCACGGTTCCTTTTAATAAGATGTTCCAAGTGACTCATTTATATTCATTCCCTGTAAAGCAAACAGTTCATACAAATTCGTGTCCTTGAAATTTTTAATGCCTGCATTTCTTTCCACTTGAGGTTCTGTAGCTGTTGTATAGAAGTCAGGCTGAGCTCAGACTTGGTGGCAATTTTGAAATCTTTTGAAATTAGAAGCATCTAAAATATTCTGGGACCCCCTGTACCTGAGAATGTCAAATAATTATGTTTTGTTTTTTAGCTGAGGTAGAAATGAAGTTTACCTAGATTTACTTCATATCCAGTTTGGAAACGTCTTGATGAAATTGATACAAAGCATCTGTTAGTCAATAAAGACTATCAACTTGATAGTCTTGTTTAAGACTATCAACTTAAGCCTCAAATTTTAGTGTAAGAATTACTCTGTGATGTGAATTAAAAGCCTGGACATCATTCCTGACTTGTATTTCCTATATCTATATCTTGAAGAGGTTAATGGAATCTGCTTTTTGTTTCCCTAGTAATTTTGAAGTAAAATTTACAGACAGAAAAATGCATAAATTTTAGGTGTATAACTCAACAACTTTGCATATGAATACTGTTGTTGATTTCCTAGATCAAGATATAGAACATTTCCATTATCCCTAGAAAATTGATTTGCACCCTTCTGGGTCACTGCTGCCACGCTCCATCTCCCATCCATCAATCCCCTTCTCAAGTGACTATTCTGATTTCTGTCAGCATGGGTGTTTCTGACATTCTTAGTCATAAACTGAGGTCTAGTGCCCCGTGTACTTTCCAACTCTTATGTGGCTTTTATTTTAGATGCTAGAGTACCTGCAACTACCCCCTGTCTTTTGGGATATTTTCTAATTGATTTTTCATTTTCTAATTAATTCAGATTGAAAATCCTGAAACTTGTATTGTGTCTTACCATATTGATAACGTCTCTGTGAAATCATATTTATATATAAATTATAAGCATTTAGAACCAGGTGGTCTATATATTGAGCAAGCTTATGTTATTTATGATACACATACGCTTCATGGCATCATGAGACTGTCTTTTTGTTACACTTTTCTTTCCCTTTTTTTTTGTTATGCTTTTCTAATAAATTTACCAGTTAAGAATCTTATTTAAAGTTGGAAATTGTTAATTTTTTATTCAATCATGAGTGATCAATTTAAAATATGACTTAGCAGTAGTTACAAGTCAGATCATTAAGTATAAAAGCTTCTTAATTGTAAAGGACAGTGATTACAGAATTAGTGTATTTTGGACATTTGCTCAAAGAACATATAAATCTTAAGAGTATTTAATTTAGAAGTTGAAGTTTTTGGTATAACTGGTTTTAGCCAGGTTGTCAGGAATATAGTTTTTTTTTTTTTTTTTTTTTTTTTTTTTTTTTAGGAATATAGTTTTTCTTTAACATTATAGGAATTTTCAGTTTTTGTATGTAGTAGTTACGAAAATAACATTTATTAGCACTTATTTTTCAGATGTTACCTTTAAACTTTTTGATGTTGGTGTCCTGTTTTAGTTTAAAGTAGTCATATGCTTTCCCACCCCAGTTTTTTGTACAACAAAACTAGTATGTCTAAACATTCACTAGTGTTGCTGACCTAATATATGTTCTTTCAGAATTTTTTTTAATGAGATAGCATTAAATAGCTTTGTTATTACTTGAGATTTTTTAGAAACCACTATTAATTGCAATGGAAGTATAATTTTAATGTCTTTATGGGGGCTGAATGAGGTGTATTTACTCAAGATCTACATAGTGAAAAAAAAAAAAAAAAAAAAAGATCTACATAGTGAGCTTTATTTTTTTTTTGTTAGATATAATATAATATGAGATCTGTTTTTCTAAGAAGACTTAACTGGTACTGTAAGGGACCGAGAAAGGAGGGAGGTAGATTTCTTCCATGCACTTCTAGTTTGAGGGCTAGTTTTTCTTGTTGCTAATAGTCATTTATAATTGACTTTTAGTATTTGGCTAACTCGTTTTGACTGTTACTGATGAAATTAAGATTAACATGGCTCTAAATTTTTTTTTTGCATGTAGCTATAATAAGCGTATTAATGACATAAGAGAATGCAAAGAGGCAGCTGTGTCACATGCGTAAGTAGTTCAATCTTATCTGTGGAAGTTACAATCAAGAAGAATTCTTTTCTTAAAGCATAATTTTGTTCAATGATTGCAGACTTTTGGTATGCAAGATGTGATAGAAATGGGGGACTTTGAATCAATGAAAAATAAATATATATCAGTATCTTGTAAGCTTCAAGTTAGTGCATACATACAGTCCTTAAGTATTTTTGAGGTATTAATAAAAATACTCTAGGAAGTACCTTACAGAGCCTTTATTTTAGGTGTCACTCAAGTCTTTTACTATTACCATGCTTTTGTGTCAATACTTTGCAAGTTGTGATGATTTTTGTACTATTTCATGAAAATTGACATCTTTACACTCCCCTCAATAGTATTTACTTTTCAAAATATGGCTTTCCTGAATTGTGGTAAATATTTTACATTAGTAAGTAGAATAACTTAAAAATTAGCATATTTAAGATCTTTGAGCAACTTCCCAATTTTCTCAGAAATAATTATAAATAACTTGATATTTCAACTTAATTGTTAAATATATGGTATACTTGTGTATATCTTTTCTCTGGTGAGCCTAGGTAGAAGTAATATTTGACCTATCTTATTTCTATAAGCCAGAGAGAAGATAATGCACCTTTGTCATTATAGCACTGCCAGATGTAAAGCCACAAGCAAGAAGTTTTAGAATTTAGGTTTAAGTTAAGGGATGGATGTTGGGAATTTAAACCATCTTTATTCATTGCTGTCAGTGCTATATCATTTCTTCATGCATATTTTTTTACTTGAATGAAATGCTTATATGATTAACAAGTTATTTTCTAGTACAAATAACATACTTTGGAGTGTGTTAGAATTCCTTTCTTAACATACAGAAATACAAATGTTTTTCACTTCTTCATGGGATACACCCTGTTTTAAGCACATATATGGTGTCATAGCTATCTTTTATGAAACTCTTTTAAAGGTAAGGCATTTCCCCCCCTTTATTATTATAAAGTAATCATAAACAGTAAGCAGTAGTAATTTTTCATAGGAATTCCTCATTACCATGTGCCAGGCATACTACTTTATAGACCTTTTCTCTCTGTATTAATAACACCGCAGGCTCCTTGCAACAACTCTGTGTAGTAAAATAGTCCAAATAACCTTGCCCTTTTTCGTCTTAGAAATCGTACTGGATGACTTTGTTATCGTTAGATTAAAAAAGTGCTTGTCATTGGAATTAACCTAACATTGTAAAAGTACTATGTATCAGCCATTATGAAAGATGTATCCTTTGAGGCAGGTATCATCATCCCTTTTTTATAGATGAGAGGCTGGAACTAGAAGTATCTGTGTCTTCTAAAACTAACCTGCTGTGTCCCAGCCAAATTTCTGGTATTCTGTATTCTTTATACTTGCTGTTTTGGCATATATACATAGTGTGTGAGTGTGTGTATGTGTGTGTGTGTGTTGAGGACTGCCTTTTTTTTAAACCTATCACAATCTTAAAATTAAAACTTAAATTGGGACAGTGTATGTCTTGCATAGTGTGATGAAGAGTTGGAATACTTAGGATATTCTGTGATTTTTTTTCCATGTTAATATGTAAGAGTAATTATTTTTTAAAATTTTGTATTTTAAAAATACCTAGTAATGAATATTTATAATTATCTCTTCCCTTCCTCATCTTTCTGCTTTTGAACAAGAGTGCCAAATGATCTCATCCTAATATCTTTATTGTATATAGCTCTTTAAAGGGTCTCACATATTTAACAGGAATGTACTTAGGAAACTAGGATATACATAATCAGATATTACCTTGTGTTCATTGATTTTTGTGTGTGTGTGTGTGGGGATGACAGAAACTATATAGTAGAGCATTGCTTGCTTTCAAGGATTTCACAGTTCAGTTTATGAAGTGCTATGCTAAATGTTATTAAATTTATGGAAATTATTTAGAAACAGACATCTGGATTTTGGGAAATGCTTCTTGAAGGATTGGTCTTAAAGTTTGAGTAGGATTTTGATAGGTGGAGAGTAACAGAATAAACATGGTTATAAAAACAATGCAAGAAAGGTGAGGATAAACATAAGATTGGAAAGTCATTTAATGAGATGACATACCATAGAAGATATTTGTAGGGCTTCTGCTTTCTAAAAAAATCTTTGGAAATTGACCTGAAATGATAAGTCATTTAATAGCCAGTAATGATTTTAGTGGAAACAGATAAATTATAATGATGTCTTTCCCTATAGTGGTTCAATGCACAGAGAAAGACGCAAATTTTTAAGGTCTGCGCTGAAAGAATTGGCTACTGTCCTCTCTGATCAACCTGGCTTGCTAGGTCCTAAGGTAATTAATTTAATTCTTATTTTAATTATAGGTATGCCTTCTTAAAATGAAAAACTCATTGTGAAGTTTTACTAAAATTTGTTTTAATTCTTATCTCAACTATTGGTGTACCATATTAAAATTTAAAAATACTCTATGGGAAGTTGTGCTAAAATTTGAAGTCTTACTAAAACTGAGAATGAATTGACACTCACATATCACACTTCTTTGCGTTTTTCTCACTTCTTCCTTACATGTATACTTTCCCAAGTTTTCTTCTGTTTTCATTTTTGTTTATTGAACTTGATTTTATTAGCTTTTGCCAGTGACTTTGCTTACAGAAAGATTATGAGTAAGGTTTTGTTTATAATCTTGGCATGAGAATAAGCAATGTTGTTTATTTTTTTAATTAGGCACTTTTTGTTTTTATGGCATTATCCTTTGCCCGTGATGAAATTATCTGGCTACTTCGTCATGCAGATAACATGCCAAAGAAGAGTGCAGATGACTTTATAGACAAGTAAGTTAGCGACATTTAAAAAGTTATTTTTTGAATATTTTGATATATGGAATGTGGAATTTGAAAACGTGGAGTTAAATTATTTTGAAAAATCTTTTTTAGGGCTTTTCATATTTCATAGTAAAGTAATATTTGTAATATATCATTAGATGATACAAATTATAATGCAAAGTCAACTGTAGCTTAATATTAGGGCTTTTAATGTTTCCTTTCCAATACCCTAGGTATAAAGTAAAGTTCTTACTTGTTTTCTTGCTATAACCAGTAATATTTCTTTTGGAATTCAGTTTTTAAAATGATTAACCACACAAAAATTTAAATAAGAATCCTTATGAAGTAGAGTTGTACCAAGTGTGTTATTTGAAATGTCTATCTTTTTAGTCTACAGTCTTTCAATAAGAGTTAGATAAATGAAGCAGAGAAGTAAGAGCATATATAAAAATCTTATTTCTTCCCAATCCTCTAATCGTCTTTTATTTGTGATATTTTTTTTAATGATGTAATTTTTGAGATACCCTAATTTTATTTTCATTTTGGGTGGTCCTTTGTTAATTTTTTAGTTATAGCTGTTTTGCTGTTTTTTTAATTTTACTTTCCATCATAGGAGATATCTTTAAAAAGTAGTTCACATAAGATGATATTTAGCAGTGCTTTTTCTAAGAAAAGGCATTTTATGTGTTCCTTGAGATTGATGAATTTATTTTTTGTGTACTTCTCTTGAATTTTTTTTTAAAAGGCACATTGCTGAATTAATATTTTACATGGAAGAGCTTAGAGCACATGTAAGGAAATACGGACCTGTAATGCAGAGGTATTATGTACAGTACCTTTCTGGCTTTGATGCTGTTGTTCTCAATGAACTTGTGCAGGTAAAAACTGTCTCATGCTGTTCTCCCTCTTATTCCTTCCTTCCCTCCTTTCTAGTAACTAATTTGCTTGCTCAAAATAATTTAGTGTCAGGTGGTGGAGATACAAATATAAGTAAGTCATTGTCATATCTTGTCAAGGAGATATGTAATAGGTGTTATGCTTAAGTGTGTACAAAGCTCAGAGTGAACACAATGCAGGGAATAATTCTTTACTGTGGGGGTGGAGGTATACAGTGGCAAAATTTTAGAAGGCCTTGCAAAAAGATTTACTAACAGAATCCCTCTGGCTCAGTGTGGATGATGGATTTGCTGGGGGCCAAAGGAGGAGGCAGAGAGGTCAGAAGAGAGCTGATGAGAGCCTGAACTTGGTCGGCGGCTATGGCAATAAAGATGAGATGATGGAGACATTATAATTGGTAACCAAGTTTTAGAGGAAAAATAGAATATAAATCTTTTGGCATAGTGTGTTAGTAAATGACCAGATTTAAAAAAAAAAAAAAAGAATCATCTAGTTGTCCTGATTTTATTTTATTTTCAATTTGGACTTCCTCTATGGATTTTTAGTCTTACTTTTGTCTCCATAATTTCTTTATTCAGTCTTTTTCATCTTAATATAAATTTGTTTTACTTTTATTCCAAATAAGCTAACTGTAAGGAAAATTTTTTTTCACTTCATTTTATAAAAATAAAGATGTCTAAAGAGTGTCATAAGCTAACACAGTATAAAGAACAGCATGAATTCTCTTTATAAGACTATTCTGAAATTACTCATTTTCCGGGCAGCCCAGGTGGCTCAGTGGTTTAGTGCCGCCTTCAGCTCAGGGCATGATCCCAGAGACTCAGGATCGAGTCCCACGTCGGGCTCCCTGCATGGAGCCTGCTTCTCCCTCTGCCTGTGTCTCTGCCTCTCTCTCTCCCTTTCTGTATCTCTCATAAATAAATAAAATCTTAAAAAAAAAATTACTCATTTTCCAATGAAATAACCATACTTTGAAATACTGATTTTTTTTCAAACCTACCTAAAAATGCACATAAGAAAAGAAAAAATTGTAAATTGTTTATCTTGGAACATACACACCTTATAGTTTGGTATCCTGAACTGGTGTATTTCTTCCTTTATCCACTAGATGGAGCTCAGATGCTTCTTGTCTAGAATGTCCATTAAAAAAAGGAAATGGAAGAGCTGATTTTATCCCTAAAATGTTACTGTTTTCTGTACTTTTATTTAAATAGTTGTCACTTACCAGATAAAGGAGAGGCTTTTGTGCTATCACAATTTAAAAAATAAACCAGACTCCTGCTTTCATGTCATTTTGAAACTTGCTGAAGTTGGATATTAATTAATACATTTCAGATTTATGTTATATAATATTAAATTTTTTAAGTCATTCCATCTCTTTAGGTATCTTTTACATCAGTTGTGTTTTAACAATACTAGGAAAAATAATGTTTTATTTTTTTCTGGAATTACAGTCACATTACCAATAATAATACTAATACTAATTATTATCAGATCTGTTGATGATGTATTTTACTATATCTATACAACAATTCTCTGGGGGTAGGTATTGTTACCATTTGTTGGGGAAAAAAGACTTTGTATGACTTGCTCAGTATCATACAGTTCATAAGTAATAGAACCAGTATTTGAGCATAGGCTTTATTAACTCCATAGCCCGAGCTTCTTATACCCTTTTTGGTTGTAAGGTACATGCATGGTGTTTTTACCCATTTACTAGGATTTAAATTTAGAACTAAGATTAATTTGTTAATATAGTTCATTGTAATAGGTGTTAAATTTTTTTGTTGTGGTAAAATAAGTATCATATGCAAATTTTTATGTTAACTATTTTTAAGTGTACAGTATAGTGAAATTATGCACATATTGTATAGGTTTTAGAAAATTATGCTGTTTGTGAGCTAAGTATCTACTTTTTGAAAAAATATTATTCAGCATGCACTTCAGGTGCAGTTTATAAGGTATTCATTTTTTTAGCTGGCTTGAGAGGGATTTTTTGGTCTTTTGATGAAGTATAATTTATACACAATAAAAGTCACTTGTTCTCAGTATACCATTTCAATTTTGACAACTGTGTACATTCATGTTACTACCACTGCAGTCAAGACCTAGAAAGTTTCCAACACTTAACAGTTTTCTTGTGTCCTTTTTTTTTTTTTTTTTCTTGTGTACTTTTGTAATTGATTCATTCTCTAACCCTGGGCAACCATTGATCTGCTTTTGATCTGCTTTTTGTCACTTTTACCTTAAAAAAAATTTTTTTTTCATATAAATGCTATCATATGCTATATAATCTATTGTTTGTGATTTATTTGAATTAGCATAGTGTTTTTGAGATTGATCCATATTAATGTATGTATCAACATTTCATTCCTGTTTCAGGCTGAAAAATATTCCATAATATGGCCATACCAGCTTGTTTATCCATCCACCAAATTGACGGACCTATGAATTGTTTCCTGAGTTAGATGTTTTTAACATTGTTCTTTGTTTCTTTTTTCAGAATCTTTCTGTTTGCCCTGAAGATGAATCAATCATCATGTCCTCTTTTGTTAACACTATGACTTCCTTGAGTGTAAAACAAGGTAAGTCTTCCAAATAAAAGCATATTTTCTTCTGATTAGGTTTTCAAATGTGATTATTAAGGAGGGGATTTAACAGTTAATTTTTATATACTTATTTTTGGACACATTTAATTTGTTCTCTCTGAAGCAAAAGTTGCCAAAGTGTGTGTGTCATAATGTTTATCAAAATAATGAGGGGACGCCTGGATGGCTCAGCAGTTGAGTGTCTACCTCCTCGGGTCCTGGGATCCAGTCCCACATCGGGCTCCTGTGAGGAGCCTGCTTCTCCCTCTGCCTGAGTCTCTGCCTCTCTCTGTGTCTCTCATGAATTAATAAATAAAGTCTTAAAAAAAATGAGAATTATAGCTTGAAATATCTTATTTTTCAGCAGGGAGAAAGAAGGTATTTTGTAATTAAAAAAACAAAGCATAACGAAGTGTATATACAGCCCAAGCATCAGCTATGACAATATTTGGTACCACTGATAAAATGTTTTAAAAAGTGGTAGGCATATACATATTATCCTATTTAATTCACATAAGTTTTTTTTTTTTTTTAAAGATTTTATTTATTTATTCATGATAGTCACACAGAGAGAGAGAGAGAGAGGCAGAGACACAGGAGGAGGGATAAGCAGGCTCCATGCCAGGAGCCTGATGCGGGACTTGATCCCGGGACTCCAGGATCGCGCCCTGGGCCAAAGGGAGGCGCTAAACCGCTGAGCCACCCAGGGATCCCGAGTAATAAATTTTAATCGGTCTTTATCACACTTAAAAATAGAGAAACTATTGTAAAGTTGCCTGGTGATACTTGGTTTATAGTTACTTGGAGGAGCTTCACCATGCTCTGCAAAAGCCTCTGTTAACAGGACTTCTCAAGCTCTGTTCTAGCTTCTTCAAAATTGGCATTTAGAGTTTAGGGCAGAAGTCTGTACTTTACACTTCTCCTAGCATATAACTCCCTCCTTATATCAACATCTTTATAGGATTTGAGAATGACTTCAGTGTCTTAGTGATTAAATTATTTTTGTTTTTTTTTTTAAGTGTGCTGTGTAATGGTGTTTAGTGTATTCACATAGTTGTGCAACCAGTCCCCAGAACTTTTCGTCTTGAAAACTGCAACTCCATAGCTATTAAAGACAGCTCTTGATTTTTCCCTTGCCCCTGACATCTACCATTCTGCTTTCTGGTTCCAGGGGTTTGACTACTCCAGATGCCTCATAAGTGGGATCATGTAGTATTTGTCTTTTTGTCACTAACTTACTTCACTAGCATAATGTCCTCAAGGTTCAACTACGCTATAGCATGTGCCAGAATTTCCTTCCTTTTTAAGGCTGAATAATGTACCACATTTTGTTCATCTATTCCTCTGTTGATGGACATTTGGGCTGCTTTTGCCTTTTGGCTCTTGTAAATCATACTGCTGTGAGCATGGTGTACAAATACCTCTTTAAGACTCTGGTTTTAATTCTTTTATGTAGATGGCCATACATGGAATTGTCTTAGATCTTAAATTTTAAAACTCTGATTCTGTATCTGTGAAACATTAACTTCCTTTGTAATCTTTTTTCTCTTATTGTAGTTGAAGATGGGGAAGTATTTGATTTCAGAGGAATGAGATTAGATTGGTTTAGATTACAGGTAAGAATAATTAATAATTTTGTCATTCTGTTTTGAGTATTGAATATTTTTGTTAACATGAAAACGTTTAATAAGAAAAAGATTCATTGTTGTGTATGTGTTGAAAAGACTAGTTTTGTGTAACTATAATTTTTTACCTCATAGAAGAAACATTTTTATTAAGGTATCAACATATGAGTTTTCAGGTTTACAACATAATGAGTTTTGTACATATTGCAACATGATCATAATAAGTCTAATTAACATCCATCACCACACATAGTTAGAAATATTTTTTCTTATGATGAGGACTTTTAAGATCTGCTGTCTTAGCAAATTTCAAATATGCAGTACAGTATTCCTGAGACAGTAATCATGCTGTACATGAAATCTCCAGGACTTATTTATCTTATAACTGGAAGTCTATACCTTCAGATTACCTTCACCCATAATGCTCAACTCTGGCTCCCCACCTCTGGCAACCAGCAATCTGTTGTCTGAGAGTTCAGTTTTAGATTTTTGGGGGTTTTGTTATTTTTAAAAATTCCACATGTGAGATCATTTGATCTTTGACTTTCTGTGTCTGACTTACTTCACTTAGCATAATGCCTTCAGGGTCCACCCGTGTTGTTGCGCATGGTGGGATTTGCCCCATTCTTCTGATTAAATAATATTGTGTGTGTGTTTATACATATATGTATTTACAATGCCATTTCTTTTATCTGTTTATCCACCAGTTGCCACTTAGGCTATTTCCATGTCTTGGCTGTTGCAAATAGTGCTGCAGTGAACATGGGTTTGTAGATAATCTTTTTGAGGTAGTGTTTCATTTCCTTCAGATAAATACCTGGAAATGGAATTATTGGATCATATGGTAGTTTTAATTTTTTGAGGTGTCTCCATACTGTTTTCCATAGTGGCTGCATCCATTTACATTCCCACTAAGTGCATGAGGCTTCCCTTTTCTCCACATTCTTGCCTTGTGTTTTTGATAATAGCTTTTCTAACAGATGTGAGGTGATATGTCATTGTGATTTTGATTTTGATTTCCCTGATGATTAATGATGTTGAGCACCTTTTCATGTGTTTGTTAGCTGTCTGGATATCTTCTTTAGAAAAGAACAAGCAGGCAGCTCACAGGGTGTAGTTTGTTGTCCCGATATAGTGTCATAAGCTTCATTTTTCTGAAATGCAGAAATAAGTGGTAGTAGACTTTAAAAGTTCAGTTTTCATTTAATATATAACTCACATACATAGTTTTTAAGGACTTTTAAATTCAAGCTTAAAATCTTTGTGTATACTATGAATTTAATGATGGGATTTAATTGCCCCTTAAATAGTTCTAGTAATTATGTGGAGACTATGGCCCAGTTTTTTCAATAACTGCATATTTTTAAAATATATTTTTAAAATAATAATATTATGTTCTCATTATAAAATGTCAGAATACCCAGAGGTAAAGTAGGAAATGAAAGTTTGTACTTTTCCCAGTTTCATACCTCAGAAATACTCACTTAATAAGTGGCTTATATCCTTTTAGGTATTCAAACGGTAAGTGGGATTATACTATATATACACATGGCTGTGCAACTTAAATTAATTTTTATTTGTTTAATTATAAAGTAAAAATATAACCAATATATATTGGTGGAAGTCATTTTTAGATCAGCCCAGTCTCAGGAAGGACTCCTAGGAAGAGCATGCTTTTCTGGCAGTCTGCTTAGTTCCCTGAGGTAATTTTGCTCTCAGGTTCTTTTCTTCGAACCTCAAAATACATGGACATTTTTTTCATTCTCGTTCTTTGTTCTGTGGTTGCATACTTTTGGAGATGATTTTATAAAGAAGACCACTAGTATTAAGTAACTTGCCTGAAGTTGCAGAGTTGGTTAGTGGGAAATCAGGGAAGAACACTTAACACCACTACCCCAAAATAATAAGTGTGTATGTATAAAAGATTTTTTTCTTCCTATTAAAAATAAAGTTTAGAAATGAACATTTCTTTGTTTTAACAAGATCTGTGAAACAATATAGAAGTGGAGCATATAAGGTGAAAATAAAAGTGAAATTGCTCTGCCAAAGGATATCCACATTTAGAATTTTGAAAGTCATTCATTGTCAAAAAGCTTGAACTATTTAGTATTTAAGTCTTCTGCTGTCAGTTTGTGAGAGTGCCTAAACCAACATTTGGGTTCAGAAAATTATAGAGATTTAGGTACATCCCAAATTTACCCTTATTAAATACTTTCAGGATTATTAAGCTTACTCATTTGAAGGAATCACTTGATAATTTAGCTGTGTTCAGTCATATGGCAAAATATAAAGCATTTGTATAAGCATTAAGAATGTAGAACTGACAGATCCCTTTGTAAGTATTTTTAATTTTTATGAGTGATTATAAGAATATCACTCTCTCTGATTTTTTCATATGTTGTATTCTTGCTTTTATTAGTTTGCTAAGGCTCCCGTGATAGCATACCAAAGCTGGATGGCTTAAACAATAGAAATTTGTTGTTTTATAGTTATGGAGGCTAGAAGACTGAAATCAAGGTGTCAGCTGGATTGATTCCTTCTGAGGGCTATGAGGGAAAATCTTTTCTATGCTTTTTTCCTAGCTTCTGGTGATTTGCTGGCAATCTTTGATGTTTTTTGGCTTGTAGATGAGTCACTGTCATGGCATTGTCCCTGTCTCTCTTCATATAATCTGTACATATCTCTGTGTCCAAATTTTTCCTCTTATAAGGATACCGGTCTTATTGGATTAGGGCCCACTCTAATGACCTCTTTTTTAACTTGATTACCTCAGTAAAGACGCTGTTTCCAAGTAAGGTCACTTTCTGAGGTACTGGGGACTATGACTTCAACATATTTTTTGTGGATAGAATTTAACCCATAACATTGCTCATAATCGTGACTGGGACATAAAGTCACTCTCTATAACTCTTCATTTTTAGTGACAGAAGGGCAGAGCATACAAGGAAGAAAGCAGTGGGACATACAACTAAGCCAGAGAAGTCTTGTCTGAGCGGGAAAGTGCAACTTGTGAGGCAGTGGTGAGAATCCAGAAGGTTTGCATAGGTGATGAAGAATAGGTCAGCAATGAAGGTTCCATGCCTACTGACTAGACCATAGGATACAGGAGATAAAATATTGAACATTATTTTATAATCTGTAGAGGAGTACAAATCTTGTTTTGAGGATATTATAAATTTGGGTGTGGAGACAGGCATAAAAGATAATGAAAATTAAGTAGCGGTTGAAAGTGTAAAAGATGCTACTTGACAGAGTATGATTATAATTAACTATAGTTTTCTTAGAGGGGAGAAAGCTTTTTTTCATGTTGGAATTGCTAATAACGACTATAGAGAAAGCATCATTTTGCCCAGATCTTGAAAGATGGGTAGAAATTGAATAGGAAAATAGCCTACACAGGAGGAAAGGGCAAGTAAAGAGACTTTTTAGTGTAAAGTATTACTACAAGAGGGAAGAAGCCTTCACAAGAGAGATGACTGATGAGTGATCAAATAGAAGGATAAGAGTTGGGTATGAGCGCGTGGCCCGAGAGGGTGTAGAGTTCTCTAGGTAGCAGTAATTCTTGTAGTGCAGGGCCAGAAGGATAAGGCTTTGGGAGAATTTTGTAATTGTTTTCTGCCTTAACTGGAGTCCTATCCAATTTGATCTTAAGGTCATTGGTCTTTTATACGTCATTTTGATCTTTTTCCTTTTTTCTAATCTTTAAAGCATTCTTTCTCCATGTATTCTCTGTCATTATTTTTCTCCTTCCTACTTCTTGTTCCCCTATGTATTCCAGTAGTGTCTTAAGCATCTTTAGTCATCTATCTTCATTTATCTTCTTTTCTTCTGTCATCAAATTTACTTGGGTTGTTCATATCTTACACTTTTATTTAAACCTTTTTTTTTTAAAAAAAATAACCTATTTCTCCTTTCATTGTTGTCAAGTATTTCAAATAAGTCTTTTACGTTAAATTATCTCATTTTGTCACCATCCATTTCATCTGAAATTGTTTCCACAGTGATATTTTAATTCAGAATTTTTGAAATGAAGGTCAGTTAATGAAAGTCTTTATTAAGCTCATGGCCACAACTGTGTTTCCTCTTTAAACTGTAAAGCTGATTAAAGATAAACTTCTGTTAGACTTAATTTGTAATATATGTCCATGCCGTCAGAATATTGCCCTCATTCTTCATTTATTCAAAAACTATAAAACTCTGTTTTGTCTGTGGTGTTTCTGTGTTAGTAAACAGTAATTATCCATGCTCTGGCCCCTTGTTATTGTAGAGGCTAAGAGTTGATTTTTATCCAGTTTACAAGGAAATAATTGTTTATAGTCTACTATTTCATGGAAACTGGCAGAAGACATGGGGCCCCTGCAGCAGAGACAAAGGACTTAATTATTCACTGCACAGGAAGCATCATGAGCATTAGTGTATATGTATCATTTTTTCCCCTTGCTTCCATGACCCATGGTGGAAGGCCCAGAGGAACCCAGATGAATGGTGGGTACACAGTAGGTTTATGTTGCAGCTAGGGAACACTGAATTTGATGCACCCTCCCTTTTACCAATACAAGCATACTAGCTCTTTGATCCAGAGGTCGAGATGACCTCATTCCTCAAGTTTGGTAGCTGCAAATACAACCTTGAGAAATGGCCTGAGTAATGAGTGCTCTGGGTCTTGCATTCTTGGCATATCCAATGTGTAGGCATACATGAGATCCACGAGGAAGTATTTCCCAAAAGCCAGAACCCTGGCCACGATTCGTAGCTCTTCAGTTGCCCACCATTTCTAGTCATTTCCTGGATGAAACTGTTTTAAACTATACCACCATTGTAGACCAGACCATCATGATCCTGTCTGGATTATTGCCACTCCTGCCTGCTAACAGATCTCTGCCTCCTATTCCCTTTCTGTCCACCTTTCCCCAATTCCCTCCACTGCATAGAATAATCTTTCTAAAACAATAATTGGCCACTGTGCAAAACCTTTAGTTCATGAAAGGGGTCTACAAGATCTGGTGGACTCTCGTCTTATACCACTTTCTCTCTCTCTCTTTTTTTTTTTTTCTTTTTAAGATTATTTATTTATTCATGAGAGACAGAGAGGGAGAGAGAGAGAAGCAGAGACACAGGGGGAGAAGCAGGCTCCCTGCAGGGAGCCCAATGCGGGACTCGATCCCAGGACCCCAGAATCACGCCCTGGGCCAAAGGCAGGTGCTAAACCGCTGAGCCCCCCAGGGATCCCCTCTCTTCTTTTCACTTTAACTGTAGCCATAGTGAACAGTATTTATTCTGTAGACACTCCTCCTATTCTCATTCTGTGCCTTTCTGGAATGCTCACTGTCCATGGACAGATTTCTGCTCTCTGATTTGATACCCTTGTAATAAACACTGTTACAGTGTTTCTTTTCCCATAAAGCTATCCTCATGGTTTTGGTTAAGTTCTGTCACCTTATTGGTCAACCTACATTAATTTTTACTATCTTCAGTTCTTTTCTAGAATCCATCAGTTAGTACAGTGTGTCATATTACCTAGTTTTTAATTATTCAGTATAATCTAAAACCTCAGTGAATCAAAACGTACAGTACTTCCTTTCATCTCTGTGTTTCCCACGTATGTTTTCTTTCAAACTAGATTGAAAATTTCTTTTAGTAGGGTTAACTGATAATTCACTGTTTTATACTTTTGATATTGTAACTTCAGTTCCTTTGGGGTTCAATATGAATGACCCACATATTAGATTTTGTTTTATTGACAGTAATACCTGTTTGTTTATGTAAATAATTTTCTTGATAGGAATTTCAAGTTGGTCACTATTGACAGCTTTAAAAAGGTGATGTTATTGATACAGTGTCAAAATAAACACTAGAAATTTTTCAGTAGTGGGTTTTTTTTTTTCCCCTGTAGAATGTCAAGGCTGAAATATTGGTCTGTTCTTAAACTACTTTTGTTTTTGACTTTCACAGGCATATACTAGTGTTTCTAAGGCTTCACTTAGCCTTGCAGATCACAGAGAACTTGGAAAGATGATGAATACAATAATTTTTCATACAAAAATGGTAGATTCTTTGGTGGAAATGTTGGTGGAAACATCAGATCTCTCCATATTTTGGTATGTGGTAATTTTTTAAAAATCAGAATTTGAAATTTTTAGTATTCAAAGATATCTTTGTTGGTTGTTTTTATGTTAGTGTTGTAGTCCTTGAGCCCATTCAGTAAAAGACTCCTAAGAATAAAAAGAACAGGGGTGTCTAGCTGGCTCAACCAGTAGAACATGTGACTCATGATCTCAATGATAGGGGTTTGAGCCCCATGTTGGATGTAGAGATTACTTAAAAATAAAATCTTCAAAAAAAAAAATAAATAAATGGAATAGTTGGCAACTTGCTAACAAAAAGTCTACAAAGTTAGGGATCTTATGTCTTTTTTTTTTAGTTCTAAGAGTTGTGAATTTATTTTACTTTTTTTGAGGAGGTAAAAAACAGTCACTTTAGATTGCCTCAAGGCCCTCTTTTGCATCATTATATGAAGGAAAAGAAGTTGTGAATCAGGGTCAAATAGAGCAAATGTTGGAAACTAAATGGCAAGTAATTTCGCTCTGCAGTATTAAATTAGACGTTAATATTATGATGATGTGGTGACTACTCCTCCATGGTGCTCTGTTCCTCTCTGCTCTTTTTTTTTTTTTCCTCTGCTCTTATCATAGCCTTTTTAGTTCTTTTCTTCCCTCTCTTTCCCCTTACATAATGTGGTCCTTGAAGGAAGGTCAGGTTTTTGTTTTCTTAGTATCTAACATGGTAGATACTTAATAAATGTTTGAAAGAATAAATGAACCTGATTGTGATCAAACTAATAAACAGTGGGACCAGGATTCATACTCAAGTACTCTGGCTCCTAAGCTGTGCAGTATCAATGCTGTATCTGCTTCTTGGCTTTTTTTCTGTGTATGGAGGCTAATTGGAGTAACCTATTATCCTTTATTTCTACAATGCTGAGATAATCTCAGTGGATACTAATAGTAGTTTCTATGTGTTGAAAGCTATCATTATGAATAGCTTCTCACTGTTTTTCTGTTGTTGTTGTTTTTTTTTTTAGTGTGGGGAGATACCCCCAGTCCACACTGATTGGGCCGTTTGTTAGGATAGCTTTAATTAACAGTATTGCAGAAGAAATCCGGGTCATCAGATAGGGAAGGCATGAGAGGTTTCTTAAGGGAATTCCTGAAACAATGTATCACTGAAACACAATATATCACATGTCAGATTTGTAAGAATTTTAAGATTATTTTTAGAACTGTATACTATTGTCTGACTTGGAAAGAAAAATGGAACATTTTAGGTCTACATATATTTGATCTACAGCAAGGTACCTATTGGTAAAAGAAAGCTGCTGCAATAAAAAATCCTTTTCCCTTTCCTTAGAAGTAAAAATACATTGAGTAATGTTTAAAATTTGTGATTTTCAGTCATATTTAATTAATTTTTACCCATTTTTTTCTTGTCACATTCTTATTTTGTCTACTACATCCAAAATAAAGACATGTTTACTACTTCTGGTTGTCTATTCCAAGATGTACTATATTTTATTGACTCATAGTCTTTTATATTTAATATCTCCTAAATCCAGAAGTAATTTTAAATTGATGGTGCATCATTATTTAATTGACAGTGCTTTTCTTTCTTGGTGGTACATAAAATAGTGGTGTTTCTTAAAATTGATAATGACTTGGCTTTGATAAATCTGGTAGTGTGAGATTTGAATGTCATATGTTCATATGCCATAGATACAGTTTATTTTGTGTTTTTTTATTTTAAAACTTGGTTAATATTATAAAATAATATTTCTTTTATTCTGTAATGATTGTTGGTGTATAAAAGATAGTCTTTGGAGAAATAACTACTCTCTTCTTAAGGGAATAAAGGCTACCAGTTGATAGCTTTCATTCACTTGAATCAAACAAAATTAACTGTATCATAAAATTTTTTACTATAAAATATTCTAATTTTTAATTTGTTTCCTTATATAGTTTTTATAGTCGTGCTTTCGAGAAGATGTTTCAACAGTGTTTGGAGTTACCCTCTCAGTCAAGATACTCCATTGCATTTCCACTACTTTGCACTCATTTTATGAGTTGCACACATGAACTGTGTCCTGAAGAGGTAATTTCAGGGTAGTATTATGATTTATATGGTATGTAGAATACACCAGAGTACACCAAAATGTAGCTGGCTACATTTTGCAAAGTCACAATTACCTAATCTAGTTTCTTACCTAATTTCTCTGTTTGCAGAATCAGAAGAATGTTTCAATAGATTAAAATAGATGTAGCATTTACTTCCACAGATGAATAAATACACATATATATTTTTAAGAACATATTATAAAATCACTTGGGGTTACATTTATTAAATGGATTAAATATTCATATTTATGGTAAAGCTACATACAGTAATTGATTTTGTATGCTTACTTTTCCTCTTAAATTATTATTGGAAAGAATCAAAAATTGAATTACCGATTACTGACTGTAAACATAAAACATGTCAAGGAGGAATTTTACTGATGTTAATATGATAGATATAGTAAACAAAATTAACATTATTAGTATTTGTAAGACATACAGCCACACATAGTTATTGAATATTTTAATTACTTGGTACTTTTATCAATAAAAAGTATCAAAAAAGTATGCAGTATTTCTCCTGATTTTAGAGAAGAAATGTCACTTTGTAAGTGTGATAAGACTATATATTAAAGTTAAGTGGTCTGGTTTTTTATAGTTTAACTTATGTTGAGTCCCTTTACTTAGAACTACAGAGCTTGGAGAAAAGAAACTAACAAATAGCAGTAGCATTATTAATGTCTTTAAGCATTAAGTAACATCTGTTGCAGATTGTATTCCTCAGTGCATTGGAAGGGGACTCTGAGACAGAACTTAGCCTGCAAGAGGTTTAGGAGGAATTGCTTTTAGGAATATTAACTGTGAGGGGATAGCAACGCCAGCAAATTTTAGACTTTTTAGATTTAATAGATTCTTTCCTTGAGCTTTATACCCAAGGTATACTATTAATTTTTTCTTCAGTCATCCTTCCCATTCAATCACCCATGAAGTCTTCTTAATTTTGTCTGGTTTCATTTCTTGAATTCACCCTCTACCCTCAGTTTTGCTTTTGTGACTATTGTAGCTCAAATTTGCAGTACTCTTCACATGTACTCCTGTTTTGTTTTGTTTTTTTTTAAGATTTTATTTATTTATTCATGAGAGACACATACAGAGAGGAGGCAGAGACACAGGCAGAGGGAGAAGCAGGCTCCATGCAGGGAGCCCGATGCGGGACTCCATCCTAGGTCTCCAGGATCACGCCCTGGACTGAAGGTGGCACTAAACCGCTGAGCCACCCGGGCTGCCCCCACATGTACTGCTAAATAGTTTTCCTGCCTTCAGTATTTCTGCCTTTAAGATTATCTAATACAATGCCACCAGAGTCTCTTTCCTTCTGGGAGAATCCTCAGTGGTTGTCTGTTGCATATGGAGAAAGTAAACATTTCTCACCAAAGCACTTAGATCTTCAGCAATTTGGACTCTCATTCTTTTTTTCTCTTAAAAAAAACTGTAATTAGGGGCACCTGGGTGACTCAGTAGTTGAGTGGTTGCATTTGGCTCAGGGCGTGATTCTGGGGTCCTAGGATCGAGTCCCACAGTGGGCTCCCTTCTGGGAGCCTGCTTCTCCCTCTGCCTGTGTCTCTCATAAATAAATAAAATCTTTAAAAACAAAAACCTTATAATTAAAAATATATGTATATACATATATTTAATATATGTGATATATATATATATCACATAAAACTTTTCCATTTAAATTATTTTTAAATGTTTAGTCAGTGGCATTAATTACTTTCACAGTGTTGTACAGCCACCACCACTATCCATTTCCAAAATGTTTGTCACCCGAAGGATAAACTTTGTAATCATTAAGTTGAACTTCTCATCCCTCCAACTCTTGGTATATCCTCTAGTCTATTTTCTGTCTCTAAGAATTTGCCTATTCTAGGTAGTTGATATAGGTGGAACCATGCAGTATATGTCTTTTTGTGTCTGGCTTATTTCAGTTAGCATATTGCTGATGTTGCCTGGGTCTTTATCTCCACTCCAGACCTTTACTGAAAGATCTCCATTTTCTGGATCAGGTATTTTTAGCCATCTGACATGTAGCATGTCCAGAATAGAACTTGATTCTCCACGTTACTCAGTCATCATCCTTTGAAGCCTTTTCTGCCTTTGGCTTCATATATATCCAAACTTATCCAAACTCCTCCCTCTTTTCATCCTTGTCAAAGCCACATCTTTTTTCTTGGATTATTGTTGTAGTCTCCTAAATGGTCTCCACTTCTGACATTGTTTTCCTAAAATCTTTCTCAGCACTGTAGCCCGAGGCTGAGGCAGATCATGGAGAGACTTTGTGATATTAAGAGACTATTTGTTCTGTTTTTCACCCAGTCTCAGCATTTCTGAGCCATTGAAGGGGAGTAGTGATATCAGATTTGTATTTTAAATAAGTCTAGTAAGTTTGAAGAAATGCTAGTTCAGTGGTCTTTTTTCGGAATTAAGTGATAGCAAGGGATATGTTTCATCTTCCAGGAGTCAGAATTTGGTTACATAAAACCTTAAATGTTTACTATTTGAAATCTTTCCTTATGTAAACCAATATTTAATTGTATCTGTCCTGGAGGTTCCTTTTGGTTTGGTTTCCTATTAAAATTTTCAGTGGTGCTTAGAATAAAATACATTAAGGTATCATGATAGATCTAGGAACTGTTACTTTAGGTATTGAAGTATTTTTATATTCTTGTATATTGCATTTGTTTTAGCACATAGAAATACCAAATGTAAACTCTCGGTATATTTGTTATGTAATTACGGAAGATTTGGTAAGGTAAACTTTCAAAAATTTATCTCTTTGTAAAGTATTGCAAAAGTGTAATACAAAATTTTATTGCATTATATACTCAACATTCTAGTTACCATTGACAAGAAAAACCTATTAAATTATTATGGCACCCACCAAAACTAAAAAGATCAGATTCCTATAGAGAAAGATGGATGGATTTAAGTGAGTGTGTGGCGTGCTCTCTCTCTCTCTCTCTCTCTCTATATATATATATAAAATCTCCTTAAAATTAAACATAATATAAAAATAATAATTCTTTTTTTCCGCTGTTGTGTTCAGAAAATGCATGGTCAGCTTTTTATCTCTTCTGGGTTGGGGAGTTTGATTTTAGCAAGTTGAATGTCTTGTGACTTTGTTTTATTGACACGATTTCTCACAATTTTAATTAAATATTTAAGCTTTTTTGTTTATATATTACCAAGTTATTTTTTGTGCCAAGATTTACATTTATCTGTATATATAGTGTGTGTGTGTGTATCAGTTAAGATTAGAGAACATTACTCTAAATGTGTTCTTTCACATCTTCTGTTTGATGGTTCAGTATTTAAATAAGAACGAATGTAGGACCTTGCAAAAATTGAAGATTAATAGCTTTTCATGGTAAAGAAATTACTGGTCCTCTAAGATCTCCCCAATTGTGCTTGACTTGTATAATCACCAAATATTTATTTTATGTCAACTATGTAAAAACAGTATGATAGGTTAGTTGTTCTAAGAGATAAAAGTAATCTAGAACATTCTCTACTACCACTCCTTAGTGTACAATGGACTTTAACTTTATTTTCCGTGTTTATTTAAAAAAATATTTTAATTCAAGCTACTTTCTTATAACTTTTATTATTGTTATCATTCGGCTTTGACAGCGACATCATATTGGAGATCGCAGTCTTTCTTTATGTAATATGTTCTTGGATGAAATGGCCAAACAAGCTCGAAATCTCATCACTGATATTTGCACAGAACAGTGTACTCTTAGTGACCAGGTAATAATTTACGTGTTTCCTTACAGACAGGACTTTTGTGTACGAAGGCAAGAGAATTAAGTGTTAGGCAGTTGTAATTTTTTTATTGTTAAAATGTCAGTAAATCTCCTTACCTCTTCTTATAAAACATCATTTTTAGGTTTTTAAAAATTTGCCACTGTCTTACTGTTTAAAATCCAGCCTCTAGCTTGGCATTCAAGTCCCTTCCTCATAGCTCAAACCATCTACTTCACCCTTCACTTGGTGTTTTAACACCGAGTAGTTCTCACTAAATTCTGAACTTTTCTTTCCAGTAAAATGTTCTCATTCTTTGCTTGTCTAGTCTGTTTTTACTTACCATTTAAACTTTAGTTTTGATATAACTTACTCTATGAAGCTTTCTTCACACAAGATTTACCTATTTCTGTTTTCTACCAAGCTGTGTGACTTCCCTGACCTGGGTAGGTAAACTGCATCTCACATATGCCTCTGTTCTTTGTGCTAGATGCTATTTGCTACCTTGTCTGGATTCAGCTGAGATTTGCTTAAATAGTTAATGTTTTTTCAAAATAATTGGTGTAATATAAGATTTAATTTCTTTTTAAATTTAGTTGTTGCCCAAGCATTGTGCCAAAACCATTAGTCAAGCAGTGAATAAGAAGTCAAAAAAACAGACTGGTAAGAAAGGGGAACCTGAAAGGGAAAAGCCAGGAGTTGAGAGTATGAGGAAAAACAGGCTGGTAGTGACCAAGTAAGCCATCCAATTTTATTGTATCTTTTTGTTACAAGTAGAAGTTTTTCACTTTTTGTATGGCATTAGTACTGAGGGAATGCTCATAGTTGTAAATTCTTCATTTCTTGTCATTAAGTATCATCATTATTATTACTATTATTTTACCTTTGTGTATTTGAATAATTAGTGCTTATTTCCAAAATACAGATTTTGGATTTTTGAAAATTTTGGATTTAAAGAAAATTCATTTAATAGGTAATATTTGTCTATATATAATGAATGCAAAAGGCCAAAAATCTGTCTAAAAATTGGGAGGATACACTATAAGTAATCCATAATTTTCCATTTATTAAAAAGCAGGTAATCTGAGACTTTATTTTGGCATATTGTTGTATTAGAACATAAATCATTTTTATAGTACGTATATCAGACTAGATATTAAGGATTGTGTTTTTGGAGGGTAGGCATTGGTGGACAATAATGGATGAACATTTGTTTTGTTTAAAGTAAATTTCTTACTTCTTGGCTTTTTTTATGTTGAGCAAGCTGTTTGCCATTTTGTAGACAACTTTCGTCCTCCAATACAGAAAGTACAGCAAGATTGTCTATGAGCATGTAATAAACTTTCTTGTATATTAAATCAATGTAATTGTCATCTGAATGGAGAAACAAATGAGTGATACTGTCTTTAGAAAACTGCTCTCATGTTAGTGATATCCTTAAAGATTTTGAACTTGTCAATTTAGGAAGAAAAATACTGAATTCTGGAATTATTATCCCCAAATGAGATCTGATACATTTATAAAAGTAATTTTGTATTTTTATGATGAAACATTGAACATTTCATTTACTGTTCATTAATATTTTTTCAGCCTTGATAAATTGCACACTGCACTTTCTGAGTTGTGTTTCTCTATAAATTATGTACCAAACATGGTGGTTTGGGAACATACTTTTACCCCACGAGAATATTTGACTTCTCATCTGGAAATCCGCTTTACAAAGTAAGAAAGAATAACAAACTTTTTTGTTGGTTCAGTTAATGAATTTGTTATGTACTTCATATCCTTGTTACGAGGAAAAGTAGTAGTAGAACTGATATAGTATCAAGAATAATGAATGGGGAAGTATAGAGAATGGTGAACTAGGAATCACTTAAGTTACCCAGATTCTTGTCCCATACTTGTTATTAACCAGTTTTAACACCGGACAAGCCAGTTAATTCTGTGAGCCTTAGATTCCCTATAAGTAAAATGAGAAGATTGAAGCGAATCAGTATATTTCAGCTGGTAGGTAGCAACCAAGTCGGGTCATGAAATCAATGTAGAAGGTTGTAGTAAACATTTAAAAAAAGAAAGAAGAGGCAGGGAAGGAAAAGAAACAAGAATAGAAAAAATCATCCACTGCATGTAGTAAGTATAAATACTGCTTCATGAAATTTTTCACTTATATGTATATATGTACCCAGTCATGATGCCACATACATATCTTATAAGTCGGTCACAGTCAAATGTTTGAAACCATCAGGACTAGATGATATCTTGTTTTTTTCTGAGTTCACATGTATGCTCTTAGGTCAGTAGAATTCTAGACTCTTGAGGCACCCCTAATTAGAGTTCTATAAGTCTTATATATGTTTCTTGAAGTCATATTGCATGTGATATCAGAAACCTTTCAGTTTTATAAATGTTGCTTCAGCTTTTTTCTAAAGTTACACATGTATTTATTCAAGAAAATATTGATTGATTTGAGAAGTTTTTCTTTGAACATCAATTTATAAAACAAAATTTAGCTGAAGATTTTTCAGTTTTGTGGTCGTTAACAAGTAGTATTTATACCATGTGCTTGACATTGTGTTAGGTCCTGTAAGTAGTAATGAAATAGTATAAAGCTTAGAGCTATAGTTTGTGAGAAGGCTACAACAATTAGAGAACAAAATAGGAGAATATGTAAGTGGGTACTAAATTGTGTGTTAAGTCATCAGTTGCCTAGTGAGATGTTAAACAAAGACTGTCTTTTGCTATCCTTTAGTAAGGCAGGCATTCTGACAGTGAAACCTAGAATAGTTTTTAAACCAAAGGGACATTATGCACTCTGGTATTTATTATTCTCAACTCGGTGGGAATGAGAGGATGGTGGGTGGAAGATAGGGTTGACTTTACACCCCCCTTGTTTTCCTTCTGTAAGTAGTCTGGTCTGTTAATCCATAGAGAAACAGATGTTCTTTTGACAAAACATCTACTTAGTTATCAGAATCAAAGCAAGGCTGTAAACTTGTTTACCTGGGAAAGATTTTCATGCCAAAACAATAGGTTGCATTAGTTTGTTGATTTTTGCTGATCACTTGAGTACAGTCTTGGAACTTGAGGGGTTATATGCAAGGATAGCAGTTATTGCCTTGAGTTGATCTTCTGGGGTTTGTTTCTATTGATGGAATTTGATGTTGTCTTTAAGGATTTATCCTTACAAACACAAGTTTAAGATCTTTACAGATCCAAAGCTCAGAGTTTTAAAGATGGTAAGATGGGGTGGCCAACATAGGAAAAGAACAGGTAGGAAAGTATTTTCAAAATTTGTGTTTCCTTTCAGGCTTATAGTTCATTGGGGTATAAATATAACAGAACTGTGTTTTGTGTGCTGCAAATGATTAAAAAACAACATGGGAGGTTTTTTGTTGCCTTGTTTGACTGTTGTGCATTTTGTTGAGTGGCAGCACTGTCAGGCAGATGTGGACTCAAACCCTAGACCCCCTACTTCCAAACAAAGTGACCTTATTCAGTTTACTTGAGTTCTGAGCCTTAGGTAGTGGTGGTGGTGGTGTTTAAATCTGTGAAATGGTGGTGATAATAACTACATAGTAGAGTTATTAAATATGAGAATGATCGGTATAAAGCTTACTGGTGTGTTAGAGTGCCAGATAAATTTGAGCTGTGGATTAAATAATCCATTGTACTTGCTATAGACAGTGTATCTTGTTAAGGAATTTTTTTAAGCCCTCTTTATCCTTAAATCATTTTTAATATTGATGTCCTTAGAATTTTTAAAATCATATTTCTACTTTATTGTAGCTTTTAGGTGTTCATTTTTTTTGGAGATAATGATAGTAATTTCATGGCTTTGTAACAAATTGTCTTTAAAATTAATGTTCTTGCTACCAGTAGGTTAAATGGCCTGCTTAATAAATGGAAAAGTCAGTTCTTTTATTCACCCCCAACAGGTCAATTGTTGGAATGACTATGTATAATCAAGCCACACAGGAAATTGCAAAACCATCAGAGCTTCTAACAAGTGTAAGAGCATATATGACTGTACTACAGTCCATAGAAAACTATGTGCAAATTGACATTACAAGAGTGTTTAACAACGTTCTTCTTCAACAAACACAACATTTAGACAGTCATGGAGAACCAACCATCACAAGTCTATACACAAATTGGTAAGCACATTTAGAAATTTGGAGTGATACAAAGTTTCTTTGTAACGAACTGCTTAGGGAAGTTTTTTTTTATTAATAAGTGCTCATTTTTGTTATCAGTCAACTTATGTAGGAATTTATACCATAATAAGTATTGACTTAATTTCTCCTGATTTTAAATTTACTTTTTCTTCTTAGGTATTTGGAAACTTTGTTAAGACAAGTCAGCAATGGTCACATAGCTTATTTCCCTGCAATGAAAGCGTTTGTGAACTTACCTACAGAAAATGAGTTAACATTCAATGCAGAGGAATACTCTGACATATCAGGTGAATAAAACGGACATGTTCTCTAGAGTGAAGACACCTCGATTCTTTTGGCTTTTGATTGTTATGACTGTTTTCATTTAATTCATTCAGTGCATAATCATACATTATATCTTAGACTTACTTTGCTTTTGTGTTACCTTGTTTATTCTAGAGACTTCTCAGGATTTTTGCATTAATAATTTGCTTCTATAATGAAACATTCCAGTGTGTTAACATTCGTTTTCTGAAAGTGTTTGCTCTGTCAAAGTATAAAATTAATTACATTTCCTTTCAGAAATGAGATCGTTATCAGAGCTCCTAGGCCCATATGGTATGAAGTTCCTAAGTGAGAGCCTTATGTGGCACATTTCATCACAAGTTGCTGAACTTAAGGTAATATAGTCTTTATCGGTTTTAGCTTTGAAATATTAAAACTATTTCCTGCAAAACATTTTAAGAATATGAACAGCAAGCCTAGAATGTTAATTACTTTAACCCAACATGAAAGTTCTCATATATAAATGAAATTATAGAGCTAGCATGGCCTTTTTTTTTTTTTTTTTTTTTAAGATTTTATTTATTTATTCATGAGAGACCCAGAGAGAAAGGCAGAGACACAGGCAGAGGGAGAGGCAGGCTCCATGTAGGGAGCCTGATGCAGGACTCGATCCTGGGACCCTGGGATCACAATCAGAGCCAAAGGCAGACGCTCAGCTACTGAGCCGTCCAGGTGCCCCTAGCATGGCCTTTCAATAGCATTTTCATTTAGTACTCTCTCTTTTACAGAAGAAAAAACTGAGAACCTAGAGAGGTGAAATGACTTGCTAAACTCAGATTTCTTGACCGTTGGTCACGTCTTTATTCTATTGTACCATGGTGTTTCTGTTTAAAGTCATTTATTTAAATTTGTAGTTTGAATGTATTGCTTTCCACAGATTATATTACAAACATTATTAGGCTCACTGGTTTTTGTTTTTTGTTTTTTTTCCCTAAGTAATCTTAATTTCTCTGCCCACTTTGGGACTCAGACTCATGATCCTGAGATCAAGAGTCACATGATCTATCAACTGAACCAGTCAGGCCATCCCTAGGCTCACTTTTCTAAGTAATCTTTTAAATTATCTTATACCCTTTACGCTGGATTAAAAAAAATGTCTTTAGAATGCTTACTTAGCATTTTTAAAAAAGGCTTTGTTTATTTATTCATGAGAGAGATAGAGAGAGGCAGAGACACAGGCAGAGAGAGAAGCAGGCTCTCTCTAATGCAGGACTCGATCCCAGGACCCCGGGGTCACGACCTGAGCTGAAGGCAGACACTCAACCCCTGAGCCACCCAGGTGCTCTGAGCATGCTTAGCATTTTATTAAAGATGTAAAAGAGCTGAAGCAACAGCATTTTAAATGACTTTTTAAAAAAGCCTTTTAGAAATATCCCAGTGTCAAGGTGATTTACTTTGAATGAGTTAGTTTTAGTTTGTAGCTTTCAAGTGTTTGAAAGAATTTGAATTTGAGCCACTAAAACTTTTCAACTTACAAACAAAATAGAAGAGGCATATTTTTAAATGTGCTCTTTTAGGGGCAACTAGTTGGCTCAGTTGCTGGAGTGTGAGACTCTTGAGTTTGAGATTGTAAGCTTGAGCCCCACATTGGGTGTAGAGAAAATAAAATCTTAAAACAAATTGTAGAAAGATATGCCCTTTGTGAAATTTTTTTGGTGGTTACTTGTGCCTTGCATTTTTAATTTCCTAGCAATATAGTATATAGCACTGTTAAGTAGCTTGCATTTTAAATGTAGCACTTAGAGAGGTCTAAATGTGATAATCTTATTTATTGAAAATTGAGCAAATATATGGGATAAGTCAGTTCCGGCAAGGTGAGAAATATTTTACTGAATGAATAAAATAGATGGCAAGAGTCTGTGACTAAAAGGAGAGGTGATATTACCCAGTGTTTAAGAACTCACGCTTTTTTTTTAAGATTTTATTTATTTTATTTTAGAGAGAGAGTGCATGAGTGGGGAGAGGAATGGAGGGAGAAAATCTCAAGCAGACTCCACGCTGAGCATGGAGCCTGATGCAGGGCTCCGTCTCATGACCTTGGGATCATCACCTGAGTGGAAACCAAGAGTTGGACACACAACTGACTAAGCCACTCAGGTGCCCCAAGAACTCAAGCCTTCGAGACTGAAATTATCTTGAATTTCATTCCTCTCACTTAAGAGCTTTGACATTGGGCAAAGTTTAAATTCCTAAACTTTTACTTTGAGAGAAATATATGAGATAATACATATCAGATACTTGGGTTCTGAGACTAGTCCTTGGCCCACAATAAACGTTAAATAAATCTTACTTGGTATTCATCATGTCCATTATCCTCTTACTGTTCTTTTTCAAAAGAGTGTTTTGCAATTTTTGTATAAAAGTTAACTTTTAGATACTTTGTAATATGGGTTTTAAATACATAAGCTGTATACTTGATATAGTTTTGAAGACATAAACATTTGACAATTTTGGTTCTTTACAGGCAGTCTAATTTCTGTTTATTACACTCATTCACCTCTAAATACATGATCTCTTTTCCATCCTGTTGTTCTTAGGTAACAAATTTCTCAACATACTTTCTTGTGTTCTTTTCAGTAGGAGAGAAAAATTAGGACAAGGTACTCTTTTTTTTTTTTTTTTTTTTTTTTACGACAAGATATTCTTGTTCTTGAATTCTAGAAAAGAATTTTACTTGCACCAGCTATTTTTTATTTCAGACTGAATAATAGGTACTTTTAGAATTCTTAAGTATTTTTAGTGCTTGTTTGCCATTTAATGTGATAGATTGAATATTGTCATGTAGTAGAAGAAATTAGCCTATTTAGATCTCTGTATCCATATCCCATGAGAGTTCAAAGGCATGATGTCCTTAACAGTACTGAAGGCGGCCTGGAATATAGAGCTAGCCTTTCACTTTTCTCACCTTAACTCACCCAGCGTGGTTGGCCTACTTGTTCTTATTTCAAAATACTCTTCACTGAGGTATTGTCTTAGCTTACTTTCTCGTAATATGCATCATGTATTTTTCAAATGTTGCCTTATCAGAATATCCTTTCTTCACCACACTTTGTAAAATAGCAAGCATCACTTTTTATTCTCTTTATTCAGCTTCCTGTGTATCTTACTTGTGACTCTCATGTCAGGTATTTGTTTATGTCCCTGTCACTAGAATAAAGTCTCAGTTATAAACTCTCTTAAAACTTTGGTACTAAATTAATATCCACACATAGAAAGTATGCACTAAATATTTGTTGGGTATAGAAATAAAAATAGGTAGCTATTTTGACTTTTTACTTTTTTCCAGGACTTTTCTAAGCTCCTTAAATAAAACTGGTATTGTTCCTAATATACAAACTAGAAAAATAAAACCAAGAAATATTAAGTACCTTGTCTAGGTTCACATGCTTATTAGAAGTGGTACGACTAAAATTTGAACCTGTCTAGTCAATCTAGACTTAGAGCTTATCCTACTAGTACTGTGCTAGACTGTTCTTAGAAATGAAAGGGATCTAAGCAGTCATCTACCCACGCTTACATGATGCAGGAAAATATACTACATTTTTCCAGGAGGATGGTCTGGTATTTTTGAAAATGAGGCAGTCTTTTTAGTTAACTACATATCTCTGTTGAGTCAGTATCTAAGTAGCGATTTTTGATTGTTTTTTATTCTAACATCAAGAGGTAAAGATTGCCTTTGACAAAATTACGCTTCATATATTTTAAAAACTTTTGTAGTGTATTGCCTTTGTCTTCCGCATGTGAAATATACTGATGCTTAGTCTCCCCTGTACAAATTCTGTTGAAATTGTTTGTCTCATCCTTAGAGAATAGTGCCTTGAATTGAGAATAAACTTTAGTTAGAGATCCGATTAGTGAAGATGCACTTACCTTTTCTGGATACTATGTTTACTAGTACAGGTAAAGATTATGTTGACACTTTCGGTAGCTCTACTGTAATATTTTTAAGTTTTTTTTAATGTATTTTTTATTTTGTTTTTAAAGATTTTATTGATTTACTCATGAGAGTAATAGAGGGAGAGAGAGAGGCAGAGACACACATAGGCAGAGGGAGAAGCAGACTCCATGCAGGGAGCCCGACGTGGGACTCGATTCCCCATCTCCAGGATCCGCCCCTGGGCCAAAGGTGGCGCCAAACCGCTGAGCCACTGGGGCTGCCCTATTTTTAAGTTTTTAAGTTCTAGTTGGTGAACATGCAGCGTAATATTAATTTCAAGTGTACAATTTAGTGATTCAGCACTCCCATACAATATTTGGTGCTCTCCACAACCAAAGCACTCCTTAATCCCCCATCACCTATTTAACCCATCCTTCCTCCTCTCCCTTCTGGTAACCCCTAGTGTGTTCTCTATAGTTAGGAGTCTGTTTCTTGGTTTGCCTCTCTCTCTTTTTCCCCATGTTCATCTGTTTTGTTTCTTGAATTCCACATATGAGTGAAATCATATGGTATTTGTCTTTCTCTGACTTATTTCACTTAGCCTAATACTCTATAGCTCCATCCACATCATTGCAAATGGCAAGAATTTGTTCTTTTTTATGGCTGTGATATTCCAGTGTGTGTACACACAGACTACATCTTCTATATCCATTCATCAGTTGATGGATATTCGGGCTGTTTACGTGATTTGGCTATTGTAGAAAATGCTGCTATAAATATTGGTCTGCATGTATCCCTTTGAATTAGTATTTTTGTATTTGTTGGGTAAATATCTAGTAGTGTGATTACTGTATCATAGAGTAGTTCTGTTTTTAGTTTTCTTAAGGAACTTCCATACTGTTTTCTAGAGTGGCTGCCTGCACCAGTTTGCATTCCCAACAACAGTGCAAGAGGGTTCTCCTTTCTCTACATCCTTGCTAACACCTGTTGTTTCTTGTGTTTTTGGTTTTAGTCATCCCAACAGGTATACAGTGAGATTGCATTGTGGTTTTGATTTGCATTCTGATGATAAGTGATGATGAGCATCTTTTATGTGTCTGTTGGCTGTATGTATTTTTTGGAGAAATGTCTGTTGTTCCCATTTTTAATTGGATTATTTTGAGGGGTGTTGGTTTGTGTAAGTTCTTTATGTATTTTAGATATTACTTTATTAGATATGTCATTTGCAAATACCTTCTCCCATTTGGTAGGTTGCCTTTTAGTTTTACTGTATAGAAGCTTTTTATTTTGATATAGTCCCAATGGTGTATGTTTGCTTTTGTTTCTCTTAACTCAGGAGACGTAGCTAGAAAGAACTTGCTACAGCCAATGTTAAAGAGGTGACTGCTTATGTTCTCCTCTAGGATTTTAATTGTTTCATGTTTCATACTTAGGTCTTTAATTCATTTTTTTTTTAATTTTTTATTTTTTTGTAGTTCTTTAATTCATTTTGAATTTATTTTTGTATATAGTGTACATAGGTTGCAACATTCTTTTGCATGTTGCCGTCCAGTTTTTCCAACACCTTTTGTTGAAGGGACTGTCTTTCCTGCTTTGCAAAAGATTAATTGACCATATGGTTGTGGGTTCATTTCTGGGTTTTCCGTTCTGTTCCATTGATCTGTGTGTCTATTTTTGTGCCAGTACCGTACTGTTTTGATGACCACAGCTCTGTAGTATAACTTGAAGTCTGGAATCGTGATGCCTCCAGCTTTGCTTTTCTTTTTCATGATTGCTTTGGCAATTTGGGATTTTTTGTGGTTCCATATAAATTCTCTAGGATTGTTTATTCTAGTTCTATGAAAAATGCTTTTGGTATTTTGATAGAGATTACATCAAATGTGTGTAGATTGCTTTGTGTGATATAGACATTTTAACAATATTCCTTCAATTCATGAACATGACATGTATTTACATTTTTTTTAAGATTTTATTTATGAGAGAGATAGTGTGTGCTCAGACACACGTGCACATGTGAGCTGGGGAAGGGGCAAAGTCAGAGGGAGAAGGACAGACTCCCTCCTCAGCATGGAGTCCCAACATGGGGCTCCATCCCAGGACCCTGAGATCATGACCCTGAGATCATGACCAAGAGTTGAATGCTTAACTGACTGAGCCACTCAGGCACCCCATCTTCAATTTCTTTTATCAGTGTTTTGTAATTTTCAGAATATAGATCTTTCTCCTCTTTGGTTAGGTTTATTCCTAGGTATCTTACTATTTTTTGTTGCAATTGTAAGTGGGATTGTTTTCTTTCTGCTGCTTCATGATTAGTGTATACAAATGCAGTGGATTTCTCTACATTGATTTTGTATGCTGTGACCTTACTGAATTCTTTTATCAGTTCTAGTAGTGTTTGGTGGAGTCTTTGGGTTTTCTATGTATAGTATCATATCATCTGCAAATGGAGTTTTACTTCTTTCTAACCAATTTGGATGCCTTTTCTTTCTTTTTGTTGTCTGATTGTTGTGGCTAGGATTTCTAGTACTATGTTGAAAAAAAGTGGGAGATTGGACATCCTTATCTTGTACCTGACTTTAATGGGAAAAGCTCTCAGTGTTTCCTCATTGAGTGTCATGTTCACTGTGGGCTTTTCATATATGACCTTTATTATGTTGAGGTATGTTCCTACTTTGTTGAGGGCTTTTATCAAGAATGAATGTTATACTTTGTCAAATACTTTTCCTGTATCTGTTGAAATGATCACATAATTTTTATCCTTTTCCTTATTGATGTAATGTATTACGTGGATTGATTTGCAAATATTGATTCACCTTTGCATATTGGGCATAAATCCCACCTGATCGTAGTGATTGATTTTTTGTAAAGTGTTGTTGGATTCTCTTGGCTGGTATTTTGTTGAGAATTTTTTCATCTGTGTTCATCAAAGATTTTGGCCTGTAGTTCTCTTTTTTTGTGGAGTCTTTATCTGGTTTTGTTATCGGGGTAATGCTGGCCTTGTAGAATGAGTTTGGAAGTTTTCCTTCCCTGTCTGTTTTTTGGAATAGTTTGAGAAGAATAGCTATTAACTCTTCTTTAAATATTTGGTAGAATTTGCCTGTGAAGCCGTTTGGTCCTTGACTTTTCATTTGTTGGGAGATTTTTTTATTACTGATGCAGTTTCTTTGCAGGTTATCAGTATGTTCAAGTTTCCTATTCCTGTTTCAGTTTTGGTAGTTTATAGGTTTCTAAGAGTTTATTCATTTCTTCCAGGTTGTTCAAATTGTTGGCATGTAGTTTTTCATAGATTTTAGCATTTGGGAAATCCATGTGATTTTTTTACTTGAGTTTTCATTTTATCTTCATAGAAACTTGCATATTTTATTAATGACAAGAAGTTGTAGTTACAGGAAGACTTTTTAAAAACCATGATTATATTTTGGTATTTAGGGACTTCCTGTTTTTACCTTTTTACTTCTGAAGTAGTAAATCCTGATTTAAATATTTTCAAAAGGCTCCTTCATGTAGGCAGCCATAAATATGAAAGCTTTACATTTCTAGCATTGTGCCTTTACCTTTAAGTTTCTTCAAAACAAAGCTAGTCCTAATGATTCAATTTTCTGGAATTGCACAGTGCTTTACAGCCATTTTCTTACAGATCCTTTTTTAACAACCCCAAGATGTAATCCAGTTTTATCTGGATTCAACTACTTGTATATTATTAAGAACTGGAGAAGATGTTATTTATGACTTTGTTTTCTTAGCCTCTGAATGCTGAGGCATACTTCCATGTATATTCTTGTATCTTATAATGTAAGAAATCTTATCATAATACATTGGTGTATCGCATAGACAAGTTCAATGTGTTGTGTACTATTCTGTCCCATTGAGATAAATCTTTGAAAGTATTCAGTCTCTCAGTGATGATTCTACTTGTTTTACATTTTTAAATGTCGTATAAAGTTACTTTCCTTAGAAGGACCTAATTTATGAAAACACAGAAACAAAATAGTATACAAATATTTGCTTCAAGTATTGATAGGCTAGGTTATTTAGACCATCTTTTCTCCTAAAGACAACTTAAAAAGTTGGAGAGAGATATAAAGATTCTTCTTTTAAAGAAGCGAAAAAGGTGTAGGCCAAAATTAGGAGAATGTGGGAACTCAGAGACATAAGGCTAGCACTGGAAGCTACCCTTGACCTGAGGACATTTGCTTATCTAGAAGCAATATTTGTGAGAGTAATACGTAGGTTTTGTGGCCTTGTGTACTGGTGGGGTTCTGTAGTAAAAAAGCCTGCTAAAGTGGAGAGTGGAAAATCTGCTTAAATTCCTCTCGACCTTCTTTACACATATACCCCCAAAGGGTTGTATCTGCAGGGTAATCATGAACTGGAAATGATTTGCCCCTGCCCAGGATCTCCAGCCCTTATGGTGTTGCTTTTTTTGACCAAGGAATCTGTTTTCTGAAACTTGGATTAAGGTGGTCCTAGATTAGTATTGCCTCAAAGGGCTTGACAAAAGCTAACAAATACTCTTTGGAGGAAGGTATCTTCATCATAGGTTTCAAATGATTCCTACAGTCCTTTTTCAAAAACAGTAACCTCCAGCTAGAGAGTAGAAGTCTGTTGGAGATCATTGGAATGTGGAGGTAGGAGTTTTTATACATCTGTCTGGCTGTCTCGGGTCATTTTCTGCCCCTTCTCTTCCTCCTGTCAACTTTTGCTCCTGATTTTAGAGTTGTCGTAAATGGCATCACTTCTTAAGATGGTGAGAGGTGTGTGACAACCTCCCATTTAGACATGTAATAACTGTCTTGTTTTCATCTTCCAGTCTTTCTGTGCCACTGCCTACAACTTTTACATCCTACTTGGGTCCTAAAGGCATGTATCAGCTTGCCTTCTCTACCGTATCTCCCCTGCAGGAATTTGCTGGGTCACATTTCTCCCCTCTACTTATTCTTTGGTCCAGTTTCCATCTTCTAGAAGTTTGTTGACTTCTCTCATTTGATCTTGTTTCCTGTAATGTTTTCTTATTTATTGTGGATTTATTCTTTTTCATTCTTTTCCTTTCACTTTAGTGAATTTCTGGAAGAGTTTTAGAGTGTAAAACACTCGACATTTAACCAGCACTTCTGCATAGTTTATAAACTTAATTTGAGCATAGGAAAAATTTCTGAAAATGGATCAAAAGATAGGGATGTCTAAATATTTTCTAATATTGCCAAGTATCCCTCTGAAGAGATTGTAACTCACACTCTTCACATTAGAACATGAGGATGCCTCTAATAGCATTTTATCCTTTTTTTTTTTTTAGTAGGTTCCATACCTTATATGGGGTTTGAAATCAAACACTGAGCTTGAGCCTCATACTATATTGACTGAGCCAGCCCCGCATTTTTATCTTTTTAAAATTAGTATATAAAGGGACATCTGGTTGGTTTATTTGGAAGAGCATGCAGCTCTTGATCTCAAGAGTTGTGAGTCTGAGCTCCACATTGGGTGTAGAGATTTCTAAAAATAAATAAACAATTAAATTGGTATATAAAATGTTTTGGAGAGAATTATAATTCTTTTAAGATAATTTCTATAACTTAGCTTTTATTTTTCTGTTTTTATTTTTCACGTTTAATCTAACTTGACATCAACTAAATATGTGGTCACATATTTTCTTTTATCTTAAAGATGACCTTCATTGTTTCAAAGAGTAAGTTTATGTGTCAGAAAAAAGGAGAACTTCTTTATATTTAATGGTTGTGAATAAATCATGTGTCAGACATAGTCAACACTGTGCATGCATATTCATGGTAAAATGTGTTCGTTGCTCTTTGGAGAAGAAAACAGCCAGTCTTCTTTCCTACTAAAATTCTTGAAGTGTTTCATTTGGTGGTGTGCCCATTGAGTCAGTGTCTCCTTCTAATCCTGCCAAAAGAATCGTTTTTTGGCATTTTACAGATCAGTTCTTCTAGTTCTTCATAGAAGACTTTTTTTTTTCAAATGAAGTAGGAAATTTAAATATGAGTTATGCCAAGAATTTAACACTTTCTTATTAACTGAAAACCAAATTTATTTTTAGTACTGTTGATATATTTCACTTGATTTGTATTCACTAGTATTACTTCCAGCTTAGGGTCTATTTGCCAGTGATACTAATCAATGGCCTAAAATATTTAGAGAGCTCTGTTTCAGGATGCAGTTGAGGGAGGAAAAAAATGTTTTTTAATATGTAAACTATTTTTTAAGTGGAGATATCATTAACTTTTTTTTTAAAGGAATAATGTACAAACAAATATTTTAGGGTAATTTGTAAAAAGTATGATCCTCAGATCAGTGGCAGCAGCCTTACCTCAGAACTTAACAATGCACAACTTTTGGTTCTGCCTCAGACTTGCTAAATCAAAATCTGTGGGACCAGAACCCAGCAATGTGTGTTCTAATTAATAAGTCCTCCAGATTGTTCATACACTAAAAATTGGGAACCATTTCTTTAGGGATTAAGAGCATGGATTTTTAAATCAGAAATACCTGAATTCAAATTCCAAAACTCACTGTTTTAATATCTCTACAACTTTGGACTAGTTACCTCATTTCTCTAAGCCTTCATTTAGTTTCCTCAGTTGTAAAACTGGAATAACACCTCTTTTGTGTAGACCAGATAAATGGTTTTGTTTGTAAATTGGTTGGTACAGAGCTAAAAGGTGATCACAGTAGCTTTAACATTAAATATACACTACAATTTATTGATTCTAAAACATAGTTATTACATATTAATGTTTCTGAAATTATAGGTATCTTAAAGTCACTTGATTGGAAACATTATATCAATTTAATTGCTAAAAAAACTTTTTTTCCCTTAATGCCATATAAGATAATGGTACATTTAAAATTCAGTGGTGTCTGATTCAGTGATACATGTGGTATCATGTTCAAGGTGCAGGACCACTGTCAGGGTTGAGCATATATTTGAGTGTGTATTGATTGAATCAAGGTTTAGCATGGAACAGATATTGAATTGGCCCCAGGAGGGAGCAGATACTATAATCAGAGACTGTAGAAGTTGAGTTTAGCAAACAGATATGACTGGAAATATGTATCTCTTTGGGAGCATGAAGACAAATAATGTGAATACAGGAACACCTTGTTTCCTTGCACTTTACATATACTGTAGTTTTACAAGTTACAGGTTTGTGGCCAACCCTGTGTCGAACAAGTATACTGGCACCATTTCTCCAGCAGTATTTGCTCATGTCTTTGGCACATTTTGGTAATTCTTCCAGTATTTTGTGCTTTTTCATTATATTTGTTATAGTGATCAGTGATTTATGATTTGCTGAAAGTGCAAATGATGGTTAGCATTTTTAGCAATGAAGTATTTTCTAATTAAGGTATGTACACTGGTTTTAGACATAATGCTGTTACACACTTCATGGACTATGGTGTAGTGTCAACATAACTTTTTTTATGTACTGGGAAACCAAAAAATTCCTTTGACTCGCTTTACTGCAGTATTTGCTTTAATACAGTGGTCTGGAACCAAATCTGCAATATCTCTGAGGTATACCTGTAATATCAAGTAACCTAAACAAAATTCATACTAGTATAGGAAAATGATTTTTATAAATTTTCTGAATAGGTTTTCATGCTCTCTTAAGTCAGTTACCATCATCCTTTGGCTTGTAACAAAACCCTTATGGCATTTTAACAGTATGTTTGCTGTTAAATCTTTGCAACCAGATTTGCTAAATTGAAATATCTAAGGATGAAGCTTGGATTTGTATGTATTTTGAAATATACTAGGCTTCCTCCCTGGATATTTAAATACTACATCAAGGCTCTCCACATTCATATATAGGCATTATCTCTGCCAGAATCAAATTAATTATATTTGTTTTTATTTTAATTTTTAAACTAAATTACTTTTCCAAAGTACCTTTTAAGAAAAACATTCTTTAATGAGTTATACTTTTCTTTGAGTAACTATCCTTTACTCTTCCTCTCCCTTATTTTTAGCTCTTCTCTTCTTTTTCTCAGTGGTCTCTGAAAGAGAAGGTAGATAGTTAACACTTTCATTTTATAATTTGTGTGGGAAACCTCGCTCTATTATAATCCCCATGAAGTGGTATATACCCCAAAAGTTATTCTCCCTCTGATTGTATGCATCCAGTGATGAACTGTAGGCTATCTTTGGCTAGCTTTAACTTTAGCAAGTTCTTATTTTGGTTGGAATTTATTGCTCTCTATATCCACTTCAGTGTCTGTTTTTTATTATTGATGCTGTTCTGTGTTTAAGCATTAGGTAATCCTTTATCCTACTGCATATCTTTATTGCTTTTTCCTGAACCATCCTCCCTTCTTGAATTTGCAAACTGAAGAAAAACATTAATCCTATGTGAATAATTTTAAGATTCTTTAATTAAACCACCAACAGAAGTATATAGCATAGAACATCCGGATTTCATGAATTGTATTTCCTACTTTACTGGATTATGATTTCCAAGCATGCTCCTATTAACACAAGGTGGTCTATGCCTAACCTAGGATCTTTATTTTTTTTTCTTTCTTTCTTTCTTTTCTTTTTTTTTTAGAAACTTGTGGTGGAGAATGTTGATGTGCTAACACAAATGAGGACCAGCTTTGACAAACCAGACCAGATGGCCGCACTCTTTAAAAGATTATCATGTGGGTAACTCTTGAAACTTTCTATAAGCATTAAGAAGACCTTGATACTCAGTAGTTAGCTTTTGCTAAAACGTTAATATAAGTACTCCTTAGCTTATGAAGAGAGCAGAAAATATTTGCAGTGAAACAATATTTTAAGTCTATGGCTTACGTATTTCACATTTATTTTACTATACTCTTAGTACCATGTATGAAATACTTGATGAATATTACTAGTTTATAAAGTCATTTAATCCAAGTAAGTCTATATTAATTTAGACTAAAGGAGAATTAACTTTTGAGTCTATAACTTTCTAAAAATCAACTTTATGGTGGTTTAGTTTGCATATGATGAAGTTACGCATGTAAGTGAACGCTTTGATGAATATTGACAGATGCGTATATCTGTGTAACCATCATCACAGTGAAGACATAGAGCACTTGCATTGCCTCAGAAGTTCCCTCATGTCCCTTCATAGCCAGTTTCTGGCCATCCTCCAAACCCAGACGAAAAGTGATCTGATTTCTATGACTGTGGATTAAATTTACCTGTTTTAGAACTTCACCTAAATGGAATCACACAGCATATACTCTTGTATTTGCCTCTTTTCACTTGGTGTGTTTTGGAGCTTCACTGGCTATGTGAAGTGAATCAGTAATCTGTTCCTTTTCATTGCTATCTAGTATCCATTGGATGAAAACCTGAGCCCTACAACTAAAAATTGTTTTTAATATCTTCTTGACATTGGTTCTTTGTAGGAGAAGAAATAAGATTCATTGTGGAATAACAGTGAATCTTAAATATTTATTAAACTATATTTAGCCAGGTAACTATTTTAGATGCATTTGAATTAATTTCATTTTCATTTGCTTTGGCACTGGAACTTGAAGTATAATTAAAAATCATTCTAAAGTCATACTTTTATTGATTCATTTAAAAGCCTTTCCAACATTAAAAAATTAATGATATACCAAATAAAATATTCTTTGTGTTTGAGAAAACCAAAGAGTTTATTCTCCCAAATAAAAAATAATCCTGAAAAAATTATAGCCATGTATGTATTTTACTCAATACTTCGCCTTTGATATTTTTCTTTTAACTGTTATGTAGCTTTTTCAAATTTTATAAATGTATAAAGTTTTAGAGAATCATTTTATTAGGCTATCTTATGCCTACCTTCAAAAATATAAACTTCTTTAATAAAAATTCATATAAAATTAAACTACATGATAGGTGACCTTGTAGAACAGATCAGTTGCCAGAACTGGGAAGGCAATGAGGGAGTTTTTTACGTTGTTGGAACTGTTCCTCATGGTGGCAGTGGTGGTGACACAAATCTATATGTGTTAAAATTTTTTCCTAGAGCTATCTACCAAAAGAGGGAAGGAAGGTCAGGTTTACCATATGGGACTCTAAGAAATGAAATTAATGATAAAAATGAAAATACTGACTTGGTAGTATTAAAGGGAGGTAGAGTATGAATACTTAATAGGAGGTTATTTTTTAAATTTCTGACTGATCTCTTTGGTTCATTGTTGTATTATATACTTATATTTTCCAGTCTCGTTTTCTTTATTCTTATATTTTTCATGTTTCTCCCATTTTTTAATACTCAGTTGACCACCCAAGCAGCCTAATTACCTAACTTCTTACTAGTAAATAACGTTTTCACTGTATCATCTGGTGAGAAGCATGGAATCCACCGTACTGTTCATTGCCTGTTTACTGTTATGTTAACTCTCCTGTTTGTGGAATTGAAACAAAATGGAGTTTGTTAAAATTCCAGACAGTTTGTAAATTTTTTTTTTCAGTTTGTAAATTTTCAAAATAAAATCCGTAATCCTTTATGTAGATTCTGTTTACTTGAATTCTGGATATGGTAGTGGTGAGTCATGGTTTATGGAATTGTCCAAAATCAAAATCTAAATTGCTGAGTCTGAATAACCCATGTATATCAAATTTGCCTATAAGTAGAATTTATTAATTCTTTTTTGTAAATTAGAAAAGCTGCTCAAGAATGGCTTACTTAGGGGACTAGAGAAAGCTGTTCTTTCAGTTGAAATATTTTCTAAAATACTCTCTGTTGTCTCGGATTCCTATCTTTGTTATCTTCGTACTTCCTTCACCTTATATCCAGAAGTTGATACACTTTTGTAGCAGTTGGATTTTCATAGTCAACAACCATATTCTTTTTAATACCCTTAAAAAGCCATATAATTTATTAAAAGTGACCCTAATTGGGGCAGCTGGATGGTGCAGTCGGTCAAGCGTGTGACTCTTGATTTTGGTGCAGGTCATGATCTCAGAGTCGTGGGGCCTCAGGCTCAGCATGGAGTCTGCTTGAGAATCTCTCTCCCTTCTGTCCTTCCCTTTGTGCTCACTCTTGCATGCAGGCTTTCTCTCTCTCTCTCTCTCTCTCTCTCTCTCAAATAAATAAATCTTTTTTAAAAAGTAGCTGTGAATTGGGAGGTAATCTCAAAATAATTTTCAGTTTTTGGGCTTTTTAGCCATGTGACTTGAGCAAATTTAATACTGTCTCTATTTCTTTCTGTTTTCTCACAGTGTGTCTCCTAGGGCTTGGCTCACTTTATTGGCTCCCTTACTAGAGACCTTCATTTTCTAGTTTTCCTGTAGTTATTCTTCCTTTTTAAAATCCATTTCATTCACTTTTGCCCTGATCTTGCCACCATCTACAAACCTACAAGTTGCTTCCAGAGACCTTTACTTTAGCAGTACTTTGAATGTCATCACCTGAAATTATTGCACTGGTAAGATCTTGAATTTGAAGCTTTACTCTCAGGTCATAGTCCTGTCTTCCAGCTTTCCCACTTCACTCCTACTAAATCTTTTGTTCTATCTCCTTGAAACTTGGATGTCTCCCTAGTTTTCTAATCAGCTTCTTCCTGGCTTTACTTCCTTATCCATTCTGGACTTTAAAATTCAGTGATTTTAATGGCATTCTCCTCTGCTATCAGATCTTTGACTTTCTGCTACGTTTGTCATTCCAAACAATTTTCCTGATCCCAGAAAAGTCTCCTGCTCCGTGGAAGCCAGATACTGCTTGTAAAATAACACTTGTTAAAGTCTGTTGTTAAGCCTACCTTTTATTCATTCTAGTGTTCTTCATATTGCTTAATTCTTGACTAGCTTGTATTCACTGTTTTGTTTTCCTGGTCTTCTGCTTTCAGTAGTATAATGTGGCTACTCTCTGAAACTTTTCTGGAAGAGGTCATTAGTGACTACGCATTTTCAAAATCTGGGCCTCTTTCCTCTTATTCTACTTGAATAAGATTTCTTTTTTCCTCCTTTTTATTGAAATTTTATTCTCTTCATTTTCCGGTAATTTTACCTTTTTAAGCCATTGTTTTAATAATCCTATTGGGAAAATGCATCCAGTCGTATTTATCAGTGTATCTTTAAAATATTCATCCCCATCCTTGACTCTCTATATGGAGCTCTAGGAATTTAATACCAAGGGCTGGTTTGGTCAGGGTGTGTGTGGTCTGTGGACCACAAGCAACAAGCAGGCATAGCACGTAGAAGTTTGTTAATGTAAATTATTTCCACCCCAGACTTACTAAATCAGTTTGCTGAGGCCCAGCAAGTAATTCTGATTTGCATTGAAGTTTGAGAAACATTGTTAGATTATCTACAGCTATATGACCCACAGATACTTTGCAATATCTCTGGAATAGGAAGGATATTCCCCTCATTGGAGGTATGAATGAGTGAGGAGAAAAAGCCTGATTTCTTCTATTACTGACCATTTTATTACCTCCCATGCCATTCACCCAGTGATTCTCACAGGGAAACTTGGGTGTGCTATCTTGACTTTTCCTATAATCACATTCCATATCTATGAGTAGCTGTATGTTCCAGATCAGAGTTTGCAAATTGATGGGTCACATTTGGCCCAAAGAGAAAAAATTTTTGACTCTATGCTGCATTAAATTTAAAAACATTTTTTGATCATTATTTTAAAAATGGAAGATTTTGCATAAACATCCAAACTTCTGGGTCCCCTCCCCCCAAATCCTAGGCAGTATTTCCCCACATGGCAGTGATGGACTGGAGCTAAGTAGCAGTTGCCCCCTTTAGAAATGTTTTTCTTCAGTTCCCCCCCGCCCCAATGTTCTTTCGCTTAGTCTACTTCACTATTTTATGTTACCTACTGTAGATGTTTGAGCCTGTAACTCCTGCTGCAGATCCCACCTCTTAAATATGATGCCTAAATCTATTCCTTTTATTCCCATGGTTCTCATTTAAGGCTTTGTCATTATTTTGTGAACTCCAGTCTTGGTTTCCTAACATGTCCAGTCTTCCCTCTCTAGCCCATCTCTCACATTTAGAGTCATATTGATAAAGATTTCTTTTCATATTACTCCTTATATTTAAAAACCCTGAACTACCTCCTCTTTGCTTGGAGGATAGTCTAAAAATCCTTAGCATGTATTCAGAAGCCATTATTTAGATAACCTCTTTTCCCCCCACTACTTTTTGCCTGCCTGGCCTGAGATCCAAACATAGCCTGTGCTCAGTGTTAGTTCCTTGGCATGTGCCTTAGTCTATTTGGGCTGCTACAACAAAATATCACAGATTGGGTAATTTATAAACAACAGAAATTTATTTCTCATATTTCTGGGGGCTGGAAGTCCAAGATCATGGTGCTGGCATGGTTGGTGAGGGCCCGCTTCGGGGTCACAGACTCGTCATTGTATTTTCATGTGACTGAAAGGGATAGGGTTCTCTCTGAAGCTTCTATAAGGCAGTAATCAAATTCATGAGACTTCACCCTCATGGCTTGAGTGCACTTCAAAGGCCCCACCTTCTAATACCATCAGCTGTGGGGGCTTAAGTTTTTAATATATAAATTTTGTAGGGACATAAACATTCACACCAGAGCAGGATGTTAATGGAAATTACGGGGGATAAAAGGAGATGCCAGTGCTTAAAAAGGTATAGCGAATAGTCCATTAATGATCAGTTAAACAACATTTCTTACCATGAAGTTTCTCAGAACTTTTAATATGTCATTATTACTGTGTATATTCAAGAGGAGGTCGTAAGATATAGTTCTGGCAAAATTAATTGATTGAATTCTGGGTATCATCCCTTGGAAAATATGAGATTCTACCCCACTACTTATTTTCTGATTATTCACCTTATTCTCTGCCATTCCTTTTTCTAGATCCCCTTTTATTTTGTTTCCTGGCCTGGAATGCTTTTGTCTTCTTACTCCTCCTTTATGACCAACTTAGATGACATTTTCTCAGATAACTATTTCCTTTCACCCTTCTTTCTTCTCTCCTTTTCTGGATGGTAACAATTTTCTAGTCTCATTTTTTGAATAACCATTTCATTAAACATTTTGTAGTTTTCTGAGTGCTAAAGAAAGATGAAAAGATTGATTAAACTGATAACTGCTCATGTGGAATGTATAACATATTTGTGCCTTACTTCATTTTGTGAACACCACTGTTTTAATTTTCATCACATTTTGGCTTATATTGTGGCTGCTAGTATGTTTTTTTGTGTTTTTTTTTTTTTTTTTGGCTGTTAGTATGTTTTAATAAAAGATGCTATGGTCACAGTTTAAAGCAAACCATGCAGGAGGTAGAAAGTCATAACAATTCTCTCCATTCCTATTTCTCATAGGTAACTATGGTTAATGCTTTTCTGTACATCTTTCTAGAAATTTGTTATGTATACACAAATGTGTGTGTGAGTATGTGTATATATATATATATATATATATATACACACCCATATATACATATGGGTAGGGTCGCTGACTCCCGGTGCAGTCAAAAATCTGCATATAATTTTTGACTCCTCCAAAACTTAACTACTAGTAGCACTGTTTACTGGAAGCCTTGCTGATAAAATAGTTAACATATCTTATATATTATATGTATTATATACTGCTTTCTTACAATAAAATGAGCAAGAGAAAATGTTATTAAGAAAATCATAAGGAAGAGAAAGTACATTTACAGCACTATATTTAAAGAAAAAAACCCATGTGTAAGTGGACCTACACAATTCAAACCCGTGTTATTCAAGGGTCGCTGTTTATCTTTTTGTCTCCTATAAATAGGGTCATATTTTCTTAGTTTTCTTGATAGTCCATTTAGACTGTTACTTAGTCTAGATCATTATTCTTTTTTTTTTCATTTTAAGTTTTTATTTAAAGTCACATATAAGGTTACTTTACTCTTGCATCTTCTCAATGGTTTCTTCCTTATATTTGCCCTTTTCCTTTCCTACATGGTGCTAGATCATTATTCTGTTTATATTTGTGTTCTTATTACACAGTACGATGCCTTGTATATTTGGAGTAATTCCATAAATGTTGGCTTTTTAAAATATGAAGGTATTGATCCTTCCCATTCTAATCTCCCTTGATTTTGTTAACTAAGTTTTAATATTGAATATATAGTAATAATTTTCAAAGTAATGCTTTCTAACCAAAATGTTAAATGATCAAATCCATTCGTAGTCGTCAGCAACCTGGTCTTCCCAAAACTGCTTGTGATTTCAGTAGTCATTTTTTTGTTTCTTGACTCTCCAGACCTCCTCAACAGTTTAAGAATTTAGTGTCTCCAAGTTCTGGGACCATTTGAGGACTTAGCTCCTTTCCATTCTGGCAGCTTCCTGTTTCTCCCCTAGGCTTTCTCTCTCCTTCCCCCTACTTCTGCCATTTCTGAGAGGATTATACAAGTGGCTACTTATGGGATTATTTCAAGATTCTGGTGAACCATCTAAACCATTTTAAAGAATAGTGTGTACTTGATGTGAACTGTAATTTCCTTTTAATATCATCTTTTGGTACCTTTGCCTCTTTAATGTTGTAATCAAATTGCTCTTGTACCTTTTATCATGGGAATTTTATGACTAAGAGTTTTCTCCTAGTTAAGAAAGAATCAAATTCATACTCTTCTCCTCTCCTTTCTTCCAATTTAGCTGTTGACAGTGTCTTGAAGAGGATGACAATAATTGGTGTGATTTTATCCTTCCGATCGTTGGCACAAGAAGCACTTAGAGATGTAAGAAACCATTATAAGTACACATCCTATAGTCAAATAATCCCTTTTAATTTCCCAGGAATTAAAAGTTACTTAAAATTCTAGTTTACATAGTTATATAAAATCAAATATATAGAAATTAGAGTTATTTAAACATTTTTAATTTTGGTTTTGAAATTGGGGTGGGAGGGTTTAGCTTGTCTGGATATTGTACTACTTTTTCAACTTTACTCTTCATTGAAGCATTTCCCATTTTGGCTGTATTCAGTTTGGCATTACTCTTCTTAATACTTTAGAAAATCACGTGAAAATATTAAAAAAAAGTTATGAAAACTAGAAGTAATTGAATGGTAATATTTGATAAATTTGGGGTTCACAATTAAAAGTAACTGCATTTTTATTTGTTGTCCTGCCTAGGTCTTATCTTACCACATTCCTTTTCTTGTAAGTTCAATTGAAGATTTCAAGGATCACATTCCAAGGGAAACTGATATGAAGGTAATAAACTTTCTGTTCCAATTCTACAGTGTTTAAAATGAAATATTTGAGTTACACGTGCAATAAAACTTAATAAATTCTAAACTACTGTAAAGTGTCTATTTTAGAGTGATCAGTTAGCATGCTTGCCTTTGAAAATATATCTTTGAGGGATGCCTGGGTGGCTCAGCAGTTGAGTGTCTGCCTTTGGCTCAGGGTGTGATCCCAGGGTTCTGGGATCGAGTCCCACATCAGGCTCCCTGCAGGGAGCCTGCTTCTCCCTCTGCCTTTGTTTCTGCCACTATGTGTCTCTCATGAATAAATACATAAAATCTTAAAAAATAAAAAGTGAGAAGAAAAGAAAAAACACAATACATCTTTGAGAGCTCAGCACCAGAGTGCTACTACATAGGCATTTTGAAAGTTCATCTTCCTTGATTACCTATAGCAATGTAAAATGGGTTGGTATTGATGTTTATCCCTTTTGCTGATAGCTGTCTATACATGGCCTTAAGCAGAGTAATTTGACAAGCCCGTGAAATAAGAGTTGTTTTGTTTAATTAAAATTAAATCAGTTTTTTATAAATTGATATTAAAAAGTCTTGTAAAAGGATGTCAATTATAGGGTATGATTTTTTAAAATTTTCATATCCTGTTTTTATAAATATAGAATATTAGTAGCCATATATGAGTTTACAATTTTTGTTTTGAAATTTTTTTGATCATGAAATCCAACTCCTTATCTAACCCCAGTAATAATTAACCAGTGGTTACACATCCAGTAAGTGATCTCTTCTGTATGTTTTCTAAACTTTCATGTGTCTTGGAGAAATTATTTTGTTTCACATGTTTTAAAGCACACCGTCTGAAAAAAGTTGTTTAAACTCTCTTGTATGACACTCCGGTCTTCTCAGATTGATGCCACTCACTTCCTGAGGCTTATCTTCCATGGCTTATTCCATCCTTCTCCCATGCTACTCCCTTTCTTACACTATGCTTCTCTTCATATGTATCCTGTGAGGTAACTAGTTCTTCCTGGGTGCAATCTCACATCTGTCTGTTTCATCCTTTAATTATTTTACCTGAAAATCTTGCCCTTTTTCTATTTTCTGCCTTTGGAAATCCTGCATTTCTTTTGAGGCCAGATTCAGTTGTTCTCGTCTAAGAAATATTCGTTGATCCCCAGGCAGTAAAGGTTTTCTTTTTTATTATTATTATCAGAAAACTTTTTGTTTATCCATTGTGCAGTTACATATGTTCTGCCTTGTATTATAATTGTGTTTTTTCTCCTCAATTTATGCTAGATTGTGAACGTTTTGAAGACCTTTATTCCTTTATTTTTGTGTGTCTCACGATGCTTAGTGTACACAGTATGTAGTGTGATCGTTAGAGATCAATGATTGTCTTATGATTTTATGATTGAAAACCATTATGATTAGTACAAAGTGATTAAATGGAAACACTGTAGGAAAAAAAAGTTAAGAAAACATGAAAGAAGAATCATTCCTTGAAATACACAAGTGTGGGGATCCCTGGGTGGCTCACTGATTTAGCGCCTGCCTTCCGCCCAGGTTGTGATCCTGGAGTTCCAGAATCAAGTCCCACATCGGGCTCCCTGCATGGAGCCTACTTCTCCCTCTGCCTGTGTCTCTGACTCTCTCTCTCTCCCTCTCTCACTCTCTCTCTCTCTCTCTCGCTGAGTCTCTCATGAATAAATAAATAAAATATTTTAAAAAAATACACAGGTGTGTGAATTATGAGAATACTAATTAATATTCTAAGCAACCATCCAGCTCTCTCAGCACCCAACATAATTATGTTTAGTTTTTAGCAAACTTTCAACAGAACTTAATATTTTTTTGAAAAGTCATATATTTTTAAATTTATTTTTAATTGAAATATAGTTGCCATAAAATATTACACTAGTTTCAGATGTACAACATAGTGACTCCACATTTATACACATAATGAAATGCTCACAATGGTAAGTGTAGCTGCCATCTGGCACCATACAAGGTTGCTACGTTGTTGACTTATTCCCTATGCTGTACTTTTCATTCAAGTTACTTATTTTATATCTGGAAGTTTGTTGCCTCTTAATTCTCTTCACCTGTTTGTCCAGTTCCCTTCCCTTCTGGCAACCACCAGTTCTCCAAATATATACTTTTTAATGGCTTTATTAAAATATAACTCAGATATCTTAAAATTTACTCATTTATAGTATACAATTCAGCAGATCTAAGTATACTCACAGAGTGGTGCAGCAGTCATTGCAGCCAGTTTTAGAGCATTTTCATCTCCTGGTAGGAAGCCTGTGCCCATTAGCAGTCATTCCAGAAATCTTCCTAGTCCCCAACCCTAGTTAACTACTAACCTGCCTTCTATATCTAAAGTTTGCTCTTTTTTTTTTTTTTTAAAGATTTATTTATTTATTTTAGAGAGAGAGAATACACGTGCATGTGTGCATAGGGGAAGGGATTGCGGAAGGGCATCCTCAAACCAGCTCCCCACTGAGCACAAAGCCCTACACAGGGCTTGACCCCGTGACCCAGGAGAGGATGACCTGATCTGAAATTAAGAGTCAAGTGGTTAACACACCAAGCCACCCAGGCATCCCAAGTTTGCCTATTCTTGACACTTAATATAAATCATATGATATGTAGGCATTTGGTGCTAGCTTCTTTTACTTAGCATAATGCTTTCAAGTTTTATTCATCTTGTAGCATGTATCAGTACTTCATTTTTTATTACCGAATAGTGGTCCATTATATGGATATACCACATTTTCTTTTTCCTTTCATCAGTTGATGGACATTTGGGTGGTTTTCACTTTTTGGCTCTTATAAATAATGCTACTGTGGATATCCATATACAAGTTATTGTGTGAACATACGCTTTCCTTTTCTTGGGTATATACCAGAAGTTGGATTGCCAGGTCACATGGAAACTCTATGTGTAACCTTTTGAGAAACTGCTGGATTGTTTCCGAAGTAGTTGTACCATTTTGCATTTCAAGCAACAATGTGTGAAGGTTTCATTTTCTCCATATCCTGTCAATATTTGTTGCTGTTTGTCTTACTTATAGCCATGCTAGTATGTATGACATGGTATCTCATTGTTTTGTTACACATTTTCCTGAAACGATGAATATTGAATATTTTCATGTCCTTCGCTTGTTTTTTTCACTTGGATTTTTTGCTGTTTTAATTTTGAGATTTAAGAGTTCATTATATATTCTGGATACAAGTCTATTAACAGATACATGATTTGCAAATTTCTGTTGTACTGTGGATGTTTTTTTCATTTTCTTAATAATGTCGTCTGTGGCACAAAAGTTGTTGGTTTTGGTGAAGTCCAGTTTGTCTATTTTTGATTTGGTTGCCTCTTCTTTTTGGTGCCCTAAGAAACCATTGCCTAACCCAAGTCATAAAGATTTATATCTATATTTTCTTATAAGGATTTTATAATTTTAGTTCTTATGTTTAGGTTTATGATCCATTTTGAGTTAATTTTTGTATGTGGAGTGAGTAATGAATCACCAAAAAAAAGTTTTTCCTTTTAAAAAAAAAAAGATTTATTTGAGAAAAGGAGACTGTGCTTGCATGCACAGTGGGGAGAGGGAGAGGGAGAGGAAGAGCATCTCAAGCAGACTCATCTGCTGAGTGTAGAGCGTAATGCAGGGCTTCTCACCACCCTGAGATCATGACCTGAGCTGGAATCAAGATGCTTTACCCACTGAGCCACCCCCCTCAAATGATTTTTTTGAAACTTATTCCATGACAATTTCCATTAATTTTAAGATACACAGTTTTGCTTCATATTTTATCCTGAGGGTTTTTCTTCTAGTAGTATCAGAGGTAACCAACCGTGTAGGTGGTTTTTAACTGAAGTATTGAACAGAGTATTGTAAATACTTGAAATCCATATGTGAGAACCAAAAAGAATTACTTTAGTCATTAGAAATTCCTTTATCAGGTTTTAAATCATTACTCCTTAAAAATCTGTTGTGGAGCACATGGATGGCTTAGTTGGTTGAACATGCAACTCTTGATCTCTGGGTTGTGAGTTCAAGTCCCACGGTGGGCATAGAGCTTGCTTGAAAAAAAAAATCTATTAGGATAAGTAATTTACTAGCTATTATATGATGAGGCATTGAACCACCCCAATTTCTCATTAAATAAGTATGAATGTAAATAAAAGTTCAGTGATTTTGATTCACTTTTGTTCATTTATTCATCTCTTTTGGCTTGATATTTTACATCCATGCTTCCAAGAAAAATAATGTTAGGATGAATTTGTTGGTATTTGCCACAGAGAGTATACAAACTTTCTTTAGTATGACAATAGGAAGTTCAAATAAGCAGTACGTCATGAAGTAATAACTCAGTTTTTCATTGTAGGCTGGGTGTGCTGTGGTTCCTATTTCAGCCACGTTTTGAAATTCTCTAGTGTTCTTATAGGTAGATTCTAATTTAAACAGTATATCTTTTCTTAGTAAAGTGAGATTTCTTAGAAATTTGCTAAAATATTTCTTACTCTATAATTCTTACATATTTCATCAGGTTGCAATGAATGTGTATGAGTTATCATCAGCTGCTGGATTACCTTGCGAGATTGATCCTGCCTTGGTGGTAGCTCTCTCCTCACAAAAATCAGGTAAAATGCATTAGTAAATACATATCAGTCTTAGTTAAAATTATCAGGGCAATACAGATACAGGTATGCAGGTTGTGGCACTATTCAAATACCCACTTAATGTCATATTTGCCTTTTTTTTTTTTTTTTTGGTAGTTGGAATATAGCAATGTAGAAGAGACAAAAATCCCTGTTTTCTGGAACTTATGTTTTAGCATAGTCATCATACAGATGATACTTAAGCCATAAGACTAGATGGAATTTCTAAGGTTAGTTAGCATAAATGCAGAAGTAAGAGGGATCAGGGTCTGAGCCTTAGGATACTTTCAACTTCAAGAACTCAGGAAGAAAAGGAGTAATTACCAGAAAAGAAGCTGAGAAAGAAGGATGGATGAAGGAGAAAAAAAACTAGGAAAGAGGAGCTTCCAGCAAAGTGGAGAGAGAATGATCAGCTATGTAGAATTAATGGGTAATGCTGCCAAAAGCAGTTGCAGTGGAGTTTTCAGAGCAAAAGGCTGATTAGAGAGGTCTTAAGACAGAACACGAGAAAAGGAATTGGAAATAAGTATAAAATAACTCTATCAAAGAGTTTTACTATAAAAGGGAACAAAGAAATGAAATTACAGTAGCCAGAGGCAGGAATAAAATCAAGAGAAGGATTTTTTTCAGGTGAGAGAGTAACAGCATTTGCGTACTGATGGAGATGGACCAGTAGGTAGCAAAATTGATACCTGGAAAAGGGTGTCCTGTTTTCACTGGACTAGAGCTATTTACCAGTCAGTGCATCATTGTGTTATATTTAAAAGATTTTAAAACCGGGTAGCCCCGGTGGCGCAGCAGTTTGGCCCTGCCTGCAGCCTGGGGCGTGATCCTGGAGACCCTGGATCGAGTCCCACGTCGAGCTCCCTGCATGGAGCCTGCTTCTCCTTCTGCCTGTGTCTCTGCCTCTCTCTCTCCCTTTGTGTCTCTATGAATAAATGAATAAATAAAATCTTTTTTAAAAAAAGATTTTAAAACCAGGTCTTCGAAATATAGTACCCAGAATGCTCTAGATATTTCTAAATTTGTCTCCAAAGTAGGTAACATTTTATCTGTTTCTGATACTAAAATGCCCTTCCCTATCCCGTTGTACTCAGCATGTTTGGCTGGGCTCATCAGTTCTTTTTTTATTTAACACTGCTTTTTGTTTTATCATTCGTGCAATATGTTAATTATGGTCACATGAGCAGTTGCCATTATTACTCGTTTGGCTACAGCTCTATTTTTCATAGCCAAATTTTTAAGACCTATTCTGGCTCTTATGTTCAATTCTTACATATGCGTGGTAGGGTGAATAGTAGAGTAACTAGAATTTCCCAGGCACCAAATTCAAGTGCCGAGGTGTGACCTAGAGTTCTAGTACACATTACAGTAAATATTTTAGAAAGGATTATGTCTTCAAGGACTTAGAGCAGTGCTAGTTATTTTCATTTATGACTGGTTCCTTCTGTCTTTTAGAATGGAGAGGTTGGAAATCCAGTCCACTTTCCACACTTATGTCTTTTAAATAGTAATTTTTTAATTACATCTATTTAAGGATTTTTTAGGAAGATTTTACAGAGTAATTTATGAGATAATTTTCTAAACTGTAGTACACAGTTATCTTATGAAATAATAATTTATCAGTTTTCAGTTAGGAAATTTTAGGATTCCACTTATCCTAATCGTACTTTTTTGTCCTATCATCTCCTCTGTTTTTTTGCCTTATTGGGTTTTTAGAGGTCCTTGAAATATTCTTGGATAGTTAATAATAGCCAATAATAATATATGTTACTTCTATATTTCTTACAGCAAAGTTGTGATTAGTTCTGTAGAAGCTCAGTAATATACTTTATACAAAAATTAAAATTTGCATTTTCTGGTTTAGATTGATAACTCTTAACTAATCTTGAAGAAATACCTTGGTTTTATTTTTAATTTTCTCCCTCAGAAAACATAAGTCCAGAAGAAGAATATAAAATTGCCTGCCTCCTTATGGTCTTTGTGGCAGTTTCCTTGCCGACACTGGCAAGTAACGTGATGTCTCAGTATAGCCCTGCTATAGAAGGTAATAGTGCTTTAAAACTGTTTTGGCAATGAAGAAGTAACTTTTGATATAATAGGTAGTTTTCAAGTAATTAATGTTTGTATATAAAGAATGCGGATTAATTTAGTAGCCACTTACTAGCTTGATAACCATAAATAGTTTTTTCTTTAGAAAGAGAAAATAGATTTTTCTTGAGTTTCTCAGCCCTAGTTTCCTGATAAATGAAATATGTATGGGTGAGCTTTTGGGTCCCTGAATGTGTGCGGCAGGGGATGGTGAAGGAGTACCCAACTCTTAAGATTATTTTAAAGATTGAATGACAGAATGTTTCTACAGCAGCTAAGAGCTTCTTTTTTTTAAGTTTCTAAGGAAATATAAAAATGATACATGATTTCTTTTAGGAATTTTTTTTTAATAGAGACATCATCACTTGTTGCTTTTCTACTATAGTATTTTTAAAAGCACTAGTCCACATGAAAATGAAAGGAGAGCAAGGCAGGCTATGTCCTAGCTCTTTAATAATGTCACTATTTATATAGATTGTGAAGTTATTAAAGACTTGCCATTTATGTATTATTTGAAATATCGGAGTCACACAGAAACCACAAACCCTATATGAACTTTCTCAGGGCACTGCAACAACATACATTGCTTGGCCAAAGCCATCAACCAGATTGCCGCAGCTTTGTTTACAATTCACAAAGGAAGCATTGAAGACCGTCTTAAGGAATTTCTGGCGGTAGGTATACTCAAATAGCAGAACTCATGATGTTTTATAAGGAAAATTAAAATGATAACTATCAAATAAAGCAGAATACAGTCTCCTTTTTCCCCCCCTGAAAGGAGAACCAAATAAAGGAGCCAGTTATCATTTGTTCCCTTAGCTGTCTCTCATTTCTAGAGCTCTGCAATATGACCTTTTTTTCTAAGCTGGTATTTGGACTGCCTAGAATTTTGCCCATTATATTACAGATAGCCACTGAATAATTGAAATATATTGTAAGTTGAAACATACTGAAAATAAACAAGTAACTTGTGAACATTTCATTAAAACTTCCTTAAATTGTCTGTATCCTTCTAAGCTGGCATCTTCCAGTCTACTGAAAATTGGCCAGGAGACAGATAAAACAACAACGAGAAACAGAGAATCTGTGTATTTACTGCTAGATATGGTAAGTCTCATTTTATGTTTTATTAACAAGAAAACAGTTCCAGTCTGATAGTCTTTCTTGGCATTTAGATAATTAAATAACAACATGAGCTGAAATTCCTTTTGATCCCCTCTGTGTAGTTGACTCAAGCCACACACTTTCTAAATATTGCAGGAAAGACCGACATGCTTGTGCTTTACCATATGATAATCAGGTCAGAAAACAAAGATGAGTAGCATTATCTATAAGGTATTCTAAGGTATTCTTTCTGAGTAGTTTTTCAACCAGCTGGGAAGCACCTGGGGCCTTATATTTCACCGCCTCTGGTTTTCTACACCCTGACTCTCTTCCACCGTCTACTGTAATTTCCTGTGAGTCTCTGTGCCTCGTCGGTTCTTTCTCTTCACTGTTTGAACCAGCTCTGCTTGTTTCTACACCGTCCCTCTTCTCTCACAGTAATTTCCTTTTCCTGCAGAGATCTCTATCTGTTCTGTGATTCAGAATACCCCATCACTCCCGTCTTTTTCTGGATAGACTTTCCTGATGACTCTGCCCCACGTTAATCTTTCATCCCTTTTGAACTCCTCTAGCTTTCCACTTAGTTACATACAGTTGGTCTTATGTGTGATCTGGCCTCCTAGCTTAGACTTGAGAACCCAATTACACTTGATGCTATGGACCGTATTTTAAATATGTTTATATTCTCAAAAAAATATGTTTATATTCTCTTAAATGTCTAGTGTACCGTTGAGGGCAAATGAAAGTACTCAGTCTGTTCCTGTGATTAATAGACTTAATTGAAAAGTGATGTTTTAAACATTTTTGATAGCAAAACAGTGGCACACTTAGATTTCAGGTTTTAAAGTTAAAAGGAAAATAATTTTCTGTTTCTAATAACACTGTAATACTGGCTGTGAGTAAATGTTGCTGCTATAAATAACTCCCAAATCTGTGATGCATTTTTGCCACTTTTCAGATTGTACAGGAATCCCCATTCCTGACCATGGATCTTTTGGAATCTTGTTTTCCTTACGTCTTGCTGAGAAATGCATACCATGCCGTCTACAAGCAAAGTGTTACATCTTCTGCATAAAATACCTACTTATTGAAGACAAGCACGCATTTTTGTTGGTCTGGTTTTACCTGTAAACTGTGGAACAATTTTACCTTAAGGCCTGAAAAACAGTTTTGTGGTTATAAATTTCTTTCATACGGTTGTGTTTTCTGATCATTGGTTTCATTTAATATGGTTGTATTACAGTATACTTGGTTGATTTAGGTTTCACATTCACTGAATTCACTAAAATTATTCCTATAATTTTAGAATATCATTGTTTGGGAAATATACATTTATCTCTATGTTTTTGATATTTGAAAATGAACAAAAAAACCCTTTGCTTGTTTATTTCTGAAAAAGAATTGTATTTAGTGATTATTTTAGATAGTGATATTATAGCATTCATCTGTGTGTAAATTATTTCATATAGGGAAGAGTTCTGATCTGTACCTATGGTCCGCATTGAAAACAAAACTGGATGTGTATTTCTGTGATGTTATGAATACATTTCTACTTTATTTTGAAACATTTGCCAAACTAAATACTGTAACACTGTATAACATTAAAAATGTTTAAGGACTGCTTAGCATTAGAAGCAGGCTATGTCCAGAAATTCTAAAACGGCAGCACATGTTGTTGCTTGTATAAAGCCTGGTGATGATTTTTAGACTAACTTCCCTGGTGCCCTACTGGCAATAGCACTACCATTGTACCCTGCTGTATAATAAATAATCTTAGACATTTATCAACTGTTGATACAAATGTTAGTCCCTAACCACTTTTTATATGTTTTAAATTTTTGAAATTCAAGTGTACCTGCCATAACATAAAATAAACACTAGACTGTATCACATTTTGAATTATTTCTTTAATTTTGGATCTCTAGAAATTTATTAAAAATATGAAAGTTTTAGTTTCAATTTAGTTTAAAATAAGCTTTTAGTTTAGAAATGTCTAACTGTAGCATTTGATACCAAGTCAGCTGTCAGAAAAATCTGCTTAAATATTTTGAAAAACATCCCACTGGAAAAAAATTTTTTTTGAATAAAAATCAGAAAATAAAATCATATGACATTTTTTTAAGAATTAAGCACTAAAAGGATATTCATGTGCCATCAGCTTGCAGTTTCATGTGACCAAATGGACAGTTTTATTTGAAAGAATGGGAATAAAATGATTGATTATGGAACCAGTAAAGTGTTGCTGAGAGCTACTACATCAGTCAGTAATGAATGGGAAAGACCAATTGCTTAGTGGTTGGCCGAGGGTAGAGCAGCTAATTTTGTTTAAAAACTAACCAGATGTTTTGCTCTTTGATTGGCATTATAAAGACTATTTCTCAACAGCTTTGTATCTGGATATCAAGTAGAACTTTTGCTCACAGCTTCTTAAATATACACTAGTAGCACGTTAAGAGAAAAGGAAGCTACTATGAACTCAGTTATATATTATTCTTCTTTGTTCAGATAAGAGAGTAGAATGAAATTGAGGTGCCACAAGATTATCATGTTGCTATTTTGTGTGTGATCCTTCCAATCTATATTTCAAGCAGGGAATAGTCAGCACTCTCTGTTGAAAATTTTCAATAGTTCAGTGAGGATTTTTGAAAAGAAAAGGAATTTTCTGGGGCGCTGGGTGGCTCAGTCATCTAAGCATCCAACTCTTGATTTTGCCTCAGGTCATGATCTCGGGTCCTGGGATCAAGCCCCGAGTCCGGCTCCACGCTCAGCAGCAGGGAGTCTTCTTGAGACTCTCTCCCTGTCCCTCTGCTCATATAGTCATGTTCTGCCTCTCTCAAAATAAATACATCTGTAAGTACACATTTTAAACTTTGAAACATGTTAGGTTCCTTCCAGTAAGATTGTATCAATTTTACCTTTTCAGTTATGTGAATGTAATTTCCTCTATTAACTGCCAATGCATCTTTGCCTCTTCAAAAAGTGAAACACATGTTGTGTTTTAATTCACATATCTTTATTCATTAGGGAGATGGAATATCTTTTTTGTGTTAATTGGTTATTTTTATTTCTTAAATGAATTTCTCATTTTCACTGTGTTATTTTTTTTCATTTTCACTGTTTTAAGTGGAGTGTTGAAAAACTGTTGTTTTAAAATACCAATTGAACACTTATTTGCATATGTAAACATTTTTTAGTATAATAGGGTTGAAAATAGCTCCCAGACAATCTTGAGTGTAGTCATATGACTGTTAAAATCTAGTAGTGCATAGTAATTAATGTTAGGATGCAGCTACTTTTTTTTTTTTTTAAAGATTTTATTTATCCATGAGAAACTGAGAAGAGAGAGAGAGGCAGAGACACAGGCAGAGGGAGAAGCAGGCTCCATGCAGGGAGCCCGATGTGGGACTCGATCCCGGGTCTCCAGGATCACGCCCTGGGCTGAAGGCAGGTGCTAAACTGCTGAGCCACCCGGGCTGCCCATGGATGCAGCTACTTTGATAACTGAATTTTAATTGAATTTTCGAAGTATATGACATTTATTTCCAAGTCCAAGTTAATGGCATTCATTTAAAAGGGGTGTGTGTGTGTGTGTGTGTGTGTGTGTGTGTGTGTGTGTATACCTGTTAGAGAATGAAAAGATGTCCAATTTAAAAACATGAACTTAGGGGCCCCTGGGTGGCTCAGTCGGCCCAGTGTCCGTCCCGTCCGCCTTGGGCTCAGGTCGTGATCTCAGGGTCCTGGGATCAAGCCCTGCGTGGGGCTGGCTGTCCAGCGGAGAATATGCTTCTCCTTTTCCTCCTTGCTTTTGCTCTTTCTCACTTAGCTCTGTCACTATTTCTGTCTCGCTCTCAAATAAATAAATGAAATCTTTAATACATGAATTTAAGAATCAATTAAAATTACACCGAGATTGCAATTCCTTTATTCTATTAAATAGGTATATTATGAATTATATATTAAGCTAATTCAGAAAGATGCCGTTTGTGTGTTTAAATACTATATAGGAGACTATACACAGCAGTTTTTAGCTTCATTCCTCGGAGATGTCATTTTAAAAACTATGTTCTCAGTAAAAATGTCTACCAATCAGAAGGCGAAAAGTTGTAAGACTCCTTGCCTTTCATACCAATAGTCTGGTACACATCATTTTTTTTAAAGAGAAAAAAGACCAAAGAGGACTTCAGTAACTAAATTAGTGTAATTAATGTTAACCTTTGTCTTTCAGTTACATCCTCTAAAGTTAATTTGTAAAGCTCTTTATATTTTAATGGGCTTGATAAAATTGTTTCTGTCATTCATTCCACCCCAGCCTTCAAGTTATGGAAAGTTTTTCCATTTTACAAAATTTTTCGGAGCCAAGGTTAAGTGGCCTTTAAAAAAAAAAAGATTTTATTTATTTGTTTTTAGAGATAGATTGTTCAGGGAGAAGAGTGAAGGGCAAGGACAAGTAGACTCCATGCTGAGGGTCAAGCCCCATGTGGGGCTCAATCTCATGACCCTGAGATCATGACCTGACCTGAAATTGAGAGTTGGTCCTTAACCAACTGAGCCACCCCGGTGCTCCTAAAGTGGCCTTTTTGTTATTACAAATAGGAAGGAAAAAATACATAAAGGAAATGGAATCTATATCATACATTATTTTAAATGTAATTAAGATAATTCCTTGTGAGAAAAAAGCTGCCTGGTCATTAAGTCATCTTTATTTACTGTAATCCTGACCTTCATAGATGGTGCTAATGCAGGAAATCCGGTCACAGAATGTTCCGTAGTGCAGTCGGTCTGAGAGCATATGTCCGTACAGTGGGATGAAAGCGACGTGTAAGATCTTGCACCTACCTTCCGGGAGCTCAGAGTGCACCTTGCTGTTAAGTCATAATCAGCTGATTGTTCTGCTAGTGTTGCCGATCTCTTAACCCAGATGGGATGGAAAAACTCCAAAGTTCAGTGGACTAGGATTAGGGCCCTGGAGAAAAGGCTTCTGCGAATTTACAGGTGTTAACGCAGAATGAGCAAGCCTTTAGTATCTCTAGAGGTCAGGAGGAGTTCTTGGAGCCTACGCTGGGCCAGGGGCCGGGGAAACACACTCTTCACAGTCAAGAAGGGCTCCTGACAATGAGTAGTTTTTTACAGGGTTATACACTTCTTGCGTTTTGTAAGAGCTCAAACAAGGACTACGGCCCACGGGCAGGCATCCCGTTTTCATCTGATGGCATTGGCCTGAATTTTCAAACAATGGCTCTTTTTTACTTTATTTTAGTTTTTTATTTAGGTTTTATTTATTCATGAGAGGCACAGAGAGAGGCAGAGACACAGGCAGAGGGAGAAGCAGGCTCCCTGTGGGTAGCCCGATGCGGGACTCAATCCCGGGACCCTGGGGTCATGACCTGGGCCAAAGGCAGGTGCTCAACCGCTGAGCCATCTAGGTGCCCCTTTTTCTAAAGATTTGCTGTGACCCTTGTCTTTTCATAAAAAGATTGGTTTGAAATTTTAAATGTTTTAATCTTTAATGACAAATGGATATTTAGTTATTTGGTCCTGTTGAATTGAAAGGAAAATCAGTATTTATTGAGCCCACTTGGTATTATTTTCAGGGTGGAAAGTTGCTTTAGGTATATTGAAATTTGGATATTTATATGAATCGAACTTTCCATACACGTTACTGTCATTACCGTTTCAGGTCAAGCATGCCTAACTCTAATATGCTTCATTTCCAAGAAAGGTTCTCAGGCTGTCGTTTTGACCTAAAAAGAACAATGTAAAATAAATTAGCAAATCAAAGTGAGGAACCTAGCCAGAGAGGCCATATCTTATTTCCAGTTAAATGCACTTTACTACTTTCTCTTAACTTCGAGAATGAGGTGGAGGGATGGGTTCTGGTCAACTTCTTGCATGAGGTCCACAAACCTGGGACATGGGTGGCCTGGAGATGGGACGATACTGGATAAGCAACCTGTGATTGCCATGTCTTAACTGTGGTATAAGGCTAAGTCATATTCGTAGTGTACATACTGACCAAATGCTCAATCGTCTGGTCTTGGAATTATATTTGGCCAAGGCCTAAGAGGAAAATCACCATTATAGAATATAAGCTTCTAAGACATATGAACAAGTCTTATTTAAAAATTATTATAATTTTATTTCATCAGTTATATATATATTTTTTAATTTTTATTTATTTATGATAGTCACAGAGAGAGAGAGAGGCAGAGACACAGGCAGAAGGAGAGGCAGAGACACAGGCAGAGGGAGAAGCAGGCTCCATGCACTGGGAGCCTGACGTGGGATTCGATCCCGGGTCTCCAGGATCACGCCCTGGGCCAAAGGCAGGCACTAAACCGCTGCACCACCCAGGGATCCCTCATCAGTTATATTTTTAAAGTGTAATGTGGTTCAGAATCATTCATTTCTCACCTCTATCAACTGCTAAATTGCTCCTGTGCTCATGTTAAACCACTCATTTAAAATTCTAAATAGTGACTTACTTTTTAAAAAGATTTTATTTATTCATGAGAGACAGAGAGAGGCAGAAACACAGGCAGAGGGAGGAGCAGGCTCCCTACGGGGAGCCCAATGCAGGACTCGATCCCAGGACCCCGGGATCATGACCTGAACCAAAAGCAGACGCTCAGCCACTGAGCCCTCCAGGTGCCCCTAAATACTGACTTTCAAGTGGAGAGTGGAGAGCAACTCACGAAGTTGCTATCAAATTAGTAAGATTTGCTTTTTCTCCATTAGTAACTGAATAAGTTAAAGGCATTTCTTCTTTAACTCCTGCATTTGAAGTTTTGGGGGTCAGTGCTAATGATAAAATTTCATTGCAGTATTCTCCCAAACTGAAACTTCCTGCATTATTTGGTGGTATTTCCAGAAACAAACCTAAAACATGTCGCCCTTGTTTATTTTTTCCTAAGTTCTTGCATACATTACTGCATCATAATTACTTGAGAAAAAATTTTTTGATAGACTTTGGTTCTAAAAATGTGACAGTGGTACAAATGCAACTAAATTTTCCACTTGCATATTATCTTTAACTGTGTGCATGCTAATTTCGGCATCTTGTGGTAGAAAGAGAATCTTCACAACAAGTAGTATCATGTAAGAAATCCTTACATTCTAAAGGCACATTTGTACTTAAACTGATAGAATCCAATTTAAGGAGATCTCCACTCCAATTATATCTGAAATGTTTGTCTTGGGGCACCAGGGTGACTCAGTCGGTTAAGTGTCTGTCTTCGGCTCAGGTCATGGTCCCAGGGTCCTGGGGTGGAGCCCCTCATGGGGTTCCCTCCCAGTGGGGAGGCTGCTTCTCCCTCTCCCTCTCCCTGCCACTGTGCCTACCTGTGCTTTCCCTTATGTCTCTAATGAATAAGTAAAAGCCTTATAAAAAAAAGTATTTGAGAGCAGATATTCAATTACGAATCATAAATCAAGATGCCATACCAACTGGGTATGACCATAACCTATGGAATTACATGGTCATTGATCACACACAACTTGTAGAGGCCAAAAGGCAGATTGGAGCCGGCATTCGGTGGTTAGACCTTGCAAAAACTAAACCCAAATCTGAGGAGCAGCTAATGCACAAGTTCCTAGGCTGACGCTGAACTTTCAGTTCATCCCTAATGCCTACCTCCGGCCAAAACGTACAAGGGTCTTTTTGCATAGCCTGAAGCAAGGCCCTGCCAGTAGGACTCAGGTGGGAATAAAGGTCAAGTTTGATCTTGGCTGTTAATAGGGGTTTGTCCAAGCTGAAAACGCTGGTCAGAATAATAAGAAGAAGAACTTACTGATAGTTCACTGTGCAGCGGACACTGCCAAGTTTTATCCAATTTGATCTAAGTATTGCTCATCTAGTCTTCACAATATCCCTACGTTACTGATGTGGAAACTGAAGCTCAGGGAAGGTGAGTAACTTGTACAAACTCATGTTGCAAGGAAGTAGCAGCCAAGATTTAAATCTGGTCCCAAACTATATACTTATCCTTATCCTTATATTGTCTCAGATCTCTCAGATCGGAGGGTGGGCTTCTGGATGCAGTCGCATTTAAGGCTGCTTGGCACCGCCTTGGGTGCAGCTTCAGCGTTAGGAGCCACTTCTGAGTGCCTACATCATGCCACTTTGACACCCATTGCCTGTTTTAATCCCCACCACCAAATTGCTCAAGAGGGATTGTCTTTTCATGAAGAAATGGTACCACAGAGCTTTAAGTCCCTTGTCACAGGCACATGGAGTGACAGTAATAATGGAGCACTTTAGGTTTTTATAGCTGGAGAGAGCCTTAGAAATGATCTACTTTAACCTACTCAAGGGTGAGTAATTTATCCAGTCACATAGAAGGAATCTTGTGATTTCTTTTAGAATTTTGTCATCTAGGTTCGTGGCATAGTAGGTGTAGTGCTCCTTCTACTGTGCCATGCTGTTACACGTACGTGCATGGTTCTACAGTCGTAACGTCTTAGTCATCATGAGCGTTTCCTGGTTCCTGCTAGGATTTTAGGGGGTCTATGTGAGGGATGATTCCATGGCATCAGAAAATCTGGGATCGCAATCCCAGCTCTGCTACTTTCAAGTTACTTGACTTTTCTGAGTTTGTTTCTATAAACGTAGAGCAGAGATAATATCTACCTCAAAGGGCTGTTGTCAGGACTGAAGTGAGGTCATGTGTATAAACTGATAAGATTCAATAGATGGAGGTTGTTTTTCTGATTTGTGGTTGATTTGACAATTTGTTCTGCATCTTATACAACTGTCTTCAAAGAGTTTGCTGTGGATTCTAGGAACGGTATCACATCACAACTTCCATTCACGAGACTGGGACACTTTTTTTTTTTTATGATAGTCACACAGAAAGAGAGAGAGAGAGGCAGAGACATAGGCAGAGGGAGAAGCAGGCTCCATGTACCGGGAGCCCGACGTGGGATTCGATCCCGGGTCTCCAGGATCGCGCCCTGGGCCAAAGGCAGGCGCCAAACCGCTGCGCCACCCAGGGATCCCCCCGACTGGGACACTTTCGCGTCTATATCCGGGCAGCCTGGGTGGCTCAGCGGTTTAGCGCTGCCTTCAGCCCAGGGCGTGATCCTGGAGACCCGGGATCGAGCCCCACGTCGGGCTCCCTGCATGGAGCCTGCTTCTCCCTCTGCCTGTGTCTCTGCCTCTCTCTCTCTCTCTGTGTCTCTCATGAATAAATAAAAATCTTAAAAAAAAAAAATCCTTTGTGTCTATATCCCAGCCTATGTTTCAGCTCTGGTCTGAGAGTCTTTATGTGATCTTGGATGGGAAAGAGTTCTTTTTCTCAGGCAGCTTTAACATAAAGCAATGCTCAAGTTGATTGAAGCCTGCTCTTTACGCCTGTACGTTGTACTATATTTATGTACATTATACACACGGATGTAAAAGATAGAAAGCTTGCATTTTCAATGTCATTGTAGCATCCGGAACAATTTTAACAATTGCTTGCTGGACGTCTCTGTGCTTTTTCCTCATGTTGTTTCCTGCCTCTAGAATGGAATGTTCGCTCATATTCTGGCCTCAACCTCCTGATCGCATTGTCAACAGTGAGTTCAAACCTTCTTTTCCATAGCACATCATTCTCTGTTTTCTTCTGAACCTCGTAAATACTTTTATTACACACTTACTGGATCGTAGCGTGATTGTTACACATCTGCGTCTCCTTTGATTCTTGGAATACCTTCTGGGTCCGTGTTCATTTCACCTTTTTTAAAAAAATATTTTATTTATTTATTCACGAGAGAGAGAAAGAGGCAGAGACACAGGCAGAGGGAGAAGCAGGCTCCATGCAGGGAGCCCGACGTGGGACTCGATCCCGGGGCCCCAAGATCAGGCCCTGGGCTGAAGGCGGTGCTACACCGCTGAGCCCCCCGGGCTGCCCTCACCTTTCTTTTTAATCAAACCCCCAACTCAATGGAAAAGGCTGATGGCTGGACAGATGCTGTAGAAAAATGGCCTTTACTTCATGTTGGGGGCCAGTGGGTATTTTTCTTTTTGTACTTGCTTGTGAAGCACGGGTAGGTAGGGCTTCCAGGGCCCGGAGTGGAGGTAGCTCAGTGGTGACGCAAAGTGGTTTGTGTGATTTCTCCCAGTGAGATCATTCCCACGTTCGGGGTATTAGGGGGACACTTGGAATCTGAACTCCTTATGTAAATAGGCAAAAGCCCCTGAGACTGATGACACGCTATAAGTTAACTAAATTGAATTTAAATATAAAAAGTTTTAGGGGATCCCTGGGTGGCTCAGCGGTTTAGCGCCTGCCTTTGGCCCAGGCGTGATCCTGGAGTCCCAGGATCGAGTCCCGCGTCAGGCTCCCAGCATGGGGCCTGCTTCTCCCTCTGCCTGTGTCTCTGCCTCTCTCTCTCTCTATGTTTATCATTAAAAAAAAAAAATCTTAAAAAAATAAATATAAAAAGTTTTAATAAATAGGCATAAGAAGGGGAGGGGTCGTGAGAGATCCAGATAGTGTTTCCTGTAACAGGAAAATGACTTTTTTTTTTTTTAATCTGGAAACGTAAGTGAAATGCCAAGAGCAAAGAAGAGGAGCTCTAAGAGAAATTGCAAAGTGACAGTTGAGGTCATCGTCCTGAAGTAGAAAAATGGTCCTTTGAGCCTGGTGACCCGGGCCTCCCGGAGGTGGGCGCTTCACACACGGGGCCGGGGCTGCGAGGCCTTCACCGCAGCGTCAGCCCTGGGCAGCGGTGCCCCCGCCCCGGAGCTCGGCCGACGGTCCTCTGAGGTCATCGGGCGCAAGGCCCAGTGGACCTGTCACCCCGTCAGCCTAACTTCCCATCCGGCCCCGCGATGCGCCGGCAGCTACCCTGGCGGCCGGGCCCACGCTGAGGAGCGGCGACTCCCGGAGCGAAGAGCCTCGGCCGCGGGTTCTAGGCTCGTCCTGAGGGCCCGGCCCGGCCCGGCTGACGGGAGCTCCCACGGCGGCTCGGCCTGAGGGGCGCTGCCCAGGGCGGGGGCCTGGCCTCAGCCTCAGCCCACCAGGACGTGGCCTTCCGGACAGGGCGTCCCAGCTGGGAGACAGATGTGGCCTTTCAGGAGCAGCTCCTCCAGCCGCCCCCCTCAGGGCTGTGGAGCTCCCGCCTCGCCTCACGCCCCGGCCTCCCGCGCCTTCGAGGAGGACGAGGAGGACGAGGAGGACGTGTGCACCGGCCGCTCGGCCTGCGGGGAGAGGCCCGGGGCCACACGCAGGCAGAGGTGCTCGCCGCAGGCCCGACGGCGGCCTGTCAGTGGAGGAGGGAGGATGGCGGGTCCTGTCGCGGCCTGAGGCTGATGTCTGTCCCGTGACCACGGGCAGGAGGAGGATCACATGCTTCTCGGCCGCAGACGGCGACACAGGTCCCTGAAGCCGGGCCACGTGGCACAGGAGATCAGGGAGGACCGCTGTCACCCATCGCGCCTTGCATCAGTTCGACGAATGTTTCTTAAGTTTATTTTCAAGCAACCTTTCCCCCCCGACGACGTGGGGCTGGAGCTCGTGACCCCGAGACCGGGAGCCACATGCTCCTCTGGGGCACCAGCCGGGCGCCCTCAGCGGCAACAGCTCTTTCCTGACCGCGGCTACGCGCAGACGTGGTGGCTCAGCCTTCCCGCGGCCCGTCCCGCCGCCCTCCCCGCTTGCCCACGCCGGGTCTCTGAGACTCGGTCACGAGAAGGTGGAGCATCGGCCGGGCCAGGCCCGTTTCGGCCGCAGTGACGAAGGGCGCCCGCTCCGAGGGCCGTCTGCCCCCTGCCTTGGCAGGAGCGCGTTTCCTCCCTTGCAAAAGGAAGTCTCCAGCCCGAGCAGACCGACTCCGTCAGCCGAGCCAGGGGTACGATCTCATGCGTCAGACAAACCCCAGTTTGCTGTTTCTTGTAACAGAGTTCAAGGAAGACTAGGGCTCAAGGAAGAGTTTGTTCTGACCGGCCGCGGCTCCGTTGGAACCGCCGGGCCGCGCAAATGCCTGCACGCACCCTGGCTGCACAGCTCCGTCTTCACAGACCTGGGCCGCGTCCCGGGTCTTCAGCGATGAGCATAGGGTCCAGTGTTCCAAGAAGGATCCGGCTTCTGGACGTGCCGTCTGCAGAAGAGCTCATTTCATAGGAACTGAGCTAAAATTTCTATCGTGGAGCAAACGTGGTATAATCTTTCTGAATAAAAAGCCAATCAGGGCCGAACTCTGCTGGGGAAGTAGGCTCTGGGATACTTGAAGGGAAACACATGTACATGGATTAATATGAGGAGGGTTTCCTAGTTGTAAATCCGAAAAAAAATCCAGGACAATCCTCTTTTCACAATCGCTTATTGAAAACTTTTGCAAGAAATTTCTTCCCCAAAAAAGGACTGTGGAATTAGTCTACTGGTCAATTAATTAAAGGTAATTTTATTTTTTTTTAATTTTTTAAAATTTATTTATGATAGTCACACACAGAGAGAGAGAGAGGCAGAGACACAGGCAGAGGGAGAAGCAGGCTCCATGCACCAGGAGCCCGATGTGGGATTCGATCCCGGGTCTCCAGGATCGTGCCGTGGGCCAAAGGCAGGCGCCAAACCGCTGCACCACCCAGGGATCCCAATTAAAGGTAATTTTAATCATCTTTTTAAAAATTCTTCATACAAAGCACAGATGTGTGTGTCTCTCAAACAGACTGCATTATGTAAGTCCTTAAAAAAAACACACGATTGAATGAAGACCTACAAATATTTATGCCAAGCAGGAATCCGCCTGCCACCTCCCTGCAACATTAACTCAAAATTGATGTTGAGGGGCACCCGGGTGTCTCCGCGGTTGAGCGTCTGCCTTTGTCTCGGGTCGTGACCCCGGGGTCCCGGGTTCGAGTCCCACATCAGGCTCCCCGCGGGGAGCCTGCTTCTGCCTCTGCCTGTGTCTCCGTCTCTTTCTTGGTGTCTCTCATGAATAGATAAATACAATCTTAAAAAAAAAATTTGATGTTGGATTCAAGATTCTGAGACTAGGTTTCTACTACTTGAGCTCTAGCAAAATTTAAGGTTCTGTAGACTCAGCTAGGATAATGTCCTCCGTGTCCAAATCTAAAATGATTATGCTGATAACCTCCATGCTGAGTGCTGTTCAGATTGGCCCCCCTGGTGACAATTCTGGCTCACCCTTCCTCCCCCAGCCTCCTCCTCCTTGGCCTCCGCAACCACCTCTCTCTCCATAAGCACTGCCTTGATCACCACGGCGCCCACCATCGTGGTATCTGCCCTGCTGGTATCCACCACCCTGGTATCCACTTCCTGTATAGGTAGATGTTTGGAAGCCACCGTCACTACCACCTTGGTAGCTACCACCGTGGCCACCACCATGATGGCCCCCTGGCTGGAAACCTGAATCTTTTTTTTTTTTAATTTTATGTATTTATTCATGAGAAACACACACACAGAGAGAGAGAGAGAGAGGCAGAGACACAGAGAAGCAGGCTCCACGCAGGGAGCCCAACGCGGGACTTGATCCCGGGTCTCGGGGATCATGCCCTGGGCTGAAGGCAGCCCTAAACCGCTGAGCCCCCCGGGCTGCCCTGGAAGCCTGAATCTTGGTAAGCACCACCGTGGTAGCCACCTCCTGCTCCATTCCCTCCATCTGTCCAGCCTCCTTCATGCTTATTTCTTCCTTCTCCCCCTCAGCTACCATGGGCGTAGCCACCTCGTCGACCTCTCCGTCCTCCTTGTTCATGGCCTCCTCGTCCACCATATGGGGAAGGTTCATGACCCCCTCCCCCCTTCTTGGCCTGCTGCTTGCCGCTAGGGGCCATCCTGCCTCTGTGCCGTGCTGGCATCTCTGGAAGGGGGGGTGCGATTTCACGGGTCTACCTCCCCTGTCGGGCACCCAGCCCGTCAACACCTTGTTGCTGGCTCGGCCGGTCTTTCCTCCTATAGAGCCATGGCTTGTTCTTAAAAGTTTTGACAGGTGTTGTCTTGTAGCCAAAAGGTGGGCCACAGCAACGGTGCTTTTAGGAGTATGAGCTTTTAGGGGATAAGGTTTCAGCTTGTCTTTGCTAATTTTTCTGTGTGACCTTTGGCTCCGTCAGACCAACCAGAAGACTGGACAGCGACATCCAACCATCTTATTAGCGGCCTTCTCGGGACCGGGTCTTCATTAGCTGCGGTTCATCGCCCCGGCCTTTCCCAGGGAGCTGGTCCCAGTGGCTCCTGCAATACAGGCCTCCCCACATGGTTAGCTGCAGCTCCTGCCAATGTCCCCTCTAATCGTTTGTCAATCCCGCTGAAGACCTGGAACGCAGTCATACTGGCGGCGGGTTTGGACGTTCCCAGGGCAGGACATGTGCTTTTCAAGTCTTGAGGGTCCTCGCTGCGCCTCCTCCGGAGCTTCTCCTAGAGCAGCGTTCCCACAGGCCATTCTGGCAGGTTCCAACTCTGAGATGAGGCATGTGAGCCAAAGGAGGCACTTCTGAGTGCGAAGGTGCGTGGTCACATCCAGATGTGGCCTCCCCTAGTGGCCCACTCAGCTTGGGCTAGAATTCTCAGCTGCACTCGGACCGTTAGTCACTTGCACGTTTCCCTCTGGTTTATGGAGCACGCTTGACCCATCCACCAGCCCAGCACCGAGTCTGATGAGCTCGGGAACTGGCTCCGCAGACACGGCCGGCGGCCCACGACGGACCCACAACCTGGGTCTTCGGGCAGCGCCAAGATGGTAGCGTCCCCGAGGTCACGCTCCACGCCACTGCGCCACTCAGACGCCCGGGTCACTAGACTCCCTTCTGCCCCCCCAGCATGTGCTCACACATCTGCAGCCTCCCTGCAGCGAATGTTTATTTAATACCTGCTATGCGCCAGCCACTTGGGGCAGAGGAGTAGGAAGACACTATCCTAAAGCACAATTTAACTAGACTTATCCAGTTCCCAGCCCCATGCCCAGCCGCCCCTAAGGAGGAAGACTCCCAGCGGAGGCTCCTGCGATCCTACACTGGCACCCCACTACCCGTCCTCCTGCTGCCGGGCAGTTAATGAGAGAGGAAGCTGGATCCGCGGGGAGTTAGTCCACTGACTTGGAGGTGGCGGCCTGTTTCTACCAGATGTTTCTCGTAAGTGAGGACCAAGGCTGAAGGTTGTAGTGGTTGTTTCAGCAGCTGCGAGTGTCATGGAGTAGAGATTGGGGTGGTCATTGGGGCAGTTTGCTATGCTCCCAGATTATAAGGAAGGAGAGAATCAGAAAGCTGATCGGGTGAAAAGAATGGTGTGGATGCCCAGAAGAAATCAAAGAAACATGGCACGATGAAGTTGAGAAAAAATCCAGACTCTCTCCTTCAATCTCTCTCTCTTTTTTTTTTTCCACTTGAATTGATTTCATTAGATTTATATTTCTTACTACTTCCCAGTGCAGAGAAGGTCCTCAAAAAAATATTTATTGAATGAATGAATTGTACGGGGCATTGCGTCCTAAATGCTTGGTGTATACAGGAAGCAGATACGGTCCCTGCCATCACGGGGTTCGTCCCTAGAGGAGGAGACAGGTGACAGGTGTTACGTATCCGATCTTGACCATGACACAAGTGTTGACTCTCATCATCTGATGCAGGAGGCAGGTATTGAACAAATAATGACTATTCGATAGTGCGGTGTCAAAACCAACCAGAAGCTCAGGTAAAAGTTTCGATGTTATTGATCACAACCAATGGATACGTGAATGCGTAAGAACATTGATATTATTAGCAAAAACATAAACAAATTGCACTTCACTGGAATTCAGAGTTGGCTGGATGTTTTTTTTTTCCCACCCTCCCTCTCCCTCCTTTTCTTCCTTATTTCTTCCCTTTCCTTCTTTTTTGAAATATGACTGCAGGGATCCCTGGATGGTGCAGCGGTTTGGCGCCTGCCTTTGGCCCAGGGCGCGATCCTAGAGACCCGGGATCGAATCCCACGTCGGGCTCCCGGTGCATGGAGCCTGCTTCTCCCTCTGCCTGTGTCTCTGCCTCTCTCTCTCTCTCTGTGTCTCTCATGAATAAATAAATAAATGAAATATGACTGCAATATTGTGCTAGTGCACATATTTTAATTTGGTGCAGAGCATGCATAACAAAATAAGTGAAAAGCTGTAAATGTTAGAGCATACATATTATTAATTTCAATGACAAAGGGGCGATAAATCATTTTGCCAACTGCACTGTAACATTCAAGTTCTGCCTCTGTTATGTCTCATTGGCCAAGCATTTGCAATTCTGAACTCTGCAGACTGGGGAAAAAGCAATTAGTTTATAACAATAGATACCTGACTTGTCATACGTACCTTTCCTACTTCCTACTTTGTCTCTTTAACTGAAAAAAAAAAAAAAAAAAAAGCCTTTCTCAAATATGTACTATTTACAGGTCATTGGAAAACAGTGGCGCACAATAGGATTATTATAACATATTAAAACATAGCACTTTTATCTTACTGGCGTGCGGAGATCACATGTGAAAACTTTTTGATCTCTGTGGACTTTTTAGTGGAAAAGATTTGGAAATAAATCCTTTTGTCACTGGCCAAAACAGAACTGTGGTAGCTGTTTTATAGTCGGTCACTTTTTTTTTTTTTTTTTTTTTTAGTCGGTCACTTTTTAACAATGGATAAAACAGTTTTTGTTGAAGCCAGTTTATTCATACATAACAGGCAACATGTTGCCTTAAAGACAAATAAATGCTTATTTTTCCCTCTTATCCAAAGACTCCCCAAATTTTTGCCAATATCCAAAGATCTACATTCTCCACACGCCCCCCTCCCCGATCTGTCCTATGCTGAGAAATTGTACCGTAACCCTCTGAGCTTTAGCAGTCTTTCAGGGAAAAGGAATTTTTCATGATGTAATTGATATCATAACTGCTCAGCTGGACATAAACTTTTAAGGGCTAAGTCCATTTGCTGATTTGTTTGCATTTCCTGCTCCAACTAGAAGAATTCAAAGGCATGAAGAGCCTATTGTGAAAAATGCATGAATAATGCAAAAGCCATCCTGAGGTGGGATATCAGTAAGGTTCCAAATGCAGTTACGGCTTTCTAATAAAAGCATGAAAAACTTAAATCGAAAAAAGCAAAACCACCTCAAGTTAGTTCAGGCAGCTACGGGAAGAGTGCATGGGAGAAAGCTCCCTGTGACATGTTTGGGTTTTCTTCCGTGAAGCCTCTCCCCTCACACCCCCACGACAACTTTGTCGAGACCGAGTTGACATACAACATTGTGTAAGTTTAAGCTGTAAAACGTGTAATTTTGATCCACTTATGTCTTGTAAAATGATTCCTACCACAGCGTTAGCTACTGTGCCCTCCAAGTCACACGATTGCCATTTCCTTTTTGTGGTGAGAACATTTAAGACCTACTGGAGGGACACCTGGGTGGCTCAGGGGTTGGGCCTCTGCCTTCAGCTCAGGAGGTGACCCCAGGGTCCTGGGATTGAGTCCCCCATCGGGCTCCCTGCATGGAGCCTGCTTCTCCCTCTGCTTGTGTCTCTGCCTCTCTCTCTGTCTCTCATGAATAAATATATAAAATCTTAAAAAAAAAATTAAGACCTACCCTCATAGCAACTTTCAGGTATCTGATAGAGTAGTGCCAACTACCATCACTGTGCCGTACTTTAGATCCCTAGAACCTATCCATCTTAAGACCACAAGTTTGTAGCCTTGACCAACCTCTCCCCATTTCCCCCCACTTTCCCTCCTCAGGTAACCACTGTTCTACACTGTTTCCATAAATTTGGCTTTTTTAGATTCTACATACAGTCATATCATACTGTATTTGTCTTTCTTTGACATGTTTCACTTAGCATAATGCCCCAAGTTTCATCCAGGTTGACACAAGGGCAGGATTTCCTTTCTCACAACTGAATAATATTCTGTGTGTGTGTGTGTGTGTGTGTGTGTGTGTGTACATTCCCCCGGCCTCCCAGCCCCCACACACCATGTATGAATTGACGCTTTCCCCTGGGGGGTCAATGCTTTGATTCCCTTCTCTTTGCCTTCCGTGAATCTACCGTGGGTTTCCATTGCGTGGTTGTTAGGCGGCGTACATAAAACATCACATAGGTGTTAACAGTCTATTTTACACTGATAAGTTAACTTTGCTACAAAAGCTCTACCTTTTTACCTTATCTTTTTTTTAGTCATGATTTTCATCTTTTTATACTGTGTCTCTAGTAGCAAGTTATTGTAACCATAGCTTTTTGTTTTAACGCATTGGTCCTTTCGCTTTTATACTAGAGTTAAGGAGTTATTTTCATATGTTTTTATGTTTCTAATTAGCATCCTTCTATTTCAGCATTTCTTAGAAGGCAGATTGACTGGTAATGAACACCCTCGGCTTTTGTTTGCTAGGGAAAAATCTTTATCTCATCTTCATTTCCTAAGAACAACTTTGCTGGGTAAAGTATTCTTGGTTGGGAGCTTTTTTCTTTCAGCGCTGGGATTATATCATTCTCTTCTTTCCTGGCCTGCAAGGTCTCTGCTGAGAAATCTGATGTTAGCTTGATGGGAGTTCCTCTGATGAGAGAATTGTTTTCCCCTTACTGCTTTTATTTATTTATTTATTTTAAAGATTTTATTTATTATTCATGAGAGACACACACACACAGAGAGAGAGAGAGAGAGAGGCAGAGACATAGGCAGAGGGAGAAGCAGGCTCCGTGCAGGGAGCCTGATGTGGGACTTGATCCTGGATCCGGGGATCATACCCTGGACCCAAGGCAGATGCTAAACCACTGAGCCACCCAGGCATCCCCTCTTACTGCTTTTAAAACTCCCTTTTTGTTTTTGATTTTAGACAATTTTATTATAATGTGTCTTGGAGAAGATCATTTTAGATTGAAATTTTGGGGTGACCTATTTTCTTCGTGAACGTGTCCAAATCTCTCCCTAGAGGGGGAAAGCTTTCAGCTATTATTTCTTTAAATAAGCTTTCTACACCATTCTCTCTCTCTCTCTCTCTCTCCTCCTTCTGGGACTCCAGTCGTGTACACTGTTTCTCTTACTAGAGTCCCACAGGTGCTGTCAGCGTTCTTCATTCCTCTTTCTTTTTGTCCTTCTGATTGGATGATTTCACTTGGCCTGTCTTCTGGATCGCTGCTACTCCTGCTTGGTCAAATCTGTTATGGGAGTTCTCTGTTGAATTCTTCGGTTCAATCATTGCATTATTCTTAAGCCCCGACATTTGTTTGGTTTATTTCTATGTTTTCTATTTTCTGTGTTGATCTCATTTTGTTCTTGTATTTGTTTTCCTGATATTGTTATATTATTTATCTGTGTTCTCTTGTAGCTCTCTGAGCATCTTCAGAACAATTATTTTAAATTCCTTGTCAGACAATTCCTGGATTTCCATGTCTCTGTGGACAGTTACTTAAGGTTTACTACATTGCTTTGGTGCAGCCATGATTCACTGATTTTTCATGACCCCTGTAGCCCTGAGTAGGTGTCTGCACATTTGCAGGACCAGTCACCTCTTCCAGGCTTTATAGATTAACTTCTTCAGTCATGGGAGGGACACAGTCTACTGTGACCCTGGGTCTAGTGGTATGGCACAGGTGTGGGGGCATGTGGCAGCATTGGGTTCAGGGGTGCATGATGCCTCTTTGGCTTGAGCTGCTGGAATGGACAGCATGAAGACCCACGTGGTCCTTGGTAAGCACTTACTGTGGCTGAAAGGGCTGCTGGGATCCTTAGTGGTGCCTCCAGGTTCCCCAACCAGTGACCAGGGCAGGCGGCTACAGTGGGGAGCCCCCAGTGGTGTGGGAGAGCCAGCTGCAGGTGCCTGTGTGAGGGCTGGGGCCAAATGCGGTCACACGTGTAGTGAGGAAGGCCAGCGCAGGCAGCAAGGGCCAGGCCAGCTAGGGGCTCCCTCACACCTCTGGGGGCCCTGCCTGCTGGTGTGCCCCCCTGTGGCTGCACAGTCTTCCCCGAGCTGCATGGCCTATCATGAAGGCTAGTAAGGAGGGTGGGTGAGGCCAGGCTATGCAGGTGCACGGCTGGGGGCACTAGCTGCAGGCCAGCGCCAAAAGAGGCACCTTAATTTGAGCCCAGCAGGTGTGCGAGCAGTCGGTGCAGACGCTGCAGTGGAGGCAGGTGACAGGTGTCAGGAGAGCAGCAGGCCAGTCACAGCTGGAGGCCCGGCCCCGGTGCGTGCGGGCGGTGGAGGTGGGCCGGGAACCTAGCAGTGCAGCTCCTGGGCCCCGGAGTGGGGGGGACCTGCAGGGTCTGCTGTGGGCAAAACCTGCTGCAAACCAGCCATGCTGGCATCCGTTTCTTGGAAGTCCTCCGTGTTGCTGTGCAGCGCAGGTGACTGTGGGCCACGATGGCCCGCGCTGCTCTTCCCCCTCCGAGCTGCCTCTCTGTGCCACCCACTGGGAACCTCCATGAGCCCTGAGGCCGGGGCAGCTGGGCCCTCGCCCCGTTCCCCCTTTCCTGGCGAGGGGCCGCTTCCAGATGGGCAGCCCCTCTCCGGCGGGTGGGCCGCAGGGGCACAGTGCAGCTGCCGTCCTTCCCCCGCTGGGCAGTTGTTGGCAGGTTCCTTGTTCCACTGTGCTGCTTAACTTTGGGGGGACTCCGCTGCTCTCCCAGCCGTGCTCTGTTCTTGGGTAGCTGTTGGGGTCTTGCTCTCTGCGGGGGAACGCGGCTACCATTTCCCGTGTCACCATTTTGGTGATGTCTCTCCTGCCATTAAAAAAAAAAATCTCCATCAACAGGGGTCTGTTCTCCAAGTGAAAGAGTAGGTGTTATTCAACATAAATGTTCAAATGTTCCCCGAGGGAAAGGGGAAAAAAATATCAAAACTGGTGACTTTGCCAGTTTCAAGTCCCAATGATGGTCACTCCATTGAGGACTTACCATTTTGAAGTTTCAAGGGTCAGAATATTGATTTCACCTGTGTGTTCATGGTTTAAGATTTTTAGGTTTCAGTTTTTCTAGATAGTCTGTTCATAACAGATTATGTAAAATATGGTAACTCAATAGGGAAGTCATGAATTTATTGCCATTTTTCAGCTTTATTTTCGCTGTCCTTTGAATGTAGCCTTTTCCCATGTTCGCACTTGAAATCTCCATTGCCCAAGACGTGGGGGGTGAGAGGCCACCTCCTACCCTGGAGGCCCATTCTCCTAGCATCCCCCGTCCTTTTGCGGGGTACCAGACTCGGGCTCATCTAGTCAGATGCAACGACTCTGGTTTTGAACTGGGGGGTAGTGATGCAAGACGATGGGGAGCGCAGTGCAGGCGGTCATGCCCTATCCGATTTCCCAGGCCCGTGGAGACCTCGCTAACGGTGGTGTCCAGAGCTCAGCTCTGTAAAGCTCTATTGTTTGTTGTTGCAGGTGGTGTCGGTGGGCTTCCCTCTGGGTCATCTCTGCGCCTTGGTTTTGATGCCTCTGGTTGCCTGGCGTTCGAGTCTGGTTTCTAGCCTTCCTGGCTATTCGGTGACATGCTGGTCAACATTCGTTCACTAAATCCCCCCTTTGCTTAAATCAAAGCTGTCCTTTTTCGTTCTTGCAAACTTGAGGCTTGTGACCACTCAGCCCACATATGGGTCAGATAGGCTCTTGGTACATTTATGATGCGTGGGGGCTTATGTTCCACCACACTGGACGCACTTGTGCAAGTCATGCCACCGCAACGTCGGTGTAACAGAGATGTACACTTGTTGGAGTGGCGATACCGGGAAGAGGCTATGCAGCTGGGAAGTGGGAAGGGGATCATTTGAACTCTGGATGTAAGCTTTCTGATACACAACGTAAAACTGTACACAGAGTCCCTCTGAACATGGTTCCGTCTTACACAAATATGCTGGGTCATGTTGGCACATCAGAGTGTAGAAAGAGTCAACTTTCACGCATTGCTTAATTTACTTATTCTGGTAAAAGTCCCATTCACAAATACTAATTTTGCTTTATAGAGATATTGCAAAGTGGAGAAATATAAGTGTTCAATAAAGTTAAGCAATGTTCAGCGTGACGGGATTAACATGTTCCTCTGGCAGTGGAGTTCTGCGGGAACCAAATTAAAGATGTGTCTTCTTTGGCCTGACATGCTGCGTGTAACTGTAGGCCTTTAGGACGTGAATTCAGATGGAGTCGTGAACTTATAAATACTTAGCAATACTTGCAATTACACAATACGTAGGAATGCCTGCGCCTCCTTACTGATAGCCTTCTGTGAAGATGGCCAGACTTTGCAGATGCTCTCAGTGTCTGGCCATCCACCTCCTCAACATGAAAAATGAGGAAATAGGATTGGATTGCCAGGGGTGTCCTAGAAAAAATAAAAAGGTGTTTGAGGATGTGTTACCTGTGAGGTCATGAGGATCTCTTCCCACAGAATGTGGATGAACTTCTTGGGTGTTCTTTTACACCCGTTGTCTCATTTGACATGCACAGCAGTACTATCAACAGGGTGGGCAGGAATTATTCTGACTTCCTGAGGAGAATCCTGAGGGTCACTGTGTCAGACATCTGGCTAACAGGTGGTGCACTGGGGACACAAGCCTGTCCTCTGACTCTGGCCCTGTCCTCCGGCCAAGACGAAAGAACATGGCAAAGGAGCCTCCTTACTGGGTTTCTTCACTTTAGGAACCCACGGTCTTTATCCGAGACGTCGATCTATCTATACCCTTCCCCAGAAACCACTCGCAAAATGTTTTCTGCTCACTGTTCAAAATTAGTGGAATGCCCACGGCTTGGGTGTTGTCCATCAATATCAAAGCAGCGGAGCATTTCACTAATTCAGGTCAGTTCTGACCTCTCTGAGATTCCCTTTGCACTCAAGTGCAGGCAAGTGCCTTCTTTGCCAAAGAATCATGACCCAAACTTCCCAAGGCTCCAAATGTTGTGTGTGCATATGGGGACATGTCAACATCCATGCCCAAATGCTAGTCACCATTCCCCTCATGCACTCAACCCTGGCCTCCAAACCTCTGAGAAATCTTCCCTTTGGCCTTCCTCAGGCAGGGTGTTCTCCCCTGGGTACGGACCCAGACCATACTGGCTCTCTCACGCAAGAACTGCAGCTCGAACGGGCTGCTCTGAGCTTCCACTCCACTCGCTGGTGAGCTACAGACCTGTGCCAAGCACCTCCGCTGGAGCTGGCACAGCCGGCTGGTCTCTCAGGCAAGGAGGAGAACGCGCCCTCCCTCTGGGGTGCTCGCTTCAGGATGGTGCTGGAATGCCTAGGGTTGTCCTACAGCAGGGTTACGTGGACCTCAAGTGTAGAGTTCTGAAGGCAGCTCTCTGAGTTTGCATCCAGAGCCCTTTTGGCTTCCAGGGCACCTCTGGACCATCAGGTGGTTGAATCTGGACAGGTTAAAGAATCATCTACACAGGGCAGCCCTGGTGGCCCAGTGGTTTAGCGCCGCCTTCAGCCCAGGGAGTGATCCTGGAGACCTGGGATCAAGTCCCATGTCAGGATCCCTGCATAGGGTCTGCTTCTCCCTCTGCCTGTCTCTCTCTTTCTCTCTCTCTCTCTCTCTCTTTCTCTCTATGTGTGTCTTTCATGAATAAATAAATAAGATCTTGAAAAAAAAAAGAATCATCTACACAGCTTTGCACCGATCAGTATTTCGGTGCAGTATTTGGGCCCTCAATTCCGGGGCCCAGCAGCTGAATTCCTTAGAGCGAGCTTTCTCTTGGAGCTCGACAGTTTCCTTTTGTATTTTAGTCTTCACTGAGCCCCTTCCACCATGGCGCCCCTATCCCAACAGGCACGTGCAGATGTGTCTGAACACCAAACGTGACCGAAGCTGTGGTCTGTGACCAGAAGGCTACTTTCCCTTTGTATAAACCAGTGGCTGCAGATGGAACTGAGCAAAATGTTTTCCTTAGGAGTGACCAAGAAGCTCATTCTGAACCTCATCTCAGGGTGGGCTCCCTTTATTCTTAGCACCTCCAGTCAAATTCACAATGAAACATTGGAAACTCTCCGTTGCCAGTCAAATTATTTATATTTTGATGCTCTGTGCCACTAATATTTTCTCAGGGAAAATTTGGCTTTAAATTTTATTTTTTTGGGTGCATGGGCAGCTCAGTCCATTAAGCGTCTGCCTGTGGCCCAGGTCATGATCCCAGGGTCCTGGGATGGAGCCCCACATCAGTCTCGCTGCTCAGTGGGGAGCCTGCTTCTCCCTCTTCCTTCCCCCTTCCCCTTGCTCGTGCTTTCTCTCTCTCTCTCTCTCTCTGTCTCAAATAAATAAATAAAATCTTTAAAAAAAAAGTTATTTTTCACTTAAACAGATAAAATAGCAAAGTGTTCATCAACAGAGGAATGCGTACACAAAATGCAGCACATACAAGCAAGGGGATAGGATTCATCCTTGAAAAGGAAGGGAAATTGGATCCATGCTGCCACGTGGATGAACCTTGAAGCCCTTGCGCCAAGTGAAGTAGAGCAGTCAGGAAGGGAGAGAGATGGGTGATTTCTTCCACACAAGGTGCCTGGAGTAGTTGGATTCACAGAAGCAGAAGAGAAACCGGTGGCTGCCAGGGGCTGGCAGGGAAAGGGGGTGGGGAGCAAGCGCTTCATGGGGACAGAATTGGGGAAGAGGGAAAGGTCCTGGAGTGCGTGCTGGTGATTGTCGTACAGTGAGGCGTACCTTTTCAAGAATTAGGGTTTTTTTTTTTTTTTGGTCTATCATATAATTGGCAGATATTTTCCAAGTTTATCATTTGTCTTTACACTTTTTAAAAGCTAGACCGAACTCCTGACTCGTTATGTAGACACCCATGTACCCACTTGTTCAAGATCAGAAAACCTCCGCGTCATTTCTAGCACTTCTATGGGTTCATTCTTGACTTCGCAGTCGTTGACTTATTATTCTGCTGTTAGATTGCGTCCGCGAGACTCGGCTCTTCCATAAACACAGTAGCTCCTCCTTAAGCACGTCGTGAAGCACTGTGCCAGTGTCTCCACCGGTCACAACGTGGAGGGACAGGTCGGGAAGTGGCTCAGCAGGCCCCATCGCCCAGCCCGGAGCCCAGCTCTGAAGAGACCAGACCCGTGCCCTTGCCGGGCTCTGAAAGGCTCATCTGCTCACAGAGTCTAGGACTGTCGGGGGACGTCTGCCTTCATGCTCCGTCGCTTCCTTCACTTCACACGAGAAGATCTGAGCTCTAGAGACATCATCGCCCCAATAGGAACCGCTACTTTGAAAACCTGTGAGAGCACCCGAGTCCCAACCCAGGGTAAGTAGGCCTCTCTTCCAAGAAAACCTTTATCCTCAGACTTTCCCGGGTCAGCACAAAAAGGTGTGCAGGACGTTTCCCCATGCTGCTGCGTGGCCACTTCACCTGCAGGGACCGCAGGGACCTAGGGCCTTCCTGGGTGTCCCTGGGCATGATGAAACCTGGGGGTGCTGGGGTGGGGAGCAGGCCCAGAGACTCCCGGCCCCCCAGAGAAACTGGCCTCTACTGCAGGAGGCTGGTGAGCTTGGCTTTGTAGTTCATCTTGTTCATCAGATTTCAGAGAGGGAGAAGGTTGGGAGTCACTGCCCTGCGTGTATAAAATAGCCGTGGATGGCTGCTTGCCTTGGACTGTATTTCTTCTTGAAACATTTCGTGGACTATGCACCATGTCTTCTTGCAAGATTGTTCTGTTAGAAATTCCTCAACCAACAAAGGTAAGAGGGTCTGTTATTTCACTGTGGGCAGATGTGTCAACATTTTACAAATGTTTCCTTTTCCAGAGCCCCCTCCCCCCTCCACCTCTCCCTTCCGGAATCTTTCAAGTCTGAGAGGCCAAGTACTTCTGGGTGTCGGATGGTTGTTCCCTCAACACCTTGGGGGCCATGAGTTCCCCCAAACACAGCGTCCTGGCTGTCCTGTGGCCAGAAACACAGTCATCTGCGTGATAGATCGGCACAGGGCCCAGCCCCAGGTCCTGGGAGGACACTTGGTCCATTCGGCCTCCAGCAGCCGCATGATTTCTTGAGCTAAGCAGGAGGGGAACAGGGGACGAGGAGGCAGGGCCGGAAACCCTGCAAGTGAGACCAACGTTGAATTGATCCAGAATGGAGCCTTTTTTCCGCTCCTGAGCTGCAAGTCTTTGAAATGCTCCGTGGTGTCTTTGGGGTGGGAAATTAGCATCACTTCCTTCTCTCACGGTCAGGTCTTCAGCCTCCCAGCGGGGCCTCCCTTTGAAATCTGAGGAGCATGTGTGCAGAGGATTCAGGAGCCAGGCTTGCAGGCCCGGAAGAAAAGCAACCGGCCTATTTCCCATCCAGAGAGTAACCAAATACAGCTGTAACTCTACACTGAGGTGCTTGGGAAAAATGATTTTTCTTATTAGTCATTATTTTCTAAGAAGCAAGTGTGCAGTGCTCAGGAAAGGATCCAAAACGCGGCCGAGGAAATCTAGCTGGGGTGATATCGCCCCATCTATTATGGACAATTTAACAAGTCAGCTGATTTGTTTTCTTAGGAAGAGAAGCCTCGCAATTAAAAGAGTTTTGTTTTTTCGATTTTAAAGACAAAATGATTCGATATCGAGTTAGAAATACAAACCAGAGATTCCCAAACACGCGGCGGGTACCATATGCTTGTAGCCTGTTGCCGTTTCCTTCTAGATTAGCTCCATTCGAGTTCGAGCAATTATTAAAGGAAGCTAGAATTCTCTTGTGTCCTGTCTACCTGTGGGAGCTATAACGAGATCGCCGCTGAAACAGGAAACGTACAATAAATTCCCCTTTTATGACTGGAAGTGAAGTATTTTATGGTGCTTGCAAGTCATGTAACTTTGTAGGGGAAACAAGTAAATTACGTTGTGAGTTATGTATTACTGGACAGCCTCCGCTGCATAATAACCTGTTTTGTATATTTGCCACCTCTTTGAGGTTGTGGCCAGTGTCCGCGCCGTAGGTAGCACATAATCAACCGTGATTCTGAAACGAAAAGAGGCGTTTGATACTGAGTTTGTGAAAGGTGATACGTAATGAGGTTTCCTGTGAGCAAGGTAGACCAACAATGATATATCGTGTCTTATTAGTTTGAGTAGAAAAAAAAAAAAGTTAGGTGACTTAGAAACCAGGAGATATTTCAAGAATATGGTTTGTTGGCTCAATGTTTTTTTTTCCAAGGAGTCTTTATGCGTCTTTTCTCTGCCATTTTAAGAGAGATTCAGAGTATTCTTTGATGACTGTGACCCAAAAGCTAACTTCCAAAAAGAAGAAAGAAAACAAGACATGATCTTATTTTTCAAAATCCAATTTATTTGCAAAGCCTCTAGGGGTGGCCGCCAGAGTACGTGCATCTGAACCAAACTCGTTTTGCTCGATGCCGTCGACCTCCCTGAGGCCCAAATGTGGTGGTGTTTCCTGTGGCACCTCTCCCGGGTCTGACTGTGCACCTCCAGCGCATCACCTGGTCCAGGGTCCATGTAATCAAGACGACGCTGGTGAGGTATATCCCTTATCGTGACACCGTTGAAGATTCCAGTTTACTGACTTTTTTTTTAAGATTTTATTTATTTATTTAATCATGAGAGACACAGAGAAAGAGGCAGAGACACAGGCAGAGGGAGAAGCAGGCTCCATGCAGGGAGCCCGATGTGAGACTCGATCCCGGGACCCCAGGATCCCACCTGGGCCCAAGGCAGACGCCCACCCGCTGAGCCCTCCAGGTGCCTCAGTTTCCTGTCTTTAAAGTCTTGAGAGACCCGCTCTGTGGATCTCCAGTGTGAGGTTTTGGTACATGGTGGTGACCGTTACTGTCCCTGTAGGCCAGACCGTGTCCCTAGAAGGAAAGAGACATTCTTTCCTACAAGTGGAAGACGAATTCCTCCCAGAAGCTGTTCTGTGAGAAGGGCGGAAAGCGACGGGAGCTCAGGGGCCTCCTGGACCTGTCTTTGGGGCGGGCCTGGGCCCAGGGAGGGCCTCGGGAGCGGGAGGGCGCGAGCCCACGAACCAAATTGGGGAAAATTAAAGAGTAGGAACCAGTGTCCTGCCATGAGGCTGCGGCCACCCGGCCCGCAGGGCCTCGCTCTGTGCCAGCCTCGCCCGGCGGCCCAGTGCCCGCCCCGTGTCTGCATGCAGGCCGGCTGGCCCTCCTAGGAGCCGGCGTTCTGCGGAGGCTGCTGTGCCAGGGACGTTGGCCCCGAGGTGCCACTCCCAGGGGAGGGGACCGCACTTCCTTCTTCGTTATCACCTGGGGCAGCGGGACCCCCAGACTCCCCTTCCCTCCCAGGCACGCTGGGCCCCTCGCCCGCCTCCCAAGGCCCAGGGTGCAGGCAGCTCGTCTCCACTTGGAGAGCCTCCAGGGGTTTCCCGACCAGCTGAGACTTCACTGGCGCAACCAGTAAGGACCTCTCTATCCTGTCTCAGACGATAGGGGCCTCGGGTCCTAGAATTATTATTTTTAAGATTTTATTCATGAGACCCAGAGAAAGGCAGAGATCCAGGCAGAGGGAGAAGCGGGCTTCCTGCGGGGCCCGATGCGGGACTCGAACCCAGGCCCCGGGGCCAGAGGTGGCAGCTCCATCTGAGCCACGCAGGTGCCTCGCAGTTGGTGACTTCAGACGGGTTGCGTCAGGCGCCTGGAAGCCCTACGTTCAAACCTAACTCTGACTTACCAGCTCTTTACTATCGGGCTGACCTAAAACTTAGTGTTTGGGTGAAGATTCCATGAAACAATGTATCTTGAGTGCTCAGGACGGAGTTTACACGCAGGAAAAGGCCCTTTGCAGCTTGGCATGCAGGAAAAAGATGTTTTAGGAGGTGGAAGAGACAATTGTTGGGGATTCCACTGATTATACCGGGTCCCCCAAGTGTTACTGGGGGTTACTTTGCTCCAGGCCGGTCAAATGCCTTCCCACTTGCTGCCGAAAGCCCAGCGTCTTCGCAGCGACGCCCGTGGATTCCGGAGAAGCTCAGGGCTGCGGGCCTGGCGGCTGAGGGCGCCTCGCTTTCCCGCGACCCCGTCCTCGGTTGGGGCCACGGTGAGCCTGACTCCGAAATCATTCACCAGAGATATTTATGTCCGTGGAGGAAACTTGCCCGGAGGTTCAGGAGGTGGGATTTATCACAGCTGCATGGACCCTCGAGTGACACATGCCACGTGGGCTCGGGCTCGTCCTGGTTTAGGGAACGCCCAGGCCGCGTCTGAAAAGTGGGCTCCGGTTCGAAGGGGAGTGAGTAACGGTCACCACGGCCCCGGGTTGTTGGGAGGCTTAAGGGGGCTAAAGCTCCCCAGGGCCCGAGAACAAGGCCTGGCTCGCAGGCCCAGCTTCTCCTGCTGCCCCCCCCAGGCTTGCCCCCCACCCCCCGCCACCCGCCTTCCTGGTTGTGGTCTGGGCAGCTGCTGGCCTGTGGCTCTGGCCTCCGCCCAAGGCGTTTAGGAAAACATTTCCCAGACACAGTTCCCTTTCGAAGAACACTTCTGCCGGCAATTACGATAAAAATACGGATGCTCTGCGCCCTACACCTCAGCTATCCCGAGCTTATGAGCTAGGTTCAGGTGACGGTCACCCTCCTGCCCTGCACGACCTACGCCATCGGACTCAGGCTCTGCCCACTGACCAGAGAGTGCTTCTGGCCTTTGCGACCGGAGCGCGCATCCCCCTGACGGCGGGGTTGCATCCAGCACACCTCGGTTTGAGCCAGGCACTTGTGGGCCCATGGGTGTCGCCAGGGATGACTGATTTTGTCCCCCCCCCCCCCCACTCTGCTGGGAGCTGCGGCTGCCTCTCTGTGTCTCGTGAGATTCCCAGGATCCAGTGATTTCTGGCCCAGAAGCAAAAGCAACGTGGTTTCCATTGGCCCTGAATTCACAGTGAATCAGGGGGTCCGGGGGAGACCCTGGGGAATCGGCAGGCCGGCAGGGGCTCCCGCCTCGAGGGCCCCCCAGGCCTGTCCAGGCCCCGGCAGCAGCTGAAACAGGGCCACCTCTCCGACAGGGGGGTGTGCTTATCGAGAGAATAATGTTTTCTCTTTACGCTTCTGCAAAATAGATGGCTTCCGTAATAAATATGAGAGAAGCCCTGTTGCAGGAAACAGCCGATGAAATGAACAGACTCCACAATAGTGAGTATGTTTAGTTCCAAGGGAGAAAAGCTTTGTTTTGTTTTGCTTAAAAAAAAAAAAAAAAAAAAAGAGCGGGCAATCTTTTTAAGGGGGCGTGGAAAGCTTTAATTCATTCATGGGGTCCCAGGGGCTGGAACGCAGGGCGGCCACCTGTCAGCCGGCCACCTGTCAGCCGCAGTGGAACCCACGGCTGGGCAGCATCCTGGGGACGTTTCATCCGAGGGCTGAAGACACCTGCTGTGGGAGCAGGCGCTCTGGAAGGTTCGCTGGGTGTGCACGTGTGTGCATGAGTCTGTGTGTGTGTGTGTGGGGGTACACCATGCGGCAGCAGGGGTGGGGGTGGGGGGTGGGGGATTGGGGGGCGGGGGAGCACTGTCTAGCCCCGTGTCTCCCGGAGCCTTTCTCCGCAGCTTTGGACACATGTGGCCCTTGACCTGACCCTGTAGGTCACCTGCTGGCCTTGGGCGGGACACGGTTTAGGATGTTTCCTGTGAAGAGGCCGTTTACCAATCTGGGACTTCAGGCTTCAGTTTTCACCACCTGGACCCTCACCCCCCCACCCCCCCCACCCCCGTCCGGTTTGGCGTCTCCTTCCCCTGTTCCTAGGGCACCGCAGCAGCACGTGCAGGTACATGCGGGTATTTCCTGCCACCCTCACGGATTCCTGAGGTGTCAGTGTATTGGCATTTTTTTTTCACTTCATACATCATGGGTTGGTGCTCAGGTCACAGCTGCAAACCTGCCTTACTGTTTCGGTTGCTGCACAGACTGGCTCTTGGGGCAGCTGCCATCACTTACTGGACCGGGTGATGGCAGTCACGCTGTTTCCAACTTTTTATTATAAACTATCCAGCAACAAATGTCTTTTTAAAAGCAGGGCTTAATTTAGAGCCTTTATATTTTTCTATGGTTTTATCAATGAATTTAGTCGTGCAAAGCTCTTGGTCCTGAAAACTGGTAAAGACATGGATTGTGAAGACTAAAATTCTGCGTTTTCTCCTGAGAATTGCGGGATGGATTGGGTAGAGTGATAATTATACATCTATACATGGATAATTATACAAATAGGTCTTGCATATGTAATGAACCTGCTGTAGCCGTGTATCTTGCTCTGTTAGGGGCCATAGAAATCATAGGATCTTCTAGTATATTCTTACTGGTCTTCAAATCATTTGGACACAGTCCTGCTTCAAGGCAGGATGAAGAATGAGATGATATATAAGATCACAATCAGTTTAATAGTCTATTTATATTATAATTTGTTGTATAATTAGAATAATGTAATTATGAGGATGTGGTCTCATAGTCTCATAATGATATAGTGCTGTGTACCGTAAGCCGATGGCAGTTGGACCTGATTTCTATAAGCCAGGGTTTCTGAGCCACTTCCCCCACGGCTTACCCTGTTTAGAAATCCATTTAATGAGGTTATTTCACAAAAACTTAGCCATCCAATATGAACTGAGAGCCTGTCTAAAAGAGAAATACAAAAATATATATGTTACAAAATTTCTGCCCTTCAGAATCCTGCTATAAGCAGTCAAAGATTTTGTATTTCATTTCAGTGTATGAAAAGTTGAAGGAGTAGCCATAAATGACAATTATAAATGACATTATGTAATGAAATGCTGAATAAGTCAAGCAGTCAGTTTAGTCAAGAAGAAATGAGGGAATTGACTCAACTTATCCTTGATATTTCATTATTAAAATGATTCGTTTAATGTTGTCAAGGCTATGACTTAAAATTTACACCGTTTTTAAAAATATATGTTATCTTATTTCACCCTCAAAGATTGCTTTTTGATATAGAGTGAGAAAGAATTCTTGGGCTCATTTTACAGATGAGGACACTGAAGGTCCGAGAAGTTCAATGACTTACACAAGGTCAAGGTATTAGTACGAGGTGGAACCAGGACTGAAAGCCAATACGTCTCTCTAGACTTTATGTTCAGGGGGTTATTATAATGAAGAACTTCTTTTTTTTTTAATGAATTTATTTTTATTATTATTTATTTATTTATTTATTCATGAAAGACACAGACAGAGATAGAGGCAGAGACACAGGCAGAGGGAGAAGCAGGCTCCATGCAGGGAGCCTGACGTGGGACTCGATCCTGGGTCTCCCGGATCACGCCCTGAGCCAAAGGCAGACGCTTAACCACTGAGCCACCCCGGCGTCCCTAATGAAGAACTTCTCAATGCTGCTGTGCTTTTGTGGAACAGTCAGGAAAGATTCTTCTTCATACTTATTCTTTTTTTTTTTTTTTTAAATTTTTATTTATTTATGATAGTCACAGAGAGAGAGAGAGAGAGAGAGGCAGAGACACAGGCAGAGGGAGAAGCAGGCTCCATGCACCGGGAGCCCGATGTGGGACTCGATCCCGGGTCTCCAGGATCGCGCCCTGGGCCAAAGGCAGGCGCCAAACCGCTGCGCCACCCAGGGATCCCCCATACTTATTCATTAATTTGTGACACAAATATTTTTTGAGTGTCTACTAGGCGCCTGGTTCTGTTGTAGGCTCTAGAACAAAGTGGTCAAATTCCTATGCTCGTGAGCTTACATTCTAGGCCACAGGATATCCACATATATATTACTGTTTGCTACCAGGTCCAAACAGCTATGGAGACAAATAAAGCAGTAGAAGAGGAATAAAGAGGCCATAGGATTGAGCATTTACCTTTTTAGATTTACCTTTTCAGGGAAGTCTTCACTGAGAAGTTAACATCTGAATTTAGAGAAGTTTGGGCTGAGAAATCCGTGCATCAGGAGCATTTCCATTCCCAGCATGTTCAAGAAGCAGCAAGAAAACACGTGGGGGGGTGTGTGTGTGTGTGTGTGAATGAGGCTAAGAGTAGTAGGCCATTCAGCCAGAGGGAAGGGGGATCCCTTGGAGCCTGGGTGGCCGCCGTAAAGACAGGGTGTCTGCGTTTCGGGAAAAAGAAGGCCGTTGGAAAAGTAACAGGATCTGACTTATATTTTTAAAGTGTCTTCTGTTGGGATTAGACAGTGAGGAGCTGAACACGGAGGCAGGGAGACGAGTCGGGAGGCTCTAGGAATAATCTAGACTTGTACCGCTGGGCTAACAGTCGCGGTGATGACAAGCAGTAGACTCTTTATATATTTTGAAGGTAGAACTGAAGGAAATAGAGGCCCAAGGATTGTGGCCTGAATTAACTAGAAGGATGGATCCATTAACTGAGGTTGGAAAGATTGCAAGTAGGCCAACTTTTTCATTCTTTAGTATTTTATTTTAGGTGGGTGGGGGTGGGGGCAGTAAGCAATCAGGTGGGGAAGAGCAGAGGTGCGGTTTGGGCGTACTAACTTTGGGGCATTCAGTAGATACCCCAAGGGGAAATTGTGGAGTAGGAAGTTGAGGAGAGTTCAGGGCCAGACTTGGGCTAAGAGACATAAACCTGGCGGTCATCAGTTTCTAGATAGAACATAACAAGCCACGGGATTGGATGAGATCACCATGGGAGTGATTGCCAGGGAGAGACTCGGATCTCACTGAGCTCTGGGCTCTCCAGTTCACAATCGAGGGAGATGAGGATTTCTCTTTCCTGGATTTCTCCGGGATCATCTTTTAGGTACAGAGCATACCAGGATTCTCCTACATACGCAAATAGTTCTCTGCTGCCACCACCACCACCACGACCACCCCACCCCCCCGCCACAACCACCACCACCACCACCCCCGCCACGACCACCAGCACCACCACTATCACCATCACCACCACCACCACGATGACCACCACCACCACTATTACCATCACCACCACCATGACGACAACCACGACCACCACCACCACCACAAACCCCCCCACCATCATACCACCATCATTATTACTTCCACGACCACATAGCTATTGCATGATGCTGGTTATGTGCACTGGATCTGCCATCATAGTGCTTTGCAGAGCAAGAGTGACCTCTTTGCGTACCCATAAGGGTGGTGAAATTGCTGAGTGCAGCCTTTGCTTACCTGACTTTCCTATGATAAGACATGCCTCTTATTCTACTACGATAGAATATGGCTGCAGAAAGGGCTTTGCCTTGGATTAACATGCCTTGATTAAAGAAGCCACATAAGCTAATTCTAGAGGAAAACAATAATCTCTTCTCCTTTGGGTTACAAATCCTAACCACATACCTTGGGAGTTGCTCACTGGGAAGTAGGGCAGGGTATCCAGAAGAGTTGCACTATGGCTCTCACCCCTAAGGCCTCGGAAATTGTTACATGTCTCTCTAACAGAGTAATCTGATGAAGTGAGGTGGTTGGGGATGAGTCACCGCATGCTGCCGGGACTGGGGAAGAGTTCGTGAAGGTCGTGCTCATGCAACAGCCTTCCTGGAGCAGACCACGTGAATTGGAAGGCTGCTCTGTGACTTGGAGAGAGGGCCAGGTAAGGTCTCAGGGGCATGGGACCAGGGCTTGGGAGCCTTGGGGTAGAGGTGGTTTGGGAGGGGAGCATGGCCACAGCAGTGGGAAGATGTCAGGGGTCCGGCCGTCCTGGGCCAGGCCTCTATAGGGTTTTGATTAAAACTTTAAAGGGTAAGTCTCAGCCCCAGCCACTTACACTGCTTTAAAGAGACGGGTTTGGGGAAGCCTGGACATCAGGACTCGGCACCTTCTCATACTGGAGGTGGAGGCTGAGCAGCCCCACTGACCTTCTGGGTCCTTCTTAAATTTCAGGACCGGAGGCGCACAGGGGTGACTTCCGAGGATAGCTTGCTTTCTTCCTTTCACGCCCACTAGATTTAGTGTTAGATTTAACCTCACTCGGAAAACGTGTTGTGAAATTTTTACTGGTCTTTTATATCAAAACGTTCTTAAAGAACAGAAAGTTGCTATACTGGACAAAAATGACACATATCCTTTTGCTTATTTTTTCATTCACTCTCCGCTCTCATAATCTACATTTATTGAACGTGTATAGAAGACATCGTGCTGAGGGCATAAAATGGGTGGAGCATAATTTCTGCCTTCTGTGGAGGTTCCTGATGTTCACATCATATGATGTTATACTTGGAATACTTCCTGGTAGAAAAAAAAACCCATTGAGGTAGGTGCCCCATCACATCCACTTCATAACCTCAAATAGTGGATTCAGTTTAATTTTGCACCTGTGAGCCTCCAAGGGGAAAGCAATGACCAAGCGTGTTGTTAAATAAAGCTTAACTGTTCTCTTAGTTGCAGTCATCATGTGCTCACCTTGAAGGCTAAGAGACTACAGAAGAACCCAGTGCTGAAGTTATTTGAGTTTTATCATTTTACTCCACTAATAAGTGATGCTTTTCCGAGAGGGAAAGAGGCATAAGGCATTCAGTGGGATAGGTCGTTTCAAGACTTTTCACTCAAAGGATTTTTATTTCACTATTAACAACCTCAGGTTATTCTCTGAAAGCTTTCTTTAGGAGAGACCATGTTGAACCTCAGAATGTATTTTAAATGCCTTAATCACTGTAATAAAAAAAAGATAAACACTGTGGCCGTTTTCATAAATTTCAATGTGCATTTTATGTCTTTGCTGCAGAAGAAAGTCAAAAGAAAAAAACGAACTCTAGGACTTTGGCATAGTTCATCTAGAATTTATTTTTTTATTTTTTATTTTTTTTAAGATTCTATTTATTTATTTATTCATGAGAGACACACAGAGAGAGGCAGAGACACAGGCAGAGGGAGAAGCAGGCTCCCTGTGGGCAGCCCGATGTGGGACTCGATCCCGGGACCCTGGGATCACGTCCTGGGCCGAAGGCGGCGCTAAACCACTGAGCCCCCCAGGCGTCCCTATTTTGTTTTTTTGCTCTCTTTACAGTTAGGGCTATATTTACCATTTGGGGACTGGGTAAATGCAGCAACAATGACTTTGGCAAAAACTTTTTATTTTTATTTTTTAAAGAAACTGAGAATTTTGGAGCATTTCCAAAGCATTACACTAAAGAACATTTAATTGGTAGCAGTAAAGTTTTGTTTAAGCTTAGCCATTTGCTATGTTATGTTTGTCTGAAAAAAATTGCCGAGCCCGTGGCTGCCAGAGAGCATACAATACACACCGTAAGTCAGATCTGAAGCTCAGTGTGGCATCTTGAAACAAAACGGTGACCTAGGGCAATTTTCAAGTCAATGTCACATCTTATGCGTCTGGGAAATATTTAGCGTGGGTTGTTGTCGAGTCTTCTCCTTTAGATTGCCACATTAATTCGACCGTCCTGGAGAGCCTGACCCTGAGGTGTTTCTAGTTAGTTCGCTGTAAAGCAAATGGATTTAGAATTCATTGGTGGATAGTCACAAATTGGAAGAGCCCTATAAATTAAAGTCTGAAAATCTTATTTTTTAGAATACAGTGGAATGCCTTCCCAAGGAGTTGTATTTTGCTCACATTTAATCCAGTTTCAAAGCCTCCTACCTTCTTATCGAGCCGGGCTGTGCAGATAAAGGCTCTGGGGGGACCCTGGCTATGGTTAATGGCACGATGGCAAGTGTAGACGGTCTTGTCTTCCTAGAGGCCCTAATAATGAGACAAGGCATCTAATTCTAACCTTATGGTGCTTCATTCGTTGAATGAGGGCCATGTAATCAGAGTTCGAAAGAGGGGAAAGAGGTGGTGTTGATAAATCTCTGATGAAACTGGTGCAGAAGGCGACTCCCCTCTCCCTCCTCCTGCAAACTGATTCGGAGCCCAGAGGTTTTCTCTGCATGTCTCGATGATCTGTTTTCTCCTTCCTCTCCATTCCCCTAAATTATCATTATCAACAAAACAATTAATACGTACTTCTGATCTAATAGAGTGCTTTAAGTTACATAAATCTAACTGGATTTTCTTAACATTGAAAATAGGATTAAAAAGCCCCAACACCGCCACCAACCAGACACGTCAAATTTCTACTATATTCAATCTGGCCCTTTGTTCTTCATTAGTCAAATTTGTTTGTTAATATATAGATTCAACCATAGGGACCAGAAATTTATTTTCTGTTTTCTAAGGCCATAAGACGTAGGCATAAAACATTGATCTAAAAATAAAATTGAGCATATAGATATGGGTATACGTGTGTGTGTGTGTGTGTGTGTGTGTGTGTGTGTGTGTGTAATGAGGGGGAGAGAAGGGGGAGGAGGAAGGAAGGGAGAGGGGAAGAGGGAGACTTAACCTTCCAGGTGGTGAGGGACCAACATTTGAAGGTCCCAAGGTGGAGAAGTTGTGCTTTCTACGGAATATTTGCAAATGTAAATAATTTCCAGACTGCATCTCCTCTTAAGGACAGAGGAATACATTTGGAAGATTCTAATTTCAGTTTTCTTCTCCGCTCCTCCTCTGTTGTCCCCTGTGTTAGTTTGAAAGTGTTATTGGTAGTGGTTCCCCGAGGCACTTTGAAGGACATGCTTAACCTATACAATCTAATGTTAATAATTAGACAATCAGGGATGCTTGGCTGGGGAGGGAGGGCTCAGTGGTTGAGCGTCTGCGTTGGGCTCAGGTCATGACCCCGGGGTCCTGGGGTCGAGTCCCTCATCGGGCTCCCCGCAGGGAGCCTGCTTCTCCCTCTGCCTGTGGCTCTGCCTCTCTCTCTCTCTCTCTCTCTCTCTGGGTCTCTCATGAATAAATAAATAAAGTCTTTAAAAAAAATTAAAGAATCAAATAATCCTTCCAAGCAATAAAGGATCACCACACCTTTTGGAATTACATGCTACTATTACCCAGTACGTAGGTACCTGTGTGTGGACATTCTTTAAAAAAATAAAAGGAGGGATCCCTGGGTGGCGCAGCGGTTTGGCGCCTGCCTTTGGCCCAGGGCGCGATCCTGGAGACCCGGGATCGAATCCCACGTCAGGCTCCCGGTGCATGGAGCCTGCTTCTCCCTCTGCCTATGTCTCTGCCTCTCTCTCTCTGTGTGTGTGACTATCATAAATAAATGAAAAAAAAAAAAATAAAAGGAAATCGGGGCAGACCCATTAAGGGTTCAACAGATGTAAATTTTAAAAACAATTTACGTACTAATTAATGTTGGAACTGTACAGGAATTTTTATCCACAAGGCCTCCGCATTTTGTAGCCATTCCCCATCACGGGACAACATATTTATGTCCTGACTCGAGCCTTGGTTCAGAGGCTCCTGCGAACGTACTCAGAATTCATGACTTTTATCAATGAAGAGTTGCAAAAAAAATAAGCAGGAGCATCTTGGCGACAGCACATGATACCCTGGTGGGACAAGTGGTAAGTTGCAAGTGGGGTGCACAGCGGCTCGGGGGTTTCATGGATCTTGCCTCAGAGACTTCTACTGTTTTATGGCTTTAGCTACACACTACAGTGCAGATCAGATTCCTGAACAGGACCCATAGGATAAAAAGGTACAACAGGATTTTAGCCTTAGAGAAACACACAGTGTGCTAAAAGCACCTCCAGCCCCCGGTTTTCTGGGGAGGGGGCAGGGTTATTTAGCACACCATCTGTTCCATCTTATATTTACGTCATGCTTAGTCTCCAGGGCATTTCTGTTCATAGGTGGGCAAAGAAGAGGCAATACGAGAGAGAAATTGGTGGGAAGGCCTTGGCAAACATGAGAAAAATAAAAATGGCGAGAGTTGAAGGATTGCTAAATAGTGTATTTATCATCTGTGACCTATTTATTCTCTATGATCCTACTTACAAAATTACACAGTCGTATTGACAAGAGTGGTGCACATCTTTTTGGAATCGAATCCTTTTTCGTGGTGTATCGCTGAGGCCTCCCTCAGCTGAGGCAGGGCCCGTTACCATTCATGTTCCAGGGGAACCGGATTCCAGCGGCACACAGTTGTCCCGGAGGCCCATCGGGTGAAGTTGGGCTGTTGGTAAATCTTGAAGGAGTCCAATCAACAAAGCCCTCTCTTACCAGTGCTGGGCCACCCCTCGAAAGACCACCTGGGACGCCAGGGGCAGTGGAAGGGCTCCCAGGGAGAGAGGGGAAGCCTGAAGTACTCTTTGCTCGAATTCACAGGTCAGAAAAATTGCCCCTTGTCCAGAATCCTCCCAAGGTCTTCCATCCTGGGGAGAAGAGTGCACATCACCTCCTATCTGTTGAAATATCTCCTGGTTTCTCTACCAGCATCAAGTTTGTCCCCAGCATCCTACCAGCCTGTTCCTTTGCTCTTCCCTTCATTCTCTTTCCCTTCCAGGGGTCAGGGGGTGCTTGCATGCTGTATCGATCACGGGTAGCCATCAAACATTATTTTCTGCATTTTCTTCTAATAACTTATCTCCATCAATGCATCCTAGCCTTAGGAATATAATATCAATATTAGTTATACCCATTTAAGATGCAAGAATGGGAACATGTATTTTATATACCTTGAGATCTATATGTGACTATGACACAGATCTTAATGATCTGTATCCAGGAAAGAAAAATTAATTTTGTACTTTGGTTGAAAACATGGAGTTTGTGAACACCTAAGGAACATTACATTTCTTAAAACTATGGAATAAGTTTATTTATATACAGAACCTACACATTTGTTTCCCTAGAGGGTACAATAAAAACAATTGATTGGCTGTCTATTTGGGTAATTTTTTTCTTTCTCAAATGTGACTGAATTCTGTTCTGTGTAGTTTTTTTTTTTTTTTTTAAGATTTTATTTATTTATTCATGAGAGACACAGAGAGAGAGGCAGAGACACAGGCAGAGGGAGAAGCACGCTCCCTGCGGGGAGCCCGATGTGGGACTCGATCCCAGGACCCCAGGGTCACGCCCTGGGCTGAAGGCAGACGCTCAACCCCTGAGCCACCCAGGTGCCCCTGTAAAGTAGTTTCTTGATTGCCTTTTCTTCCTTTGTTATAGCCTTACTATGAATTAAGTGTTACAGTTTTGTGGTTTTCTGTTTGGTTCTTCTTGAATACTTTAGGGAAAACCTTAGCTCTTGTGAACTGCATTCTTCAGAGAAAAACAAGTCCTAAAACAAAATGCATAGCAGATGGAAAGCCCTGAAAAGTTCCCCACCTCCTCTTTCACTATGGATGGTATCTGTAACACCGGGCGGCCCACCCCGAGTTAGTGATGCGGTGCTGGGTGACAGAGAGCTCCTTGTGGCTTGCACAAAGCTGGCAATTCAGGTCTTACAGATACTTCTGTGAACATTTTTTATATCTAGATGAGAAAATGCAATTTCCTGCAAAAAAAAAAAAAAAGCAAAAACAAAAAATAAAAAACCAAAAAACCATGTCCATGGATATTGTAGGGGAAGAAACAAAAATAAAAAGAATATAGGGACCTGTAAGTTGGTGAAATGAAACATTAAATGCCACCTGCCAGACAAATAATCATTTCAATTGTATACACTTAGGGTACTAAGTGTGACTAAATAAATATATACACCAGCATCACAATATGTCAGTGAAATGTAAGCAGTTTTTCAAAAGCTGTTTATATGCACTATCAAAAATGCCAAATTAACCATTTTTCTACCTGCCATTTCTTCCTAAACTTCACCTCCCAGGGCCTCCGTCTTCCACGTTAAGCGTAGGGCCTGACTGAATATGAAATGGCGATCTGTGACCTGGTTTGCAGGTGGACCTGGTTTGCAGGTGGAGTCGTCTACACTCTTGGAAGAGAAACATGTTCTCTCTTTCAATTATAACTTAATTTTTAAGGGAACAAATTCAGGACTTTATCAACTTCTACCTTGAACATTCTTTCGATCTAATGTAATTCTTTCTTGCTGTAGCATCATGTTGTAACCTGGTCCTTCCTTCCTCAGTTAAGACACAGGGCTGACCATTTACAGTTCTTTCCATTTTGTACAGAAAAAAAAAATGATCAGAATGCCAATTTTATGATGGCCATGACTTTGTTTATTGTGCTGCTTATTCCACCTAAAACTATCTGGAGCTTACAAGGCCGGCCGTAAGTGTTGAATGAATGAACGGGCCAATGTTCTTCTCCAGAACAACACTATTCTTTTAAGCTTTCTCCAGAGATTACATCCCATTCCTGCCCCTCAAAGAAGATGCTTCATGTTTCCCACCAATAGTTTGGTGCTATTGGACCCAGATTTCTGGACCTTAACCGCTATGTTCTCGTGTTAATCACCATCCTTATCATAATAAAAAAAATGAAAGCATTTATACTGTTTATAAAACTGTAAGTGGGAGCCCATGGACTCTCCTCTCCAAGGCCTTCTTGAAGACCTATAAACTGTTTTCAATTTTTTGTTTTTCGTTTTTTTGAAGATTTTATTTATTTGACAGAGAGAGAGAGAGAGAGAGAGAGAGAAAGAGCACGAGTAGAGGGAGGGCAGAGGGAGAGGGAGAAGCAGGCTCCCCGCTGAGTAGGGAGCCCCTTGTGAGGCTGGATCCCGGGACCCTGAGATCATGACGTGGGCTGAAGGCAGACGCTTAACCCACTGAGCCGCCCAGGTGCCCCTAAACTGCCCCTAAACTATTTTTGTTTAAAGCAGATTATATTATGCTTACCAATTAGAATCACTTAAGTTTCAAAACCGACGAGGAAGAAGAGCCAAGAAAAGAGGCACTCTGTCTTATTCTTAAAAGATATTTAAAGAATTCAAAATGTTTCTGTTTGGCCATTACTAGTGATGAACTTGCATCAAGACAGGAGGTAGATTTAGAGAAATTCTGTGCTTAGAAAGTATCTGGACGGCCTCTGATCTTCCCTTGTGTTGCTGCTTTCATAATTTCACCAGGTCTTTTTTTTTTTTCCACCAGGTCTTTATCTTTGACCGGCCAGCAGGAAGGATGGCTGATTCTTTGTCCCCATGTAATCAATCTTCTAACCTCAGATAGAATAATGGAGCAATGCTAACTCCATATAGCATTTCCCCTAATTCTCTCAGGGAAACACTCCACGCACCGTGCTGCCTTTCAGAGGACGTGGAACAAGGGAAAGGAGTGCTTTCCCAGACCTACGTGCAGAGTCCTAGCCAATCCTAAACTTCATCAGGTCAACCAATAAATAGGAGAGCCGGGGATCCCTGGGTGGCTCAGAGGTTTAGCGCCTGCCTTCAGCCCAGGGCGTGATCCTGGAGACCTGGGATCGAGTCCCACATTGGGCTCCCTGCATGGAGCCTGCTTCTCTCTCTCTATAATAAATAAATAAAATCTTTAATAGAAAAATAAATAGGAGAGCCTCTCACTTCTCTGTTACTTTAATAACGTACAGGATCAGACTGACAGCTGGGATTGAGGATCAAAATAAATATTACTTATAATTACTTATGAATTATAATTATTAAATATTTTTGAAATAGGCTTAGAACTGATTTCTTTAAAAAAATATTTTATTTATTTATTCATGAGAATACACAGAGAGGAGAGAGAGACACACACACAGGCAGAGGGAGAAGCAGGCTCCATGCAGGGACCCTGATGTGGGACTCGATCCCGGGTTCCCAGGATCATGCGCTGGGCTGAAGGCAGCGCTAACCGCTGAGCCACCCGGGCTGCCCCAGAACTGATTTCTTATAAAGGTTATAAGTAAAAACAAATTTTTATCTAGATGGAAGGTATAGAAGAGAGAGAATTATAGAATAATTATAGAATAATTCTCCCCTAGAATGATTCCAGAGACTGTCATGTATCATAATGTAAGGAATGGGTTTAACCGGATGTTTTTCCTTTGGGCTCAAAAAATCTTTTGCTATTGTGCTCAGTTAATAATATCGCATTAATAACATATCACGTCATACATTCAGGGTAGGATCTGAGAATTATCATCTTCCCGTCTTGCCTTATTATTTCTGAGAGATTGCTCAAGGAAGACAGGCTTTACAAGACAAATGTCCTGAGATAAAACCCATCTTGGTGTTAAGGTCTTCACTACTTACCATCAGATGGAATCAGGTTATCAAGAGAATCAGTGGAATGGAGTTAAGAATCCAGGCAGACCCTTAATGTCCATGTTCACTTGATTTTTTTTAATGTACTTAAAAACATTTATTTAAATCACACATTAAAGTAACAAAGACACAGAAATGACACAGTCAATAAAGTTGGATTCCAAAGCTTGATAGAAGCGCGAACTCTTCTCACAGTAGCCTTCCAGCTGTTCTCTCTTTAAATCTCAGGCCGAATTCGTAGGTTTTCAGGATGGTTTGGAAGTTACCTAGGTAAGTTGGTGGGGACAGGTGACTTGGGGATCCGACTCCTCCGCCAGCTTGCCCCGTCTAGGTGTTCACTTGATTTTTGACAGAGGTGTCAAAACAAGAAATGGGGTAGGAAAAATCTTCTCTACAAACGGTGCTGAGACAACGAGATAGGCACATGCAAAAGAAGGGAGTCGGACCCCTTCCTCACACTCTGCACGAAAACTAGCTAAAAATGGATCTTGGCCCTAAATACAAGAGCTGAACCTATGACATTTTTAGAAGAAAGTGGAAGAGTAAATCTTCGTGACCTTGGGTCACTCAAAGCCCGCTTAGATATAACACAAAGAGGGAACAGAAAAAAAAAAAAGATAAATTGAACCTCATCAATATTAAAACCTTTCTGTGCTTCAAAGAACACTATTGAGCAAATGGAAAGACAAACCGTAGGATGAGAAAAGATATTTGTAAATGATATATCTATCTGATAAGGGGCTGGTGTCTAGATTATATAAAGAACTGCTACGACTCAAGAACAAATCATCAATGACAAACAACCCAATTAAAAAATGCAAAGGGTCTGAATCAAGATCTCCTCCAAGATGATTAGTTAAGCAGCAAATCGGCACTTGAAGAGATGCTCACTGTGACTAGTTGTTAAGAAAATATGCACCCAAACCACAGAGATGTCCTCTTACCCGCCTAGGATGGCGATGATGGAAAAGACGTTGATAGTAAGTGTTTATGAGGAAGTGGAGAAATGAGAACCCCTTCCACATCGCTGGTGGGAATAGTGGTATTGCTACTTGGAACAGAGATTGGCAGTTCCTCAGAAGGTTTAACATAGGGTTATTATGTGGTCCAGCAAGTTCCCTCCTGAGTATGTACCCAACAGAAATGAAACACACGGGCGCCTGCGTGGCTCAGCGGTTGGGCCTCTGCCTTCGGCTCAGGGCCTGATCCTGGGGTCCCGGGATCAAGTCCCACTTCGGGCCTCCCTTCATGGAGCCTGCTTCTCCCTCTGCCTGGGTCTCTGCCTCTCTCTCTGTGTCTTTTATGGATAAATAAATACAATCTTTAAAAAAATATGTCCACCAAAAAAAATGTGTGCACAGATACTATGGCAGCATTATTCGTTGTAGCCCTAAAGTGGAAAAAACCCAAAAAATCCCAAACAGGTGCCCATTAGCTGATGGGTTTTTTTCCAGGTTCTGGCTACAATGTAGATGGACCTAAAACTTCGTAGGAGGGGAAAGCAGCCAGCCGCGGGAAGCTGTGCTGTACGGTCCCATTTGTGTGAGTTTGCATAAGTGTTAAATAGGCCAATGTGAAGAGAGATTCGCTGCCATCTAGGGCTGAAGGGATTAAGGGGGAAACGAGGAGTGACTGCGAATGGGTATGGGTTTTGGGGGGAGGTGGGGGAAACGGTCTCAAATTGACGGTGGTGACTGCTCGGTGCCTGTGGGCGAGCCAAGGACCACACGGTTCTAGGCTCCGGAGGAGTGAGCTGTGTCCGTGAAAGCCACCTGGGGGATGGCATGCGGTGTAGTAGGTAGAGGGTTTTTTTTTTTTTTTTAAGATTTTATTTATTTATTCATGAGAGACACAGAGAGACAGAGAGGCAGAGACCCAGGCCGAGGGAGAAGCACGCCCCATGCAGGGACCCCGGGGTCATCCCCTGGGCTGAAGGCAGGTGCCCCACTGCTGAGCCCCGGGGTCCAGGTAGAGGGTTTCTGTTGCACCCAGCTCCCCCCCAGCTGCCCAGGCCGCCGTGCACCGTGGGGACCCCCACCCTGACATGACCTTTGCTTGCGTCTGGGGCCTTGGGAAAATGGGTGACCCGAGACCAAGCTTCCTCATTCGTGAAGTGGAAAGAGGGACGCTGCGGGCGGCCGCTGGGCCGGTCGGGGAGGTGGAGGCCCCGGCAGCGCCAGGCCGAGCCAGGGCCCGCGGGCAAGCCCTTGTCGCCCGTCACCGAGTGGCCCACGTCCAGAGCCATCCTCTGGCGCTCTCTGAATTCCAGCTCTTTCTGTCTCCAGCTTAGTGAATAAATGCGCTGAGAAAGGCGCCTGTGCTCGAGGAAGGAAAACAGATCGCCCAGGGACGAAGTTCGAAGTTCGGGCAGGTAAGGAAACAAGGTGGGGAGGAAGCGTAGCATGAGGTCTGCGTTTGCCTCCTGGAGGCCCAGTTCTGGACGAGAGACGTGCGGGGAAGGACTGGAAGGGAGGGTGGCAGCCAGAGGCCGGGAGGTGGTGGTGGGAAGGGCAGAGTAGCTGAGGCCCCTGTGACGGTCGGGGCATCAGTTAGAAAGGACGGGGGCTGGGGGGATGCACGGGCTGGTTTTTTTTTTTTTTTTTTAAGATTTTATTTATTTGCAGAGAGGAGGAGGGAGCACAAGCAGGGGGAAAGCAGACTCCCCACCGATCGGGGAGCTGAGGGGCTCGATCCTGGGGCAGCCGCTTCTCGGAGTGAGCCGCCTGCCAGGCGCTCTTAAGGCTGATTGATGCCCTGGTGGCAGGAAGGCGAGCAGGTCAGGATTCGCACAGGGGCCCAATCAGTTGCTTGGTGACATAGGACTATCCCCCCAGTGCCCCAAAGGTTCTGTTAACACTCGGAGGATGCGTGGGAAGATTTAGGCCCCTAACCCGGCCTTGGTTATTCTTGAAATACCTCGCTGTGAGCCGAGGAGTCCTTCAGTAACCATTTCTGATATTCCGGTATAGGCTCATTCTTCAAAACCGAGGAGACGATTTTATACTTAAAAAACAACAACAACAAAAAAACCCTCCCTCATTGGTTTCGAATTGATGCGTCTGCCACGCTGGCGGACTCACGCTCTCGCTATCTACCTGTTCTTGGCAGAGAACAATCCATCTCCCAGGGTAAGCCTGCGATGCACGACTCACGTGCGACACGTCACAGGTGACTGAGGACTCGCTGGGTTCTGGCCTCTTACTGACCGTTTTGCAGGATTCCTAGTACCGTGGGGATCCTTTTCAGGCTTCTCTGACTCGGTCTTGACCGTCGCAGTCAGTTGCTCAGTTGTTCAGTCACAGCTCAAGCCTAAAGTCCCTGTTGGGATGACGGGTGAGCCACCTGACTTCCCTTCGCCACCAGAGGGGCACCCGGGGAGTAAATCGAGACTTTAAAGATCCAAGAGGAAAGGCGTAGCACAACGTGTAGGTCTGTCCCAGAGTAGGATGGCGGAGGGTTGGTCTAGCAATCATCTCTAAGTAAGTGTTGTCGAAGGGAGATTAGGAAAAAATTCGGGATCAGTTTCCCGCCGACGCCAGACAGAGGGAGCACTGGAGTCTGGAGTCCACTTGGATGTGTCCCACACCCCTCCTCCTGGACCCTCAAATCCTTTGGGGCTGTTTGGAAGGTTTGGATGATTTTAAGGGATTGTGAAAGCTGGATACCATCAGGTGTCATTATCCTACATACTTTCTATGGTGTCCCCAAACATAACTTCCGACGGAGGCTGCCGTGTAAATAGGTCATTGAAGGAGCACCCGAGCACCCGTTAACCGCCGTTGGCTGCATGATTCTGCACAAGTGATTTTTATCTCTGAGGGTTTTTTTTTTTTTTTTTTTCCAGACTAAGCTAGGGAAGGCTGGGAGGTCAGAGGGGGAGGAACAGGTGGGCGGGCTAGACTGCGGAGGTTCCTTCCATTGCTAAGATACTATGGTTACGTCTGGAACTTCTTTGAAGCTGGATCTATTGTTCTTCTGCGGCGGTGGCAGTGGAGGGTGCTAGTTTCCTTTAGCAAAGTCACTGGGGTCAGAGAGCCAGCTGATTTTATTGTCAGGGCTGGCCTTTGAAGGACCAGTAGGGAAATCTCATCCTCTTTTCCTCCCTCACCCCCCTTCAGAGTGTACCTTAGCTGTCAGGCTGCTTTATTGAAATTTTGTTTCTAGATTCCTCCTAAGGAAACATAACTAGGAGATAAAATAATGAAATCTTCGTAGCTTGCAGAATTTGCTGAGGGCAAATCGGAGCCTCATATCTAAGTGCGAAGTGTGGTCCGGGGACAGCAATACCAGGTCACCTGGGAAGGTGTGGGAAATGCAAGTTCTTGGGCCCGGCCCAGACCTACTGCCGGACACTGGGCTGGGGCCCGGGCGTCGGGGCGTCAGAGGCCCTGCGGTCCTGCACTTCACCAGGTCACCGCCCTGATGTCCAGGTAGCTCGCAGGCGGCAGCTTTCATGGGATGGCTTGTGGAGGCCGGAAAGGTGACACGTTCCCAAAGGTGCACAGCACCTCGAGGGAGGCCCTGAAGGCCCCCCCATTTGGAGAGCCTGTTCCTGGAAGGCAAAGCCAACATCCGACCAGGACAGGCCCCGGGAGAGACCTAGGTCCCCAGGGAGCAATGGCCCTTGCGCTTCCCGCATGCCCTCTGCCAAGGAAGTGATGGCTTGAGTGGGGGAAGGGGCAGGGTTCAGGTGGCATCTCTGGCCCCTCTGCAGCTGCCAGAGCCCTGGGAGATGCCTCATTGCCTGGAGCCTCGCCTCTTGGTGTTTGCAACTAGCACCTCTGCCAAGCACCGGCTGGTTTCTGCACCTCGCAGGTAGTGGGTACTCAGTAAACCCGGCTCCTTGCTCTCGGGGCTCGGGGGCCGACCCCCAACCCCCCCCTCCCCCCAGAACGGGACTGGCCTCAGTCTGCAGGCCGGACGTCCCCAGCCCCCCGAAGAGCCACCGCATGTGCTTTGGGGAGCCTTTCGAAGTCCTGGAACCAGGTCTCCATGGATCTTTCTCAGGAGGGTATTGGTACATTAGTTATTTGCATTTGCACCTCGACAGCCTTCTCAAATCTTCTCAAAAATCTTTGAATTCCGTCCTTAGTTCTAAAAAATGAGTTTTGTTTATTTTTAAAGATTTTATTTATTTATTCATGAGACAGAGAGAGGGAGAGAATGACAGGCAGAGGGAAAAGCAGGCTCCATGCAGGGAGCCTGATGCAGGACTCGATCCTGGGTCTCCGGGATCATACCCCGGGCTGAAGGCGGTGCTAAACTGCTGAGCCATCCAAGGATCCCCTAAAAAGTGAGTTTTAAAAGATTCCTATTGCTACGTGCAACAAAATAGCCCTTTATCTGATTCTCCAGCCACTTGTGTGTTGCCTGCAAATGATTTCGTCTGCCCTCTCTTCAGCAGACAGGGGGAAAGGTCTGAGGCAGTCAGCTGCCCTGCATGCAGCCCAGGGGCACTTTCCAGAAGGATTCTGTCCTTTTAACAACTGGTTAAATAAAACCGAGTGAATAACGTAAGACAAACAAGCCACCTATGATCCACTTCCTCGGAGGACCCGGATTCACCCTCCCTTAGATCTCTCTGAATGTGGGCCTGCTGGAAGGCGCTCACTTGGGGCTACGGCTCATCCACTAGCGGAGACCGCAGGTCACATCTGATTTGTATTTCCCTCACCATCACATCGCCTATTTTTCAGACTTCACTGTTTATTCAAATCGTATCTTATTTCTCTTTAAGATGGTTATTATTTTTTTATATTTTTGGCATTAAAATCTTAATATTTAAAGTATTGCGTTCTAAATTACATCAGCTCGCATTTCTCAAATGCCTATTTCGAAAGAAATATTAGATGAATTCTCTTCTTGAAAAAAAAAAACACACATGCCATCTAGGAGGGCAGAGGACACCCAGATGAAATAATAAGAGAAACAATTTTCAGGCAATAACGGGACAGGTGCTAAAGAATAATTTGCAAAGTTCAAGAGGAACTAACTAGAAAAATGCACGGAACCAGGCAGTGTACCCAAAAGCCTTGAGGGAGGCAGTGAAATTTAGTTTGGATTTTGATAAAGACAGATTTGGATTAGAGAAAAACGGTGGGGGCACCTAGTAGACCAAGTGGATCATTTCTGTGCCGGGGGAGGAAAGCAACCTTCATTTCAGAGACTCGCAGAACCATACAGACAATTAGCTTGTGTCTTCTAAGACTTACGATGAACCCGAGAACATTAATAGCACAGAATCTACTAGATCTACTCTTTGCTTCTTCCTTCTAATTTATGGAAAATCCCAGCCACCTATTAGATGCAGATTAGCCCCCAAAGGCTCTAATAGCCACGATTTTCCAATCCCTCCCCCACCTTGCACTTGCAGTATCTCTTTTCTTTTTCTTTCTTTTTTTTTTTGTATCACTTTTCATCTAATTCATTTCTGTAATTCTTGGCTTTATTTTCTTACACGACATGAAATAACTGCAGATCAAAGTTTGCATACTTGCTAAATGGCTCGTTATCTATCATCTATTATGGGGTGTTTTTTTTTTTTTTCCTCTCCTAAATGGAACAAACTTTCTTCTGAAAAAAATTTACTGACAAACTGCTGTTTACGGTCATCTTAGAGATAAAATTCCATAAACTCAAGGGAGCCGTGATGTTTTCGGGGCTGGGGGCTGGAAGATGGCATCTCCCCGTGGGCTCGGGAGGGGGGGGGGGCATCTTTTTCCTGCTTCTTGCTGCCTGGGAGAAATGGCTGGATTCAAGCAGCGAAATATCTCAATGATGTAGAGCAGAGGTGACTTCCTGTTTTGTTTTAGGGTTTGTTTTCCTCTCGTCTCAATGAAGGCTGTGTTTTCTGACATTCTGTAATCCTTCTGCCGAGTGAAAGGGCAGGGTGCTGGGCCTCCCCAGGTCTTCCCTCCACAATATCACAATATGCCCGGGAGGGGGGGGGGCTCATTAGTGGAGGGAGAGGACCGGGAGGGGATCTGTTTTCCATTTTCTTCTCTAGATTAAGCTACTTTGGTTGGGAAGGGTTTTCTCGTTGTCAGCGGCATCTTGATTGTCACGACCCGGGTGGTGTAAATTTCCTGCACTTTTCTCTCAGGCTTTGGGAGAAACCTTTGGTGACAAGAGATAAATAGGAAGTGCCATTTTATTGTAGTGAGTGAAATCGGGGGGGGGGGGGGGGGAATATCCAAATACTTCAAAGCAGGTAGCTTTTCACTCTAAACCTTAAGAAGCAAAACTCCAAACGTTCTAATTCTGCAGGCAAACAAGACGAATTTTCTTTTAAACCTGTTTCTTGCTTCTGGTGGCCTACTTGAAATTATGTGCACTGTGCTGCCTCTTTCTTTTTTCTTTTTTTTTTTCTTTCTTTCTTTCTTTCTTTCTTTCTTTCTTTCTTTCTTTCTTTCTTTTTTCTTTCTTCTTTGTTTCTTTCTTTCCTTTCTTTCTCTTTTTTTGAAAGGCAGTGTCCCCCCCCCCCCCTTAGTTCCTCACAATGCAGACTCTGTAGTCCTGACCTTGGGGCTGATAAAGCCCCACCACTGCGTGCAGGGGGCTGTTTTCTGTGACTTGGACATTTAAAGCGACACAGCTGACGTCCATCCTCCGTCTGGCTCGGCGGGGCCGACCCGCAGAGGGAGAGCTGTAGTTTGCTTACGGAGCTATCCCCAGGGCGCGAGGGTGCAGGGGGGGTCCCAGGGGGGCAGCCTGGGGTACTCCTCCGTGACAGGTTAGCGAGGGCCTGGGGGGGGGCGCTCTTCTTTGCAGCCAGTGTGGGGATGGGGAGGAGGTGCACGTCCCAAGTCCGCGCCGTGTCGGGCGATCGCATCCTGGCAGCTTCTCGAGGCTTCCCTCCCCTCCGCCTCAGCGCGCAGCCCTGCTCTCCCCCCTCCCCGCCCCCTCCCGGGAACAGGAGCTGCCGTTCGGGGGCTGGGAGTGCACGGGGTGGGGGGGGGTGCTCGGGGGCTGGGACTGCGGGTGGGGGTGTGCTCAGGGCTGGGACTGCGCGGGGTGGGGGGGTGTGCTCGGGGGCTGGGAGTGCACGGGGTGGGGGGTGAGGGCTCGGAGTGCAGGGGGGGTGTGCTCGGGGGCTGGGAGTGCACGGGGTGGGGGGGTGAGGGCTGGGAGTGCACCGGGTGGGGGGTGAGGGCTGGGAGTGCACGGGGTGGGGGGGTGAGAGCTCGGAGTGCACGGGGTGGGGGGTGAGGGCTCGGAGTGCAGGGGGGGTGTGCTCGGGGGCTGGGAGTGCACGGGGTGGGGGGGTGAGGGCTGGGAGTGCACGGGGTGGGGGGTGAGGGGTCGGAGTGCACGGGGGGGTGTGCTCGGGGGCTGGGAGTGCACGGGTGGGGGGTGAGAGCTCGGAGTGCACGGGTGGGGGGTGAGGGCTGGGAGTGCACGGGGTGGGGGGTGAGGGCTCGGAGTGCAGGGGTGGTGTGCTCGGGGGCTGGGAGTGCACGGGTGGGGGGTGAGAGCTCGGAGTGCACGGGGTGGGGGGTGAGGGCTCGGAGTGCACGGGGGGGTGTGCTCGGGGGCTGGGAGTGCACGGGTGGGGGGTGAGAGCTCGGAGTGCACGGGGTGGGGGGTGAGGGCTGGGAGTGCACGGGGGTGTGCTCGGGGCTGGGCCTGCGGAGGTCGGCGGGGGCGGGCTCGGGGGCCCGGCGGGCCGGGGGGGGGCGGAGCTGCGCCCGGGGCCGGGGCGCGGGACGCGGCGAGCGGCGGTGGGAGCTCCCGGCTCGGGCGGCTCCGGCGGCTCCGGCTCCTGCGGGCGCCCCCCCCCCCCGCCCCATCCCAGCGCTGCGCCCCCAGCCTGCGGGCCCCGGGCCCCGCCCCCCACGTGGAGCCCCGCCCCGCCCCGCCCCGCCCCGCCCTGCCCGGCCCGCGGGTGAGCTCCGGCCCCGGGTGGCTCCTTAGCCGGATCCGGGGACGCGACGGTCCGGGGCGCCCGCGGCCTCGGCGGAGTCGGGTCTCGCCTCCGGTCGCCTCCCGGGCCCGGACCCGCTCGGCCCACGGCCGCCCCCGCGGAGGGTCCCAGGGGTCCCCGGCCGAGCAGCGGCGCAGCCCTCGGGGCGCGGGGTCGGGGCGCGGGGCGGGCGGCGGGAGGAGCGGGGGGCCGGGGCGGGGGCCGGGGCGGGGGCCGGGGCGGGGGCCGGGCGGGCGGGCGCGGCGTCCCGCGGGGACCATGGCGCGCGGCCCCGGAGGGCGGCTGCTGCTGCTGCTGCGCACCGGCCTGCTGGCCCTGGCCGCGCCGAGCCTGCTCTGGGCGCCCGGAGCTCGGGCTGCGGCGTGCGAGCCGGTGCGCATCCCGCTGTGCCAGGCCCTGCCCTGGAACATGACCAAGATGCCCAACCACCTGCACCACAGCACCCAGGCCAACGCCATCCTGGCCATCGAGCAGTTCGAGGGGCTGCTGGGCACGCACTGCAGCCCCGACCTGCTCTTCTTCCTCTGCGCCATGTACGCGCCCATCTGCACCATCGACTTCCAGCACGAGCCCATCAAGCCCTGCAAGTCCGTGTGCGAGCGCGCCCGGCAGGGCTGCGAGCCCATCCTCATCAAGTACCGCCACGCGTGGCCCGAGAGCCTGGCCTGCGACGAGCTGCCCGTGTACGACCGCGGCGTGTGCATCTCGCCCGAGGCCATCGTCACGGCGGACGGAGCCGGTGAGTCCCCCCCGCCCCCCCCTCCCCATGGGTGGCTCCTGGGGGCACCGCGTGCGCCCCCCCCCCGCCTCCCCCGCGGCTGCAGGGTCTCCAGCGGCTGCAGGGTCTCCAGCTGCGGCTCAGACTGCGCCCCCCCCCCCCTTCTAGCCATTAGGAAAGCCTGGATGGTTCCAGGGACCTCGCTCCAGCCTCGGATGTCAGTGGCATGTGTTTGCTCGCAGTCCAGTGTGAGCAATTACCTTCACCCTAAATCTGCCCTCGTCTCTATGGGGTAGATTGTTCCCGCACTCCAGCCCCGGGTGGCTGGGAAGCTGCTGAGCCCCCTCCACATGCCACTCACCTGCAGCCCTTTTGTGAGGGGCACAGGGGTGAAAGGGGTTATGCCCAAGGCGGCTGTCACCATTCACCCGTGCAAGGGCATTTTAATCGCCCCCCAAGCTCCCCAGCCCGCTGTTGTGCTCTGCAGACCCGGCCCGAACACCTCATCTCATGCCCTTTGTTCTGCATGTGCATCACCCCCGGGTCCCTCGGGGTGTTCCCCTGCCCCCCAAGAGCTTGCCTGCTCTCCGACGGTTAATGGAATCAGTCACAGGTGGTTTTCTCACAACTGTTTGGTCTCATTATGACAGTCGTGCCTCTGAAGACCCCAGCGAAACCCAGCTCATGATGGTTCATTGAATTCTCGCTCTGTACCCCTCCCGCGTAGGACCCCTCAATTCAACTTGCACCCTTCATATAGTTTCATATATGGATATATTTATGGTTGGTGGTTGGTCTTCTTTCATCCCGTCCGGGGAGGAACTCTCTTATTAGATGTGATGACTTGATTGCCTCCCCTGTTCATTTCCTGGGCATCTCCCCCCCCCCCACTTCATCTGCTTCTCAAGTTGTTCAGCCTGTGCTCACACCCTTAGTCCATTTCTAAGGGATGGTTCTTGGCTGTCAGAGAATTGATGGGGAAAAACTGCTTTCTGTGCACAATGACCCGCTCAACATACAGTGAGCAAAGAGGCGAAAAGTACTGCAAACCCAGGAACAGAAAGATTCCAGAAGCTTTTCGATCATCCCCTCGCTCAGTGAGTCGGGCTTCTAAATACCTGTTGTCTTGCTGCTTTTAATCAAGAGCCCAGAACGGGCTGTGTGCTCTAAGCGGGGAGGAATGTATTTCTCTGGGCTAAAGGAACACTCTTGAGCCTTTGTACTCAGTAAAGTCACAGGCTGTGCGGATTCTGGAAAGTTTGCTCAGTCGCTGCCCTGCTTTGCCAGGCACTTAGAATCAGTTAGATGCAGGCGCTTCGCTCGCTCGGGCCAGCGACTAGGAATGGGGTGGCGATGGTTCACTCTGAATAGCTTTCCTCCCCTTAAAGGAAAAGACTTGTTCTGAAACCTCTCTTGGAGACGGACCTGGACCTCAGACGAGCGAGGTTTGGCAAGGGTAACAGCTCTCAAAAGCCATGGTCAATATGGTTGGGAAGCAGTTTCCTTAAGTGTCCCCGAATTACCTATCATTGGGGACCAGATGCAGAACAATTGCCTCATTGAAGCCCTCAAATAGGCCATGCATGGAAACAATTTGTCAGTATGTGGGACCTGGTTTCTGAGCTGCTTTAAAATGCCATAATATCCACTTTGTTGACAGCATCCTTGCTAGAAAAATAAGTAGGCTTAGGTGGCAGTTGGAACCATATTTTTATGACCGTCTCCCTTTTTTTACCACAACCTTCAGTGTGAATCAGAGAGCCTGGTGGCAGGAGGGGTGGGGAGGGGAATGGAGAGCTGGATTCCAACCCGAAGGGTCTCCTGGCTTCCGAGGCCAGCTTGCTAAAAATTGCATTCCCTGTCCTGGGTCAAACTGTCAGGCACCTGGACTTACTTAGTCACTACCATATGTGGCCGGTTTAATTTACAACGCAATATACTCTTTGGTTCAGCGGGATATGATAGTTCCCGAAGCACTTCCCCCCGCCTTCCTTTAGGTATAAACAGAATTGCTTATGTTTTAGGATTAGAATCCGGCCTCCGAATACGAAAATGAGGTCTCCCTGAATAAAAAGGGCCACCTTCGCATTCCTTCAATGCCAAGAGGACTTTCAAATCCTAGCGTTCAGGGATCTGTTCCTTCCTAGCACAGTATGATCCCACAAACGAGTCTAGGCCCCTTTACAAAGCAAAGTCTTACAGAAACGGAGCAGTGCTTCAAACTACTCTTTGCTTTCAAAATACTAAGGGCCAGGGTACATTTAAAAAAGAAAAAAAAAAAAGCTCACATCCTGACTATTATGGACAAATTTATATGGAATTTGTTCTTTGTCCACATTGTATATTTATCACGGGGTTGGGGCTTCCTGCGGCTGCTGCATCTGAGGATTCACGTCCTCTGTTCAGACCCCTGGTCCCCTCTCGAGGATGGGGGGGCGAGCAGGGCGTGGGCTCGGAGCCCGCAGACCAGGTGTTCAGTCTGGACCCCTCTCAGCTGTCATTTTGGGGAATTTCTGTAACCTGAGTGAGCTAAAGTCTTCGGACGTGTGCGGGGCCTGGGAGATGAGATGAAGCAGCCTGGTCCCTGGGGCGCGGGCCCTGACAGACTGTGCTGCTGCTTCTCTGTTTTGCCCTGATAACCGTCCTGATTACCGTCCTTCCGACAAGATGAGGTTTTCTTTTCTTAAAGATTTTATTTATTTATTCATGAGAGACACAGAGAGAGGCAGAGACACAGGCAGAAGGAGAAGCAGGCTCCATGCAGGGAGCCCGACGTGGGACTCAGTCCCGGGTCTTCAGGATCACGCTCTGGGCCGAAGGCAGGTGCTAAACCGCTGAGCCACGCAGGGATCCCAAAATGAGGTTTTTCTTTTTTGAAATGGTCCCCTGGTCAGTGCGGATGCAGCCTGGAGCTTTTGTCACTTCGGCTCTGGAACGCAAGCTTCACCCCCGGGCCCAGTGGGAAAGCGGATCTTCCTGCTGAACCCGTGAGCCTCAGGTTTCATTTTGCGCGATTGACCCGGGTCTCAGGCACCGGATCGAGTCCCTGGGGGAGCAGCGGGAAGGAGGAGAGAATGAGCCTGATGGGCGTCTGCTGGTGACAAACGGCGTGTCTGGGAAGCGCAGGGAGCAAGGATCCAAGCACACGTGTGGTCTGACATGAGCGGCCGCGGCTCCCGGCCCTGGCCCCGGCCCCGGCCTCGGGCAGCGCCGGTTTCCGGGCCGCTGTCAGCCTGTCACCCTGGCCCTTGCTCGACACGGTCCTCCGGGCCCGTCCCGCCTGCTGGGCCGCCGTGGGGTCACTCCTCCGCGCTCCCGGAACAGGCCGCCTTTTCCTTCGCCCTGGTCTACAGCTATTTGAGGGGCCAAATACCAAGAAGGCAGAATGACGTCGTGCGAGGGCCGGAGAATGGAATGGGAAGGACAAGTGGAGACTCCGACTCAGGCGCAGAGAGCACGGTTCTGTGGTCCCTCCTCACGGGAGACACTGCGGGGCGCTCTGGTGGCCCAGGGACGCGGGTCTCCGAGGGCCGCGGCTGACCTGCCCGGTGGGCATAGAATCTTGGGTAGGCCCCAAGCCTTATTTTAAGAATTCATTTTTTATCTCATTACTTTAAAAAAAAAAAAGATTTTATTTATTTATTCATGAGAGACCCAGAGAGAGAGGCAGAGACACAGGCAGAGGGAGAAGCACGTTCCCTGTGGGGAGCCCGATGTGGGACTCGAACCCGGGACCCCGGGGTCACGACCTGAGCTGAAGGCAGACGCTCAACCACCGAGCCACCCAGGTGTCCCTGTTTGTCTCATTCCTGCCAAATTTCCAAGTAGTTGTTGCGATAAGTAGCAAAACTAAGCTGTGCTGGGCCTTTCCCCTTCCAGTAGGTGAATAGAAGGACGGACACACGGACGTGACTAGTCCAGAACTGGTCTCATGTGCGCGGTTTCGCGGGTTTAGAGCGGGGGGCCCTCCGTTGGAACTCCGGCTTGGCGTGGCCCTTAGGCCCTGAGCGAGTCGGTGGAGAGCGACGTTGGCAAGAGGAGGACGGGCACTGGGTGTTATTCTGTATGTTAGTAAATTGAACACCAATAAAAAAAAAAAAAAAAAAAAAAAAAAAGAGAGAGAGGAGGAGCTTTTCCTTAGACATAAATTTCTCTTAAAGTACGCATTAAGTCAATTGATGTTAATGCCTCTCTTGATCCTAATAAATTATAACCTAAAAAATAAAAAAATAAAAAAAATAAAAAAAAAAGAGGAGGATGGAGGAGGACGGAGGCGCCGTACCCGGGAAGCGCCGGTAAATGGCACAGCAGGACGGCGTGGGAGTTAGCGACAGCAGCCCACTGGGCCACCGGGTCCTGGCAGGAGCGGGATCGGCTGCAGCGACAGGCAGGGCAGCGGCACCCCGTCCCCCTGCTGTTGGGGGGGGCGGCCTGGCCCTATGACGCCTGCTGGCTGCGCCGCCTGCTCGTGGGAAGGAGAGCAAGGCCAGCTCCGGGGACAGGGGGTCCAGCAGAGGCCACCCTCCGCCACCCTCCGCCACGCTTCGTGTCTCCTGAAGAAGGAAGGGACTCATAACCTAAGACGAAGAATCTGTCGCTGGCCCTCAGGCTGCAGTTAAAGGATCAGGTTCTGGGCATTGTCGCTTGAAGCCCCCGAGAGCTCCGAGGCGGCCGCGGGCAGGGGTTCCAGGACAGACAGGTACGTGCTGCCCCTTGGGGAGGACCAAGCATGTCCCAGGCCCCCGTCCGACCCCCAGACCTCAGGGGCAGCGCCTCGGAGTGAACTCTCGTCTCCTTCCCCGCGTCGGCCGATGCTTCCCTCTCTGTTGGCTCCAGGCCCCAGAGCCACCCTGATTCTAGCACCTCCCCCTTTTATGTTATTTAAAATTTTATTTATTTCTTTGGGAGAAGGAGCAGGAGCAGGGGGAGGAGCAGGCTCCCCGCGGAGCAGGGACCCCACCTGGGGCTCGATCCCAGGGCCGCGAGGTCAGGCCCCCAGCCATCGGCAGCCCCCGCTTGTAGCCCCGCGTTCAAGTGTCCCTGAACCTGCTCTGAATCCAGTTTCCTTCCTTTTCCACTGCGGCTCGTTCAGCTTGGGCTTCCAGTGGGTCCCCCGGGTCACGGGTCCGGGGTAGTAATGGCTTGCTGCCCACAGCCCGATGCCCTCTGTGCAGAGGGTGTGCTGCTGACATCGGCGGTGCCTCGGCCCGGCCTGCATGGGCCTCGCCCCCGCCTCTCTGGGTGCAGCTCCCCTCTCCGTTAGCCTCGCTGCAGGACTTGGGGGCCCTCGGTCACAGCCGCAATCTCTGTCCATACTTGTCACACATGATACTTTCTATTTGGAACCTGCCCCAGCTCCCCGACTTACCCCAGCAGCTTTGGGACTATTCTGGAAACTTCTGTGACTCCTCCTAGAAATCCTTGGGGCGTAAAACCCAATAATGCCTACGAATAATCTTCACTTAAGATGACTTTCTCGGAATGCCTAAGTTCAACTTTCTGAAAACAACTTTTTTTGGATGATTTTTGATCAGATAACTTTTTTTTTCTCTTAAAATTCTAACAACGGATACCTAAACGCTTTTATAAACAGAAATATCTTCCTGTGACTAAGAGTGAGAGAAGAAAACCATTTTCCTACGTTCAGCTATATCAAGAGTTTTCTTTCCCCCGGGAGAAGAGATTTATTTTTCATTTTTCTGTCAACATTTCAGGACTTAACAGTTATTTTACACGTGGATTAATATAATTTCTTCACTTACAGAGAGCTCATTTTTTAAAAAAAGATTTGAGAGAGAGAGAGTGCACGTGTGCACATGCGCGAGCGGGGCAGGGGCAAAGGGAGGGAGAGAATCTCCAGCAGACTCCTCGCCGAGTGTGGAGCCCGGAGGCAGGGCTGGATCCCAGGACCCTGAGATCATCACCTGAGCCGAAATCAAGAGACGGACGCTTAATCGACTGAGCCACCCAGACACCCCCAGAGAGATCATTTTTGTATAGATCGTATGTGTGTAACCATGATTATTGGACTTTTTCAGGAATAAAACCATTGGCATGTTACTCTAACACTTCATTTATCATGAAGAAAGTCTTTGAATAGAATGAAAGTCATTAAATTAATAGCATATGACTGAGTTGAACCTCACGTTTTAGAATCAAGTATGTGTTGCCTGGTGGTTACTGTCTTTCCTTGTATATAGCTTTTTAAATACCAGAAGAATAACAGCTAAGGAATTTCTTTAAAAATTGAAAAAAAAAAAAAAAAAACAGATGATGATTACCAAGCCTGAGAGAATAATTCACTAATTGTAATTTTGAGTGCTGTTGTCCTAAAATGGTGTTTAACCACTCCTTTTTAATCATGATATATCCTATGAAGAAAAAGGACAGAGCAAGGATGGTATTTCCTGTTGGGATCAGTGGATACTCAACTCCTATAACATGAAGTGTTAATGCAAAATTAAAGCTTGCGTAGGAGTACGGAGTTGAAGTGTCCATAAGAATCTATAACTAGAGGAATCACTGAACTCTACCTCTGGCCCAAGAAATACATCGTATGTTAATTAATTGACTTTATTATTTTTTAATTTATTTTATTTTTTATTTTTATTTTATTTTATTTTTATTTTTATTTTTTTAATGGACATAAATAAAATAAAATAAAATAAAATAAAATAAAATAAAATAAAATACTATATTGCTAGGGGCAGCAGGTCTCAGCATGGTGTCTTGCCGAGGCCTCAGTCACCGGAGGCTGCTTTCTTAGCTGGAACACAGAAGAGCTTTATACTCTTAGTCATCGTTGCCACGTCCGTTAATCGCGCTGGCTTGAGCGGTCCCAGCATGATGTGCTTCCTTTCTGCTGAGGGACGGTTTAGTTTACAGGCAACAAAGGGCATGAGAATGCATTCTGGGTGTTTTCCTTAGGCCCTAAGAATCTAAGTACATGCTAGGAACGCATGAGGCGTCTATTTGTTGAAGAGATGCGTTTGCTGCTTTTGGGTGTTGGGTGAGGACTTAATATGTGTGTGGACTTCATCGTGTCAGAAATTTTGTGAGACCCCAAAACTTCTTAAATCCTGAAATTTTATGCGTAGTCGGTGAGGATTCCAGAGAGAGTGTCATCCTTTAATCACACAAAAGGACCGACGGTTGTCCTTACTTGACCTGTAAGAGAGAACCAAGCTCATGTCACTGATAAGAATCGACTTCCTTGAGGCACCTTGGTTTTTTACCCAAATTAAACTCATGACTGAATTAGACTTTTATACGGGAATTCTCGAAATAATAATGAATAAATGATAATTGCTTATTCTGTCTGTCACCTTTCAGATTTTCCTATGGATTCTAGTAACGGAAACTGTAGAGGGACCAGCAGTGGTGAGTATACCAGTACCTTCCTACTTTTCGTTTGTGTTCACATGAGCCTTCGTGACCTATCTACTCAAGTCTCATTTGGGTACATTTGTGCCCTACATTTTAAAAGTAAACTTAAAAAAATCACTCATATTTTATTTAAAACATTAGCATTTACTAACATTGATGTTTTCTCTTGGTCATTAAAAATTGTGTGGATTTTGTGAGTTCTGTGGGTATTAATGCAGGAATAGATGTGCGTAACAGCCACCACAGCAAAGATACAGAACTATCGTATCCCCTCAGAAGAAACTTGCTCATGGTGTCTCTTCATCATTACAAGCTTCTGCCCCCCTTAACCGCTGGCGATCACTGATCCCTCCTCCGCTCTAGCTTTGTCTTTTTGAGACGATCTTATACATGGAATGGTAGGGTCTGTAACCTTTTGAGATCGGCTTATTTCACTTGTCATAATGCCTTTGAGCTTCATCCAAGTTGGTGCTGCATGTGGCACTATGGACTCGTTGCAATTGCTAAAGATTTCATTGCTTGAGTCTACTACCGTTTGTTTAGCCATTCAGGCCTTCGAGGATTATCGGGCTGTTTCTAGTTTTGGTCAGTCATGGGTAGATCCACTATAAGCATTGGCATAAAGGTGTTCGAATAAACCTGAGTGTTCATTTCTCTAGGGTAAGTAGGAATAGGATTACTGGGGCTATATGGTCAGGGTGTGCTTAATTTTGTAAAAAACGGTGAAACTGTTTCCAAAATGGCTGTTCTATTTTACACTTGGGGTGTCTCAGATTTCGAGTTGTTGTGCATCATCTGGCGTGTAGTATTTTCAGGTTTTATTTTTTAAATCTTAGCTATTTTGATAGCTGTGGAGTGCTAGTTCACACCCCTCAAGGTAGTGCCGTATCCTGGCTATAAAGAACCATTTTTTGTTTCATCGATTTTCTCTGTTTTCAAATTTATTGGTTTCTGCTCATCAGTATTTCTTTCCTCTGCTTGTGTAGGACTTTTTTCCCCCTTACGGAAGTTTAGATTATGAGTTGAGACTTTTCTTCTTTTCTACTATAGTAATTTAATGCTATAAGTATCCAGCTAAGGATGGCTTTATTTGCTTCTCACAAGGTTTGATAGGTTTTATTTTAATTTTTCTTCACCTTAAAATATTTTATAATTTCCCTTGAGATTACATTTTTGGCTCTTGAATTACTGAGGATTGTACTATTAAATTTGCTGCTGTTTGGAGATTTTTCTCTTTGCTTTATGTTGTTATATTTTATTCTAATTACCTTAGAGAACATACTTTGTATAATCTTGATTCTTTTACATTTGTTAAGGTTTATTTTATGACCCAGGATGTGATTTATCTTGGTGAATGTTTTATTAGCCTTCAGGAAAAGAATACATATATTCTGCAGTTGTTGGCTGGAATGTTCTATAATGTCAATTAGATTAGTTAATACTGTTGTTTAGTACTTTTATATTGTTGCCCATTTTCTGTGTATGAGAGCTATTGATCACTTTGAGATGAATGTTTAAGTCTCCTAATATTGTAGTCTTTTCTATTTTCTTTTCAGGGCTGTCAATTTTGGTTCATGTATTCTGAAGCTCTGTTGTTTGGTGCATTCACAGTTAGTATTTTTATGTCTAATTAGGGAATCGACCCTTTGTCATGTAATGTCCCTCTTTACCTCTGTAATTTCCTCTGCTCTAAAGTCTTATTCCTTGGTATTTAATATAGCTACTTTAATCTTCTTTTGATCAGTGTTTTCAAGGTATGTCTTATGTCTTTATCTTTTTATTTTAACATACCTGTATTACTATGTTTCAAGTAAATTTCTTGTAGGCCTGGAATAATTGGATAATTTTTTGGTAGGTATTGATTTCTTTGTCCATTTTACCAATCGTTATCTTTTTTTTTTCTTTTTTACCAATCGTTATCTTTTGATCAATGTGTTGAGACCATTTACATCAATGTGATTATTGATATATTTGTATTTAGATCTACCATTTTATTATTTGTTTTCTGTTTGTTCCTTCTCTTTTCATCCCTGTTTTGTATTTCCTAATTTATTTTGGATTAGGTGAATGTCTTTCACACACATGCACACATATATTTTTGTGTTATATATATATTCACAAGGTGTGTATACATATCATGAGAGTATATACAGTTGTATTTTTTCCAGACATTAAAAATGTTTTTTAAAAAGATTTATTTATTTATTTTGAGAGAGAGAGAGAGAGAGAGAGAGAGTGGGGGGGAGGGGCAGAGGGAGGAGAGGGAGAGACCGAATCTCACACAGACTCCTAGTTGAGCATGGAGCCCATTGCATGGCTTGATTTCATGACCCTGAGATCGTGACCTGAGCAAAACCAAGAGTCGGATGCTTACCTAGCAGAGCCAGCCGGGTGCCCTGACTTTAAAAATGTTTTAAGCAACTCAATAGGAGAATAGCTTACTGTGTTTACCCAGATGTTTTTAACTTCTGTTGTTTTCCCCATTTTCTAGTATTCCTTCTGCCTGAGGAGCATCCTTTAACACTTCTTTTAGAGCAGTTCTGGTGGCAATAATTCTCTTAGTTTTCCTTTCTCTGAAAGTGTCTTTCACCTTCATTCCTGAAGGACATTTTCCACTGGATATAGACTTCTGGGTTGGCTAGTTCATCCAGTGCTTTAAAAAGTTATTCCATTTACTTCTGTCCTCCGCGTTTCTCATGGGAAATTGGTAGTCATTCGAATCATTTTTCCCTGTATATAATGCATCAGTTTTCTCTGGTTGCTTTCAAGACTTTTTCTTGGTCTTTAGTTTTTAGCAGTTGGATTGTGCTATGTCTGGACATTTGGTTTCTTTGGGATTATCCTGTTTAGAGTTAACTGTGTTTTTTGAATCTATAAGTTTTAGCATTTGTCAAATTAGGGAAGCTTTCAGCAACCATTTCTTCAAATACTTATTTTTATAACACATTCTCTTCTATTTCCAAGTCTATGATGATGTGAATGGTAGAGCTTTTGTTGTTGTCCCACAAGTCTCAGAGGCTCTGTTCATTTCCCTCCCCAACCTTTTCTGTTTGTTCAGATTATATAACGTCTCTTGGTCTGTTTTCAAGTTCATTGACTCTTTCCTCAATCATGTCTGTTCTGCTATTGAGCCCATCCAGTGAATTTTTAATTTCAGTTATTGGAGTTTTCAGCATTCAAAATTTCCACTTGGTTCTTCCTTGTATCTTGTATTTCTTTGTTGAGACTTTCTATTTTTCCATTCATTTCAAGAGTTTTCACTATTACTTTTTGGAGAATTTTTATAAAAGCTGCCTTGAAATTATTGTTGGATACCTTTAACATTTGTGTCATCTGATTTCTTTTCCCCATACATTCTGAGATTTTTCTAGTTCTTCATGTGCAGAATAATTGATTGCATCCTGGTCATTTTGATTATTATGTTCTAAGAAATTTGGTTCTTATTTAAAGTTCTATGAAGAATGTTGATATTTTTGTTTTAGCAGGAGTTGATCCTGCTGGGTTAAAGCAGCAAATTCTGACTTGTCTTCTGTGAATTGTGATTTCAGTACCAGTTCCATTCTCAGTCTTTGCAATGCCTTTCAGGTCCATCCCATGTGTATCCTGCCCAGTGGCCAGTGTGAGATCAGGGCACAGTGGCCAGTGTGAGATCAGGGCAGTGACCTACCGCATGGCTTAGTTTTCAAAGTCTATAGTATACTGTTTCATGTCAGATTCATATATACCCAGGGGTGAACCTACCAGTTCATAAACAATTTTATGGATTTTTTATTTCTAAGTTCTTCCCTCTCTGTGGTCTTCTCAGTACTTTTCAGTTCCTTGGGGGCTCTTCTTTTTGGTCCTTTGGCTGGAAAGCTGGAGCTTTACTTATCCCACTCTGTGACTGACTGCATCTGAGGCCAGATGGTGGGAGGACAACGCAATGGAACTTTGCCCCAATCTCATTTTTTTTCCCCCCAATCTGTTGATACTACATATCTAATCAGAAGAGAAGGTTCTCCAACATCAGCAGTTTAGGATTCTGAGGGCTTCCCTTGGTGCAGCTGTTGTCAGCACTGCCCCAGGATTGCTTGAGGGCTGGAATACAAGAGAATGGGGTGTTAGAAGACGCTTTTCCTACTTTTGATTCTTTTTTTTTTTTTTAGATTTTATTTATTTATTTATGAGAGACAGAGAGAGAGAGGCAGAGACATTGGCAGAGGGAGAAGCAGATTTTTCGCAGGGAGCCCAATGTGGGACTCGATTTCAGGACCCTGGGATCATGACCTGAGCGGAAGCCAGATACTCAACTGCTGAGCCCCCCAGGTGTCCCACCTGCTTTTGATTCTTAGCTAGAGGGCCTCTCCTGAAGGACTCTGCTGCATGATGCCCGCTTACAGGCTATGGGCTGTGTTGAAACTAGGCCTGAGGAGACCAGAGAGGGAAAAATTGATGAACCTATTGCCACTTTGATAGTATTAGTCTTCTTCCCCAATCTCCTGCTTTTACTAGCCGAGTGCTTAAGTAGTTGCTTCACGTATTCTGTAACTGTGTTCAGGGGGAGAGACATGGTGGCATCTAGTTACTCCGTCTTTCCTAAAATAAGCATTCAAATGAAGTATGACATATGTGCAAAAAACATGTCATAAGCACGTAGCTCAGTGACTTGTCACAAAGTAAACATTCTTGTGTAACCACCACACAGATCAAGATACATACCGTGACAGCACTCCAGAAGCCTCCTTGTACCTCTTCCAAATCACTGCTTCCATCCTTTTTCTCCAAGGGTAACTACTAGCAGAAATTCCAATAACATCTATTAATTTTGATCTTTTATGAACATATATATAGGGTGTGCCTTCCTTTGCTCTTCATTACCCTGTGTATAGTAGTTCTTCTGAATTTTCAGTGCTGTATAGTATTTTATCATATGAATATACCACATGTTATTCTAATGTTCTTGGAATATTTAGGTCGTTTCTAGTTTTTATTTTTATGATTAATGCTGTATTTGCTCTTATAAGAATGTTATAACTACAATTAATTACTATATACCTTTTCATTTCACGTTCCTCTAGTAATTTGCACTGATTTGGGTCTCTGCGTCCTGCCTTGTAAGGTGTCTTTTTTTCTTTAAGATTGATTGAGAGAGAGAGAGAGAGAGAGTCCTTCCCCTCTACGGCCTTGAGATTAGTGGGAAGTTCCTTTCTACATTTGCTTTCATTGCTGACTTTGCCTCCACAGTCCACACATCCATTCCTTCTTCATATCTCCTTGAGTTCTCAGCACCTGCCATTCAAAGAGGAAACAACAAATAATGGTTGCACTTCCAAAAAAAAAGAAAGAAAGAAAGAAACCCAAAAAAACCCAACTTTAGTTGTCTTTCGATGTGTTGAATCCCTGTCCAAATAAAAATATTTAATGGAAGAAAAGCAGGAGGAATTAGGTCATATAGAGGCTGGAGAAGATGCTGGTGGTGGGAGGGCTTAAGGGAAGATCTAAGAATGAGAAGATTTCCCAGTGGAAAGTAGTCAATCTGGTTTTATTTGTAGTAACTAATCAAAAATCAGCTTTGAATTTCGACTTTTCTCCTGACCTTGTTAAATACCATTAACTCCATACTTCTCTCCAAAGTCAAGGGAAAACAGAAACGTAGAAGGAAAAATACCATTTTTTTCTTTCTAAGAATCACATGCCTTGAAACTATTAATGCTAAATTAAACAAACTACTAATATCAAAAGAATCACTTTAATTGTTCATTTACCTGTTCATCCTCTACAAGAATCATTCCATTGAAATGACCTTAGATCGTGACCTGAGCCAACATCCAGAGTCAATGCACTCAGGTGCCTCTGCCTTGTAAGGTGTCTTATATGTGGAAGTGGAACTTTTCTTTTATGGAGTTGTAAATAAGTTTGAAATACCAATTTTCATTAGACTGCAGCAGTTTTCACCGTTGATTTCCAATGAATATTGTTAAGAGTGACAGGTGTTCAACCGGAGGCCATGTCTGCCAGAGGTGTCCCACAAACATTTATCTGTGAAAAACGTAAGTGAGTGAAAATGATTTATTTAGAACGATTTCATTACCTTCTTGATACAGTTGAGAATGTTCTTGGAGTGTCATAAAATCACCTGGAAATTATTGGTGTCCAGTGATGGTTCTATTTTAATGATCACCCCTACTTTATATTTGATCAAAACAAACCACAAGGCTCATTTGTATAGTACAGTTGGCTAAGTCACCATTTTTGGCAACTGCATGCGTGTGCTATCAAATGGTCCAGAAGTTATAGTTAGAATAATACAGCCCTTCAGTGTGTAAACGGAAGATGGCATCAACAATACTATAAATAATATATGAAAATAGTTCAGTGTGTAAAACTACCTGGAATGAACGTAGTTTCCTGGGTTTAGGGTTGACTGTTCCTCTTTTACCAATGTTTTCCTGTTCCCTGGTATAATGGGAACCATGAAAACAAACCAGCAAACAGGCAAAACCAAGCTCATTCTGCTTGTAAAAAAAAATGTACTGACATATTCACATGTTCTGCAAAGAAAATATAAATTATTCACACGCAGAAATTCATGCCTTGGAAAAATGGAGCAGCCGAGGTTGACGAAACAAGGAATGAGGAAGATACAAAAACACTGTCACCCACATGTCCCCACTTTCAAAAGTGTTAAGCTGTTTCTGCTGGAATTTGGAAAAGAAATTCTTTTATTCCAGTTAAGTTATTCTTTGCCTAGAAGCTTCATAATTATTTTCTTTTCTTACCTTCCTTCCTTCCTTCTTTTTTTTTTTTTTTTGAGCTAATGACTGAACAGCTTCCAATCTGTGAGTATGTTTTATTTTGTAAACCCACTGTCCCACTAAGGGGTGCATCACTTCTAGTTTCCATAACGTGGAATTTGGGGAAAAACAGTTCTAGTTTTATTCCACTGAGTCATTTGGTCTGTCAAATCAACACCGAAGATTAAGGCAGGTGCTCCAGGGGTGCAATGAAAAGATCTATTTTGTATTGAAAGAATTCTCTCAGTTCCCCACTTTGTGATGGTGACTGGTTTATGAATTCCTATATTTGAAAAACACAAAGTTTCGGGGGGGGGGGGCAGATAGCGCTGGCAAATTCTGACATGAGCTAATTGACATAAGCATAACAGAATTACTTTACTGGTTGGTTTCCAAAGATATAAAATCAGACTGTACTGACTCTCGGTTTCCTTCTGATACATATTCAAATCCGGGAGACATCAGCAGCGTCCCCAGGGTAAGGTGGGCACTCACCAGGTTTGCGCTGGCCTCTCCCTGCCTGTTCAGGGGTGCTTCAGAGAAACTCCCCTGGGTGGCTGAGTACTGGGTTCCCAGTTGCCTGCACCTGCCAGGCCGGCCCCAGCTCCCCACTCTTGGGGTGGCCTATGCCCGGCTTGGGTAGTATAGATTCACTCTCTCTCCTTCTCCAAACTTCTTTCCTCCCCTTTGGCTTCCTCCTAATTTGGGGAAGGAATTTAGGTTTTTTGTTTTTTTTTTTTTTGCTTTGGGTGCACATGTGTACTGATTCTGGCAGCTAAATTAACTTGGGTGCAACGCCTGCCCTTTATTGGGAAAAAATTAGGATGGATTAAAAAGTGGTCTATTTATAAATTCACAGTAGCTTCCAAGTAGAGGCGCTTTTTTTTTTTTAAATTCTTTGACACTTGACTCATTTTTATTCCTAAGCATTCTCCTCTTTGAGCTGTTTGCCAAATTGTGCCAGAGCTTCCCCTGCCCCCCAGCCCCCCAGCCAGTGCAGGCCTCCGCTCCTCCCGCCTTCTGGGGGCTTCTTCCCCCTGGAGCGCCCGGCCACAGGGGCTCAGCTCTCCCTCCCCTGACTCCCCGGACCGGGTCTTATCTCTGTCAGGGGCAGAGCCCGCAGTTCTCCTTGGATAAACACCTCTCCCTGAGTCACCGGGCTGTACCTCAGATACAGCCTCGTTAATAATTAAGGCTCTCTTTGTATCGCAGATTTCCTCCTGGCAACTTTCTTTTTTAAATGTGTGGCACCATTGTTTTCTCAGGTCCCCAGGATTGAAACTTCAGAGTCCGTTTGTTGGTCCCTCCCCCCCCCCACTGGCCCTTAGAAGGGCCACTTCCTCCTACCAGGCCTCCCGAAGGCCAGGACTTGGGAAGAGGGAGTGAGCAGTGACTGCACCCCTGGGGGCTGGGGGAGGTAGATAGATGGCTGATGATCTTTTTTTTTTTAAAAAAAGATTTTGTTTATTTATTTGAGAGAGAGTGCTGGAGGGGGAGAGGGAGCAGGGAAAGGGGCTGAGGGAGAGGGGGAATCAGGCTCCCCCATAACACTTCCAGTCTCACGGGAGAAAGTAGACAGATCTCATGGACTACCCATATTTTGTGCATCCCCAATGATTCTTAGATCCAGAAGTGTTGTGAGGGACAGTTTATTTAAAAATTTCTGAAGGCATAAATCCTAAAGGAATACACTAAATTTCCTTTTCTTATTAATACAGGGTTAATCCCCTCAATCTTTTTATTTTATTTTTTTTAATCCCCTCAATCTTAAACAGTTCCCTTTTACAAAGTACAAATTACTATGAATAGAGACCTTTATTACAACATTTGAGGTTTGTTTTGTAGGCTAAACTGAGCAAGGGTTATTTTTGCTTTTTAAAGCCTCGTTACATTACCTGTGTTCACCAGTCAGCTGCATCGCCTTCTGCACATACTGCTCTTATCCAAAAGGAAATCTAATAGATTCTTTGCCTTATGCATACGACTGGGAAATAAAAATTATTCTAAACATGTAATGAACAGCTGCTAAGCCGTGGCACACTTCAGTTTATGGAAAAATGAAAGGAATGTCTCATGAATTTGTATGTTCCTGGCACTTTCTCGATATATAACTCACTTACAATAAAAGGCATAATGAAGCGTGTGCCACATTGAATTTTGGCAACTGTATACGCCTACGTGGCTCTCACCGTGATCAAAATAGAGAGCATTTCTAGCACCCTAAGGATCCCTCCGGGCCCAGTCACCCACCCCACTGTGAGGCAAGCACAGGTGTCGTTTTTTGTCACCCTACATTGGTATCCGTTCTTCAGATTCATGTAAATGGAATCATATAGAACCTATTCCTTTGTGACTGGCTACTTTTGTTTTGGGGTAATGTTTCTGAGATGTATCCATTTCTGGGTATCATTATATTTTGTGGAGTAACGTTCCCTTGTGGGACCGTAATACCAGTGTGATTTCTCAATTCTACCTTTTTCCATATAGTTCCCCCCAAAACCAAGTATAATACATATTCTGTCTCCAGGGGAAAAAAAAATCTAGTAGATTTTTATCTTTAAACGTGAACTTTTAAGTCTAAACTTTAATTTTTACACCAACTTGCAGACGATTTTCTGTTAGAAAAATCGTCTCTTCTGCGTCATCAACCGCTCTTGAATTTGCATAAAATATCTTCAGATCTTTTTGGTTTGTTTATGTATGACTCCTGCTAAGAGCTAATGTTCAGTGAATGATTTACTCACTAATAGGCTCTGCGCCAAATTGTTTAAGTGAATTATTCTTTAAATTCTTAACAATAACCCTACGCGGTAGATAGACAGTCGTCGTTTAGACCTAGGCTTTGCCGAAGGTAACCGGCCCAGGGTCACACGACGGGAAAGGCATGGAGCTGGGAGGCAGACCCATGGGCCCTTAATCACTTTGTCATATTCTCTTACATTTTAATACGTATGAGAATGGTCACATATGTGATCATTTTGGCTTGCTAAGCTTGATCCTTCAAATTTGGAATACGTACATGACAATTCGAAGGGACTCCTTGCATGGGGACAGAAATGAGCTTGGTCCACCTGGACCAAAACAGCAGAATCTGGCACCGTTGAGAAGCCTGATTGCCTGAGTTTGGTGGGCACCACGGTTCAGTGGGTGACAAGGGACCCTGGAAAAAATAGTGCTTCTCTTACCCATTAAATGGTCTTTATATATAACGGATTAAAAATCCCAGTGAATCTTGATTAAATCTGACAGTTACGAGGCAGGTATACCAGGTGCTGTGATAGGTATTTTATGTGTATTCTCTCCTCTAATTCTCCCAGTACTTCTATAAAGGAGATGTCTAAAATTACCTAAGGGCATGCTTATGGACATGCCTTATAGGTGGTGAAAAATACAGATCTGGATCTCCGTAAAGAAGTCATAGTTAAGAATATAGACGTTCAAATTATAAAAAATAATTTTTTATGTCTGTTTTAAAACTTGTGGTTTGCTCCTATTTTTTTTTTCAAATGGAAGGAAGGGGGCAAGTGGGCTCCTAGGGTCGAATGCCAAGATATGAAACATATAATACATTTGGTACAAATTAAAATTATTTAAACTCTAATCTGATTAGAATGAGTCAATCTTGAAAGAATTACACTGGAAATTGTAAAACAAATAGGATTATACTTTCTTTAACCCCCACGTACTTTCTGACAATAGATCCTGCACACAGATCTAAGATGTTTGCTTCCTAGAAAAAGCAGAAAAATACTAATTCATAGAGAGTAGTATTCCAAAGTTATGGTACCTGAAAACTACAGGGGTTTTGAAATCTGGCAAAGGAGGTCCGTTAGGGTCCTCCGGCTCTGGATGAGACCCAGCAGTAGTCCGTTTCAAGGAAAGGTCAAGGTTAGAAAGTAGTGTCACCCTTATTAGGCATCAACTTGAACAGATTCCATCAAGTAGCTAAGGTCCACTGATAATCGAATTTCATAGTTGTATTGGGTACTTCTAATTCTTTAGCTCTTATGAAACTATGTGACTATTTTTTTTAAAGATTTTATTTATTTATTCATGAGAGACACACCGAGAGAAGCAGAGATACAGGCAGAGGGAGAAGCAGGCTCCCTGCAGGGAGCCCGATGCGGGACTTGAACCCAGGATCCCAGGGTCACGCCCTGGGCTGAAGGAGACACTCAACCACTGAGCCACCCAGGGGCCCCACCATATGACTCTTTAGGAAGACTATTATCATTATGTGTTTTCAGTAAATGAGCCCATTTTTCTGAACCAAATTTCAAATAAAGAAGTTTGTGATTACTTTCCTCTCTGAACTATGTTTGTAAGGCGCCTCATTGCTCAGGAGGCTGTTTAAGGCTCGGGCGCTGCAGTGCATGGGGCGGGGGGGGGGATCTCCTCTGAATTGCAAACCAGATTCTGTGGACCTCCGGCACGTTAATTTTGCAAATGAATATTTGTGTGAGGGTGATAAACTCGTGTTTGTACGAGGATAGGAAGCAGTGTTCACTTTCATTAGCCGAGGAGGGGGAAACCACTGATTCTGGGAGAGCGGCCGACCAGGGCCCGCGGACGCCTGTGGGATGTAGGATGATGAGGATGATGAGGATGCTCTTCTGCAACTCGGACGTTCTATTCAATCCTGGACGTGAGGTGAATGAATTGTTCGTCTAAAACCTTCCCCTCGTTTGAAGAATTCTTTGTCACGTCCAGCTCCTGTGACTTTTTCATATTCCTTAGATAAAAACCTCAAGGCATTTCCTTTACAACCTTTGCTTCTCAGCAGTGGAATGCAAGCAGATCAATCGCTAAGGGTTTTTGTGCAAAGCTCAGTAAATAATAGATTTTATCTTGCCACTGTAGAAACCAAAATTTAAAACCTTTGTGCGAAAATAAAAAAATAAAAAATAAAAGAAAATAAAACCTTTGTGCAGTTTGGGAAGCCGGGAGAGGAAGACTACTAGAAGAGTTATTAGCAAATCAAAGTAGAAATGATGGTAGTATTACTGGCTCCGTACAAAGTCCGAGGAGTCAACTACTCATAGTAATAGAAGAAGAAAAAAGGAGGCTGTTATAATCTGACTTAGGGTGGCAGGTACGAAAAACCTAACAATGTGTGTACCGTATCCCTCCGTGATTCTTTGTAATTTCCTAGTTTTTGGGCTTTTGGGGATATATAGGTAGATGTGAGTAAATGTACTCTAGAAGAAGAACCGATCTAAGATGTATTTTTCATGAATACACATAATCATGTTTGACTTGAGTTAGCATAAATAAGTGAAAGGAAGTCCTCCCCTATTTGAGCCCTTTGTAGATACAAATTTCCACTTCTCCTTTGAGTCAGCTATTTTATTGAGCTACTAGTTACTTTACCTAGGCAGATGTTTGCTTATAGCAAAAGCGAGGGATAGAGGCATGGCCAGGGTCACGTGTATGGCATGGCGTCGCCACCTCTGAGGCTAGCAGAAACGAGTGAGCCGTAGAGAAGTCAAATCTAGTTCCAGGAATATAATTGCTTTGCTCCTTAGCTATCAGGAAATGGTGCAGCTCTGTGTATATATGGTATGTGAATACCGATTTGAAATCTTTCTACATCACTTTATGATCTAATTTTTGAAAAATCTCTGCTTGGGAAGGTTATGGAATCGCTTTGTTTATGCTTCAAGCAGAGTCCTATGGCAACAACCCCATATTCAACTCAGCCCAGTGATACTTGGTATGGTTCTGCCAAGAATTTTTATTAGCGTATTAGCAAATTTCTAAAGAATTACAAATATGTCGATAATTTATCTACATTATGTTTGACAAATATCTATTTTTAAATTATGGAGAAGCACAAATCCCTCTGAGGATAATCTGGAAATCAAAGACCATAGAGTTATAGCTTCAGAAATGGTCTCATCTCCAGAATATCTTTCCATCAAAAGGAACCGTCGTGAACTGTTCATGGGAATGTAAATTGGTACAACCATGGTGGGAAATAGTATGGAGGTTCCTCAAAAAATTAAAAATAGAGGGGTGTCTGGCTGGCTCAGTCACTATAGCATGCAAATCCTGATCTCAGGGTTGTGAGTTCAAGCCCCACATCGGGCATAGGGCTTACTTAGGGAAAAAAAAAAAAAAAAAAGAAACCCTGTATGATCCAGTAATTCCATTACTGGTATTTACCCAAGGAAAACAAATACACTAATTTGAAAAGCATATGCACCCCTTTGTTGCAGCATTATTCATAACAGCCAGATAGGGAGGCAACCTAAGCGTCTGCTGATAGATCAATGGATAAAGATGTAGTGTGTGCGTGTACACACACACACACACACAGGAATATTACTCAGCGAAAAAAAGACTGAGATCTTGCCGTTGATGACAACATGGATGGACCCAGGGGGTGTGATGCTAAGTGAAACACGTGACTCTGAGAAAGACAACTACCATATGATTTCACTTATATGTGGAATCAGAAAACCAAACAAACGAACAAACAAAAGAAAAGCAGAAATGGATCCAAAAGTACAGATAAGAAACTGGTCGGAGAATGGGCGAAAGGCATGAAGGGAGTGAGCAGTGTCGGCTCCCCGCGGTGACATGAGTCCCGGGGATACAGGCCAGCAGCCCCAGCCTGGTCAGCGGTGTTCTGGTGGCAGCTGGCGGCGGGCGGTGGCCGCGGGGTGGTGAGCTCAGCGGCACGGAGGACCCGTGGAATCCGTGTCCTAACCTGCGGCCCCCGTCACGTGTCCGGCCAACCCTATTTTAGTTAGAGAATATGTCGTTCAAACCGGGTGACATTTCGGTGCAGAGTAGAGCGGCCGCGCCGGAGAGCGGGGGAGCTTCCGTCCTGCACAGGTGGGCATGCAGGTGTCCTGCCCAGGAGCGCCCTCGTTGGTCTCCACGGGGCACCAGCACGAGGCTGGCGCAGGGGTGGGTCCGAGATCTCTTCCCCGACACGCGTGTCAGGAGTCCTGTGCCCTGTGTCCTGTGCAAGGGCGCTGCTGTGTGGGGGGGAGACAGGCCTGGCGCCCCGGGGCCCGGGGGAGGCCGCTGGCTGCCGTCGGAGGGGTTCTGGAGCTTTAGGGGCCTGGGGCCGTGGCCGGGAAGCAGGGGCCCCCGAAGCTCAGCCGCGAGGAAGCCGGGCCTTGGTGGGAGGACGGCGGCCGGCCGGGCCTGCAGGGCCGTCTCCCTTCTGCGGGGCGTCCTGGCAGAAAGCACTTAGGACCCCTCTCGTGTTGGCTTCCTGTGATTCGGAAAGAATCTTTGCTTTTTTTCCCTTTTTCTGCTCTTTTTTCCTTTTTCTGCATCAAAACGTAAGCAGGTGTCATCCACGGCTCACGAAGCCTTCTCGGGCGCCGGTTACAGGCGCCTCACCCCGCTGGGCCGCGGCCTGGGTCATAGGGGAGGGGGAATGGGGAGGATGAGCGAATGGGGAGGATGGGGGAGGATGGGGGAGGATGGGGGTGGGGGGAGAGGGAGGATGGGGATGGGGGAGGGGGATGGGGAGGATGGGGGATGGGGAGGATGAGGGTGAGGGAGGGTAGGGAGGGGGGATGGGGAGGATGGGGGAGGATGGGGGTGGGGAGGGGGGATGGGGAGGATGGGGGATAGGGAGGATGGGGGGATGGGGAAGATGGGGAAGGATGGGGGTGGGGGGAGGGGGATGGGGAGGTTGGGGGGATGGGGAGGATGGGAATGGGGGGCTGGGGTAGGGGAGGATGGGGGGATGGGGGAGGATGGGTGATGGAGGGGAGAGGGCGCTGCTAGGAGCCGCCTCACCCTCACCCCCAGCTGCAGCTCCTCGTACCAAGAAAAAAAATGTGATTGAATAAAAAAGAAAGCTCAGGTTGCATTTTGGGCCAAAACCAAAAACGTTGTATTTTTCAGAGCGCTGCAAATGTAAGCCTGTCCGAGCCACGCAGAAGACCTACTTCCGGAACAACTACAACTACGGTAAGGGTGACGTCTCGGGGCTGGGGGGGCGCTGGGGGGGCGCAGAGCGATCTAAAAATACGGCCAAACAGGGACAACTTTTAAGCGCAAGTGCCCCGTCCCTGCCAAATAATTAAAATGTCTCCTGGGCAAAATTCTGTCTTTTTTATTCCCCCACGGGCAGAATTCTTAACAAATGCTTGATTTTTTAAAGTTAACTTTTTATGTTTATTTTTTTCTAAAGACTTTTCTGTATTTATTCATGAGACACACAGAGAGGGACAGAGGCAGAGGGGCGACCCGATCCCGCGACCCCGGGTCACGTCCTGGGCCGAAGGGCACTGCAGGGCCGAGTCCCGGGCCCCACATGCTGGGTTCTGAAGCCTGGGGGTGAGCGTGGCTGGCACCTGGTGCCCTGTGGGTGCGGTGGGGGCCCCTCCTTCCCCCGGAGGCCAAGGCCTGGCCCAGCTTGGAGCCTCGGGGCAAGTTGCCTGCAGTGGGGAGCAAGGGTCAACCCCCAGCTCGAGGGACCGATAGTTGACAGCACAACCTGGTGTCTCCGTCGTCGATCTGTCTGCTGGAACGTTGGGACCCAGTTGGAAGGTGACACGGACAGAAGGTGTTCGTGTGCAGTGAAGGAAATGGCTTTGTTGCTCTAGCTGGACCCCGGAGAGTGACCTCCTGTTGAAACCTTAGCTGGAGAGCCACCAACCCACATGTAGCCGCAGGCTTCACTGAGGGGGACAAGGCCTCCTGTCCCACCAGGTGCTGTGCTGGGTGCGTCCTGTACACCTGCCCCGTGAGATGTAGTACTACCCTAATTTTATCAGGGATAATTTAAAAAAACGGTGTTATTTATTTATTCATGAGAAACACACAGAGAGAGGCAGAGACACTGACAGGGAGAAGCGGGCTCCCTGCGGGGAAACCCCAGGCGGGACTCGATCCCAGGACCCCGGGATCACGACCTGAGCCCAAGGCAGAGCTCCCCCACTGAGCCACCCAGGTGTCCCATCACTGACTATTGAACCTGGGTTGTCCTTTCTTAATTATTTAGAATATACTTTTAGGCCCTGGCGGGCTTCAGACTCACAAATACCAATTACCACTATCTTTGCAAGGCTCAGAATTTCCCAGCTGATAATGTAAGGGACAAGTCAACATTTGCTGTCATCCAGAGGCATCTTATTGTGACTTTTCCCCCTTAATGTCTATGAGATTGATAAAGGGTTGCAGGACTATCTCTGTTGATGCTGAGTCAACGAATGAACGTGACGATTAGATTCTTAAAGGAAAGTTTATTATTAGAATGGGCATTTTATTATTGAATTTATGTGCCTCCTTTTAGAGGACGCAGGACATATGGCACAGATTTGTTTCTATTTCTGTACTGTGGGGAATCAGAAGGAGAGAAATCGGTAAGACTCCGTAAGAATAATCTTTAATATCTATGAAACTGTGTATTAGAAGGTATTTAATAGGAAATTCTCAGTGTAAGTAAATCTCTTTGAAATAAATGGTTTCCCAAGTTTTTTTTTTTTTCAATGGAATCAATTTTTATTTTTTGCTCACCACTCATCCTAAGAGGAATCCAATTTCTCTTAGCCGGTGGTGGATGCACTGTGCGAGGTCGAAAGGTCATGTTTTCCTGAGAGGCCGAATGCCTGGCTGCTCCTCTGAGAACCCATTCCTCTAAAAACTGATGTGAAAAATCACAGGAATGGAGGTTCTTGATTTTTTTAGGAGATTAGTTCTTCAAGATTGAAAACTGTTAGGTGAACGTTTAGTATAGTTATGCTAAAAACAAAGGCATAATAAAAATGTTATTTCAGGGACATTTCGTTGACTTTATTTTTCTTCTCTTATCCGTTTGCACTCTGTCTCACTTTCTTAGTGCTGTGACGGTGGGTGCTGCGTATTTTGGTTAAAAGTCGAAATACTACTAATACTTGGGTTGCAAGTCAGGGAAAGAGGAGATCTTTGACAAGGTAGCCGAGGGAATATTACGGCGTAAAATGAAATACAGCTCACAATCAATGGGAAGGAGATCCTTTCTTCCTCGTACCCAAATAATGACCGGGTTGCCCACAGTTGAAGGATGTTCACGCATCTGCTGCCTACTCAGCTGCTTTGGGGGAAGGCGGGCACTCAGATGCTTAAATGGAAGGAAGAACTCTGAAAAGCAAATGCAATTCAAACTCTAAAATACGGTGATTTTGGTCACTAGTATCTGCCCGCGTGGAATGAGAAAACAAAGTGGGGGTGGGGGTAAGATCCTTCAGACAATCTCTGCTTCATTCAGATGAATTCAGTAAAAGCTCTTGAGCTTGAACCAAATTACTTGAATAATAAAGTCAGTCTTGTAGAGGGATATTTATTTTGGAGTGGGGACATGTGCTAAAAATTTCTAATGAAAATAGTAGACACACTGGGTAAATAAATCATTAGTTTGAGAACATTTGCACAGTTTGCTAATCTCTGAGAGCTGATGGAAGCTGTGAAGCACATTTACATAAACCAGGACACCCAAAAATGTCTGCCAGCCAGGGCTGTCGATTTATCATCAGTTCTCCCAAGTGACATTTCAAAAAGGGCCATCTTATTTCTTGTTCAAATACGGACTTGAGAGACAAGGGATTCCTTTGCTCCCCAGGAGCACCCGCAGGGACGGCTGGCTGGCGCTCTTCCGTGCGCTGGAGTGCTCCTGCTTTCTCCGGAAATTGAAATACCTGTGGAGCAAAAATGGGGTTTTGTCCTGAAGCTTTTAGAATCAGCAACTTAATTTCTATCCACCATCTGTCCTACTGATGGAATGTCGCTGAACATTTCTGCGTGAGGTTGGGGCATCGACGGGGGAAACGGTTTATTAGCTGGCTTTATGTTTTCATGGAGTACTTTTTCCCCATTCCTTTGTAGTCTAAAAGACCCTAAAATCCGTGGGAAGGCACCCAGATGCAAGGAGTATGCAGATATGTGCTTAGAGGCTTTCAAAAAGTGGATTCATTTGTATGCATTGTGTAGTTTTCTGTATAACATCCCTGGGTATGGGACTAGGGAGCTGGGGCAAAAGCCACTAGCTTCTTGCTAGTTGACATTTTTACCTCTTTGCAGGCTTTTGCACCACCCACCCCCACCCCCCCCAAAAAAAAAGAAAAAAAAAAAGAAAGGAAAGCTCATTTATCAGAAAGAGGAATCTAAAAAATCTGGCTTTTCCAAGGGACAGAATATACAGCGTAGAAGCAGCACTGTACTTTCTAGATTCTGAGTCAAATACTTTGACTTTGCAGCTGAATTGGTACTTTTAAGACAGTTTGTATGGAGACGTGAAGCTGGCTTTTGTGAGCCAGGTTGGGTGCCAGGGTCTCCACCGGGAGAGGTATATGGTGCCGCGGACGCAGTGGAAGGAAACAAAGCGTATCTAAGTACCAGGTCTTTACCTAGCGTGAAATTAATATAAATTCCTTTTGGCCGCAACTGAAAGCACATATGCACACATTCAAAATAAAATTTTGGAGGAAAATCACATCAGATTCGCTCAACTTTCGATTAAGTGGATTTCTCACAATGAGATACAGGTGCACACGTGTGTGTGTGTGTGTGTGTGTGTGTGTGCACGAATATGTGTGTGCCCGCGAATTGGAAGGGGGTCAGGGCTGACCAGTAAAAGGGGCAGGTGTGTTGTGTCGTGTGCCACTCCCCTCCACCTAAGACAGAAACACCTGCTTAGAGCAGCCCAGGGGGGCTCAGCGGTTTGGCGCTGCCTTCAGCCCAGGGCCTGATCCTGGGGACCTGGGATCGAGTCCCACGTCGGGCTCCCTGCATGGAGCCTGCTTCTCCCTCTGCCTGTGTCTCTGCCCCTCTCTATGTCTGTCGTGAATAAATAAATAAAATCTTAAAAAAAAAAATACCTGGTTGACTTTCACGCATCGACCGTGAGAAAGCCGACTTGTCTTTTTGGAATGGAGCATCTGTTGTGTGTCGTTTTACCATTTCAGCTTTATTTTCTCTTATCCAGTCATTCGGGCTAAAGTTAAAGAAATAAAGACCAAGTGCCATGATGTGACCGTGGTCATTGAGGTGAAGGAGATTCTAAAGGCTTCCCTGGTAAACATTCCAAGGGACACCGTTAACCTGTACACCAGCTCTGGCTGCCTGTGTCCTCCGCTCAGCGTCAACGAGGAGTACGTCATCATGGGCTATGAGGATGAGGAGCGTGCCAGGTAGTGGCTCCCTGGTGCAGGATGCTTGCCTCTCTTTCCTGCATCTCTCCGGACCTCTTACTCTGCGGTTCTGACCTGGGGCCCTGTCCACCTGCTAGGGGACGATAGTTAGGTTTCAGTTGGGTCCCTCACTATCATGGATTGGGTAGCAAAGTGTAGGTGTGCGGTTTGTGGGCGTGCATTTTTCTGGGGGGAGAGATCATAGCATCATTTCTTTTTTTTTTTTTTTTGCATCATTTCTTCTTAAAGGAGCCCGTGACTCGTAAATTGTTGAGGGTTGCTAATCTAAAACTTGGCTGTCCTACAATGAACAGGAAAGCTTTTTTGACCCATGACTCCTTGTATTTCTCAAGAACATGTTTTAACCTGTCAAAAATGGTTGCTTCTCTTTAAAAAATTACAGATTACTGTTGGTGGAAGGGTCTATTGCTGAGAAATGGAAGGATCGACTTGGTAAAAAAGTCAAGGTAAGCCTGTACTTTGTGTTCATAAAAGAAATAAAAGGAGAAAATCAGCCATTTGTCATTTAAACGAAAGAGTTGCCCTTTAGGAGAAATACTAAAACCTGAGGGGTGTGTGTGTGTGTGTGTGTGTGTGAAATTCTAAGGATGGAGTTTGTTTTGAACTGACTGAGCTACTCAGACACCCCTGGACTTTGTTTTTAATGTCCACTTAATTTGAGGAATGAATTCTCTGTAAGCGTATCAGAGATTTAACCACAATAGTCTCATTTCTTGCAACGAGAAATCTGGCTGTGGGGAGTCGAGTCCTGGTTGGGTGGCTGCACGTTATCATCAGGGCTCCAGGCTCCTCCTGCCTTACTCTTCTGCCCTTTGAAAGGATATCACTGCCGTGCTCAAGTTCACCTGGAGGTCACCTCCAGCATCGCACCTACGTTTTAGGGAGGAAAAAAAGGGAGGTGCAAAGGCAACTTATAGTTAGGTTTTAGTCTCGTATCCATCCCTAGCTGCAAGAGAGGCTGGCAAATGTAGTTTTTTTTTTTTCTTTAGCTGGGCATATTGCTTCTTTGAACAGATTGCAGTTCTGCGAGTCAGGAAGGGGAGGATGGATGATGGGCAGGAAACTGCCAGTGTCCCAAATCATAGACCCCAGTTCTTCTGTACGAGGTGCAGCCACATTCATCTGCGTGTAAGAGACCTGGCTCAGTTAGGTCCTTAGAGCAGTCGCGCAGCTTTATTTTTAAGCCAGTTATTCTCAGATTCTGGAAGTGATGCGTTTTTTAAAAAATCACAGTAAATTACCTTACTGTAGAAAGTTGGGTTTCATTTCTTTTTACTCTACGAAGCAAATCTGTTTCAAAGAAAGGAACGTATGCGTAGAATGGCCAAGAATTGAAAAGGGTGCTCACGCGCGCATGTGTGTGTGTAGTGGGCAGGGAGGGAGAAAGAAAGAGTGGGAATTGTACCGAACATAATACATCCTCCTCCTTCGGTGAGTTTGAAGGCTTGGGAAACATTTACAGGGTAAGTTAAACACCCCTGGGCGGTTTATCTTCTACATCTGGCACTTGACACAGCAGACACATTTGAGCCTAAGTGACCTACAAAAATGTAAAGGGCATTATTATTTTGCAGGGAGAAACTATCCTTCAGTAAGTTCTTCCCCCCTGCCCCCAGTGTGTTTGTCAAAAGGGAGATGCATTTCGGGTTCAGGCTTGTGGGAATTGTCCATTTGTATCTCTTTTCAGTTACTTTGGTATTTATTAAAAAGTGGCTCTTCAGTACGTTGGAATCTCTTACTGTTCTTTTAATTTGGTTTTCTGCTTGCTAATGCAGAACAGGAATTTGTCCTAAATTCCTGTACCAGTTGGAAGACCTTTCAACATCCCTGCTGCAAAGCATGTAACGAGGCTTGCTGCTTCTCTTTTGGTACCAAAACAATGACTATCATGTAAAGACCCAGGACGCATGGCTTGTTTATCCTGTTTCTTAGGCAAACATACGGTGTCCATTGCTTTCTACTCACAGAGTTGTTGTGAAATCCTTTATATTCTCAGTCTGGATTTAAACATGTTAAAGGGAAGAACTAAACCCATGATGTGAACCCAATTTCTAATTCACATGCAGATACTCATGGCTAAAGATCTTGGGTAGAAAAATCTCTTTTGGCTAGAATTACTGCGATTTTTACTTTAGTTTTCTAGTCAATTTGAGGATGTCAAAAAGTTTTATGGAGGACACTTTTTTTTTCAGATATGAATTTCCCTTTTCAGCTGATTTTTTTCTTTTTGCTCAGTGAATAGAATTAGAAATAAAGACCTTCTTATGATTTTGCTGTACAAATGGTTGTTTACCTAAGTCTCTGACATAACAGGTTGTTCAAATCAAAATATTTGGTCTGCCTTGGGCAGCTGAGAATCAGACTATTTTCTCATATGAAAAACAGTAAGATTGTGGAATAGAGTATGCTAAAATAAAGAATTCCTTACAGTATTTGAAAAATGATAATTTATTATGTACTAAGCCCTTTATACACTTTTTATTTGATAATCATCGCAACTGTCTTCTAAGTATATTCTATAATTAATTCCAATGTGTTAATGATGAAAATGAGGTTGAATAAGTTCAAGAAACTTTGCACAGTAACCAATGGAATTTGGATTTGAATTTGGGCCTTTGGACCAAATTAGCTCCTTGCTGCTCGACGTGTGGTCTCTGGACCCGCCACACTGGCATCACCTGGGAGCTTGTTAGGTGTGAAAATCTTGGGCCCCATCCCAGACTTACTGAATGAGAACCTGCAATTTTAACAATATCTCCAGTTATTTCTATATTTATTGAAATTTGAGAAGTATAGCTGTAGTCCTTATTCACTAGCTGTGATACTCAAAATATAACTCCCTTTTAATTTTAATTAGTTCACATGTGGACACTGTTGGCATTGTTAATATGAATTATCAGTGAGCTTGATTGTGGTTATTAGAAATACTGGTGATGTCTGCTTTGGAAAACTTTGAGTGCAGAACCCTGTCCGTTGTGATTGGTCCACTTGGTAGACGTTTTTAAGAGATCCCATTTGCCCCCCAAATTTCTATTTTTTTCACTGCTTAAATTCCATATGTTTTAAAAGACTGTGTTCTGATGTGTCATAAGAGAAGATGAAAAATAACCCTTCGAATTCCCCGTGCAAAGCTTCCATTTGTTGGTCACCTGTGAAGTGCCAGATTTGTGTATGTCACTTGCAAAAATACTTGCAGATTTTGATAGATTCTTTTGTCATCACTTGACATGGAGATTTTGAGTTGAAGGTTTGATATGAAAACATCACTGATACGTCAGAGGGGCCAGTTTTGCGCTTCTTATGATCAGAGAATCATGTCCATTTAGCACCAGTTTTGTTACCCTGAGATAGCGAAGGCTTATGCTGTTGGAAAATGCTTTTGAGACCTGACTTTGCGGCCTTGCTTAGTTGTTAGAATAATTGTAATGATGACCCTGGTGATATGTGCACGTGACCATTTCCTGTTTTGAATTTCACAGCGCTGGGACATGAAGCTCCGTCATCTTGGACTGAATAAAAGTGATTCTAGCCACAGTGATTCCACCCAGAGTCAGAAGTCTGGCAGGAACGCCAACCCCCGGCAAGCACGCAACTAAATCCTGAAATGCAGAAAGAACACCAGTGGACTTCCTACTAAGACTTGCGTTGCTGGATCAGCAAAGGAAAATTGCACTATTGCACGCCATATTCTATTTTTTACCACAAAAATCATGTGGTTACTGATATTACTTCTATTTTCTCTGTTTTCTGTTTCTCTCTCTCTCTCTTTTTTTGTGGTCTGAGTGCAGATCCTTAAATATATGTATTCTGTTTCACTAATCCTGGGAAAACTGTTCTTTGCAATAATAATAATAAATTAAACATGTTGATACCAGGTGCTCTTTGCTGGAGTAAATGTGAATTTGCTGTCCTGCACCCAGACTGGGGATGCAATCCCGGATGCAGAGGGAGACTTCTGGGGCACATGCAGAAGGCCAGGCGCGCCGTGAAACGGAGTCTGCTCCTCTAATTACGGTCGCCTCATTTTCACATGCCTTTTGGGCCTTCTCCTCGCGCTTCAAAGTTCTGAATGTTTATAAAGGTAAAATGGCAGTTTGAAATCAGACGCCACACAGGCAGAGCAATCAAGCACCGGGAAGCATTTATGAGGAAACGACACACAAGATAAATTATTTGCAAGATTGGCAGGAAGCAAAATAAATAGTGCTGGTAGCTGGGGAGAGAACATTTCGCCTGATTGAGAAGCACAACTGAAACCGGGAGCCGTTGGGGTGTTACCAGTAGCGTTTTTCTTTTGGCCAATACACTTGGTTTGCTTCTGAATGTATTAATCAGCACTAGGGAAGTGAGTTGGAAGGAGACCTCTGCCGTTAGCAGCGGAGCTCTGTTACATTCGCTTCCCTGGACTTAAACCCATCGGCGTAAGTCTTCCCCCCACCCCAATCTTTTAAGATAAATCTTGACTTGCTGCGCTGACCCGGAGAGGCAGTATGCATGCACGGGCACCGCGGTGTTGCTTTTAAAAGATGCGTAGCTCTAGAAGATGCTGTGGTTTGCAGGATGGTGAAGTGTGCGTGTGCCTGCGTGCGTGTGCACTCCCACCCGAGCTGGACCCAATCGCAGGCCTGTGCTCCTGTCGCCTGGATTTGTGCTGTTTCATGTTCGGTGAAATCTGCCCAGTAAAGGGAGTCCTGGTCATCGGGGGGAGGTTGTTGGACCTTGGAGCCAGCAGCAGCCAAGCTGTGCACCCCCCACCCCGGGGACCTGGGGAGGCTGTCGCGGCTCTCCCCCCCCCCCCAGCAGAGTCCCTCCCCTCCCTGTGGGACATCAGCAGAACCACGGTTCTGAGCTTCGGGCCTGGACAGCAGGCCAGGTGTGCACAGGTGTGCAGCCCCCTGCTGCGCTTTCCTCGGCTACAAGGGCCGTTGGGGGGCAGTGAGGCATGCGTTCGGGAACGGCCCCCCAAATAGCAAATACGTCTTGTAAGTCCCCCCTCTTGAGAGGGAGCGGGCACCCTGACGGCCGGCTCATGCCCGGGCCCGCAGCTTCTGGAATCCCGGAGGACCCCCCCACCTGCCCACCTGAGGCGCCCGCCTCCACCCGCCCTGGGCCCTGGCAGGTGCCTCCCTTGCCAGATGCGCCTGTCCTCGGGGTGCCCCCAGCCCCCAGCGGCCCCCTGGGATCCCCAGGAGGGGGGCCCAGGTGGTTCTGCGTGGTGGGTCCTGCTTGATTCCTGCGCTTCTCAGGTTTGCTTTGGTCAGAAGGGCCAGAAGGGGGGACGGCGGGAGACCTCCAAGGCTGGGGTTCTTGAACCCACAAGGCGTCCTCCCCTCTCCAAAGCATAGTGAGACGTTTTTTGAGAGAGCAGGTGAGCAAGGGGGGGAGGAAGGGGGCGGGGAGAAGCCAGCAGGTGGTGTCCCCCCCCCCCCCCCCCCCCCCCCGAGCAGCTGGCCGTGGGGTCGCGGCCTGAGCCACCGCCCAGGCCTGGTGGCTTAACCGCCCCCCAGGAAGTCTAAGTGAGGGACCTCTTCCGACGCCCCACGAGGGCGCAGGTGTATCCAGCGCCTGCAGTGTTGCTGAGCGGCGGGAGGCAGCAGCCGCAGGAATAATTCGATTCCACGTGCACGTGTGACACAGTTTACGCTCAGGACACCTACACTCAGAACCAACAGAGGACTGCAGCTTTTGATCCAGCCGTGTCCTCGGCCACGTCCCCGCCGGCCGAGGGGCGCAGCAGCTGCACCCCGAGTCCGTGCAGGCCTCCCCGGGCGAGGAGGTGACGGTCCCCAGGTCGGGCAGGTTCCTAATCCGGCTGCAGAGTCCGTTCTCCTCCGTAATCGCCAAAATGCAAGTGCGTCTTCTTGGCGCCTCTGTAGGGCTCTTCGGCCGGGCGCTAACTCCCAGAGCCACTAAACATGTAATATATATGCACCCTTGTCGGTAGCCTGCAGATCGAGAAAGTTCATTTAAAATTCCTTAGACACCAAATCCCTTGAAAAAAAATAAATAAATAAAATAAAATAAAAAAATAAAAAAATAATAAAAAAAATAATAATAAAATAAAATAAAATAAAATAAAATAAAATAATAAAATAAAATAAAATAAAATAAAATAAAATAAAATAAAATAAAATAAAATAAATAAATTCCTTAGAAACACCTTGTTCACCTCCGGGATTTTAATTTCCCCAGCCAGGTAACAGCTCCAAAATGTTCGGCGCCCGCTGCGCAGGCCAGCACAAACGAAAATAGCAGCAAACTTGGATTCTCTTCCCAGATTTGTGAGTATTTTACTGTGTCACATAGAGAGTGTAACCTGATTCGGTGCCATATGTTGCACTGAGCATTTGGGGGTGGGGTGGGACAAGTCCACGGCTTTCCACATCTGTTAAGTATTAAGAAGGCAAATACAAAAATTACAGTCACTGTGAGTAAATAGCACTACTTATTGCCTTCTGCAAGAAATTGCTTGCTATTATTTTTTCAACAAGTAAAATGACAAATAAGTATTTCAAGACTGGTGTTTATGCAGACTGTGAGTTTTAATACTTAAGTAATATAAGTGTTCAAGAAGATGGTAAAAATGAGACAAAACAGAGATTTCTTTTTTATTATTATTATTTTTTTAAAACAGAGATTTCTAATACTGTTACTGAAATCCAACTGATAGAGTTTTGGAATATGGTTCCCAGCTGTATTAATAGGAAAAAATGGTACAGTCAGGTCTTTTTTAGTTGTCTCTTTGGGTAATAATATCTAACAGGGGCTAGAGCTTTATAGAAAACACCTGTATGTGTGTTACCTCATGTAATCCTGCAAGGGCTGTCAAGTAAGTATTATTTCCACTTTATGGATGAAGAAATCAAGGACTGGGAACGCAGAGTTTCGTAAGCAGCAGAGCTGGGCCTCAGACCCTCTTATTTTTATTTCCCAACTTATGTTTCCCACCATCGCAATTGCTGATAAAAAGATCAGGGCATCCTGACATTGTAAAAAAAAAAAAAAAAAATAGTGTCAGGCTTGGAGTGGGGTGCTGATATTTTTTTCTTCGATGGAGATCTACTGACTGAATGCCAGAAAGTGCATGTAATAGAGTTCCAGTTCTGATCCCAAGCGCTGTCGTTTTTGCTTTTCAGTTTTCCCTGCCCGAAAATCAAAGTTTTTTAATGGAATGATTCTTGTAGAGGATGAGCAGGTAAATGAACAATTAAAGCAATTCTTTTGGCATTAATTGTTTTGTTTAGCATCAATAGTTTAAAGATATGTGATTCTTTGAAGAAACAAAAATGGTATTTTTCCCTCTACGTTTCTGTTTTCCCTTGAATTTGGAGAGAAGTATGGAGCTAATAGTATTGAACAAGGTCAGGAGGAAAGGCGAAATTCAGAGTTGACAGTTACTCCAAATAAAACCAGATTGGCTACTTTCCACGGGGAGCTCTTGTTTCCCACTCTCAGATCTTCCCCCAAGCCCTCGCACGGCCAGCGTCCTCCCCAGCCTCTACATGACCTAATTCCTCCAGCTTTTCTTCCATTAAATATTTTTATTATGACAGGAATTCAACACGTTGAAAGACAACTAAAGCTGGCGTTTTTGTTTCTTGTTTGTTTGTTTTTGGAAGTGCAACCATTATTGCACTTGAACGGCGGGTGTTGAGAGCCCAAGGAGGAGCTGAAGAAGGAAGGGATCTATGGACTGTGGAGGCGAAGTCAGCAATGAAAGCAAATGTGGAAAGGAACTTCCCACCAATCTCCAGGTGGTGGAAGGGAAGGCCATCTCTTAGTGGCATCGTAGTGCCGGGGCTGCCCTTCCAAGGAGCCAGCAGCCCCTCCGCACACTTAACATTATGAAATAGGATTGAATAGGCTTGTAGGGTTGGGTCTTAGGAGAATTTGGGGCATCACTGGGGATCCCTGGGTGGCTCAGTGGTATAGCGCCTGCCTTCGGCCCAGAGCGTGATCCTGGAGTCCAGGGTTCGAGTCCCCCATCAGGCTCCCTGCATGGGCCCTGCTTCTCCCTCTGCTTGTGTCTCTGCCTCTCTCTCTCTCTCCCTCTTTCTCTCTCTCTATGTGTCTCTCATGAATAAATAAATAAAATCTTTAAAAAAAAAAAGAAAAAAGAAAATTTGGGGCATCAGCGAGGGTAGGCCGGGGTGATCCATGAAGCTTCTGAGATGGTAAATAGTCTGTGAAACAGAAAACAAAGTGTTTCTTGTCTATACTGGATGGCAAATAAGCTAATGAAGTCGATCTAGTTTACTCTCATTTTATTTCCATGTTCTTTTGGTGACTCAGCAGTGGAAGGATCAGGGCTTCTCAGATAGGATCCCTATGCTAGTATTAACAGAATTTGAGGTAAACAGTTATGACTTAACTGGACAAAAGAACATATGAATACAAACAAAATCTCTACTGTACAACCCTTTCCCTGTGACGTGTAACTCAAAGCTTTAAAAAGAAGCACGAAGCTCGGAAATAGTACCCCTGCAAAGACTTCATTGTCCTGTCTGTGCACATTTGTCTCTTCCCGTCTTGTTCATCCTTCCCTTTTCTGTTCCTCCTTATATTGCTGTGCCAAGTCCAATACAGGCCAGTAGGAAATAAATTCAGAATCGCGAGAAAATCAAGCACGAAACAAATAGAAGAGATGGACAATCCTCAAGCCCATTGATCAATATCCACGAAGCTCATCTGAATTTCTTTCGAATCACTGGTTCACGCAGTCTTGTCTTCTCTTCTCTTGTGTACCCGGTACCAATAGCCTGAGACTACAGTTGCCTGCACTTCCTCCTTAGAAACACTCAGTCACTCAAAATGGCCCCATTATCACACCCTGAAAAGAGCTCTGAAGTTAGGACCCCTGGATTCAACTTCTTGCTTTGCAAGTTACTGTGCGTTTAGCCTTCTCCCCAAGTCTTAAGATCAGGTGAGTTGAGCTGGGCAGAGCATGTTGAGCAGTGCCTGGAGCGGGGTAGGTGCTCAAAAAATGTCAGAACGATTCCACCTTTACTCTTGAATTCTCTAAGGTCCACGGTTCTCAAACATGGTGCTAGTGCATGCTTACCCAGCCAGGAAGAAAAAGTGGCTTCCAACACATCTTACACCCTGACCTGTTCTGGCCCCACCATCTTCAAGATGCCAAACTCAAAAAAATCCCTTTCATCCATTCTCAGGTTGAAGATCGAAATCCTCTTTCTTTCCTTCCTCTTCCTACGCAGACGTGCTTAGACAGTAGCACGGTCAGGAGACCAGATGAATTCTTATTTAATTTAAAAAAAAAAAAGAGATACAATTCTGGAAAAACTTCATAATACTCAGTTCGGCAAGTACTTATAGAACTGATAATAAATTTTTTTTTCTTCCAAATATGATTTGTTTTGGAAATCGAGAAACCAAAGTGCTTCTCTGACGACTTCTGAATACAGAAGATGGTAAACTTACGGGAAGCTTAACATCTTTATGTTGGTTATCTCCATGGAGATGTGAACTTTCCGATTGATTCACTTAATCTTCCAACTCTGGAAGTGGGCTTTTATGCTTTAATGTGATTCGTTTTAGGTCATTTCACGTAAGGGAACCAAAGAAGTAAACCAATATTTTTCTTGATGTTATTGGTAAAATTCTGGTCCCCGAGAAGAGCCGTTGTTCACTGTTTAGGTGAGCAAGACGACGCCTCTTGCAAAGATATGCGCTCTCCGTGCGAGCTGAATTTTGTCAGAGGAGCTTCTTGGTGTTTTTCATTTCCTAGGGAGTTCCAGAAGTACTAAAATTATATCGAGATGAAGTGTTTATGTTTCAAAAGTGCAGGCTCTGCATTCCAGGCTGCACACTGAGGGTTCTCAAAACAGAGGCAGCTTTAGTTGAAATTTGGGAAATAAGGGTAACTCCTCAGGCCTTGGACTAGAACATATTGGAAAAGCAGAGGATAACCTATCAGCCAGCTGAAACAGGGAACAACCAAATTCTAGGGTTGGCATGCCTTTCTGTAAAGGGTTGCACAGCAAACACTTGAGGCTTTGTGGGCCGCGCGGCCTCTGTTACGAGCTCTGTCCTTCAGGCTTTGCAAGCCTTACCGGCTTACAAGCTGTAGTTTGCCTGCCTTTGTGGGTCGTCTAATCAAATGTCCGCCAACTAGCTTCAATGATCATTTTTTGGGGGCTTAATGAAATAGGTAGTTTTGGTGACATAGACGCTTTCCTGGGAAAGGTTGGGCTTGTGCTTAAATAGGACTTTGCCTAACATTTTACCAACAGAGTGAATCTACTGCGTAGAACACTGTTCTCTTCAGGAATGAAATGCAAGGGCTTGGGAAATATATCAAATTACCCCTTCCTTAGCATCAATTAAGTAACGAGGGCCGAAAGAGGCCCTAGAAGTTGCCAGAGAGTACATGGTACCTGGCCCGGGGAACAGGAGATTGAAAGGAGCCGGGAAAGGGAGATGTTAGCTGCCTCCCTTAAGCAATTATCCACAGGACTCGGCTGACCACCCGGTAATAGTTTGTTGTTTTCTACAAAGGCATATTCTTTGGGATGATCCAGCGGGGAAAATCCATGTATAATACACGATGGTAGGATCTATAAAAGAAATAAGAACAAGAGGTAATTCTTTGAAAAGTCCCTCCGGCTGCTGGTCTCATGTCTTCTCTCTGGCCTCCCCTCCCATTCATTCTGGTTTGGTGTCTTGAAATGTGTTCCTACCGCGAACTATCCCCTCTCTTTAAAGCTGGGCTGCCTGTAATGATGGGAGACTATCAATAGGACTGGTAGCTATCATTTAAAAAAAATGTTATTAAAAATAAATAAATAAAAAATTTTTAAAAATGTTATTAACTCTTTGCTATTTCCTTAATATTTCCATTTAAGTTGCTAAAACTAAAAAAGAAAAGAAAAGGGGAAAAAACAGACAGTAGGAAGTGCTGCCCACGCATCAAGACCCTCTTGTGTGTTTAACCCATTCGCCGTGAGCTTGATTTACAACTGCTTTCCCGGCCTGATGAATCCCACATGCCCCATAATTTAAACATCTTAATGTGCCTCTCACTGGAGTCCCTTTTTATTTGAATGTAAATTGATTCTGAAACTGCTCCCAGTCAGAAGTTTGTGTTTGAAATACCGTAGCTTTGAGTCAAATATGGTCATACTAGGGTTCAGTCTGCGAGCTTAGAGGAACGAGGTTCAATTGCCGGCATAATTAACCTGCCTCAGGTTAATTTAACCATAAAATATACACTCCAGCTGACTGTTGATCCTGCCATAAATAAATAAATGGCAGAGACCCTGAGCCATTCGACAAACGGACTGCAGTTTGCTCGTACAAATACAAAAGAACTTTGAATTTGTGAGTTTATTCCTTTTTTGAGGACTTTTAGGGACTTTCCGTGAAAGGCAGACATGATTCTTGCAGCATTCTACACCTGAGAGCAACCCCAGTAATTCTTACCTAGTCTAGGTAAAGCCAAATATACTCTATATAAGACAGCGACTTATCTATCATCTATCTCATTCAAAAAGAATATTCTGGAAGACGTATCTCTTTTTGTAGGTAATTCTGGAATTTAAGAATCATTTCTTAAATTCCGCTGCAGGCTTTTAGCACAAGGAAATGTCAAATTACACGAAATATTTAGCGACAATTATAACTGTTTTACTTTTTTTTTTTTTTTTTTTTTGAAGTACTTGTTCAATACCTTACACTTAAATAGCCAGATCTGTATTTTGGACTTAGATTGGATATTTTCCTAATAAGTCTTGGTAACATTTTAAGTCCTACCTTTCTCCTTCAAGCTCAGGGCAGAATGTGTTAGCTTCAAATATGCCTGGGTTCAGGCGCTAGCTGTCCTTGGAGACAAACCACAGGCCCTTGACCTGATCCCCTTCTCGGAGCCACAGCCTGGAGAGCTGGGAAAATGTCTTGTGTGCTGAGGCCAGGCTGCCTAACATAGCCAAACGAACAAAACAACAAAAAACATGAATAAAGGAGGCAGTGGGTGCACAAATGTACCCAAAGATAGGCTTTGAGCTTAGAAAAGTCCAGAGCTCCACAGAGGAGGCTAGTATCTTGGCCCTAGTCTAGGTCAAAGAGCCACAAGCCATGTTGAAGCAAAAATCTTCCTCCCAAACACAGTGGATGGTGACTTCCACCCAGAGAACCAACCTCTTGGACAACTGTTTTTTTTTTTTTTTTTGTCTCAGGAAATTAGGTTGTGGTGTTAAAAAATTCCTGAGGCCTGGAATAGATAGAAAGGGCACAGCAGTTGTTTCCTCTGCACCAGAAATTGTCCATACTGCAAGCTTCTTACCATGGGAGAAAGGAAAGGAACAAGCCTGCTTTAATAACATGCAAATTTAAGTTGTCAAATAGCTCTTTACATTTTTTTTTTTAGATTTTATTTGTTTATTCATGAGAGACATAGAGAGGGGCAGAGACACAGGCAGAGGGAGAAGCAGGGAGCCTGATGCAGGACTCGATCCCGGGACCCTGGGGTCACGTCCTGGGCCGAAGGCAGACGCTCAGCCGCTGAGCCCCCCCAGGGGCCCCAGCTCTTTACATTTATCTGGCAGTGTTCATCTGAAAGGACACTTTGTCATTTACTCATTCAAGGGCACGTTTTTACTGAGCGCCGCTGTGCCAGACGCTACGTTGGGTGGAGGGCATTCTCGCGTGGTGCCTGCCCTGCTGTAGCACACGACGTGGTGCAGGGAGCAGACAAGTGACGTGCTGTGAGAGGCGCTGAGAAGGATGAATAAGATGTTAGAGGTGGAGGCGGGGGTGCAGAGGGAGGGGATGGGGAGCTGGTATCTGCGGAACAAGGGGAGTCACCGAGGTACAATCACTGTGGAGCTAATGACACTGAGCTTCAGTGTCCTTCCCATGTCCTGGCCTCTTCCAAGGCCCAGAGGCACCCCGTCATCATGTGTCTTTGTGAAGTTTGCAAATTTAAGATTCTAAAAAATTGGTTTTCCGTAGAAGAAGATTCCCTCCAATTGCATGAGTTTTAGGGCCCAAGGAGTCTGGATTCATGCTTGGTGGCTAGGGGAGATCTCTCAGTGGAAGAACTATTTCAGTTGATTCCAACAGGATCAGAAGGAAGCTGCCACGCTTCCTTCCAGGATGGTGGGGGTGGTGGTCCGGGTGGGCCGCTGGGCCATTTGAAACTTCCGAAGCTGGAAATTGCTTTGGGAGGACCTGTGGAGGGAGAGATAAGCCTGGAGACGATAGCAGGGGCCAACGCGGAGGCCGCGGAGGCCGGATTACCTAGTTTGGTTTGTGTCACTGGGGCATGTGAAACCATCAGCATGTTCGGAGCCGGAGAATAACACGATCAGATGGATGTTTTTAAGAGATGACTCCGGGGCCCCTGGGTGGCTCGGTCATTTAAGCGTCCGACTCTTGCTTTGGGCTGAGGTCGTGATTTTAGGGTCATGAGATCGAGCCCTGTGGGGGGCTCTGCGCTCAGCACAGAGTCTGCTTGGGACTCTCCCCACCCCACCTCCCACACCCGACCCCACTATTCTTCTGCTCCTCCCGCTGCTCAGGCATGCGTTCTCCCTTTCTCTCTAAAATAAATAGATGATAGATAAATAAATAAAACTTTAAAATCTTAAAAAAATGACTCAGATTCTGTAAGAATGCTTGATATAGGGTTGGGGGCCATGCTTAGAGAAAGAGGCTGTTGCAATATTCCAAGTGAAAGATGCTGGTGGCTCGGGTTATGGAGGAAAGTGGCCAGACTTAAGGCCCACCTTGGATTCTGGTCCACGGAACCCTAGGACTAGCTGATGGGCTGGATGGACAGAGCTGGAAAGAGACAGAGTCAAAGGCGACAAATGATTTTCTGACTTGAGCCACTGGATGGAGCGTAGTGCTACCTGGGGCCCAGGAAGAGGGAAAAGCTGGGTGGGTGGGTCTGGGGGGAAATGAGAGTTCTGATTTGTTGTATTAAGTTGGCCATGCTTACTACCCAACGGGAAGAGAGTGAGATGACATGGTCTGGAACATAGAGGAAAGCTATAGGTGCAAATTTAGGAGTCGCCAACGTACGTATGATAAAGAACACATTTCCGGACCCTACAAGATTCCTACCTCTGCTCTTTTGAGTGGTTCTTCATTCCATAATGTAATCAAACGAGGCAGGAAGAAGCTCCTAAGCCAGATTAAGTAGAACTGCTCAGTTGCATAAAGTTGTACTTTATGTGGAACTACGGGATCCTTATAGAAAGACGTTGGAGTCTGGAGTACAGCCGGCAGGTTGCAATAATCACAAAAAGTTGTATCAGGAATTTCTCGAAAGGCATTTATTAACCTTATAGTGGATATGGCTTTGTAAGTGTAAATATGCCCATGTTGACATCTCTTTGAAGGTGATATAAAAGCAGGATTATGGAGTTAGACGTGATCCTGTGTTATTTAATCCCACTCGAGTGTGCAGGAATGAATTAGGCGTGTGAAATATGTACACCGTCTCCACAAATCAGACGTTAACTTTGTTATCCGAGTAAGTTTACTTTTCTTAGTGGCCTGCGAGAAACAATGGTCTGGCTGACACTGAATCATTCCAGTCAATGAACAGACCCGGCTTTTAGAGCGTACGTGAAATGGGGCCAACATTGTGTTTGCCTGTGATTAAGACCTTGACTTTAGGAGGTTTCAGGAGGCTTGTGTTTTCCCAGAAGTTAAATACACGTTTTTGCAAATAAGCAAGGAATAGGAATCTTGGCTCATCTGGCTGAAAAGTCCTGAATGTCAACTTTATTTAAACACAATCTGAGGGTTCGGGATCCCGACAAAACCATATTTCTGCGTGGTGTCGGTAGCACTGGGGACAATTTCAAAGAGCTGTGAGACGGAGATACTGGAGTATGAGGGCAAAGGAATCTGTTACGCTGGCCTTTCAAAAATGCTTACATGGGGATCCCCGGGTGGCTCGGCGGTTTAGCGCCGCCTTCAGCCCAGGGTGTGATCCTGGGGACCCGGGATCGAGTCCCACGTCGGGCTCCCTGCATGGAGCCTGCTTCTCCCTCTGCCTGTGTCTCTGTCTCTCTCTGTGTGTTTCTCATGAATAAATAAATTTCAAAAAAAATGCTTACATTTTCCTTATGGAATTTAGGCGAGCACACGTAGTCAGGACTTGCACATGCAAAGAAAGTTGTGCTGTTCTTAAACAGCTTCAGTCTCAGCCTTTAAAAAATGCACAGGTATTGAAATCACTTTGGGATTCTGGAAGGAGATTCTTAGGCTACAAAGTAAGGTGGGTCGGGGAGGACACCTGTAGCTATGAAATGTAAAGATGCCAGAATCAGGGCGGCGTTGGACTTTGTAAGCGTTTTTCCACGGGGGATCTCGTGGGAATGACCCCCGTCTTATTACAGACCCGTTTCTTTGGATGCTTTTCTGTTTTTGGTGAGACTTGGTGACCTAGAAGGCCTTTGGACCTTATCCTTATGGGATTTCTGTCCTCGACTGCCCTCATGCATACCATTCCCAAAATACCTCTTTTTTTTTTTTTTTTTTCCAAAATACCTCTTTTGAAGGTTAAGCGGGATTTGAATAGAAATCTACTCTAGAAAAAAAAAAAAACAAAAAACAAGAAGGGAGGCGTGAGGAAGGTAGCGGAGAGTAGGAAGCACCAGCGACCCCCGACCTAAGCACTCTAGGGGCGAAAATCACACTCTTGCGGCCGCCTGACATTAGTGTTAAACCCTAAAGAGCGACACATTCATGACAAGAAAAAAACGTTGGGAGGACGTGGAGTAAGAGGCAAGGCCCGAGCGAGGATTACCGAGGACCACCCGGGGCCACCCTGCTGGAGAGGAGAGACACGCGCTTGCGGGCTCTGCTCTGGTGCATTCCTGGTCTGTGAGCCACGGGGACAGCTGTCACCCTCGGCGGTCGCGGCCTCGGGAGGAGGCCCCTCTGGGAGCACCCACTCTGCCCCACCTGCTTTGAGTGCACCCATTCTGCCCCACCCACTCTGGCTCCACTCGCGTGTACCCACTCGTCCCACCTGCTCTGGGCCCACCTGCTCTGGCCTCACCCACTCTGGCCCCACCTGCTCTGGGCGCACCCACTCTGGCCCCACCTGTTCTGGGTGCACCCGCTCTGGCCCCACACGCTCTGGCCCCACCTGCTCTGCGTGCACCCACTCGTCCCACCTGCTCTGGGCCCACCTGCTCTGGCCGCACCCACTCTGGCCCCACCCACTCTGGCCCCACCCGCTCTGGGTGCACCCACTCTGGCCCCACCTGCTCTGGGTGCACCCACTCTGCCCCACCTGATCTGGGAGCACCCACTCTGGCCCCACTTGCTCTGGCCCCACCTGCTCTGGCCCCACCCACTCTGGCCCCACCTGCTCTGGCCCCACCTGATCTGGGAGCACCCACTCGCCCCACCCGCTCTGGCCCCGCCTCTCAGCCACCGTTGGCACATAGCCTGGCTTGCGGCCGTCGCTGTTCCCTCCCGGGCAGGGGAGGCAGTGAAGGGAGGCCCGAGGCTCCGCTTGTGGGGCTGAGGAGGCCGCGGGGAGGCTCCCGGAGCTCAGCCGCGCCGTGTGCACCTGCGCCTGCAGGAGTGTGTGGCCCAACTAGCGGAGAAACGCTTGACTAAGAGTTACCTGCCCTTTTGCCCTATGGACTGGTGTCCCCCCGAGCGTGAGGACCCGGCTGCAGGCTCCGTGCACCGCGGCGGACACCCTCCCGACCAAGGTAGAAACCCGGCAAGGACCCTCCAGACCCGGGCCCACTGTTAGGGCTCAGGATTCACACCTGAGGGACACACACCTTGTTATTTGTAACCGTGGCGGTGCAAAGGTTACTAGGTCCCCACGTGTGACGGCACAAGACGCCGCACCAACACGACAGCTCCCTTCCGCACCCGGGGAAGGAGGCGACCGCAGGCGTGCAAGCTGGGTTAAAAGAAATACCGGTGGTATTTGCAGGCAAGTGGCTGGGTTAGTGGTTAGGCGGCCTCAGCCCAGGTTACCAGTTTTTCACACCGGGTGAAGTCCTCTGGTTCCTAACCGCTTACGACCTTGACATGTGGTTTACCCCCTAAAGTTATTCATAAAGTTGTGTTAAGCTCCAAATGACATCTCAGTTGGAAGTATTCTTAAAATCATCCCTGGGGTAAAATACCTGCAGGATTTTTTTTGCCCCCAAAGCCATTCTCGGGCGGTGGTACCGTGTAAAAGCGACGTCCGCTTTAACCTAGGAGAAGCCACAAGAAAGATGGGCCCAGCGACTCCGGAGGCACATTTAAAGCTCTCAGTTAACATTTTTCTTAAAAGTAAGCTTTTGAAAATAATGTAAAAGCTTGAAGGCTGCTAAGATGGTTTAGTCCACCTTGTAAAATTGTTCCGCGTGAAGACAGGCATTGCAGCCCCACATTTTAAGATGGAAATTACATAATAAGAGTGAAAACATATACAAATTTTAAAATGATGATTTTGTTCAGTCTTTAACATTCTAGTGGACGAGAGTTTCTGGGAAGTATATTTGAGCGTGTGTGTGTGTTTATTCATACCTGTATATGGCTATTTGTTGGGAGTGAAAATATTTCAATCAGCTGATTCCAATTGGTCCTTAAGTATGTTTTTCAGTTAGGGTATGACCTACTGCAGTAATTTAATTCTTTAAGGATTATTTTTGTTATTTCAAGTGCGGACCGTAAGTGCCTTTACTGTAGACAGCAGCAACCTTTGTTCTGTCAAGTAAAAAGCAGCTGTAATAAGACTGGCTTCTTTGCTTCTGTCTCTATTTTTAGTAAATCAAGGATAGGTCCTAGAAAATATTTCCTATGATCTCCCCCCCCCCCACCCCCGCCGCCTTTCCTTCCAGCGCCCAGTGAAAACTAATCATCTTTAGGAAAATTAAAGTCTGTGGATTGTGAGCACAGATCTGACTTTTTTTTTTTTTTTAAGATTTTATTTATTCATGAGAGACACAGAGAGAAAGGGAGGCAGAGACACAGGCAGAGGGAGAAGCAGGCTCCATGCAGGGAACCCGATGCGGGACTCGATCCCGGGACTCCAGGATCACACCCTGGGCCAAAGGCAGGCGCTAAACCACTGAGCCGCCCGGGGATCCCCAGATCTGACATTTCTAATAGCAAAAACGATTGCAACCAAGAACGCAGGACGGATAAACATTCTATTAGGCTGCATCGCACCTACACCTCACTCCTGCAGCGCTTCTGTGTTCAGTCAACGTAGGTGGACTGCGGTGACGCTCAGGGAGAGGTTGTAAACCCAAGGGCTGGGAAAAGTTCTTTCTCGCTCTTCCCATTTTTATTTCGTCCTTGTTTATAACCATCTTGTGGCAAGAATTGCTGGTATTCCAAACATCTGCTCTGAAATGACCGTCTTTGCTTATCGATTGGAAGCAGCTGTTCAACCTGAGGGGCTCAAGCGCGTTTCCAGCTTCCATAGGCATTCAGAAATGCCCACGCTGGATCCCACATGATCAGGATTGTTTTGCATTCTCGGGATAAAAGCTTGTGGGGCTCCTGGGTTCTCCTTGGGCCTCGGCGAAGGCTTTGCAATTCCTGTGTGCGCTTTTAAAAATACTCAGGTACCAAATGAAAACTGGGCGACGAAGAGAAAGCCGGCGCGAGACGTGGCCCCGAAATGTTTGCAGTCAATTAAAGCCCTGTTCAAGGTTAGGCTGGCGCTCCTCCAGCTGTGGCGTTCCATGTAAAATAAAATAGTGCCAGCTGTGGTCAATTATTCGATTTCCCCCTGAAACCCGAGAAACGTGTAATCACTGTTAATATGGTAAAAATTGATCAAGTGTGACGTGCTCCGTAATTCACTGATTGCAATAGCCTTGCAGGTAGCGGCTCGGGGCGCAGTGCCCACGGATGAAGTTCCTGGGCCTCTGGAGCTGAAGCAAGAGTTAGGTGAACTTTTTTTTTTTTAAAGATTTATTTATTTATTTATCAGAGAGAGAGAGAGAGAGAGAGAGAGGCAGAGACACAGGAGGAGGGAGAAGCAGGCTCCATGCAGGGAGCCCAATGTGGGACTCGATCCTGGGACTCTAGGATCGTGCCCTGGGCCAAAGGCAGGTGCCAAACCGCTGAGCCACCCAGGGATCCCCTTTTTTTATTTTTTATTTTTATTTATTTTTTAATTAATTTTGTTTTTTTAGGTGAACCTTTTGACTTCAAATTTAGCCTTAGGACCTTGATGGAGGAGTGGCTAAAGACCCATGATCCATCCTCCTGAGAAAATAGAATCAAGTAGCAAACGTCTGTGTGTTCAATGCTTGTGCTACAATTTGAACAAAGCGGGACTCAGGGTTGTATATGTGAGGGTTACAGTCGCATGAAAGAAAAATCTGAGGTTAAAATCTAGAACATCAAAACATCTTTTTTTGTTCTGGTTTCCCTTTCTACTAAGCTAAACGTATTGCCTCAAAACGTGCAAGTGGCAACGTGCATGTGACCTGGGTCAGCAGAGCGGTGGCCGGGCCACGGTGCGGCCGGGGTGGCTTTCCCCGTCCACGGCGGGTCCCTACCTGGTGGCAGCCCAGCCGGAGGGTCGGGTCGGGGCGTGGGGAGCACCAGGAGCCCAGCCGAGCTCTGCATCCCCCGCGGCGGCCGAGTGCCTCGTCCGCTCCCTCGTCCACCGCAGAGGGGCTCTTACTTCCCAGGCCTTTGGTCGGGTCCCCGGGTCCTCTCGGAGGACTGTCCCCTGCCAGCTCTGGAGGGTTTGCACCCCTGTGCACGCATCGTGTCTCCTGCTGGCCCGGCTGCTTCCGGGCTCCGGCCACCAGCGGCCTGCGGCGAGAGGTCCGAGGTGAGCGCCCCGGACGTCCAGCCCCACGGGGATTCCGGACACCCTCGAAGGTGGATGTCGTGTGGGTGTGACACGGACCCCGTTCCAGCTGCCTCTAAAAGTGGTGCTTCCCTCCACGTTTGCGGTCCTGGAGTTGGTGGATGCCTTCCAGGATTACGGAACCACCGGTTTATGGGGCACTCAGTGGGTCACTCCTGCCAGGGGTGTCTGTGCCCAGCCCTGTCCCGCCTGGGGCTCACTTGGGTAGATGCCACCTGCCCCCTGGGGTCACTCGGGTAGATGCCACCCGCCGCCTGGGGCTCACTCTGGTAGACGCCACCCGCCGCCTGGGGCTCACTCTGGTAGATGCCACCCACCGCCTGGGGCTCACTCCATGTAGATACCACCCACCGCCTGGGGCTCACTCCGTGTAGACGCCACCTGCCCCCTGGGGCTCACTCCGTGTAGACGCCACCTGCCGCCTGGGGCTCTCCCCGCCGCGGGCCGCCGGGAGCCGGTTGCTGGCTAGCCGTGAGGGGTGTTCTAACCAGGGCACTCGGGCCACCCGGGTGAAAGTCCCGACACCTGAATCCACCGGTGGGCCCGTACTCCGCCCGACAGGGTCCTCCTCCTTCGGTCACCTGCTGTGCCAGGACCGAGGCTGACAGCCCCCGAGTCACAGGGGCTGGTGGGGACCGAGGCAGATGAAGCCCGGGAGGCGGAGGCTTGGGTGACTCTGTCACCCCTGAACGGAGACTTTACTGCCCTCCCCCCCCCGCCCCCAGCAGTGTGTCATCGCCCGGGAGCCTGCGCTGGTGCCCTCCGGCTGGTGTCCCGGGAAGGAGGTGGCGCCCTGATGCCCAGCCCGGGGGCTGCAGCGCTCGCTGCTGTTAATAAAAGCGAATTAAAATGCGGCCTTTGTCGGAAGAGCCCGGCGGAGCTGCAGTGTGCTCCCGGGTGCGGGAGGCCCGGTGCCACCGCAGGCCCTGTCGCCGGGGCCGCCACGTGTGCCCGGAGTCGAAGGACCGTGCGGGTCCCACGGGAGCAGCTGCCACGCGTGGGCCGCTCCTGCCCCCTCACCACCACCTCGCAGCCCAGGGGACAGCGTCGGCACAGCCCACCTGAGGCTGGTCCTGGGGCGCTGGGTCCCCGAAGCTCCCCGGGCCCCTGCTCCCCGGCGGTCCCGGCCGCGCTCGCCCCCGGAGCCCTCTGTCCAGTGCCCGGCCCGGCCGCTGCCCAGGGGCCACCGTGAGAACCGCCCCCCAGGCCCCCGACTCGACCCGCCGTCCTGCCGGGGGTCGCCCTAGAAAACATCCAGAAGGGCCATGCTGCTGGGGACGGGGCTCTGGGGCGGGGGGGCGGCATCGGTGCCCAGGACGAGAGGTGGAGGAGGGAGGCCTTGGAGGGAGACCGAGGGCGGCACAAATCCAGACGGAGGCTTGAATTCGCGAAGGCGTCCTGGGCAGAGCCGGTATGTCAGAGATGTCTGGGGGGGGAACCAGGGGGAGCAGTAGCGGGTGTAGGGGCACCTAGGGGAGGCCGCCGGGCGCGGCTGGGTAGGGGCCGGTGCGCCCAGGGTCGCGGGGTCGAGGCCCGCCTCAGGCTCCTCGCCCCGGGGGGGGGGGGGCGTCTGCTTAGAGCCTCTTTCTCCCTCTCTCTCAAAATAAATCAAGTAAATAGTTTTTAAAAAAGGATTTAAAGGAAATTCTTAATAAGGGTGTTGGGGTCTCCCCTTCCTTGTGAATGTCCCAGAAATGTAAGTGCAGGAGGGTTTGTGCGTGTGCCCCTCTCCTCTCGGCCACCCTCCGCGTTCTTACGACCTCTGCCTCCCCCAGGAAGCCCCCACCCGCCGGCCTCAACAGCTCCCTAAGAAACGAGGATTAGGAGGAGGGAGGTTTCAAGGACTCAAAGGACTGGACTCTTGGGGCCTTTTGCTGGAGTCTGGGGAGACCTTGGAGAACTTGCCCAACGGTTCTCATCACCCTTGGTCGGGAGTAACCCTGGGGTGTGAGGTTGGGGTGGCGGGAGGAGGTGGGCCCTACCGGGGAGGGGCGCCCCAAGCGCAGGCAGGCTTCCCCTGGGGAGGTGGGGTTGACTCAGGGCCGGGCCACATCAGGGCTGGGGGGCTCGGGGCGGGCATGCAGGACAGGCCTGGGACTTGGTCCGGGGAGACGGGCACGGCTGCCCGCGGGGTGGGGGGCCCCCGGCACCCCTACCAACTCTCAGTTGCTCCGGCAGGAGTCGCCACGTGAAACACCCGCCAAGGCACCGTTCGTTTGCCAGTTCTGGCCGCGCTCACCAACTCTGCAGGTCCGGCCCCGGGGGGTCCCCCTCGGCCCATAGTGGCGCACGCTCCCTGCTGCAGGAGGCGTTAGCGGGCAATTAGACCATGACCCCCCAAGTCCAACTGGGAATCCGGTTCACGACGAGCAGGTTCACCGACTCCCGAATCCGTGAAACAGTGGGTGCCACTGGGGCGGGAAAGAAGCGGAATTTAAGACGCAGACGGGTCAGATGGGGTTCGCTGTACCTTGGTGTCAACGGTTAATTTTTTCATCCACGAATATTCGCAAATACTTTCGGCGACCCGGTGCCTAGTAGGAAACAAACTGGCTTAACAGGCGGAAAACCTGAGATCTAGTCCTGATTCTGTCGATGGTGTCGTCTTCTTCCAGAATGACCGTCTCTCAGGGCAGCCCTGACGCTCTGTCCTTCGTCGGCCCCCGAGGGCCGTTGTCCTCGAGGCGTGAGCGAGGCCTGTCCTGTCCTCGGCGTCTTCAACTGAGAGTCAAATTGGAGAAAACGCGCGTTTGTTTCCTTGGGTTGGGGGTGAGGCCGGCTCGAGGCTTAAGAGCACCAGGAGCTCAGCAGAGCCTTGTCCTCTCGGTGGGAACGTGCGGGACAAATGTTAGGACGGTTCGTTTTTGGTAAACAAGGAGGTTGGCCCAGTTAGAGCCCCACGGTAGAGCTCAGTCCCTTCAGGGTCCTCCTCTTCTCTGGACGTGGAGGGAAGGTCACATTCCTCAAAGGACGTTGTTGACCAAAATAGAGGAGCCCGGGACTGGAATCTTTTCTTATAACAAACAGCAAACCTTTCTTGGTTTCTTCCGTCGTCATCTATCGGCTCTGACGCGGGCAGCCCAGAACAACAAAGACCTTTTTCGAGATCCGGCCCTTGATTTTATGTGACAGTTGAATAATATTATTCAATTATTATTCCCGGTCCTGTTTCTACCTCCAAAGGTAAAGCGTTTCGTAGCTACGGTAGAAAGTTCTTCTAAAGAATTAAAATTCCGACGGAACGAGTGTGAACTCTTAAGTGGGTCATCGACGATTTAATCAAGAATTTAAAATCTGATATGAATACTGGCTATTTCATGTAATTGCATTAAATAAGAAAATGATAATATTAAATAATGAAAATCCTTTACAGATCGTTTGTGGCTTGTCAGTGACATTCTATAGTCCTACTAGAACCTAATTTTCATTCATTCATTCATTCACTTATCTCTTTTCTTTCTTTTTTCTTTTCTTTTTCTTTTTTTTCTTTTCTTTCCTTTCTTTTCTTTCATCTATCTATCTATCTATCTATCTATCTATCATCTATCTATCTATCAGCGACCCAGAGAGAGAGGCAGAGGGAGAAGCAGGCTCCCCACGGGAAATAGTCTGATGTGGGACTCGACCCCAGGACCCCGGGGTCACACCCTGAGCCAAAGGCAGATGCTCAACCACTGAGCCCCCCAGGCGCCCCTGAAACGTAATTTTCATTGGATTCTCAATATAAAACTTATCCTTCCACTAGTTCCTGGTCCCTCCTCTCATCTTCTGGCAGAGTTTTCTCTATTTGTGCCCCCCCCTCCCATATGCTCACGAGGTTCCCATCCTGAAAACCATTAGATCCTGTCCACGCACTGCCGCGTTTCCCTGTCCTGCGCTCTGTCCTTTCATCCCTTGCTGCCTCCCTTGCTCTCTTTCTCCACAGCCGCCTTCCCCGTCCTCCTCCTCCCTTCTCCCCCCGCAACCTCACTCACCTGGTGGGGGTGCCGGCGATGTGTCTGACACTGTGGTGAAAACAGGAATGTGCTGGAAAGACCGGGCTGTGTCCTCATGGGGCCTAATATTTGGCACAGAAGACAAACACTTGATAAACAGGGGGTGGAGTCGTCTCGTCCTCACTTCCTACCTCCGACTTATCCCCACTGGGCTTGATACTCCAGCCCAGGCCAGCAACGACCGCAGTGGACCTTTTTTGTTCCACTTTTAATGTCTCATCGGAGTTCATCACATCATTCTTCTGGAAACTTCGTTCTCCTTTGCTCTGTGTCCCCATTCTTCACTGGGTGTCTTACCCCCTGGGCCGTTCTGGTAACTCTTCTTATGCTCCTCAGTGAAATAAATGGGTGGCATTTCACAGTGCTCTGAGATTAGTCCTTTTGTAACTTTTCTTTTTTTGATTTCCTGGGGCAAACCTACCTGATGCCGTGCGTTCTGCTGCGACCCACGTGTTCAATCACACCCATTCCCCCGAAGGATGGGCGCATCCGCTCACCTGCTGGGCAGCATCCTGTCCCGAGCTCAACAGGCTCTAAGCTGAACTCATTATCTTTAAAAACTACGCTTCCTGGCTGATTTTTAGAGAATTCCCATGCACGCCATCACCTAAACTGGGTCGTAAAGAAGAGCAGCAAGGTTTTCAGGAACCGGCTTTTACAGGTGGGAGTCAGTGAGATTTCAAAGAGCAGGAGGAGCAAGTGCACAAGCAGCAGGGCCCAGGTGCTCCAGGCAGGGGCCGCACGAGCCAAGGCCCAGAAGCAGAGCACGATCGCGGGGCGCACAGGCTGGAAGGGAGCGTGGCAGGAGGGAGGTGTGTGCGCCTGGGAGGTTGGCGCACGTCCCACCAGAGCTGTCGTAGGTCACCAGGAAGCTTGAGCTTTATTCTGCGTGACGTGGGACGCTTGGAGGGATTCTTCAGCAGGGAATGGCCTGGGTTACACTTTGTAAAGATTATTTCTACTCGATCAACAACAAACTGTGAGGGGGTCCGAGTAGAGGCGGCGGGAGGCGGGCGGGTAAGGGGGGCAGGAGAGGCTGAAGGCGGAACCAGGGCGCAGGGGAGGCTTTGGCAGTAGCCTCTGCGAGCCTCGCTGATGACGGGGGTGATGCAAGGTAAGTGGAAAAGGGGCATCAGGGGTGACTCGCAGGTTCTGGGGACGAGCCGCTGCGGAGACCTTTCAGGGAGATGGAAAGAACGTGGGAGGAAGTGGGGCTCTGGGGAGGGGGGCTGTAGGGCCGACCTGCTCCTGTAAGCTTTGGGGTACCATTAGGATCGCCATGAGGACGTGCCAGATGGCCAGTTGGGCAAATGCCCGTGGGGCCTGGACCTGGGTGGGAGGCCCGGCAGGGGAGTGCAGGGGGCCCCCGGGGCCCGGGGTAGGAGGGGAGCAGGGGGCCCGGGAGCAGCTGGCTTGCCCGGAGTGGGCAGCGCGGCCAGCAGGTGCAGCAGATGGGCCACAGGAAGGGGGCCCGGGGTCGTCGGTGCCCCACCTGGACAAGAGAAGTTTTGGGTTCGAGGTGGTCCCCCTTTGAAAGCGAGCACCTCAGATCGTCAGGTTGTACTTCACTCGCATGATTCTTTCGGTGTTCGGGGGGCTGCATGGCCGCTGCCCCGGTCCTTGGGGGCAGCTGATGAGGGTCGCCGCCCGACGTTTGGGGCCCTGGGATCGGCTGCATGTGGCCGGAGCTTACGGGGTGTCGGGGAGAATGAAGGTGGAAGAGGATCAAAAAGAGTGAAAGTGAAGTTGGGACAGTAGACAGGACAGATGAAGAAGAGTAAAGTTTTGTAGTTTTCCAGAGTTTTGTCACTTTCCCCAAATAGATCCTACGTATTTTCTTTTTAGATTTGTACCCGAGTATTTCATTTTTAGGGGTGTTAATGTGACTGATACTGTCCTTTATTTGAAATGTCACTGTTCATCGCTGCTCTGGAGAAAAGGGACGGACTTGTGAGTAGTGACCTTGTGTTCTGCAACCTGGTTATAACTTCTTACGTGAGTTTCCTATAAGGAGGTTTAATTTGTTGATTCTTTAGGATTTTTCTACACAGACGATCGTGTCATCTGCAAATGAGGGCGGTTTTCTTTCTCCCTTCCCAGACTATGTCCCTTAATTTCCATCTCTTCCTGCGTTATCAAGACTTCATTACAGCGTCGAAGAGCAGTGATGAGAGGGGAAGTCTTTGCCTCATTCCCCATCTTAGTAGGAAAGCCTTGAGTTTCTCACCATTAAGTGTAACGTCAGGCCGTAAGTTGTTTACTTTTTAGAAATGAAGTTGAGGTTTCCCTCTATCCCTAGCTTATCAAGGGTTTTAGAATGAATGGGTGTTGGGATTGTTTAAAATGTTTTTTTTTTCTTGAGTGCCTGGGTGGCTCAGTTGCTTAAGCCTCCCATTGATTTTGGCTCCGGTCATGATCTCATGGTCCTGGGATCAAGCCCTGTGTCAGGCTCTGCTCTGGATGGAGACTGTTTCCTCTCATGTGTTGCTTAGAAGTGTGTTGCTCAATTTTCATTTATTTCGGGATTTATTTCGGGATTTCTCAGTTGTCTTTGTTACTGATTTCTAGTTTAATTCTACTGGGGTATGAGAGCAGACATCGTGTGATTTCTGTTGGTTTAGATTTATTAAGGTGTGTTTTATGGCCTACAATATGTTCTATCTTGGTGAATGTTCCATGTCAACTTGAAGAATGCGTATTCTGCTATTATTTGATGAAATAGGCTAAAGTATTTATTATATTCAGTTGGTTGATGGTGTTGAGTTCAGGTATTTTTGATTTTCTTCCTGCTGGATCTGTCCATTTCCAATAGGGCGGTATTAAACCCTCCAATTATAATAATAAACTCACCTATTTCACCTTGTGGTTCTATCGGATTTTACCACATGTATTTTGATGCTTTGTTGTTCGGTGCATATGTGTGAAAAATTGTTTCATCTTCTTAGAGACTTGACCTCTTTGTCATTATGTAATGCCCCTCTTTATCTCTGGTAACTTTCCTTGCTCTGAAGTCAGCTCTGTTTGAAATTAATAGAGCTACTCCTGCTGTCTTTTGGTGTTAGCATGGTATATTTTTCTTTATCTCTTTACTTTTACTCTATATGGAGCTTTATCTTTAAAGTGCATTTCTTGGGGGCACCTGAGTGGCTTAGTTGGTTGGGCATCTGCCTTCAGCTTGGGTCACGATCCCAGGGTCCTGGGATCATGTCCCACATTGGACTCCGTGCTCAGCAGGAGCCTGCTTCTCCCTCTTCCTCTGCCTGTCACTCCCCTTGTTTGTGCTCTCTCTCCTGCTCTGTCAGATAAATAAATAAAATATTTAAGAAAAATAAAAATAAAGTACATTTCTTGTGTGCTTGGCTGGCTCAGTAAGTAGAGCATGTGACTCTTGATCTCAAGGTTTTAAGGTTGAGCCCCATATTGGGTATAGAGATTACCTAAAAATAAAACCTTGGAAGTGGGTTTCTTGTAAGCCGAGTCATTATGCTGTGCATATTACATTTCTACAGAGCAATATGTCAAATATATTCCAATACAATGAAGAACCCCTCCCCCCCCAAGATAACAAGTGTTGAGGATGTGGAGAAAAAGCAACTGTTGTACAGAGCTGGTCAGAATATAAATTGGTTCAGAGCCACGGGTGGCTCAGTGGGTTAAGCATCCAAATCTTGATTGGGACTCAAGTCATGATCTTGGGGTTGTGGAATCAAGCCCTGAGTTGGGCTCCGCCCACAGCACATAATCTGCTTGTCCCTCTGTCTGCTCCCCCTCCCACCCCCATCATATACTTATGTCTCTCAAATAAATAAATAGAATGTAAATTGGTACAGCCACTGTGGAAAAGCTGTATGGAGGTTTCTACAAAAATTAAAAATAAAACCACCTTACGACCCAGGAATCCTATATATAGGATATATAGGGTATAGATCCAAATAGAAAAAAAAAATCACTATCTCCAAGAGGTGGGGAGGATAATAATTGAGTTTCTTGTAGACAACCTATAGAATACTTAATTATTGCTAGAACTTCATCTTTAACAAATTTAAGTCTCATTTGACATTAAAGAATGTGGTAGGCCCTGGCTACTACTAAAGAAGCCATGGCTCTTTGGCGGGACATAATATTTCGAAACTGCAGTGTGGGGTGCCTTGTGCCTCAGCCTCTGCCTTTGGCTCAGGTCATGATCTCAGGGTCCTGGGGTCGAGATCCTCCCCCCTGCTTGCTCCTTCATGCTCATTCTCTTTCTCATGCTCATTCCCTTTCTCTCTCATGCTCATTCTCTTTCTCAAATAATCCATCAATCTTCATGAAAGTACTATTGCTGCCAATAATAGAATTTTTTAGATGCTCTTTATGAATCTTTGCAGTTCTTTTGTCCTAAGGCTACATCTCACTGAGGGTGTTTACTCCAAACACTGTGTTTTGATGTTAGTTGGTAACATCAACTATACCTACCACCAACTGGTTACGGTTAGACTCATTTGTTTTATCATTGCTCTTTAGGAATTTTTAAAAATAAGTTTTATGATTGTTAATATTCTTTACAGTGTTCCACAATAAAATTTTATGGACTAAAATACATTCAGGGAAATCTTACTTTATACCCATCTTTCCTATTCTGTTTCCAGTCTTCCTTTATCAGTAATCATTAAAAAAAAAAAGCTCCATCTTTCCATTGTTCTTTTATGTAAATTACCTGTCCTATCTACTGGCTGACTGATCTACCAAGAGGTCTATCCATCCATAATCATGTCCTCTTCTTAGATAAATGGTAGCATGTCATATGTATTTTTTTCTAACTTGTTCTTTTGCTCTTAGCAATATAGCTTCATAACAGCATGCAAAGATCTGTCTTCACGTTTATAACTGCAGAGAGCCCCATCGCTTGGTTGTAACCTGATCTACTAAACCAGTCCCCTCTTGGGGACTTAATAAATGTTTGAGTTAATGAGTGATGTTATTGAATTATCATTGCCATTTTTGAATATCATTTTGAATGAGTGTCATTACTGAATGAGTATTATTAATGAGTGACAAAGGTCACTTTAAAATACTGTTTGTTTGTTGTTAAGTAAAAAAAAAAAAACGATATTGTGGTTTTGTTAATAAGAAGGAACCCTTACATGAAATACATGTCAAAATATAGTTGATTCATTATTTGTGGATTCATATTTATGAGTTTGCCCACAGACTAAAAGGTTTTTGTAACCCCAGCATCAATACTTATGGCGGCTCCATGGTCATTCCCAGTCGTGAGCAGTGCGGCACAATTCGAGGGGCCCACCATACACGTTTCTAGCTTGGGTTGCCCAGGTGGCTCTCTGCCTTCTTTCAGTTTTCATGTCATGAAGTAGTGTTCTTAGGGTCTGTTTAGTGCCATGCTTTTCACGTGGGAAGCTTTATTATTTTGCTATTTAAAGTGGCCTCCAAACATAGCGTTAAAGTGCCATCTCGTGTTTCTAAGTACAAGGATCCTGGGATGTACCTTACAGAGAAAATACTCATAATAAAATTCAGCTGTATGTTCACCAGTTGTCAGAAATATGACCAGAGGCTTTGGGAACCTCGTCCTATAATCCCGTAGGAGTGGCTCAGTATTTGCTAATAAAATGTTTGTGATGAATTCATGGAGCAAAACCACACAGAAGAGTGAGAATTGACTGTAGTTTCTGACGAAGTGACTAGGGGTTGCGTAAAATAATTCAGGAGGGTCCAGGACAGTGTGTCAGGGCATAGATGAACCATGGCCAAGGAGTCGGAGATTGGTAAGGCCGTGTGATGGACACCTGAGGGCTCATGAGGCTATTTTTCTCTCTTTTGGTATATGCTTGGCATTTCCAATCATAAAAAAAATTACCTTTAAATCCCATTATAAATATTTGAACACTTGAATTAGAGATATTTTCATGAACGTTTGATGCTTCCGATCAATGTCAGTATTTGACTCAACATCTTCATGATTTTTTTTTATTGTCCTGTTTCCTTCAGCTCTACCCCTTTCTTCCGTCCTAAGAGAACGTGAGAGGAGGTTAGAATACAATCTGAGGGCTCCAAAAAACAGTGTCCTGAACTTGCACAGACCCAGAAAAGTCATGTCTTGTGGGGTTTTGTCTGGCTCTCGAGAACAGTCGGCACAGTAAATGAGTATCGTGCTGCTGGGGCTGCTATTTCCATGGCCCTCTTGCCCCCCCAGGGGCTCTGTGCCATCCTGTGCTCGTCTGCTTTTCGGAGAATAAAGATTCTCTGAGGGGAGCCTCCTCGTACGCGCTGGCCCTCCGCACCGGGTCGGGCCCTGAGGGGCTGAGAGAGTTGGCCTGCCTCAAGCTTCACGACCTTCCCTCCCCAGTTCCCCGTGGACCTAGACCCTACCGGATGAGGGATGACCTCAGGGCCCCGTCAGGTCAAGAATGTAGGAACTGACCCGTGAGGTTGGCTCACAGCCTCGGAGGGAGAGGCCACCAGCCCTGTTTGTTTGTCTTAATAATTAAAAAAAAAAAAAAAAAAAAAAAAAAACTGAAAGGAACAGGAGAGAAATATAGGGGAAAAAACCATAATTGTACCTTGTGCTCTCCTCATGTGTCTCAGCCTGTGGGGCTGAAAATATTCTCTAAACGTTACCTCAAACGTGAGTCGCTCCAAGGCACAGACAGGGCAAACATTAGCTTCATCTGAGACATGAAGTGGAGCAGGGCAGGGATTGACGGAGCCAAGATTTAGGGCCCAGAGCTTGGCTGCTGCTCAGCCCCCGCTAAGTTACCCCCAGAACCCCTTCCCCCCTTTCCCGGAGGGGCTCTTCCTCTCCTTGGGGGTAGTCCCACCCCTCACCACAGGCCTCTTGGGATCCCTGTCCTCCCATCCATGAGCCTTCCCCAACCCCCTTGGGTCATGAGTAGCCCTCCCCCACCTCCCCCCTGCCTGGCCTCATCTCTCTTTCTCCTTCTCTCGCTTTATGACTTCCTTTTGCCCTCATCATCCGACACACCATCTATTCCTGGTTTCCCACCATTTTCGCGCGCCCCGAGGGAGTCCTGCGCTGGGGCAACTCCAACGCCCGCTGGGCCCCAAGTGGGTGCTGAGTAAATGTTTACCGACTCACTTCTTTTATCAAAACCTGCTTTTAGTTAAAACCCAATAGTTATCTCCGGGGGCTTGAGACACCTTGATAGACGACCCCTTCTGGGGGTTGCTTTCGTTATAGCGGGAGAGACCGTGCTGTGAGGTCGCCAGCGGAACACGCCCTAATTCGTAGCAACTAATAGATTCAAGCAAGTCTTTTTGCACAGCAAGGGATCCTTCGGATGATCTCTGAGCTAGGCCCAAGGCTAGCCTTCCCAAGAGCTCTCAACGGAGAGTGAGAGGGAAAAAGTGGATGAGAAACAGACTTTGCAGGAGATGTATCAGTGGTGCTGGGGAATCAGGGGCGCTCCTTCAGAGCCCAGCCCCCTGGTAGTCAAGGGGACGGCAGAGAAATCCCTTTCCTACTGGCTTGTCTCTTGATGAAGAGTTTGGTGCAGTTTCCTGGTGCCAGCCTTTGACCCGTTAGGTGGTACAAAGGGTCAGCCTTTGCTCACAGAAACTCACCAGGACAAATCGGAACAGGATCATCCTTCCAGCAGCTTCTGGAAGGTGCAAGAGCCGGGTTAACGTCTACTGAGATGATAATCCCTGTTATGCTTGTTGTGTAAGTTTATTATGTGTTTCATTTTAATTTTTAGAGAAGGGCGCGAGCACAGGTGTGAGTGGCGGGAGGGGGGTGTGTGGAGGGGGAGGGAGAGAGAGAGCATCTCAAGCAGGCCCCGTACCCAGTGCGGAGGCCCCAGCGTAGGGCTGGATCTCGGGACGCTGAGGCCATCGCCTGAGCCGAAACCAAGAGTCGGACGCTTAACCAACTGAGCCGCCCAGGCATCTTTTACAAGAAGTAATACTTTCCTACTGATGACTTGTAACCGACTGTCAGGAGCTGCATATATTTTTGGCGCTTTCTCCGCGCGCATTTCCTTTTTTAACACCCAGCTCTGTTGGAGGAGGCATTTAAGGCCGCTTACCTACGACCAGACTTAAAAATTGGTGAAAGAGGGAATGGATACAGAGGGAAAGCGGATCGGACAGGTGAGACAGGGATGACACTGCCTCAACCCCAGTCGGTGGGCTCCCCGGCCCCGAGCAGGGCCTGCGGGCTCCTTCTCCCTGGCCCAGCGAGGGGCCTGTGGGTGCCGGGTGGCGGGTGCTGGGTGCCGGGCTGGGCCCTAGCTCCCCTCCGCGGGCTGTGGCAGCGGACATGGAGGAGGACACACGGCCGGGACCTGCCTCCCAGGGCTCGGGAGGCGACAGCAGGCCAGGCGCTCAGGAGCCGGTGATTATTTCTGGTCGGGACAGGGGGGGCCTGTCCTGCAAGTTCCCAGGAGCGGCCACCACAGGGCGGCAGGGCCGCCTCCGACGACATCCTACACTGGGTCATGATGTGCGACTGACGCCGAGGCCCAATTCAGGGAAAAAAAAAAAAAAAGCCATTCCACTGGGGCATGGATTCCAGAAACCGTGGTCAGGTTCGTGGTCTGCGCTGGGCTGGCTTAATTTAGGGGAACAGTTTAGGCTGTTTCGGGGGAAGAGTGGACTCTGGACTCCACAGGCCCAGGCCGTAATTATTATTTCTCTCAACTGGGCTTTTGTAAAACTGTGAGGGCTGGGGAGCCCCAGGCCCCCGACCAGGCCCGGGGTGCAGCTCTCGGCTGCGGCCTGCGCGTGGGGCCTCAGCTGCCAACCCAACGGGCAAGGGAAGGGGCTTTTTGGTAAAAGCTGAAGAAATGCAAGGATACCGCTTGACTACAGGGCCGCCCAGTCCGCACGGACCCCCCGTGCGAGGGAACAGGATCCGGGGCCTTGACCACCCCCCAGTACTACATGGAGCCAGAGTGACGTTGTGCAGACCGAGACGTTCCTGCACATTCAGTGTTGAATTAGTGTTTGCATTTTCTTCGGATAAATACTTAGACACAGAAGAGCCGGCTTCTATAGTGTCTGCATTTTTCATTTTTAGAGGAAACGCCACACTTTTGCGCAGTGACGGCCTCCCGGCCGACAGGGCACGAGGGCGTCCTGCTGCCCGCGTCCTTGCCCACACTCGTCATTGCCTGTCTGCTTGATGCCAGCCTTTCTGACAGCTACGAGGTGGTGGCTCTCTGTGGTTTCGAGTCGCGTTGCCCTGACGATCAGTGATGCTGAACAGCTTTTCCTATGTCTGTGGGCCATCCGCACATCTTTGAAAAAATGTCTGTTGAGGTCCTCCGCCGTTTTCCGAAATTAACTTTTTTAAAGGTTTATTCATTTATTCATTTATTCATTTGTTCATTTATTCACAGAGAGAGGCAGAGACACGGGCAGAGGGAGGAGCAGGCTCCCTGTGGGGAGCCCGATGCGGGACTCGATCCCGGGACTCCAGGGTCATGACCTGAGCCAAAGGCAGCCGCTCAACCACTGAGCCACCCAGGAGCCCCTAAAATTAATTTTTTGAAATGCTGAGTTTTAGGAGTTCTTTATATATGTTGGATGTTAACCCTTCATCAGATCTATCATTTGCAACTATTTTTTCCCATTCAGTAGGTTTCCCTTTGATATTTTTTAAAGATTTATTTATTTATTTGAGAGAAAGAGAGTGTGTGTGCATGTGAGCTGGGGGTAGAAGCAGAGGTGGAGGGAGAGAAGGAGACCTCAAGCAGACTTCCTTGATGCATGTGACGCGAGGCTCAATCCCAGGAGCCTGAGATCACGACCTGAGCTGAAATCAGGAGCTGGCTGCCTGACTCACTGAGCCACCCGGGTGCCTTAGGCTGCCCTTTGATTTATTTTTAAATTTTTTTAAAGATTTTATTTATCTATTCACGAGAGACACACAGAGAGAGAGAGAGAGAGGCAGAGGGAGAAGCAGGCTCCACACAGGGAACCCAACGTGGGACTCAATCCCAGGTCTCCAGGATCAGGCCCTGGGCCAAAGGCGACGCTAAACCACTAAGCCACCCAGGCTGCCCCTGCCCTTTGATTTTGATTGATGAAAATTGATTTCCTTCACTAGGCAAAACGTTTTTATTCTGGTGTAGTTTTATTTGCTTATTCTTAATTTTTTTTGGTCTTTGTTTAAGGAGACCTCTAAAAAAATATCACCAAGACCCATGTCAAAGAGCTTACTGCCTCTGTTTTCTTCCAGGAATTTTACAGTTGCAGATAGTTAAGTCTTTGACCCATTTTGAGTTTACTTTTGTGGATGGCATAAAACAAGTCCAGTTTCCCCCTCTTGCAGGCTGCTGTCCCTGTCCAGCTTTTCCAACGCTGCTCATTAAAGAGACAATCCTTTGCCCTGCCATGTTCTGGCCCACTCTGTTGTAGGTCAATTGACCATATAAGCATGGGTTTATTTCTGGGATCTCTGTTTCGTCCCATTGACTGATTGTCTGTTTTTGCCAGGACCATACCGTTTTGATTACTGGAGCTTTGTCGTATAGTTTGAAATCTGGGAGCATGATACCTTTAGCTTTGTTCTTTCTCAAGATTGCTTTGGCCCTTCGGGGTCTTTTGGGTTCCATACACATGTTAGAATGACCTGTTCTGGTATTGTGAGATATGCCATCGGTACTTTGGTACGGATTGCAATGAATTTGTAGATTGCCGTGGGTACGAGAGACAGTTTAACAATATCAATTCTCCCCAGGTATGACAAGGTATCCCGTGTATGTGTATCTTTTCATCAATCTCACATAATTTCCTGAGTACAGGTCTTTGACTTTCTTGGTTAAATTTATTTCTAGGTATGTTATTCTTTTTGATGCAATTGTAAATGTGATTAGTTTCAGAATTTCTCTTGATAGTTTGTTATTAGTGGATAGAAATACAACAAATTTCTATATATTGATTTTTATATCCTGCAACTTTACTGAATTCGTATATTCTAATAGTTTTGGGTTTCTTATATATAATACATCATCTGTGAATAGTGACACTTTTACTTCTTCTTTTCCAATGTGGATGCCTTTTATTTTGATATTTTGCTTAATTGGTGTATCTAGGACTTACTATGATCAATAAAATTGGGAAGAACGGGCATCCTTGTCTTGTTTGTGATCTTAGAGGAAAAGCTTTCAGCTTTTCACTGTTGAGTACGTTGCCTGTGGGTTTGTCACTCACGGTCTTTACTATGTTGAGGTACATTCTATACCCACTTTGTTGAGAGTTTATCACGAATGGATGTTGTAGAAAACGTTTGACAAAGTACATCTATTGAGATGATCATATAATTTATATCCTTTGTTTTGTTAATGTGGTTTATCACGATGAGTTCCAGATATGAAACCATCCTTGCATCCCTGGAATAAATTCCGTATGATCATGGTTTATGATTTTTTAATGTATTGTTGAATTTGATTTACTAATAATTTTTTGAGGATTTTTAGATCTATGTTAGATCTATGTTAATCAAGGATACTGGACTCTAGTTTTCTTTTTCTATAGTATTTTTGTCTAGTTTAGGCATCAGGGTAATTCTGGCCTCCTAGAATGAATTCCTAAGTATTAATTCTTCATCAATATTGTGAAACACTTTGATACAGATAGGTATTGACTCTTCTTTAAATGTTTGGTAGGACCGGCCTGTGAAGTCATCTGGTGCTGGAGCCATCTGGTGCCGGACTTTAGTTTCTTGGAAGTTTTTTGATTACTGATTCAATTTCATTACTAGTGATTGTTCACTTTTTCTATTTTTGCTAGATTCATTCTTGGAAAATTATATGTTTCTAGTAATTTATCCATTTTTTCTAGGTTTTTCAATTTGTTGACATGTAATCATTTGTAGTAGTCTATTACGATCCTTTGTATTTCTGTGGTTTCATTTGTTACTTCCCTTCTTCAATATCTGAGTTTATGTATTTAGGGCCTTTTATTTCCTTGGTGAATCTTGCCAGAGGTTTATCAATTTTATCTTTTCAAAGAATGAGCTTTTTAGTTTTATTGATCTGTTTCATTTATTTCTACTCTTTATTATTTTTATATTTATTATAAATCTTTATTATTTTCTTATACTAACTTTGTGGTTTGTTTTTCTTTTCCTACTTCAGGTGTAATATAAAATTGTTTATTTGTGGTTTTTCTTTTCTTTTGAAATGGGCCTCTTAGAATCACTTTTACTGCATCCCACAAATTTTGGAGGATTGTTTTTTCTATTCTTTCCTTTTTTTCTCCTCCCCTCCCCTCTCTTTCCCTCCCCTCCTCTCTCTTTCCCTCCCCTCCTCTCTCTTTCCCTCCCCTCTTCTTTCCTCCCCTCCTCTTCCTTTCCCTCCCCTCTCCTCCCCTCCCCTCTCCTCTCTAGATTTTATTCATTTGAGAGAGAGGAGACAGAAAGCACAAGTAGGGAGGAGAATCAGAGGGAGAGGAAGAAGCAGACTCCCCGCTGAGCCAGGAGCCTGATGTTGGGCTCCATCCCAGAACCTGAAGATAATGACCTGAGCAGAAAGCAGACACTTAACCATCTGAGCCATGCAGGGGCCCTGGAGGATTGTGTTTTCATTTCCATTTGTCTCAAGGTACTTTCTTTGTTTCTTCTTTGATTTTGTTCATTGACCCATTGTTTACTTACATGTTGTTTAGTCTGCATGTGTTCATCTTCTTATTCTCCACCTTTTCCCCTATAAATTGATTTCTAGTTTCACACAGCTGTGGTCTTTTCTGACACAACTGATTGATATGATTTCAATCTTATTAAATTAATTAATACCTTTTTGTGCCCTAATGTGATTATCCTGGAGAATGTTTCGTGTGCACTCGAAAAGAATATGTATTCTGCTGTTTTCATATGGGATGTTCTAAATATATCTTTTAAGTCCATCGATCTAATGTGTCATTAAGGTCAATGCTTTCTTATTCACTCTCTGCCTGAAAAATTTATCCATTGATGTAAATAGGGTGTTAAAGTCCTCTGTTATTATATTACTGTCAATTTCTCCCTTTGCATTTGTTAATATTTGCTTTGTATATTTAGGTCTCCTTTGTTGGGTACATAAACATTTACAAGTTTTATCTTCTTGCCAGACTGATCCCTTTTTCATTATGTAATTCTCTTCTTGGTCTTTTGTTATAGCCTTTGTTTTAAAGTCTATTTTTTAATATGAGTATTACTACTCCAGCTTTCTTTTTGCTTCTATTTTTATGGAATCTCTTTTTCCATCTCTTTACTTTCAGTCTATGTGTGTTTTTAAATATGAAGTGAGTCTCTTGAAGGCAACATATAGATGGACCTTTTTTTTTTAAAAAAGATTATTTATTTATTTATTTGAGAGAGACAGCGAGCAAGAGAGAGCACAAGCCTGTGAGAGGGGGGAGGGACAGGGGGAGAGAACCATCAAGCAGACTCCCCACTTAGCATGGAGCCCAATCTATGGCTCAATCCCATGACCCATGAGACTGCCACCTGAGCCAAAACCAATAGTCAGATGCTCAGCCAACTGAGACACTCAGGGCTCAACTGACTGAGCCATCCACGCGTCCCCCTGTCCCTTTTTAAAATCCATCAGCCACACTTTATCTTTTCTTTGGAGAATTTTGTCCATTTACATTTAAGTAATTATTGATCGGTATGTATTTATTGTCCTCTTGTAATTGTGTCATTTTATATGGTTTTTCTCTGTTCTTTTGCTGTCTTCCCTTGTGATCTGGTGTCTTTCTTTAGTGTTATGTTGGATTTTTTACGTTTTGTTTTTTATGTATCTATTACAGGTTTTTGATTGTGGTTCTGTAAAGTTGATATATAACAGCCTATGTATATAGAAGTCTATTTTAAGTAGGTAGTATCTGGTCCAGATGCATTTTAAAAGCATTGCATTTTTTTTAAGAACTGCATTTTTTAACCACTACACGTATTTTGTTTTTGATGTCATATTTTACATATTTAATTTTGTATATCTCTAAACTAATTATTGTAGATACAGCAGATTTTACTTTTTTTGTCTTTTTTAACACTCATACTACTCTTATAAGTGTTGATCCATTACTTTTTCAGTATATTTGTCTTTACTAATGAGATTTTTTTTCTTTCATGTATTTTCTTATTTTTAGTTGTGACCTTTTCTTTCCTTTTAAAGTTCTTTTAATTTTTTTATAAGGAAGGCTGGTGATAAACTTGTCTACTTTTGCTTGTCTCAGAAACCCTTTATCTCTCCTTCAATTCTTAATAATAATAAAAACCTCACCATCTACTGTACTCTAGTTGTAAGTTTCTCCTTTCAGCACTTTAGCTATGTCATGCCACTCTTCTGGCCTGTGAAATTTCTTTTTTTTTTTTTTTAATTTTTATTTATGATAGTCACAGAGAGAGAGAGAGAGAGAGGCAGAGACACAGGCAGAGGGAGAAGCAGGCTCCATGCACCGGAAGCCTGATGTGGGATTCGATCCCGGGTCTCCAGGATCACGCCCTGCGCCAAAGGCAGGCGCTAACCTGCTGCGCCACCCAGGGATTCCCTGGCCTGTGAAATTTCTTCTAAAAACCACCTGATAGTCATATGGAGGAACTACTTATATGTAACAGACTTTTCTCTTGCAGCTTTCAAAATCCTCTCTTTATCTTTACTTTTTGACATTTAAATTTTAATGTCTTGGTGTGGATCTTTTTGGATACATCTTGTTTGGGACTCGCTTTGATTTCTGGACCTGGAAATGTGTTTTCTTCCCCAGATTAGGGAAGTTTCCAGTTATTATTTTTTTCAAACAACTTTTGTGCCCCATTCTCTTCTCCTTCTGAGATCCTTATAATATTAATGTTAGTGTGCTTGATGTTTTCCCAGAAGTCCCTTATACTAATGTTATTTTAAAAATCCTTTTTTCTTTTTGCTATTCTGTTTAGATGATTTCCATTACCCTGTCTCCCAGACTGTGAATCCATTCTTCTGTATTATTTAATTTGTTGTATATTCCCTCTAGTGTATTTTTCATTTCTGTTGCTATATTCTTCAGCTCTGGCTGGTACTTTGTTTCATTTTCCATCTCTTTATTAACATTCTGGTTTCATCTATTCTTCTCCTGAGTTCAGTAAACATCTTTATGATCATTTCTTTGAAGTGTTACCTGTATCCTCCTGATGAGGCTGGGTGTGGGTGCTGTGGGCATGCTGGTCAGTTGGGGTGGCCCTAGCCTGGCTGGCTGCAGACCCTGCCAGGACTGTTGTAGCGTCCTGGTGGGGGGGGGGATTACTGTCTTGTTCGCTGTGAGGCCCAGCCCAGGCACAGCATTACATGGAGCTTTTAGCAGAACAGACCCCATAGTGTTAGGAGCCTAAGAGGGGGATTCCAAAATGGCATTCTTCAGTGCTGGGATCAGCATGCCTGAGTGAGAAGCAAAAACGGCAGCCACCAGGGTCTCAGTTCCATGGGGAAGCCCAGCTGCCTCCCCCTCCAGGTACTCCAAGGTCAATGAGTTTCCTTCATCTGTGGCCTATCAGCTTTTCAACCTGGTGTTTTTGCACTGGTTTCTGGCTTGTGCACGTCCTTTAAGAGTGATTTTTCCTTTTCCTGCAATTCTATAGTTTTCCTGGAATCCTGTTGGTTTTCAAAACCAGGTGTTTTGGGGCTCACTTCACCGGTAAGGATCTAATGGTTAGGGTGCCCGACATAGAGCTCAAACCTCTCGATCCACAAGAAAATTTCCCTTCCTGACTGTAGAATGTTGCAGGTGAGGTGTGATTTTTTTTTTTTTTCCTTGATGAGACTATACTTGTACTTTTCTGTCTTGGTCATGTCTCTTGTAAAGGCTCTGCTCTTTGAGTTCCTAGGTCTCCTTCAAGGGGAATTATTCCATATGTAGTTGTATATTTGTTGTGTCTGTGGGAGAAGGTGAGCTCAGGATCTTCCTATGCCACCATCCTGAATGGGAATCCCTCAATCTGGAATTCTTAAAAGCGGATGCAATCAAATATTTGCATTGGTGATAAAAAAAAAATGGTGATAAGAAGATAATCTTAAAAAAATTAAAATGAATAAAACCAACTTTCTTAAGCCATTGTTGAACTCGTTGAAGCTACTCTGCTCATTACCAGGACCTCAGTTATGTATAGCTAAGCTCCTGGAGAGAAGACAGGCAAACACCCTCGAGGCATACATCATGGAAACAGTGACTGAACAATGTCTGGAATACACAAGGCAGGGCAAATCTCTGGGTGGCTCAATGGTTTAGCACCTGCCTTCAGCCCGGGACCTGATCCTGGAGACCTGGGATCGAGTCCCACGTTGGGCTCCCTGCATGGAGCCTGCTTCTGCCTCTACCTGTGTCTCTGCCTCTCTCTCTCTCTGTGTCTATCATGAATAAATAAAATAAAATCTTAAAAAAAAATACAAGGGGGAAATTTTTTTGGGGGGGGGAGATTTTTAAAATATATTTTATTTAAATTCAATTTGTACAATGGGGAGATTATTTGCTCTTCTCAAAGTGCTTCCCCGAGAGCAGCAAACATGGAGGCCCCTGTCCAGAGACAGAGCAGTAACTGGTGCCGTTTCCCTCCCTTGCCCCTCAGCATAAACACGCAGCAGCAGCCACATGCAGTAAACAGCACAACCCCGACACTAGCTACCTAACCTGCCTGCACCAGGGCCCAAGCCTTGCTCTCTGCCACTCCTGTCCTTTCTGGTCAAGTTTGCCTCAGCCCCTGCACAGCAGGCCGTGCCCCTAGAAGGTCAGTGGAGGCCTCTGCCCACACCATGCCTCCTGACCAGAGTTCTGCAAGGCTTCAGTTTTAGGGGAAGTAGCATCAGGTCTCATTTAACAGATCAGAGCATGCCTCGTTAAGACTTGCCACACTCTGGCCAAGCACCAAACACTGCCCGCATAGGCAAGGAAAAGCTGTGTAGACAACGGCCCGAAGGCTAGAGAGGCCAAAGCATGGCAGCCAACTGAGGACAGCACGCACCGGAGACGCTCCATGAAGTCCCAGGCCCTGGACACTACAGGCCCTCTTCGCAAAGCCGGTATCTCAGGAGCAGGAAACCTACCGGGCTTTTCTGACACACAGAAGAAGGTGGAGACTCGGCATTTTGCCTAAGATGGAGGAATTAATCCCAATGAAACAACAAGATCAATTCACAGTTGGAGATCTAAGCAAAAGAGATGTAAGTAACACGCCTGGTAGAGAGTTTGAAGAAACAATCATAAGGCTACTCATCGGGCTTGAAAAGAGAATCGAAGACTCCAGGGAGGCCCTTACCACAGAGATAAAAGAGTTAAAGAACAATCAGGCAGAAATGAGAAAAACAAGAACAGATTTGAAACAGGCTGGATACAATGAACACAAGGAAGAAGCAGAGGAACAAGTAAATGATATAGGAAATAAAATAATGGAAAATAATAAGGCTGAACAGAAGAGAGAATGAAGAATTGTGGAACATGAGAATAGACTTAGGGAACTCAGTGACTCATTCAAATGTAATAATATTCATATTATAGGAGTCCCAAAAGAAGAGAGAAGAAAGGGAGCAGAAAACATATTTGATGTAATAATAGCTGAGAACTTCTCTAATCTGGGGAAAGAAGCAGGTATCCAGACCCAGGAGGTACAGAGAACTCCCATCAAAATCAACAAAAGCAGACCAACACCCAGACATGATGGAATTAAATTTATAAAATATAGCAATAAAGAAAAAATCCTAAAGGCAGCAAGACAAAAGAAATCCCTAATTTATAAGGGAAGAGCCATCAGGGTAGCTGCAGATCTCTCCCAGGAACTTGGCAAGCGGCGGGGCGGGGGGGATGGGGGTACATTCAATGTGCTGAATGGGAAAAATCTTCAGCCAATAATACTCTCTCCAGCAAGGCTGTCGTTTAGAAAAGAAATAGTGATAAAGAGGTTCCCAAACAAAAACTAAAGGCATTCGTGACCACTAAATTAGCTCCTCAAGAACTGTTAAAGAGGACTCTTTGAGTGGAAAGGAAGGACCAAAAGTGACAAAGACCAGAAAGGAACAGAGAAAAATCTCCAGAAACAATAACAAAACAAGTAATAAAATGGCACTAAAGACACATCTATGAATAAAGACTCTGAACGTAAATGGACTAAATTGCTCTAACCGAAGGACCGAAGGTATCAGAATGGATTTAAAAAAAAAAAAAAGGCAACCCATCATGGTGCCTACAAGTGACTCATTTTAGACCCAAATACGCCTCCAGATTGAAAGTGAGGGGTTGGACATTAACCATGGAAATGGACTACCAAGGAGAGCTGGAGTAGCAGCACTTACATACCAGACAAACTAGATTACAGACCAAGGACTGCAGCCAGAGATGAAGGAGGACTTAGTAGGGGACTGTCCAACAAGAAGATGGAACAATTGTAAATATTTATGCCCCTAACGTGGGAGCACCCAAATATACAGAACAGTAACAAACATAAAGGAACTCACCGATAGTCCTACAATAATAGTAGGGGGCTTTAACACCCCACTCACATTAATGGGCAGAAAATCCAAAGGAAACAATGGATGGATTTATATGTAAATGGGTAAATAAATATATGTAATGGGTAAATAAAACCCATTTACATATAAATCCATCCTGCTTTGTTGAAGATGAATTGACCATAGAGTTGTGGGTCCGTTTCTGGGTTTTCTGTTCTGTTCCATTGATCTGTGTGTCTCTTTTTGTGCCAGGACCATACCGTCTTGACCATAGCTTTGTAGTACAGCTTGAAGTCCAAAATGCAGATGCCTACAGGTTTGCTTTTCTTTTTCACCATTGTTTGGGTTATTCGAGGTCTCTCGTGGTTCCATCCAAATTTTAGGATTGTTCCAGCTCTGTGAAGAATGATGATGGTATTTTGATAGGGATTGCCTTAGATGCGTAGACTGCTCTGGGCAGCATAGACATTTTAACACTATTTGTCCTTGTGATCCATGAGTCTGGAATGTTTTTTCATTTCTTTGTGTCATTTCTTTCATTGATGTTTTACAGTTAGCAGAGTACAGATCTTCTACATCTTTGATTGGGTTCATTCCTAGGCATCTCAGTGTTTTAGATACAACTGTACATGGAATCAATTCCTTGATTTTTTTTTTCTTCTGCTTCATTATTGGTGTGTAGAAATGCAACAGATTTCTGTACATTGATTTGTATCCTGTGACTTTACTGAATTTGCCTGTCAGTTCTAGCAATTTTTTGGTGGAGTCTTTTGGATTTTCTGTATGGAGTGTCATGTCATCTGTAAATAGTCAAAGGGTTGTTACTTCTTTGCTGATTTGGACACTTTTTATTTCTTTCTGTTGTCTGATTTCTGAGACTAGGACTGCTTCTCCCACTTTCCCTCTGATCTCTCTGGCTCTCTCTCTCAAATAAATTGATGGTTGACTGGATAAAGCAGTAGTGTATAAAAAAAAAAAACTAAAAAAAAAAAAGCAGTAGTGTGTGTGTGAATATATATATTTTATATATTATATTATATTATATTATATTATATTATATTATATTATATTATATTATATATATCATATATAGGGTATGTTCCAGCATAATTATTTTGAGATTCATATATCAGTATTTCATTTTTGTTGTTAAGAAATGTTTCTTTGTGTGGAGAGACCATAGATTGCTTACCCTTTCACCTGTTGATGGACATTTGGGTTGTTTGCTGTTTTTGACAATTACATAAGAAACTGTGAACATTTATGTACAAGTTTTGTATGGTCTTAAGGAAATTGTATGTAAGGAAATATGTGGATTACACGATAGGTGTATGTTTGACTTCTTAAGAAACCGCCAAACTTTTCCAAAGTGGTTGTACTGTTTCATATTCCGATAGCACCGTAGAAGCGTTCCGGATCCTGCAGCTTCCAGCCAACACTAAAATGATTAGTCTTTTTAACGTTAGTGATTTTAGCCAATGCATATCATTGTGGTTTTAAGCATTGCCCTAATGACCGAGGATGTTGAGGTCATTTTGTGTGTTTGTCATATGTATGTCTTCTTGGTCAAGTGTCTTTTCAGATATTTTCCTTGATACTGAGGTTTTTGAATGTTTCTCTGTTTGGGTTTGTCTGATGTTTCCTTTTTTACTGCATTTAGGTTGTGCATATTCAGCTGGAATACCATAAAAATATTTCCTTCTCAGAGCATCCGATCTGGAGCCACACTCTTTCTCCCTCCTCCACGTTGGTAACATAATCACTTCATCAACGTGTGGCCCCGGCTTCCCACTCCATAGTTCCTCTTTCCCTCCTTGAAACTATAAGCCGTCTATGGAGGGAGACTTTGAGACCATGGTAATTGTCCTGCTCCTCATCACACTCCCCTACATTTAGTATCCCTGGATGATTACTTCCCGAGCAGTCCTTAGTAGTATCATTGCAAAATTTTGATTTTTATGACTTAGCAGTCCTCCTACATTAGTTCACATTCTACTGTGAGAGAGAGCCTGCTACAGCGACTTCTCCCTCCCTCTCCCTCCCTCTCCCCATCTCCTCCTCATACCCTCCTCCTTCCCTCCCTCTCCCTCCCTCCTCCCCCACCCCTTGTACATGCCATCTCTACCTCCCTCCCTTGCCTTTCTACCTATCATTAGTTTTGACTCCTGGATTTCTAATGTATTCAGTGAGTTACAGATCATTCCTGTCCTTATATTGGTGCCCCAGATTTGGACAGAGTGTGATGCTTTTTGCTACCTTGTGTGTCCTCATCATTTTTTGAAAATGCCCTCATTTTGCGTCACAGAAAGATGTTCTAAGCTCCTCTTGTAACTTTACTGTTGCAGCTCTGAATTTAGTCATTTTTTCTAAGTGGGGAATGATATTTAGAAACTATGATCTGAATATTACATGTGCTTATTTCCACTAGCGTATAATTGCTTCTAGACCTTTTAAACAGATGGAGCCAGGAAGCCTATTTATCTATTATTTATTACTGAACTGGAAAAGTTGAACTACAACCTGGTGGGGAGAGACAGGGAGGGGTGGAAAGCCCTGATTTTTAGCATGTGCCGATTTCCAAGGTGTAAGTGTTCCCACCATGGATGGTTTCAAGCTACCATTATGAAATCACTAAATGTCTCTCTGGAAATAAATGTACAATTGGCTCTCATAAGTCAGTAGGAATGAACTCGGGTCCACCACCCTAGCTAACCATACTCATCTATCCATCTGCCTATCTATCCTCCCATCTGCCAAATTCCAATCCAACCCCATAGGGTTTTTTCTTGACTTCACTCATTTCACATTTTAACTTCCCTTCTTCCATAGTAGAATCCTATCTCTCAACAACATCAACATTTTAACTCATTTGCTAATTCCTACAAAATACAAAGAATTGTTTAAGAATGGCCACATCCCTATCACTACTCAAAACAAACCAGTTAAAGATGTATTTGCATTTGCCTAGACTGTAGGCATACACGTGAATCAATTTTTTAAAGTTCCTCGAATTTGTCCTCCTTTCCCCTTCAATTTGGTTATGTAGTTTATTCAAAATATAGTTGGCTTCACTTATAATTTTTTGAATTAATTTGGGGGGTTTCTCTTCATCTTTGACGATTCTTTGAATATGTAGAACATTAACATGATCCCAAAACTACAAAAATACATACCTTCAGTAATTTTCCTCTCTCCTCTATCCCTTCTACCCCATTCTACCCTATGGGGTCTCCAATTTCCTTAATTTCTCATTCTTGTGTTTCCTTTTGCAAAAACAAACAAACATGTATACTCTTATTTCCTTGCATTTTTTAGGCAAAGGTACCTTTCTACAGTTATTCTTTTGAACTTTTCATTGTTCTCTTTATAATATATCCTAGAAACCCCTTCCATAGCAGTTTATATAGATTTTTCTTTAAAAAAAAAAAAAAAACTTAAATCAGGGCAGCCCGGGTGGCTCAAGTGGTTTAGCACCGCCTTCGGCCCAGAGTCTGGTCCTGGAGACCCGGGATTGAGTCCCACGTCGGGCTCCCTGCATGGAGCCTGCTTCTCCCTCTGCCTGTGTCTCTGCTTCTCTCTCTCCTCTGTGTGTATTCTCAGAAATAAATAAATAAAATCTTAAAAAAAAAACCTTTAATCATCTTACTAGCTACTTAGTGCTCTACTGAGTATAAACTATAGTTTATAAAATCAGTGTCCGATAAGTGAGCAGTTAGGTTGTTTATAGTATTTTGAAATTACAACTAATGCTGCAGTGACCAACTTTGTGCATATGTGCCTGTGTATTTGCATAGTGTTGACGTGGAGCCCTCCTGCCGCAGCCATCCTGGCTAGGGGTATGCTCTACCAGCAGACATCCTGTGGCTAGGTTTCTCAGCCCCACCAGTGTCCTCTTCTCCAGGAGACCTACCCTGCCTACCCTGTTGAATACTGCAACTCTCCTGCTGCTGCCACCGCACTCTTGATTCCTCTTACCCTGTTCTGCTTTGTCCTTTATGCTGTAACATATCTCCTTCTAACATACTGTAACATTTACTTATATTAGGAGTTTATTGTCTATCTTTCCCTACTAGAATCAAATCCTCCTGAAGTCAAGAACTCTAATTTACTAACTGAAATGCAAGGAACAAAGCCTAGTACCTTTTAAGTGCCCAGTGGATTTTTGTTGAACAATGGGGGTTTGTGTTGAACTCATGTGGCTGGCTCATAGGATTTTTATTCAGGCAGGCTGAAGGGAAGATGACAAAGAGGATCGCAGTGTTCCATTAGTGGAAGAGTTGAACCTGGCATCTACTCACATTGAAATTACAGGCTTGCAGTTCACCAAGAGAGAAACTGGGCTGCCTTTTAAATGGACTGCTTAAGCCAATAGGTCTGTAATTTGTGGGATGCAATGAGTTGTTCTTTAAAAAAATGAGATAGGTGAGACAATAAATCCATTGGACAGCACATCTGTATATTTTTTAAATGTTATTTATTTGATGGGGGGAGAAAGAGAGAGAAAAAGAGAACAAGCAGGAGAGGGGCAGAGGGAGAGGGAAAAGCAGACTCCTCTCTGAGCAGGGAGCCCGATGTAGGGCTGGATCCCAGGACCCTGGGATCATGACCTGAGCTGAAGGCAGATGCTCAACCACTGAGCCACCCAGGCGCCCCTCAAAAACACTTTAAACTTTCACTATTGAAATGCACTTTTGACTTTTAAACATGTATTTTATGCCCATGTTGCAATTAATTAAAACGTGATACTAAAAATCCTAACTAGAAATCTTACTGCATAGTATCATGATTACATTCTTTAAATTATCATATACACATTACACTGGAGTGTCTCCAAACCCTATGTACAGTTTGTATGTCTGGATGCTGATTTATTAAGCAGAAAATAAATGGAAGGAAGAGCAAAGTATAGTTGACCCTTGAACAACTGAGCTTGAACTGCATGGATTTTTTTAAACATGGATTAAACATGGATTTTTTTTTCAGTAAATAAAGTACAGCACTATAAATACATTGTCCTTCTGATTTTCTTAATAACATTTTCTTTTCTCTAGCTTTATTATCAGAATACAGTATATTAATACATATACAAAATATGTTAATTGACTGTTTTTCTGGTCAACGGTAGGCTATTAATAGTTAAGTTCTGGGGGAAGTCAAAAGTTTTTCATAGATTTTTCTGACTGGTGGGGTGGTGGGTGGTGTCCCAAGGCTCCTTCACTGTTCAAGGGTCAGCTGTAGTCATTATCAGTGCTAGCTAGGTTTCCTTTGTCAAGAAAAATTTCTTTGGGGAGGGCAGTTTGAGGAATGTCTTCAATACAAGACATGGAATTAAAGTCGGTGTGGCTAGTATTTTGCTCAGAGGTATATAATCATCATATAATCAAATTTGTTTTCCTCAGCTTGGTGTCAGGATACAGGTTAGCTTCTAGCTGGGCTGAGCATTCAAGATGTGTGTGTTTTTAAAATTTCACTGGATTGCAAACCATTTGATAGCAACTTGGGCAAAATAGTATTGAAAAAATACTGTGTATGAATGGCCACCTGAACACCTTTCTCCTTTAAATCCTGAGTCTGGAGGCTGGGACAGGAGTTTTTATGTTAAGACTTATTCACACCATGGCATGCCAGGTTTTGTTGCCAAAAAGTTATGATTCAGAAGGACTGAAAACTAGGCTCTGGAGTTTCTTTAATTGGAGAATTACTGCTTGGATTCAGTTTTTATGGCTTGATCCCATAATGGATGAATTGGCCTACTTCTGAGAGAACACATTTCATGTAGGGTGGATCTGTGGGTGCGTATTTATCCCCTGGATTTATATAGTGTATATTTTATCCCAAAGAATGCTAAAAATATTTACTTGTTTAAGTAATAGAATAATGAACAAAAGTAGAAAGAGAAAGGAGGAAAGAAATAAATACGGCTACTTGGAAGAAGTAAGATAGAAAATAAAGCAAAGGCAATGTCAAAAAACAAATCCTACCAGCAGTCAGTGTAACCGATGTATTAAGAAACTAAGGTTATTTGATATTCGGTGCTGGAAAGTGTGATTATTACTGTTGTAATTTAAGGAAAGGGACAATCGCTTTGTTAGATGATGGATTTTACTTTTGACATTTTATATAGCAGATTTAAATACATCGAAGTATTGTTCAGTTCTAGAAGTCCAAATATTTACTTTGCAAACTTCTCAAATTTCACATCCGGAAAGTCATGCAAACTAAGTGAATAAGCTCCCCGAAAGCATTTCAGTGGCTCCTGAAGGTTATTAGTATAAAACAAATTTCTTAAAAAAATTTTTTTTTTCTTTTGCTCTTGAAGTCCTAACAATCTACTTGGGAAGACCACATATGGAATATTTGGAGAATAATACAGGGCTGAATAAAAACTAGTGCTTTCTTATAAACAAATACAAAGTTATGTGGTAGAGAGATATTTTTAGAAATTTAGAAATTGATATGTAATACAGACATCAGTAAAGGCTTCACAAAGGAAGATTGGATTTAAAGGATGAGGTGTAGGATGAAAAAGGCATCAAAACGGGACAATACTATGAAATGGGTATGAAAATATAAGTTAGTCAACTTCCCATAAAATAAATTGGTATGGAAAAAGTTATTAAAAAGCTGCAAATGTGGGGCACTGGGTGGCTCAGGGGTTGAACAACTGGCTTCGGCTCAGGGTGTGATCCTGGGGTCCTGGGATCCGGTCCCCGCAGGGAGCCTGCTTCTCCCTCTGCCTGTGTCTGCCTCTCTCTCTCTGTATCTCCCATGAATAAATAAATAAAATTCTAAGTAACCCACAAAACTGTAAATGTGCAAATCAAAACCACAGGGTATCCCCTCACATTCATTAGGATGCCTACTGTGCAACAGAAAAGAGCAAGGCCCGGGTGAAGATTTACAGAAATTGGAATGCTTGTGAACTGTTGGTAGGGATGTAAAATGGTGTGGCTACTGTGGAAAACATTATGGGATCCCTCTGCAAACTAAAAATAGAATCACCACATGATCCAGCACTTCCAACTCTAGGTATATATCCAAAAGAATTGGAATCAGGGTGTCAGAGCTGTTTGTACATCCATGTTTACAGCAGCATTGTTGCTGATCGGTAGAAGCAATCTGAGCGTCCCCTTCATGGATACAAGGAAAAACAAAGTGAGGTATCTACACAGAATTGAATATTATTTAGTCTTCAGAAGAAAACTGACACATGCTGCCATATGGATGGACCTTGAGGACATGACGCCAGGTAAAATAAGCCAGTCATGGAAACACGGATACCGTATTACTCCATTTATGTGAGACCCACTGCAGCAAGCTTACAGACGCAGAAAGGGACATGGTGCTTGTCGGGGGCTTGGGGCAAGGGACGATGGGGAGCTGTTGTTTAATGGGTGTAGAGTTTTTGGTTTGCGAGAAGAAAAAGTTCTGGAGATTGATTGTACAACCATGTGAAATAAACTTGGCACTACTGTCGTGCACCTAAGAATAATTAAGACAGTAAATTTCCTGTTCTGTGTAGCTAGTCACCATTTTAGAAAACTAAAAGGAATCAAGAGTTCTAAGGAATACACTTTATTGACTTGAAACATCCCTCCCTCCAAAAATAAAACCTAGATATGCTTGATATTCTTGCAGAGAATCCATAGATACTTCTCCGAGTCTAAATACTTGACCGTAGGTCTCATCCCTGTGTACAGGGAGAAGAACAATCACTAACTCTAAGTGATCATAAAGCCCCAGAACATGACAGCCATTCTAGAAGACTTCTATATGGTCTACATCCCATTGTCCCAGAAGGGAAGTTACCTGGATTTCCCCTGAGATAAACTGAAGTCCGTTGGGCTGGGCGCAGCTTGCTGACTTCTGTTCTCCTCCAGAACTAAAGGTCACAGATATGACCAATACTTGTGGGAGGATTGATTACCGGTATCTCTTGCTGACATTTCTCATTCTGGGATAGTAGTTCAGGTCTCCATCCTTTCTAAATATTTTTCAACTTTTAATACTTCTTAGTTATCCCTTCTTATTTTTAGTCTTCTTTTTTCTCAAACAGTTGCTCTTAAAAAAAAATTGTTACACTTATATCTGAGATTTTATTGGAATTGTTTATCCTAGTTTTCTACGAATCGTTACTTCAACTGAGAGGCATCTAATTTCTTTTTTTTTTTTTTTTTTATGATAGTCACAGAGAGAGAAAGAGAGAGAGAGGCAGAGACACAGGCAGAGGGAGAAGCAGGCTCCATGCACTGGGAGCCCGATGTGGGATTCGATCCCGGGTCTCCAGGATCGCGCCCTGGGCCAAAGGCAGGCGCCAAACCGCTGCGCCACCCAGGGATCCCAGGCATCTAATTTCTAAAACATTGTTTGCCTAGTAAATATATTATGACTACATCTTTATTCCTAAACCTATTTTGACTAAATTGTATTTTTTTTTTCCAGTTGAAGTTGAAACTGCTCATGACCAAGCATGTAAGCCTTCAGTAGTGGTCTTGCATAGAAAGGCCTAGACCTAGTCTATGGCTCTGCTGGCACATTTTTGTGCCGACTCATGGACTGTTCAGTGTTGTTTATAGGTTTCTCTGAACTTCTTGAACAGCAGAACTTGACTATTCAGAAGTCAGATGCCAGGTAGTTTGCAGATAAAGTTGACCTACGCTATTTCCTTCTACAATTTCTAGAGCCTTGTGAAGCAGAGACCCCAGTGACTAGTGGGTGTTGAGTCCCTTGCTCAAAAGTGGTGGTAATACCCATAAGTTTGAATTCCCTCTAGTGTTCACGTGACCGGTGGGGATGCGCCTGATTTAGAACTAGGACTTGCAGTTGTAGAAATACTGAGGGGTTAGGCTAAGGCTGGTGCTTAGGTGAATATATTCTCTAGCTGGTCCCAGCCAATATTTTTTTCAATGAATAAGAGGGGTTTGTTTTGTTTTTTAGATAATTCTCTTTTAACTTGAACTTTACCATGTACATCGGCTATCACCCCAGTTTATATTTTGTATTGCAAAAGGAGACAGGTGATCCTTATCAAACTACCACTAATATTGATTCTCCCAAACCACTAGTCCCTTTTGTGGAGTGGTTACTCATTCTGACCCTTTCATTCACACATTGGAGCTCTCATCTGCTGATTCGAGTGGCACTTTCTCTTCATAGTCTCTAAAAATAATTATTCATAGACTGCTGTGAAATATGAAAACAATATTATAGCAAACATTTAGGTGATTGACTCCTCAATTTTCTCCTCTCAAACCAAAGAAATTTCCTCCTTGATAGCTATTAAACTTAGTAGGACTGAATTTGTGCCTCCAGCTTGGGGCTCTGTGGCTGACCTAAGAAGGTTTCTGGGCCCAATGTGTATAGGGGTGCATCTATACCTCACGATGGGGTATGGAAGAAATCTTGAGAGTTGCTCCTAGGATTCCTGGAGGATTGAATTCAGGTAAAATCAAGAAGAATGATGGGCTCTACTCAATAACGCAGGGGAGGGTAAGGAAGACTGCGCCCTCCAAGGATTATGGAAACACATTCAAAGCCAGAAGAAAGTCTGCCTTAGAACGCAGAAGGAAGGAGTTAGAGGGGTAAGGGGGGGATGTACATTCTAGACTAGAACCCATGTGAGTCCACTTAGCTCATTAATGATATGATTATATACTGTTGTATCCATAGTGTCTTATATACCATGTTGGTTAAACAGGCGATATTGTTCAATAATCTTCAGAATCATCTGAGATGATGTGCAATGCACAAAACTCTCTTAAATAACTATAACTATTTCAAGGGAAGTCCAGTTTTTTTTTTTTTTTTTTTTTTTTTTTTAGAAACACAAGTTTTCGTACAGGAGTACTATTGCACTAAGGACACTGAGCCGATGAGCTGTAGAGAGAAAGAGATGGGATTGATCCAGGGCAGGAAAGAGTGATTCAGGTCAGGAAAAAGCACCCCTGGGAGGAGCAACCGCTGGTAGTTGGCTCTTTGAAGCTTTGGCAGCTCCATCAGGGGCAAGTGCTAGGTGCTGTGGGCCAAAGGACCATCCCTTGGGAGCAGGAGGAAAGGTGGCATTAGGAAGATGGTGGACCCTGCCCTCTCTGGCAGATTCAGTTAGATGGCCCTTGCAGAAGATGGTGAACCTGTGTCTAACGAGGCTTTAGCTCTATTAGTCTGGGTCCACCAGACAATCTCTAGTTAATTCTGTTTGGGAATTCAATCTTATGACCTGAGTAGGGAACGGGATCCTAATTTTCAGGCGTTCTGGTAGCTTGAGCCAATTACATAGGCCCTAAATAGTGAAGTGGCTCTCGGGCTCCAAGTTGGGAGGGAGTAATGAAAGGAAAATGAATCGCACATACTCTCTTCCAAAGTAGTCCTACTTCGTGCCAACCGATTCCATTTTTATCCTGTAATTTTCCTACCTCTCCTCACACACTGATTTCTCTGGCAGAGAGATGATCATAAATTTGTCATTTGGAGTTCTGCATGAACTTTCAACAATATCTTAGTTATAAAGACAACATTTTGCCTTTAAAAAATTAAACAGTTATTAAACTTTATTATGGCAATTTTCAAATAGAAAAAATGGAATTGTATAACCAACCCATATTTATCCATTATTCAGATCCAGTAAGATACAGTCACTCTTGTTTCACTTGACAACCACCTCCCGGATTATTATTTTTTTCTCTCCTCTGCTCCATCTTCCTCCAACATTCTGGTCACAGATGATTTTAAAGCAAATTCCAGACACTGTTATTTTGTAAATATTACTAGCACACCTGAACACCATTATTCCCTCTCCCCAAACAATATTCGGTTAATATCAAATGTCCAGCCAAGTGTTCTAAATAGCCTCAAATATTTCATAAATTTTTTGCAGTCAGTTTCTTCAAGTTAAAATCCACATAAAGTCTACACATTGCCTTTGGCTGATAGGACTCAAAAGTGTCTCTTTTAAATTTTTCTTTTAATCTATAAGTTCTCTTCCTCTTTTTTTCTTATTTTTCTTCATTAAGAAATCATGTCATTTGTTCTGCAAAATCCTCACATTCTTGATTTTTGCTGCTTGAGTATGTTTTTCTTACAAAACACATTATCTCATTTTATCTACGTGACAACTAGGCGGAAGAGATATTTTTGCTGTTAGCGTATGAATTGATCAGGATGCAGAAGATGAATTAAGCAGTTTGTCCAAACTTAGTAAGTAGCCGAACCACATCTAGAATCTCCACCATTCGTTGAAGAAACTGTCCTTTTTCCATTGGATATTCTTTTGAAGATTAGTTGACCACGGAGGTGAGGGTCCATTTCTGGGTTTTCTATTCTGTTCCATTGGACTCTGTGTTTGTTTTTGTGCCAGGACCATGCTGCCTTGATGACTACAGCTTTGTAATATAGCTTAAAGTCTGGAATTGTTGATGCTACCAGCTTTGGTTTTCTTTTTCAGCCTTCCTGTGGCTATTTGGGGTCTTTTCTCTTTCCATACAAATTTTGAGATTATTCCAGCTCGGAAAGAGGTCAATGGTATTTGGATAGAGATTGCATTGAATATGTAGATTGCTCTGCACAGTGTAGACATTTTAATAATATTTGTTCCTCCGATCCATGAGCATGAAATGTTTTTCCATTTCTTTGTGTCTTCCTCAGTTTCTTTCATAAATATGCCATAGTTTTAAGAGTATAGATCCTTTACCTCTTTGGTTAGGTTTATCCTTAGGTATCTTAGGGTTTTGGGTGCAATTGTAAAGGGATCGAGTCTGTGATTTCTCTTCTGTCACACAGTTAGTGTATAGAAATGCAACTGACTTCTGTGCATTGATTTTCTATCTTGCTACTTTGCTGAATTCCTATATGAATGAGTCCTAGCCCTTTTGGGTGGAGTCTTTGGATTTTCAACATCTGTGAAGAGTGAAAGTTTGACTTCTTTGCTAATTTAGATGCCTGTTATTTCTTTTTGTTGTCTGACTGCTGAGGCCAGGACTTCCAGCACTATGTTGAACAACAGCTGTGAGGGTGGACGTCCCTGTCGTGTTCCTGACCTTAGAGGAAATGCTCTTAGTTTTTCCCCATCACAGATGCTATTCAATGTGGGTTTTTTGTATATGGCTTTTGTGTTATTGAGTATGTTCCCTCTATCCCTACACCGAAGGGGGTTTTAATCAAGAAAGGATGCTGTGTTATGTCAAATGCTGTTTCTGCATCTATTGAGAGGATCATGTGGTTCTTGTCCTTTATTAATGTTGTGTCACATTGATTGATTTGCGGATGTTGAACCACCCTTGCAGCCCAGGAAAGGATCATTTGCTCATTTGGTTGAGGTGAATAATCCTCTTAATGCACTATTGGATCCTATTGACTAGTATCTTGGTGAGAACCTTTGCATCCATGCTCATCAGGGATATTGGGCTGTAATTCTCCTCTTTGGTGGGGTCTTTGGTTTCGGGAACAAGGTAATGCTGGCCTCATAGAATGCGCTTGGAAGTTTTCCTTTCATTTCTATTTTTTTGAAACAGCTTCAGCAGAATAGATATTAATGTTTGGTTAATAGGTATTAAGCGTTTGGTAGAATTCTGCTGGGAGGCCATCTGGCCCTAGAGTCCTGTTTGGGCGATTTTTGATAACTTCTTCAATTTCTTTGCTGGTTATAGGTCTGTTCAGGTTTTCTATTTCTTCCTGTTTCAGTTTTGGTAGTTTATATGTTTCTAGAAATGCATCCATTTCTTCCAGATTGCCTAATTTGTTGGCATTTAGGTGCTCGAAATATGTTCTTATAATTGTATTTCTTCAGTGTTGACTGTGATCTCTCCTCTTTCCCTTATAATTTTGAGTCCTTTTTCTTTTTGATAAATCTGGCTAGAGGTTTATCTCATTAATTATTTCAAAGGATCAGCTCCTGGTTTCATTTATTTGTTTGACTGTTCTTTTGATTTCTATTTCATTGATTTCTGCTCTAATATTTCCTGTTTCTCTTCTCCTTCTGCATTTAGGCTTTATTTGGTGTTCTTTCTCCAGCTCCTTTAGGTGTAAGGTTAGGTTGTGTAGTTGAGACTTTTCTTATTTCTTGAGAAGGCCTGTATTGCTGTATACTTCCCTCTCAGGACCATCTTTGCTGCATCCCAAAGGTTCTGAATTATTTTTTTCATTTCCATGAATTAAAAAAATATTTAAATTTCCTGTTGACCTATTTGCTAGTAGGATGCTCCTCAACCTTCATGTATTTGTGTTCCTTTCAAATTTTCTCTGTGATCGAGTTCAAGCTTTAAAACATCATAGTTTGTGGGGCGCCTGGGTGGCTCAGTGGTTGAGCATCTGCCTTCAGCTCAGGGTCCCAGGATCGAGTCCCACATTGGGCTCTCTGCGTGGAACCTGCTTCTCCCTCTGCCTGTGTCTCTGCCTCTGTGTGTCTATCATGAGTAAATACATAAAATATTTAATAATAAATAAAAATAAAAAAACATTATGGTCTGAAAATATGCAGTGGAATAATCCCAATCTTTTGGTCCTGGTTGAGACCTGATTTGTGTCCCAGTATGTGATCTATTCTGGAGAATGTTCCATGTGCACTAGAGAAGAATGTGTGTTTTATTGCTCTAGGATGGAAGGCTCTGAATAGGTCTGTGAAGCCCGTCCTGTAATGTGTCATTAAAGCCCTCGTTTCCTTGTTGATCTTCTGCTTAGATGATCTGCCCATTGCTGTGAGTAGGGTGTTAAAGTGCCCTACTATTATTGTATTATTCTCAATGTGTTTCTTTAATGTTGTTATTAATTAGTTTACATAATTGCTGCTCCTATGTTGGCATAAATATTTACAATTGTTAGATCTTGTTGGATTTTTTTGTGACGTAGTGTCCTTCATCTCTTATAGTTTTTGGGTTTTTGGTTTAAAATCCAGTTTGACCACCATTTGCTTCAACGTGGATGGAACTGGAGGGTATTATGCTGAGTGAAGTAAGTCAATCGGAGAAGGACAAACATTATATGGTCTCACTCATTTGGGGAATATAAATAATAGTTAAAGGGAATAGAAGGGAAGGGAGAAGAAATGGGTAGGAAATATCAGAAAGGGAGACAGAACATAAAGACTCCTAACTCTGGGAAATGAACTAGGGGTGGTGGAGGGGGGAGGAGGGCAGAGGGTGGGGGTGACTGGGTGATGGGCACTGAGGGGGACACTTGACACAAATAACACTGGGTGTTATTCTGTATGTTGGCAAATTGAACACCAATAAAAAATAAATTTATTATTAAAAAAATAAAATCCAGTTTGATATAAGGATGGCTACCCCAGCTTTCTCTTGATGTCCATTAGGATGATAAATGCCTCTCCACCCCTTCACTTTCAATCTGGAGGTGTCTTTGGGTCTAAAATGAGTCTCTTATAGACAACATATTGATGGGTCTTGTTTTATTTTATTTTTTATTTTTTTTAATTTTTTAATTATTTTTTTATTTATTTATGATAGGCACACAGTGAGAGAGAGAGAGGCAGAGACACAGGCAGAGGGAGAAGCAGGCTCCATGCACCGGGAGCCTGACGTGGGATTCGATCCCGGGTCTCCAGGATCGAGCCCTGGGCCAAAGGCAGGTGCTAAACTGCTGCGCCACCCAGGGATCCCTGGGTCTTGTTTTATTATCTAATCTGATACCCTGTGTCTTTTGATTGGCGCATTTAGTCCATTTACATTCGGAGTAATTATTGACAGATAATGAATTTATTTATTTATTTATTTATTTATTTATTTATTTATTTATTTATTTATTTTTCAGATCATGAATGTAGTGCAGTTATATTACCTGTAAGGCTGTTGTTTCTGTAGATTGTTCCTGTCTGGTCATTGTTACTTTTGGGCTCTCTTCACTCAAAAAATCCCCTTTAATATTCTTGTAGGGCTGAGTTAGTGATCACAAACTCTTAGTATCTGTTTGTCCTGGAAGCTCTTTATCTCCCCTTCTATTCTGAATGACAGCCTTGCTGGATAGAGTATTCTTGGCTGCATGCATCTCTCATTTAGCACCTGAATATATCATGCCAGTCCTTTCTGGCCTGCCAGGTCTCTGTGGACAGATCTGCTGGCAGCCTTACATTTCTACCCTTGTAGGTTAAGGACCTCTTGTCCTGAGCTGCTTTTAGGATTTTCTCTTTATCTCTGAAATTTGCAAGCTTCACTATTATATGTCAGATATTGGCCTGCTTTTGTTGATTTTGATGGGAGTTCTCTGTACCTCCTGGACTTGAATACCTGTTTCCTTCCCCAGATTAGGGAAGTTTTCAACTAGAATTTGTTCAAATATACCTTCATTTTCCCCCCACCCCTATCTCTCCTGTTCCTCAAGGACCCGTATTATTCTAATATTATTTCACTTTCTGGTATCATTGATTTCTCAAATCCTGCCTTCATAATCCAGTAGTTTTTTTTTCTTTCTCAGCTTCCTTATTTTCCATCACTTTGTCTTCTATATCACTGAGTCTCTCTTCTGCCTCATTTACCCTAACAGGTAGAGCCTCCATATTTTACTATGTCTATTAATAGCCTTTTAAAATTTCAGCTTGATTTGATTTTAGTTCTTTTATTTCTACAGCAGGCATTCTAGTGACTTCTATGCTTTTTTCAAGCCCAGCTAGTATCTTTATAATCATTGTTTTGAATTCTAGGCCCAACCTCTTAGTTATATCCATATTAATCTGATTAAATCCCTCACAGTGAATGCGGCCTCCTGTTCTTTCTTTTGGGGTGAGTTATTCAGTCTCATCATTATGTCCAGAAAAGAATAGATGAGAGAGAAAATACAAAAAATAGTAACAACAGCACCAGAAAGATACAAACAAAACAAATCAGAAGAAAACAAATGCCCCCCCCTCCAAAAATGAGGAAAAAAAAATCAAACAAGAAGTAAAACAGAACACAACAATAAGCTAAATGATGAATGCATTTTGGTCTGTTTATTAGAAGAAAGGAAACCAAAAGTATAATTTATATATATCATAAATGAAAAAAAAAGCAAAAATACTTAAAAAAAGAATTGATAAAATAAGAAAACAGCTGAAAAGGAAGAAAAATAAAATGGAAACACTAATGACTAAACAACCCCACACATGCTATGTACTGTTTTCCCCAAGGTCTGAAGCCTTACAGTCGTCTGGGTGGTAAACCTGGTATTAGCTGATGTTCTGTGGGTCTTCCAAGGGAGGGGACTTTGTGTTGGTTCTCAGGTGTCTTTGCCCCTGGGCAGAACTGTTACCCCCATTGCCAGGCTCCTGGGCTCAGTGTAAGCGGCTCCGGGTTGCACTAGGTGGCACTGTTTTGCTCCCTGAAGGCTTCCAGCACTTCAGAAGGCCTAGCTTCCCATCTGTGGCCTTGGACTCCCCTCTCTGCACCTCCTATCTCGCTAAAGGTGGTCGCCTGTCTATTTGTAGGGTGGCAGCAATTCTTTTCTCGGGTCTCAGGTTGATTCCACAGACCTATGTCGCTTTAAAATTTCCTATTAGAACTGCTTTTGCTGAATCCCAAAGGTTCAGAATGATCTGATGACTATGTAGCCGAATCCCAGGGACCAGAGGAAATTAGGGTCCTCTACTCCTCAGCCATCTGAACTCCTCCCCAAGACTTTCTTGAATTTATTCTTCTATGTCACTGCTCATTTGATTATTCCTTGGCCTTATTTGCTGTAGATTATAAACTAGATTATAAACTTTGGGATTCAAAATCCAGTGTTAGTTTATTTGCAGTTTTTCAGTCGAAAGCATGTGACTGATATTCAGGATCTTTATAGTGAAAAACAAAGGCCGGGCAGCCTGGGTGGCTCAGCGGTTTAGTGCCTGCCTTCAGCCCAGGACATAATCCCGGGGTCCTGGATCGAGTCCCACATTGGGCTCCCTGCATGGAGCCTGCTTCTCTCTCTGCCTGTGTCTCTGCCTCTCTGTGTCTCTCATAAATAAAGTCTTAAAAAAAAAAAAAAGAAAGAAAGAAAAACAAAGGCAAACAAGGCTGTGTAAATTCTCATCCACCACTGGGGTAGAAACAGCATTTTCTCGGAGTAATGAAATATCTTCTATGTCTCTGCTTATTTTTCACTGCCATCTACTGGTGCCTGATTTTTGGACTAAAATTTTTTAAAGGAAATTTGTCAGAAGGACTTACACAGAGAGAAAAATTATGAAGTCATAAAAATTATTAGAGAAATTTCCTTTTGAAGGAATAATTGCTTTCTTGATAGGTAAAGCTACCTTAAATACAATAAAAAATCACTCACCTCTAAAAAAAAAAGTTCCCATTTTATCTACTACAATCCGCTTAAGCACTGTAAGGGCTGCCAACTTACAGACCATTACCTGCAACTTTTATGGCATAAAATAATTATAACTTCTGTTAATAATTCTTCTCACAGTTGAATTCGTGGAAAATTAATTTTAAACTTAAAAATATAGTACAGTATTTCTGGTTGTTAATTAGAGTCTACACTTTACATGTGTGAGGTTCTGAAAACCGAGGAGGACATAAGAGAGCCATGGCTTATCCTCAGAGAAGATCATTGTAAATTAATGGGGGGAGGTGGACAAAATTTCTTATTTAGCTTTTTCTAAGTTTAGACAACATACATCCTTCTGCTGACTTTAGGTTTTATTTTTTGTTCTTTTTTTCCAGCTCCTTTAGGCACTAGAATTAGGTTGAGATTTTTCTTGCTTCTCAAAGTAGACCTATATTGCTTTAAAATTTCCTCTTAGAATTGCTTTTGCTGCATCCCACAGGTTTTGAATCATTGTTTCCATTTTTAGTTGTTTTTGTGTACTTTTACATTTCTTTTCTTTTTTTTTCTGGTTGATACATTCATTATTTTGTAGCACATTATTTAACCTCCATTTGTTTGTGGTCTTTCCCGATTTTTTCTTGTGGTAGGCTTGTGGTCAGAAAGATGCATGGCAGGACTTTGATCTTTCAGAATTTGTTGAGGCTTGATTTGTGGCCTAATAGGTAATCTGTTCTGGAGAATGTCCCATGGGTGCTTGAAATTAATGTGTATTCTGCTGTTTTAGTACAGGTTTTTGTTTTTTGTGTTTTCTTTTTTTTTTTTAAAGTAGGCTCCACGTCCAGCAGGGAGCCCAATGTGGGGCTTGAATTCACAACCCTAAGATCAAGACCTGAGCTGAGATCAAGAGTCAAAGGCCTAATGAACTAAGCCACTCAGGCGTCCCTAGGATGGACCGTTCTGAATATATCAGTTACATCCATCTGGTCCAGTGTGTCATTCAGAGCCATTGTTTCCTTATTAATTTTCTGTTTAGATGATCTGGCAATTGATTTAAGTGGAATGTTAAAGTCTCCTACTAACGTATTATAATTCCTTTATGTTTGTCATTAACTGTTTTATGTATTTGGGTGTTCCCATGTTGGGTGCATAAATATTTACAATTGTGCCTTCTGGTTGGATTGTCCCTTTTATTATTATACAGTGTCCTTCTTTGATCTAAAGTCTATTTTAAGTACTGCTACTCAGCTTTCTTTTGACATCCATTTGCATGGTACATGTTTTTCCATCCCCTCACTTTTTAATCTGCAGGTGTCCTTAGGTCTACAGTCTCCTATAGGCAGCATACACATGGGTCTTTATTTTTTTAATTCATTTTGTCACCCTATGTATTCTGATTATTGCATTCAGTCCATTGATATTCGAATGGACTTGATATGTATTTATTTTTTAAGATTTTATTTTATTTTTTTTAATTTTTTATTTATTTATGATAGTCAGAGAGAGAGAGAGAGAGAGAGAGAGAGGCAGAGACACAGGCGGAGGGAGAAGCAGGCTCCATGCACCGGGAGCCCGACGTGGGATTCGATCCCGGGTCTCCAGGATCGCGCCCTGGGCCAAAGGCAGGAGCTAAACCACTGCGCCACCCAGAGATCCCAAGATTTTATTTATTTTTTCATGAGATACACAGAGGGAGAGAGAGAGGCAGAGACACAGGCAGAGGGAGCAGCAGGCTCCATGCAGGGAGCCCGACGTGGGACTCGATCCCGCGTCCCCAGGATCACGCCCTGGGCCAAAGGCAGGCGCTAAACCACTGAGCCACCCAGGGATCCCAATAGATATGTATTTATTACTTTATTACTTGTTTTGTGGTTTCTGAAGATTTTTTCTAATCCTTTCTTGTCTGTCTTTTATGGTTTGTTGTTTACTGATATGTTTGGATTTCTTTCTCTTTATTCTTTGCATATTTATTAGTGGTTTTTGATATATGGCTACCATAAGGCTTGTAGATAACCTCTTCTGTACAGAGCAGTATGTATTAAGTTGATGGTTGTTTAGGTTTGAACTTCTTCTTTACTCCTTTCTTCTCCATGGTTTAGGTATATGGTGTCATATTTTATATCTTTTGAGTTCCCTGATTTTTTTTTTTTACAGAAATATTCATTTTTACTGCTTTTGTGTTTCCTACTTTCATGCTGTGATTTTTGGTCTTTTCTTTCCAAAGAGTCTCCTTTAATATTTCTTCCAGGGCTGGTTTAGTGGTCATGAACTCCTTTAGTTTTTGTTTGCCTGGGAAATTCTCTCTCCTTCTATTCTTAATGATAGCCTTGCTGGATAGAGTATTCCTGGCTGCAGGTTTTCCCCCATTCAGCACTTTGAATATATCATGCCACTCACTTCTGGCTTTGAAAGTTTCTGCTGAAAAATCCGGTGATAGCCTTAATGGGATTTCTTTTGTATGTATTTAACTGTCTTCTGTTGTCTTGCTGACTTTAAAGTTTTATCACTAAATTTTGCTGTTTTAATGACTATGTCTTGGTATGGATTTGCTTTTGTTGATTTTGGGGGGATTCTCTGTGCCTCTAGGATCTGGGTATGTTTTCTTTCCCCAGATTAGGAAAGCTTTCAGCTATTTTTTTCTTCAAATAAATTATCTTAAAAAAATATTTTATTTATTTGGCCACAGAACACACAAGCAGGTGGGGAGTGGCAGGCAGAGGGACAGGGAGAAGCAGGCTCTTTGCTGAGCAGGGAACTTGATGCAGAGCTCCATCCAGGACCCGGGATCATGACCTGAGCTGAAGGCAGATGCTTAACTGACTGAGCTACCCAGGCACCCCTCTTCAAATAAATTATTTCCTCTCTTTTCTCTTCTTCTTCTTCTTCTGGAATTCCTACAACATGAATGTTGGTACATTTGATGGAGTTCCTTATGTATATTTTTGTTTTGCATTATTCTTTTTTCTCTCTTTGGTTCAGCTTGATTACTTTCTATTACTTTGTCTTCTAGGTCATTAATTCATTCTTCTGCTTCTTCCTGCCTGTTTTTTTCTACCAAACACATGTCTCATTTTGGTTTTTGAGCCCTTTATCTGTGCTACATTACTCCTTATCTCTGTGTTAATGGTCTCACTGATGTTCTCCACTCTTTCCTCAAGTCTGGGTAGTATCTCTATGATCATTGTTTTAAATTTTCCATTAGGCACATTGCTTATATCTATTGCATCTAGATCTCTAGGCATGGCCTTGTCCTGTTCTTTTATTTGGGACAAATCCCTCTGTGTTCTCATTTTGTCTAAGTCTCTGTGCCTATTTATCTGTAATATAAGCCAGCCATATCTCCTGTTCTTGAGGATAATGGCTTTATGAAGAATAGGTCCTATATGCCATACAGTCTAGTATCCCTTGTTCCCCAGGACTTGGAGCTTTTGGGATTGTCTCCAGTGTGGGCTGTGTGCTCTGCTGTTGTGTTCTGGCCCCTTTATTCTTTAGGGCAGTCGTCTGCAGAGGCTCTCTTTGCCTGTCATGAGTAGTGTTTGGTCTTTGGCCTGAAGGTGGTGCATTTTATCTAGGTGTGCTCTGGTCTGTACCTGAGAGTTGTCACCACTCCCCCTGGAAGCAAGACCTCAGAAACCTGTGCCAGGAATTGTGGTGTTGGCAGGGGTTTAGGCCTGTCTTCTGGCGGAGGCCCCACCGTCCTGAGACTCAGGCAAGCAGGACTACGAAGGGCAGTTCCAGTGGAGTGCAGGGGACAGGGCTTGGTAGTGAGTGTGGGTGCTGTGCTGGTTCTCACAGATGGCCCAGTGCTTATGCTGAGGGGTGGGTGAAAGAAATGGCTCTGCCAATTCCTTTGTTCCTGGGTGGGGGGGGGTCTCTAGGTATTTCCTCTCTGGGATGTGCTCCAAGATGAACAATTAATCTGTGTGCCCCAGGTGCTCTTCAGATCACCATTTCCACATTGTGTGTCCATGGGGTGTTTGTCCTTTCTTTTTTCCAAGAGTAGTCTCAGGGTCCCCAGGCTCTCCCAGAGCCAAATATGCTGACCTTTAATAATCCAGGTGTAAGGGGGATCCCTGGGTGGCTCAGAGGTTTATCACCTGCCTTTGGTCCGGGGTGTGATCCTGGAGTCCCGGGATTGAGTCCTGCATCTGGCTCCCTGCATGGAGTCTGCTTCTCCCTCTGCCTGTGTCTCTGCCTCTCTCTCTCTGTCTCTCTTGTGAATGAATAAATAACATCTTTAAAAAAAAACAAACAAACCCAAAAAACAATCTGGGTTTAAGTCCTGCTGTTTGCAAGAAGTCATGAAACTTGGGCCCTTGTGCGTTCCAAGCCAGTTGCTATAGGGATCCATGTTGCCTGTGTGCTAGTTTGTCTCTTGCCCTTTCCCAGGCCTGTGGCTCCCTCTCCACTGCAGTGGCCACAATCTGTCTCTCTCAAGCTGCCCACGCCTCTGCATTTCCTACCTTCTGTGATGTGGCCCCTCTTCTACCTTTAGTGTGGAGTTTGTTCGGCCAGTCTTCAGATTGACTTTGGGGGTATTTAGGACATGATAGTTATCTAGCTGTATCTGTGGGACACGGTGAGCCTGGGGTCCTCCTATTTGGCTGCCATCTTCCCCTCTCCGAAGATCTTTCGTTTTTCTTAAAGTAGGTTTTTTTTTTTTTTTTTTTTTTTATCACTATAAACTTTTATTGGAACTGCTTTTGCTGCATCCTATAGGATTTGGTATGTTGTATTTTCATTTTCATTTGTTTTGAGGCATTTACAAAATTTGACCATTGATAGCTTGGTAGCAGGTTAATTAATGTTCTGTATGATTATTACTAATATCATTTCATAATTGTTCTGTTTTAGAGTTCTCTTGTTCTTCCTCTTTTGTGGTCTTCCTTTGTGAGCTGTTAATGTTTTGTAGTGATCCACTTTAATTCCATTCTCTAACTTCTGTGACTCTATTACAGGTTTTGCCGTGTGGTTACCATGAATTTTAATGTAGAACATCTTTAAACACCTCAGTCTATTTTATGCTAACAATTTACTCTCCTACAAAAACCTTACCCCTTTACTTCCCTTTTGTGAATCTGATGACACAATTTAAACCTTATCTTTAGTATGAACAAACTGTCATAGTTATTACTACCTTTGTCTTTCCACTTTTATATTAGATTTATAAATGATGGACCCACCAGCATCACATTATTCTGAATCTAAGTATTACTTTGGCCAGTGAGACTGATACTTTCATATTCTTTGTATTTACTAATTAATGCCCTTTCAAGAAAGAAAGAAATTCCTTTAACATTCCTTGTAAGGCTTGCTTAGTGGTGACTTCCTCCAGCTTTTGCTTCTCTGGAACTCTCACTTTTAATTCTGAAGGACAATTTTGCCAGGTATTCTTGGTTGGAAGTCATGAGTTCCTCCTTGTTGTGACCTAGCACAGGGGGATGGGTTTTATGGGATTGTGTCATAGCTGCTTCTGCCCAGTTCAGTGTGGGTTTTTCTCTCATTAACCTGATGGACAGGAGTCACTTGGCTAGGGTCTGGATTTCTTTTAGAGGGAATGGTTTTGTACACAGCTGTAGATTCAGTGTCCATGGGAGGAGGTGGGCTCAGGAGACTCCTATTACACCATCTTCTACTAGAATCAACTCTTTATTTTCTCTATTTGAGGAGGTCAAATATTAAAATGTTTGGAATAGCAGTTCTTTACCAGTAGTTGATAGGGAACGAGTTTTTTGTGGACCTTAGCACAGATCTTTTTGAATAGGTTTTTTTTATCTGTATCTTTTTTTTTTAACAGGACAGCAAGTACTAAAAAAATGTATTCAAGTGACTAGACAGTGTAAGCAAGTGATCAGGATTTTCGTATTGGTTAGTCTGACATTAGCTTGCAGCCATAACTCAGGTTTATGACCCCTCACAAAGCAGATAAACCTCTAAGAAGGGGATTGTATGACAGTACAAGAATCTAAGTGCAAATCTAGTGTTAAATATAAAAAAGACTCAAGTTGTGAATGACTAACATTTTTGTATATGATCAGTAATACATTTCTATTTAGCCTGGTGGCAGACCTGAATTGTCATTACTTTTACTGAAAACAAGCTATTCACCAGAGGAATTTGGGTGTATTTAAGTTTCAGTTTATGTGTAGAGTAGCATGCTACTAGAAAGATCATTTTCTTCTCATCCTCAGAATCAGTTACAGGAATCATTATAGAAAATTGAAAATACATTTTGTTAACTTGACCTCTGTACTATTTAACAATCATGATGGACTGGATATGTCTAATTTAAGACATTTACCTGAGTTTGGTAGACCTAGGGCCTAATTATACAAAAAACCTGTTTTAAAAAGGGCTGAAAAATACCTCATTAAAAGCCTTTCATATTCTAAGCATCTTTGTAAATATGTTCCATAGGAAAAAACATAGCAATTCTGATAACTATACTTAGAAAATTCCTGCTTTGAATACCATTAGAAAACAAAGCACAAATCTAAAGAAAACTTTTACAATATAAAAATAATATCATTTTCGTTTATCTTAATCACATACATTAAGTAAAAAAGATATAAAAGATTCTAAATAAAATTTGGGAAATTGGAATAGATAAGCATCATTAATATTAAAACACAAACTCCAAATTGTTTTACATATTTAAATATACCTAATTTTCAAATATAGTTGCCTGACAATGGTCTCTGGTATGCTAGAAATGATGCTTTGTTACCCAAGGCACACAAAAATGGTGTTGCTGAGAGAAATGGCCTATTTCAGCTGGCACTCTTCAGGGTGCTCTATTGCACTTACGTTAAAACCTTAATTCTGCCAGCTGTTTTTGAGATACTCAATGACACTGATTTGACTGCAGAAAATAGCCTCCTGATGGATACTGTAGGATATATATTTAACACGACTCCCAGTAGCCCTGGCTTTAGAGCCAATTCCACAAGTACATACTGAGACCAAGTTACAGGATATATAGTGTTCACTATTTTTTTTTTTTTTTTTTTTACTGCCTAAGATGTTTTTCAGTAAGTTTGGAATTCTATTTACAGGTAACAGTATAGGTACCTATAACCTATTTATGAGTTCAGTGTCAGAACTGTGAATTACAGATGCTCAGGAGACAGGAATCATCCCTTGGATTCCTACATATGCTTCAGGGTCCAGCACAGTGGTATTCACATAATTGGTACAATAATTCAATAAACACTAAGACTTCTTTAGGTCTTCCATTTTAGGATTATTGTAGAAAGCCAATTTTGAGATTTCTAGGCAATGAAAATTTAATACATGAAAGGTACTTTACTTGCCATTACTGATCATATTTCTAAAAAGTGGTATTAAATTTAGATTAGAAGTGGAGATTGTTCTGTAACTGCCCACATATATGAAGGATTCAAATGAAGCAAATGGGAGAGGATATGAATAGGATTAGACTAGAAAATAAATTTTTATACAAATTGTAGTGATAATTATGAGGAAATACTGGGGAAGGAAAGTGACATTAAAAAATAAAACTCTTCCATATAATAAGGCATAATCCTAATGTTTCTGGGAAAACTTTTTTTTTAATTTGCTGACTTCTTTTGATCAAACAGAATTTTTACCATTCCATAGACTTTGAATTGTAACTAAACAACTGCATGTGTTGACGTTTGTTAAAATGCAAGGAAAAAAAAAAATCCCATCCTTAGATTTATATACTTAATTTTTTTAAAAAAATAAGTTCAGTTATGCCAGTATTTATCTGAAAACAGCAGCATCCAACAGTAAACTAATAAATGGAATAACCACAGTGTCATTATGAGCTATAGTGAAACAAAACTGCAAAGTTACTTTTCCTATTTGAATAATGAAGAAATCAGATCAGTGAAAAAACACAACTATGGAGCAGGGGGAAAAAGCAAATGTAAATAAAAGATCTGTATCAAAACTAAGTCCAGAAGGCAAAACCATACATATTAGAATTATGCTTCAAAAGTCATTTAGTATCACAGGGAAAACTTTTAAGAAAGCAATTCAGAAAATAAATGAACACACATGTTTAAAATATAGAACTCTAAATACTTGATATATTTGGGATACTCTACAGTGCCAGTTAATAGCTACAAATATGGTTTTCCTCAGGTATTTGTAGATGCTGTAGAAATCTATTGGGTTTATTTATTGTTACAAAAATTCTTCTCAATTGTGAAAAATTAAAATCAGTTCTTTAACCTTTAGAAAGAAAAGAATCGCTTTACTGTAATACAGCATTGAAAATAGGATATCTGTTTGCTATGTTGTGTTTTCAAAATGAAACAGGATCATTTTCATCCAATTTTTAGAATAAGTGACTAAATCAAGTTTTCAGGCCAGCCACAAAACTTTAAGGAAGAGAGTCCCGTTTTGTACAACTTAGACAGGTATGTACGTCATAGGGCAGGTTCCTGTCTGAGCCAGCCAGTCTTAACATCATTTCCAGGGGTCAGTAATCAATGACCCATGGACTGAATGTGGCTCGTGGCCAACTGTTTGTGAATGGCCCTGAGCTAAGAATGGTCTTTACATTTTTTAAAGGGTCGTAAACAAAACAAAAACAGAATATGTGACAACTGTATATGGTCTACAAAGCCAAGGATCTTCACGATCTGGCCTTTTACAGAAAAAGCTTGCAGCCCCTTCATTTATACCAGTGTTGTACAGAATTCAGACAGTGCAATTACAAGTCCAAGATAATGTTCATTTATTCCCATGAAGACTGTAGTAACATCCTGAAAAGACGTCTTCTGATGTCATTTGTTAGAACTCCTTTTCTTTTCTCTTCATCTTCAACATCATTAAAGTTCATCCTACAATAATGTACAAGTCATTGAAAGCAAAAGTATGAATTGAAATTAAAATTTTTTCTACCTTTAAAAAAATAATTACTATTTAATGGATGGATCGTTGTATGAAATACACATTGCTTAACTGTAACAATGGAAAAGAAAAGGGTGTCTCTCAGTTCTTTCCTGTCCATGCAGATGCTACAAATTACACTTTTACAGTCATATTGGTATGTTTAACTTAATTTCAATTATGATATTCTGACTTATGACTAATAACATCTTCTATTTCAAATATTCAACAACTTGAGATAAGAGTCAGATTTTCAAACCTCTTGAGGAAGCTAACATAGTCAAAACATGAGAAAAATATTTCTGTAAACCCAAGAAAATAAAGATTTGTAACTTTCTTTTAGATTTGGATAAAATGTAACTCTCAAAACGGTATGTAAGGCTTCTTTCTATATTGGAGTCTGCAGTTCTAATACGGTTCTATAAAGCCAGACGTCTCCCTGTCTCTAGCCCTCTCCAGAATCTGTGTTTTTTTCTGTCCTTTTTTCACCTTACAGGGAAAGAATCTAAAAAAATCTCATAGGCCATTTTATTGAATTCCACTCAGAAAGCATTCCAGCATTCATGGACTCGAAGTATGTCCTGGGATGACAATGATTTAAAAAAGGGAGAAATCAACAGTTCTTCCACAGAATAGCAAAGGGGCTTCACTGCCTCTTGACAGGTAAATTTCAAGGAGGGGCCAAGATGAATACGGTTCTGATACATCCTGACTCTACACCAGAAGAAAATCTGCTATGCAAAATATATTATGAGGCTCCAGTATATTTATTCCCAACAAGTCAATGCTTTATTTGTATTTGAACAAAATTTAAATAATTTATGGCCATAGTTCACTATTTTGTGTTAAATGGTATTACTTGTCCAAATTGCTAAGCTTATCAGTGTATACAGGCTACAGTCTAATGGTCATATTTTCCAATCAAGAAACTTCAACTTTACTATTTTTTTGAAGCTTCCATTGTACGTGTTTATTGATGGATATAAGGTACAGTAAGGATAGATAATGTTTGCCAAGTCACCTCTACATTGTAGTCCTTACCTTATCTCTCTTTCCATGATTTTGGAGATTTTTCAATTTTTCATGTATTAAGGTAGCAATTTCTTTTGCATCTCTGGCATCTATCTGCTCTCCCCAAATATTTCTCTGAAATTAGAAACACTCCTCTTATAATCAAAACATGACATTTCCATCTAAGAAACTTGATTAATCCTTTAAAGTTCTAAATATTTGAAACTCCAATTTCCTCAAGGAAATAATGCCACAAAAGCAGTTAACTTCTAACTTCGTTAATTAAATACAATACCGTAGTGGCAACATGTAAAACAATTCCTTGGAAAAAATGCATCGCTAACTCCAATTGCCTTAAAACACAACTGAACTGTAAAGAGAGAGACATTCCTCAGAGGACTCCAATCACTCTAATACACGTCACAGGCACAGCCAACACCCTGACCAACAACACTGGAGAGTAATGTCTGTCTCTAGGTTCTCATCTGCTCAGGGCAGAGAGGTGGCTTTGAAAAGCGGGGAAGGGGGCAGGTCAATATATCAGGCTTGCTCCTCCTGGATCTGGAGTCATTTATTTCCTCCTTCCTGGTGGGGGCTCCACACTGTGTGTCAGGATCTTGTTTTTGTGTGTTACTGCCCACCGGAGCTGTACTGCCGTTTACCACAGTCATTACTCCGCTGTGGTCTTCACCCTGGCCTGGTCTCCCACCTCGTCTCTTGGTTTACACGGGCATATCTGCAGTCCTCATGTCCTCTGGGCTCTTCTACACACAGGATAACATCATCTTTTCAAACAGCTCCTGCTATGGCCTGATTAATTCTGTGACTGCTCATTATACTGATACCTCCCTAATATCATTCTGAGTAGGACCCCTATCGAGGTCACCCATTTCTCAGCTGTTCTGAGAATCAGAGAGGAGAGCCAGCGATTCCAAAGGAATGAAGACTCAGGTACTGGGATAAGCTCCTTTACTCTGAGTTCTGCTTACTACAGGCCATTCTTAAGACAGAATTAACCTCTCTGAAAAATCAAAATCCTTCACTGAAAAATCTAGATGTCAATACTAGACTTCTGAAATTCATCATCAAATTTCATTAACTCTACTTCAAAATATAATTTTTAATAAATAGCAAGATCTTAAGCTGATGTTCTTTCTCAAAAAGTATAAACATATTTGAAATTACTTATTTCAAATATTTTACCAGAAAACATGAATACACGGCAAATCCTCACATAGTTACAGTTTTGTTGTCAAAAATGTCATGGTTTTACTCAGAAGATAGCTAAAGTCGTGAGTACTTTCAGTTAGCAATTATATTGGTTGAAAGATCATTTATATAAATGGCTGTAGGGGTTATCACCTGAATTTTAAGACCCACTGGTAGATGTCTAGGTTTCTTTTTGGGGGGAGAAAACACATTATTGTCAGTGGCACAGAGAAAGGAGTTATCACCAAACCAAGGAACCCTAACTTTTATTTTGTAGTATAAATCACCAATAGATATTTCTCAAGATAAATGTTCAGGTACTAGTCTATTTCAAAAATATCATGATAGTATTCTTTTAATTTTTTTCTTTTCCTGGAAAAAATAATTACAAAGGTAATATGCATTATTTTTACAAAAGTAGGAAATATAGAACTTCACAGAAAATAATTATCTTGAATTCTCAACTCACAGAAAATTACTACTAGTATTCTGGTATGTTTCTTTAGTAGTTTCTATAATTCAGGAGTATAAAAATTTTAAGGCAATGGATCATACCAACTTTGAGACAGAAAAACTTCTTAAAATCATTTGATGCCTATGCTGAAGCTTTCTTTTACATATACATAGAAGAAAAAATAACAAAAGGGAAAAAAAGGCTAATACAAACATTCAGACTAGTAACAAACCTTTTCAACTTGGTCTGCTAAAGGAAAGGCACATGTAGGAAAGCCTTGTACATACCTTTGCTCTTTCATAGGGATAAAATTTAACAGTTGGATAGGCTCTGATACCAGCTTTCTGGCATGTTTGACCATAAGCCTGACAATCTACTTTTCCAGCTTTCACTTTTCCTTTAATCATCTGAAAAGAGAGAAATATGGTTTGCCATTCTCTGTGGCATAAACTATTTTGGTAATCATAAAGCAACATGATACTAAAATTTTAAATCTTTATAATTTTAAGGACCTGTTTTAAAAACTTAAGCTTTTATCCTTTCCACCCTAACAAGATCGCTTCCAACTTTTTACTGGCTCCTTAAATGCCTATTTACCCAGAACCACCTCTCCAAGAGTAAATAAACTCTTATCAGGAAAAACTCTTTCTTGGTACCCACACCTTGTCCCTCACACCACAAACACCTCAGATTCTGTCCTCACTCGCCTTCCTCCTTTCTCTGGTCTTACGTGTGGACGTAGCACTCTTCATCCTGTGGAAGCCTGACAACTACACCTACGTCCTCCATTTCCTCTCTATCAGGTTTCTTACTTGCTCTACAGGGTATGATCTGCTATATTCAAGATATGGCTGCATTACAAAATAAGCTAAGTTTTTCAGTGAACAAGGGAGTAAAAACTTTTTGATAGAATTACTAGAGAAAAAGGAAGCATGAGAGGAGAAGAAGATCTAATATAACTAAAATAATCTTTTGTAACTCCTGGGAGCTTTGAAATCCCTTTGCTAAAGAAATCCTCCAGGCTTGGGATTTTTGCTTTTGTTTTAGGCTGGTGAACAGAATTTTCTCACCCTAGTGAGTGTTTTACAGCCCATGGCAAAGCTCCTTGAAGCAAGGAAGCTAACAATCTGGATTAGCTAGTGAGCAGGATGACGGTGACAGAAACCACAAAAACTTTCAGTTTATGCATTCACTTAAATTTTATAAGCATTTACTGAGTTAGACACAGAAAAGACCTGTACACCTTGCCCTCAAGAAGTTCAGTCTTACGGAGGAGACACGTAACTAAATAAATATTTAACATTCATTGTGTAACTACACCAATGGAGTCCAAGATATCAAAGTGAACTGACTGAGGAGTGTGAACACAGAAGTGCCAGTTGAAGCTGGGTTTTGTAGGATAAGGAGAAAAAGATCCAGATGACCATGGTAAGGAAAAGGCATTTTAGACAGAGGGAACAGCACATACTTGTTTAACAAACCTGGAGTACTCTGTTGTGCCTGAACTGTAAGGTGTGGGGTGGGGACAGAGATAGAGCTGAAGAGGGAGGAAGGGTCCCATCAGAGACCTGCGATCAAGGATGCAAGCCCAGAAACTTATTGACACGAAGCTGGAGAAGGCAGTCTGGCAACAGAAGACTAGCTAAAAGGTACGCATGAGCAGTCTAGATGAGAGGATGAAGGCTTGAGCAGAGAGGGGACGGTGAGGAGACCACAGATTTGAAAGGCATTAAGGAGGCAGTGATGGCCTGGTGGGCAGCAGAGTAATGGTGATAAAGGAAAGAAATAGGAAACAAGCAGGAGAAGTGAGGTGTCTGGCTGTCAGGGGTAGGTAGATGATGTCATCCATCAAGATAGGAGATGCTGCTAAAAGCATTCATAAAGAAGGAAGAAATCTGCAAAGATTAGAGTCATAGAAATGAAATGGAGTTTCAAAAAATACACAGGAAACTTTTAAGAAAAAAGAATCATATTTAAAATTGTATCTAATTATTTTATCTAATTTTAAAATAAATGTTATTTTATCTAATTACTGAAACATGCATGTGACTACAAGTTATTTAAGTAGATAGACGAGACTTACTCTAGCCAAGAGCTCAAACTCTGGAGCAAAATTTTGGCAAGGTCCACACCAAGGAGCATAGAAATCAACCACCCAGTGATTTTTCCCTTGTAGAACTTTTTCATTGAAAGTCTGAGGAGTTAAGTCTATGGATGCTTGAGGTAAAAATCTGTGGCAAGGGATCAAAATTATTTTTCATTATATGAAGCCAAAGCAAACATCTAAAATATAATTTTGCAAAAAGTTTCTAAAAAGGACTTCAAAGTTATCTTGGTAAATTATAATTCTTTACCAGGTAGTTTAAAATGCTATAGCCTTAAACAACTCATAATATATGTAACTACAGACATAAAAGGAAGGTCAAAAGCAATAAAGTCAATTTACAATGATGCATATTTTGATTACTCACCCTAGACCCCAAATTCTCAGGGAATAAGCATCTCTATTCCAACCGTTGTAACTACTGAAAGAAAAAAAATATGTAAGTTGTAAATACTATTTTCTAATATTGGATATGTTCAGAAAACCATCTCTCTGCAGCAATTTAAAAGTTTAACTTATTGACCACGTAGCGCTTCACCTAGCTGTAAACGGTGCTTATATGGCTTCCCAAATACATTTTTCTCTAAGTCTTGATGTTTTTTTTTTTTTTTTGTGCTCCAGATAGCCCTGAATGTCTGGCTGCCTGCTGGGCATCTACAGACGCATGGGAATGGCAAAACTTCAGATGTCTACGACCTCATCTTCAGAGACTTCACTCTGGTCGTTACGTCCATCAAATTCCTACATACTTAAGGCCCATGTCAAAAGCCGCCTCATCAACGCAGCCTTCCATGATGTCCTCTCATAGCTGTGATCCTCTCCTCCTTTGAAATCCATGGGCCAGTATAATACTCCTTCTACTCTGCCTTGCACTGGCCTCTTCTACCTCCAATACCATGTGGTGTTACAGGCACGGAGACAGATGGGCTCATCCCCACTTACACACCTTAGCGGCCGTGTGCCGTGGGAAAGTCGTTGAAGGGCTGTCCGTCAGTTTACTCATCTAATAGTGGGAAGGACAAGCATTCTTATTTCTCAGGGTACATGTGAGGACTCGTGGAAATAACGTGAGCAAAGGGTCTAGTATAGTACCTGGTACCAAATACTGATTTCCTAAATATCAGCACTTCCTCTCTATCTTCTGTACCAGCGTGCCAGTTTCATGAACACTGGGATTGTTCAATTCTTTTTTCATCTGCTGAGGTTCTCACCAGCACACGATCCTAAAACATGGTGGGCTCCCCAAAAATACTTGTTGGGTTAACTTTTATTTAGTCAAGATAACTTTTTTTTTTTTTAAAGCTTATTTATTGTATTTAAGTAATCTCTACGCCCAATGTAGGGCTTGAACGCAAGACCCTGAGACCAAGAGTCACATACTTTTCTGACTGAAGTAACCAGGCACCAGAGTAAGATAACTTTAACTGTTTAAATAAATGGTTATAATAAATTGTCTTTAAATTTTAGGCAACACTTACTGATACTGATAAGCTTTATTTGATTTTTGGGGGTAAAATCTTATCTCAGGGTATCTCCGAACATTTTCTTGGGCACAAAAAGAATGATACTGTTGGCAGTCTATGCTGCCCACATTGATCAGTCCAGTTAATGTCTATAAAAGAGAAAAGAGGAGATAAATAGATCAAAGTGATTAGAATAAAATTACCTCCATAACTATTTGTTTACATTAGAGAAATCATCACTGTGAGATGGTTATGTTATTTATCAGTGATTTTCACCAAATAAAAATAGGTAAGGGTTTAAAACATTATAGTAATGAATTGAAAATGTAATGTTGAAGTTAAGACCTTACTGCAGATTAAACAATAGATTTCGTTCATGTTCTATGCAGGGGGAAAATTTGGTATCTCTAAAATTTAATGTAAGAAACCAGGAACTAATGAAGGTCTCTGCAATGGTATTTCCAATGTATTTTTCAAATAGAGTCTGGCATTGCAGCACATTGAATCATGCTCAACTTTAAAAATTTTACTGAAAAGAGAACTCTTTTGAACTCTTTGGCTTATGCATTTTTTTCTTAGAAATATAGTGATTTCATTTTCCATTATCATATTTAAATAACTTTTTTCCAATCTTTTGTGCTTTATATAACACTCTGTATAGAAAATAGATTTTTGGAAAAAAAAAAAAAGAAAATAGATTTTTGGGATGACTTTGGCAGAAATTTGGTCATATATGTAACAAATAAGTGACGCAGGAAAAAAAAGATTCTATTCACTCAACCAGACAGAAACAGAGTTGAAATCTAACTGGTATAACTGGAACTGTTAAATGATAATCTGGAGGTGGGTTCATCTCAGTTTCAAAATAGTTCTGTTAAATAAACATTCATGCTACATGTTAAGATTTAAAATAAATTACTATACTATACCCGGGCCATTCTTTTCCATTCTGGCATTAGGACTTGACATGGATGACACCATGGAGAATAGAAATCAACCATCCAGACTTCGTCATGTTTTCTCTGTTTAACCAGTTCATTGAAAGTGGTGGGTGTCAGGGAGATCACTGAAGGATTCATAAGGTCCTACAGAGAATGGAACTTTCATTATAACAAATACATTCTTGGCAAACTGCTGTCACTTAGAAAGTTCCTTTTCTGAATAATCAAAAGATACGGATATTTAAAAGACAATCTACAGTGAATTATTTTAAAAAAGGAAAAAATTAAGTTTGGACTCTGCCCATCAACCTTCCTGAATCAAGGGATATTTTCTTCTTACTTCTATGTATCATTAAAATCATCTCAGAAAGGGAACAAAGGCAATTTTATTTAAGGTGATAGTAGATGGGACAAAAGTTCTAAGAGATGCCCCGATGTCTACACAGGCCATATAGTTCTGTTTCAGAATCAATGATTGGTTTGGAAATGATCCTTTAATTATTAATGGAAAGCCTATTATTCTATTTTTCTGACAGTCTGACTGGAGATACTGCTCGATCTCCCCATGCGGTGTTAATAGAATTTCAGTCTACCACGATGGGGTAATACTAACAAAAAGGTTAGCTTTACTAGGGAGATAATAAAAAAACAACACAAAACCAAAAGCCATTTAAAGATCATTTACTTCTATAATTTACAATACTGTAAATTAATTTAAAATTACCTCTATGAATTCCAAGATCTGTTCAGCAGAGTGATGGCCTTCGTATTCATGAACGTTGGACTGGTTGAACACCACTGTTGTTGGATAAGCCTGAATGTTATACTGTTAGGAATGAGAATACAAATGAAAGATTTTATGCATCTTACCTATTGGTTTCAAATTTATAACCATCTTGCTTTTAAGTAACAACAACATTTAAAAAACCCACTGCTATACTGCTGGCGATTAAAAATTTTTAGCCTGGCCAAATGCGGCAAAGAAAGTGGGTTCACGGTTGCACTGGTAAATGACCCTTTTTTATAGCTACTCTCTTAGCCAGAAAATCCACGGGCAAAGAAACATGGAGAGGTGCGCACGGCTAATTATGAACATGGGCCCTTTTGACTCTCCTGAACCATGACGGATAGATACGGCTGCAAAGAGCAGGCTAATCTCTAGCTTGAGTCTTTTTGAAACCATAAAAATGCTCCAATTTGTCTAGTAGCAGAAGAAAATAAAGGAAATACAGTAGCAAGGATAAGGAAATAAATTAATAATGTATATACAATCATATTTTAAGTTAAGAATTATGACTCATGTCCTAAGAATATGGTCACCTTTTATTACTCATTCAAGATAGCTTTTATGGTACAAAATACTGTAATTTCTATCTCAGAATTAACATGAACACTGGCCCAGGAAGAATTTCTTTGAAGTTTTAATTTTTATTTTTCTAAAAGTATATAAGGATATCTGTGTAAATTTACTGCAGCTGATCCTTGCATCCTTAAAGTTGACAAGCACTCAGCAAGCAAACTGGAATCTTTGACTAGGATTCAAAAATAGTTTTAGAAAAAAACAATGGAAATATCAAACTTTTGTAATCTGAGTGTAAATTCAAATAACTCATTAGGTATGACTGTTGTTCTATTAATCTAAGTGATTTGCCTGTGTTGGGCATCTTTTTTAGCACTTAAACATGTAGTTTCTTTTTTTTTTTTTTTTTTAAAGATTTACTTATTTGAGAGAGAGAGAATCTGAAGCAGAATCCATGCTGAGTGCAGAGTATGACACGAAGCTCGATCCCACGACCGTGAGATCATGACCTGAGCCAAAACCAAGAATCTGACGCTTAACTGACTAAGCCACCCAGGTGCCCCTGAAAAATGTAGTTTCTAATCTATTTTTTACAAGTCTATTCAGAAGCTAAATCAACTTTACAGATCTGAAAACAGAGGTACTGAGAGGCTATGTGACTTGGTGTAGGTACCGATTAGTGAGTCATGATTCCTGGCCTCTATTCCAGGTAAGAGGACACCACAGTTTTAAATCCTTACATTTTACTCAATTATCCAAAAGATATTTAACAATTTAGATAAAAGTAGAAAAACTAGAAGACTTCAAATTAAGGTAATTACTGTTATCACATCGTTTGCATCTTGCTCAGCATCTTTTCAACATCACATACAAGACACTCGAAACCAAAGATCTTATTTCATTTTTAAATATAGTTAAATGAAATTTCAAACAGAATCGAGAGGGGAAATCATCTAACAAATATCCACATATCCCTTCTCAATATTTAAGAAAGATTAAATTCTTTGTCACACTGGCAGATGGCTTACATCTTTTTCATGATCCCATTTCCTTTCCTCCCTGAAAGCAGGAGCAATCAATATCCTCAAGTAAGTATGTATCCAATCCACTAATGCTTTATACTTTTGTGACATGCATATGTATCCTTGGGCAGTATAGTGGAATGTCGTACAGAAAATTTTTCTGTAATTCTATCATACTCTGTAAACTATTCTGTAATACACTTTTGTCATCTCACAATGTATTTCTGAGACTCACCCATGCTGGTAAAGATAGATCTAGTTTTAAATGCTCTATGGTCGGGGGAGGAGCAAGACGGCGGAAGAGCAGGGTCTCCAAATCACCTGTCTCCACCAAACTACCTAGAAAACCTTCAAATTATCCTGAAAATCTATGAATTCGGCCTGAGATTTAAAGAGAGACCAGCTGGAATGCAACAGTGAGAAGAGTTCGCGCTTCTATCAAGGTAGGAAGGCGGGGAAAAAGAAATAAAGAAACAAAGGCCTCCAAGGGGGAGGGGCCCCGCGAGGAGCCGGGCTGAGGCCGGGGCGAGTGTCCCCAGGACAGGAGAGCCCCGTCCCGGAGACGCAGGAGCTGCACCGACCTTCCCGGCGGAAAGGGGCTCGCAGGGAGTTGGAGCAGGACCCAGGAGGGCGGGGATGCCCTCGGGCTCCCCGGGACAGTAACAGACACCTGCGCCCCGGGAGAGTGCGCCGAGCTCCCTAAGGGCTGCAGCGCGCACGGCGGACCCGGAGCAGCTCGGGGGGCTCGGGGGCGGCTCCGCGGAGGGGGCTGCGCGGCCCCGGGAGCAGCTCGGCCGGGCTCGGGCAGAGGAAGAGGCTCCGTGCAGAGGGGCCTGCGCGGTTCCAGGAGCAGCTCGGAGGGGCTCGGGCGGCGGCTCCGCGGAGGGGGTTGCGCGGCCCGGGAGCGCGAATCCACCAGCGCAGGCTCCGGAGCACAGGGCGCCGGGACACAGCCCAGGATCCGGCCTCCCCCGGGACAGGCAGAGGCCGGGAGGGCCCAGGACAGCCAGGACGCTCCTGCCCCAGCTGAGCAGATCAGCGGCCCCGCCCGGAGCCTCCAGGCCCTGCAGACGGAGTTCCTGCCGGAGCTGAATCCAGGTTTCCAGAGCTGCCCCGCCACTGGGGCTGTTCCTCTTGCGGCCTCACGGGGTAAACAACCCCCACCGAGCCCTGCACCAGGCAGGGGCACAGCAGCTCCCCCAACTGCTAACACCTGAAAATCAGCACAACAGGCCCCTCCCCCAGAAGATCAGCTAGACTGACAACTTCCAGGAGAAGCCAAGGGACTTAAAGTACACAGAATCAGAAGATACTCCCCCGTGGTTCTTTTTTTGGGGGGGGGGGGGTTTGTTTTTGTTTTGTTTTGTTTTGCTTTTTGATTTGTTTCCTTCCCCCACCCCCCTTTTTTTTCTTTCTTTTTCTTTCTCTTTTTCTTCTTTTTTTTTTCTTTCGTTTTTTTCTCTTCCCTTTTTTTTCTCTTTCTCTTTTCTTTCCTTCTTTCTCTCCTCTCTTTTTCTCTTTTTCCCAATACAATTTGCTTTTGGCCACTCTGCACTGAGCAAAATGACTAGAAGGAAAACCTCACCTCAAAAGAAAGAATCAGAAACAGTCCTCTCTCCCACAGAGTTACAAAATCTGGATTACAATTCAATGTCAGAAAGCCAATTCAGAAGCACTATTATACAGCTACTGGTGGCTCTAGAAAAAAGTATAAAGGACTCAAGAGACTTCATGACTGCAGAATTTAGAGCTAATCAGGCAGAAATTAAAAATCAATTGAATGAGATGCAATCCAAACTAGAAGTCCTAACGACGAGGGTTAACGAGGTGGAAGAACGAGTGAGTGACCTAGAAGACAAGTTGATAGCAAAGAGGGAAACTGAGGAAAAAAGAGACAAACAATTAAAAGACCATGAAGATAGATTAAGGGAAATAAACGACAGCCTGAGGAAGAAAAACCTACGTTTAATTGGGGTTCCCGAGGGCGCCGAAAGGGACAGAGGGCCAGAATATGTATTTGAACAAATTCTAGCTGAAAACTTTCCTAATCTGGGAAGGGAAACAGGCATTCAGATCCAGGAAATAGAGAAATCCCCCCCTAAAATCAATAAAAACCGTTCAACACCTCGACATTTAATTGTGAAGCTTGCAAATTCCAAAGATAAGGAGAAGATCCTTAAAGCAGCAAGAGACAAGAAATCCCTGACTTTTATGGGGAGGAGTATTAGGGTAACAGCAGACCTCTCCACAGAGACCTGGCAGGCCAGAAAGGGCTGGCAGGATATATTCAGGGTCCTAAAGGAGAAGAACATGCAACCAAGAATACTTTATCCAGCAAGGCTCTCATTCAAAATGGAAGGAGAGATAAAGAGCTTCCAAGACAGGCAGCAACTAAAAGAATATGTGACCTCCAAACCAGCTCTGCAAGAAATTTTAAGGGGGACTCTTAAAATTCCCCTTTAAGAAGAAGTTCAGTGGAACAGTCCACAAAAACAAGGACTGAATAGATATCATGATGACACTAAACTCATATCTCTCAATAGTAACTCTGAATGTGAACGGGCTTAATGACCCCATCAAAAGGCGCAGGATTTCAGACTGGATAAAAAAGCAGGACCCATCTATTTGCTGTCTACAAGAGACTCATTTTAGACAGAAGGACACCTACAGCCTGAAAATAAAAGGTTGGAGAACCATTTACCATTCGAATGGTCCTCAAAAGAAAGCAGGGGTAGCCATCCTTATATCAGATAAACTAAAATTTACCCCAAAGACTGTAGTGAGAGATGAAGAGGGACACTATATCATACTTAAAGGATCTATTCAACAAGAGGACTTAACAATCCTCAATATATATGCTCCGAATGTGGGAGCTGCCAAATATATAAATCAATTATTAACCAAAGTGAAGAAATACTTAGATAATAATACACTTATACTTGGTGACTTCAATCTAGCTCTTTCTATACTCGATAGGTCTTCTAAGCACAACATCTCCAAAGAAACGAGAGCTTTAAATGATACACTGGACCAGATGGATTTCACAGATATCTACAGAACTTTACATCCAAACTCAACTGAATACACATTCTTCTCAAGCGCACATGGAACTTTCTCCAGAATAGACCACATATTGGGACACAAATCGGGTCTGAACCGATACCAAAAGATTGGGATTGTCCCCTGCATATTCTCGGACCATAATGCCTTGAAATTAGAACTAAATCACAACAAGAAGTTTGGAAGGACCTCAAACACGTGGAGGTTAAGGACCATCCTGCTAAAAGATAAAAGGGTCAACCAGGAAATTAAGGAAGAATTAAAAAGATTCATGGAAACTAATGAGAATGAAGATACAACCGTTCAAAATCTTTGGGATGCAGCAAAAGCAGTCCTAAGGGGGAAATACATCGCAATACAAGCATCCATTCAAAAACTGGAAAGAACTCAAATACAAAAGCTAACCTTACACATAAAGGAGCTAGAGAAAAAACAGCAAATAGATCCTACACCCAAGAGAAGAAGGGAGTTAATAAAGATTCGAGCAGAACTCAACGAAATCGAGACCAGAAGAACTGTGGAACAGATCAACAGAACCAGGAGTTGGTTCTTTGAAAGAATTAATAAGATAGATAAACCATTAGCCAGCCTTATTAAAAAGAAGAGAGAGAAGACTCAAATTAATAAAATCATGAATGAGAAAGGAGAGATCACTACCAACACCAAGGAAATACAAACGATTTTAAAAACATATTATGGGGATCCCTGGGTGGCGCAGCAGTTTGGTGCCTGCCTTTGGCCCAGGGCGCGATCCTGTAAACCCGGGATCGAATCCCACATCGGGCTCCCAGTGCCTGGAGCCTGCTTCTCCCTCTGCCTGTGTCTCTGCTTCTCTCTCTCTCTCTCTGTGTGTGACTATCATAAATAAAAAAAATTAAAAAAAATTTAAAAACATATTATGAACAGCTATACGCCAATAAATTAGGCAATCTAGAAGAAATGGACGCATTCCTGGAAAGCCACAAACTACCAAAACTGGAACAGGAAGAAATAGAAAACCTGAACAGGCCAATAACCAGGGAGGAAATTGAAGCAGTCATCAAAAACCTCCCAAGACACAAGAGTCCAGGGCCAGATGGCTTCCCAGGGGAGTTCTATCAAACGTTTAAAGAAGAAATCATACCTATTCTCCTAAAGCTGTTTGGAAAGATAGAAAGAGATGGAGTACTTCCAAATTCGTTCTATGAAGCCAGCATCACCTTAATTCCAAAGCCAGACAAAGACCCCACCAAAAAGGAGAATTACAGACCAATATCCCTGATGAACATGGATGCAAAAATTCTCAACAAGATACTGGCCAATAGGATCCAACAGTACATTAAGAAAATTATTCACCATGACCAAGTAGGATTTATCCCTGGGACACAAGGCTGGTTCAACACCCGTAAAACAATCAATGTGATTCATCATATCAGCAAGAGAAAAACCAAGAACCATATGATCCTCTCATTGGATGCAGAGAAAGCATTTGACAAAATACAGCATCCATTCCTGATCAAAACTCTTCAGAGTGTAGGGATAGAGGGAACATTCCTCGACATCTTAAAAGCCATCTATGAAAAGCCCACAGCAAATATCATTCTCAATGGGGAAGCACTGGGAGCCTTTCCCCTAAGATCAGGAACAAGACAGGGATGTCCACTCTCACCACTGCTGTTCAACATAGTACTGGAAGTCCTAGCCTCAGCAATCAGACAACAAAAAGACATTAAAGGCATTCAAATTGGCAAAGAAGAAGTCAAACTCTCCCTCTTCGCCGATGACATGATACTCTACATAGAAAACCCAAAAGTCTCCACCCCAAGATTGCTAGAACTCATACAGCAATTCGGTAGCGTGGCAGGATACAAAATCAATGCCCAGAAGTCAGTGGCATTTCTATACACTAACAATGAGACTGAAGAAAGAGAAATTAAGGAGTCAATCCCATTTACAATTGCACCCAAAAGCATAAGATACCTAGGAATAAACCTAACCAAAGATGTAAAGGATCTATACCCTCAAAACTATAGAACACTTCTGAAAGAAATTGAGGAAGACACAAAGAGATGGAAAAATATTCCATGCTCATGGATTGGCAGAATTAATATTGTGAAAATGTCAATGTTACCCAGGGCAATATACACGTTTAATGCAATCCCTATCAAAATACCATGGACTTTCTTCAGAGAGTTAGAACAAATTATTTTAAGATTTGTGTGGAATCAGAAAAGACCCCGAATAGCCAGGGGAATTTTAAAAAAGAAAACCATATCTGGGGGCATCACAATGCCAGATTTCAGGTTGTACTACAAAGCTGTGGTCATCAAGACAGTGTGGTACTGGCACAAAAACAGACACATAGATCAGTGGAACAGAATAGAGAACCCAGAAGTGGACCCTGAACTTTATGGGCAACTAATATTCGATAAAGGAGGAAAGACTATCCATTGGAAGAAAGACAGTGTCTTCAATAAATGGTGCTGGGAAAATTGGACATCCACATGCAGAAGAATGAAACTAGACCACTCTCTTTCACCATACACAAAGATAAAATGGATGAAAGATCTAAATGTGAGACAAGATTCCATCAAAATCCTAGAGGAGAACACAGGCAACACCCTTTTTGAACTCAGCCATAGTAACTTCTTGCAAGATACATCCACGAAGGCAAAAGAAACAAAAGCAAAAATGAACTATTGGGACTTCATCAAGATAAGAAGCTTTTGCACAGCAAAGGATACAGTCAACAAAACTCAAAGACAACCTACAGAATGGGAGAAGATATTTGCAAATGACATATCAGATAAAGGGCTAGTTTCCAAGATCTATAAAGAACTTATTAAACTCAACACCAAAGAAACAAACAATCCAATCATGAAATGGGCAAAAGACATGAACAGAAATCTCACAGAGGAAGACATAGACATGGCCAACATGCACATGAGAAAATGCTCTGCATCACTTGCCATCAGGGAAATACAAATCAAAACCACAATGAGATACCACCTCACACCAGTGAGAATGGGGAAAATTAACAAGGCAGGAAACAACAAATGTTGGAGAGGATGTGGAGAAAAGGGAACCCTCCTGCACTGTTGGTGGGAATGTGAACTGGTGCAGCCACTCTGGAAAACTGTGTGGAGGTTCCTCAAACAGTTAAAAATATACCTGCCCTACGACCCAGCAATTGCACTGTTGGGGATTTACCCCAAAGATACAAATGCAATGAAAAGCCGGGACACCTGCACCCCGATGTTTATAGCAGCAATGGCCACGATAGCCAAACTGTGGAAGGAGCCTCAGTGTCCAACGAAAGATGAATGGATAAAGAAGATGTGGTTTATGTATACAATGGAATATTACTCAGCTATTAGAAATGACAAATACCCACCATTTGCTTCAACGTGGATGGAACTGGAGGGTATTATGCTGAGTGAAGTAAGTCAGTCGGAGAAGGACAAACATTATATGTTCTCATTCATTTGGGGAATATAAATAATAGTGAAAGGGAATATAAGGGAAGGGAGAAGAAATGTGTGGGAAATATCAGAAAGGGAGACAGAACGTAAAGACTGCTAACTCTGGGAAACGAACTAGGGGTGGTAGAAGGGGAGGAGGGCGGGGGGTGGGAGTGAATGGGTGACGGGCACTGGGTGTTATTCTGTATGTTAGTAAATTGAACACCAATAAAAAATAAATTAAAAAAAATAAATAAATTAAAAAAAAAAATAAATGCTCTATGGTATTCCATTATGTGACTGGATAATTCATTCATATACTTGCTATTGTCAGATTTCCAAATTTTTGTTAATTTGATGGATTGTTATAATTTGTACTTTCCTGGGACACCTGGGTGGCAAAGCGGTTGAGCGCCTGCCTTTCACTCAGGCCGTGATTCCGGGATCAAGGCCTGTATTGGGCTCCCTTCGAGGAGCCTGCTTCTCCCTCTGCCTGTGTCTCTGCCTCTCTCATGAATAAATATAAATCTTAAAAAAAAAAAATTGTACTATCTTAAGGGCTAGTGAAGTGCAAGATTTTTTTTTTTTTTTTTATAAATTTTTATTTATTTATGATAGTCACACAGAGAAAGAGAGGCAGAGACACAGGCAGAGGGAGAAGCAGGCTCCATGCACCGGGAGCCTGACATGGGATTCAATCCCGGGTCTCCAGGATCGTGCCCTGGGCCAAAGGCAGGCGCCAAACCGCTGCCCACCCAGGGATTCCAAGATTTTTTATATTCATTGGTTTTTTCTAAAAAGAAAGTCTCAACTTTCTCACTTTATCTATTTAAAAAAATTGACTTGTAGTCAAATATTCTGGCACCAAGGTATTCCATCAGTTAAGTGCACTGTAAATATTTAGCTTGTTTCCTAATTTCATAGTGTCTTATTCTTTGGAAATAGGTTTAACACTTCATGTACTCAAAATCATTCACATTAATTTTTACCCTGTATGTTGTGGACTGGGAAATTCTTGCTCACACAGAGCCAAAAAGATCTCCTCTACATTTACTTCTGTTTTTAAAACCCATCGTTTTCTTTCCTTTCCTTCTCCCCCTTTTTTCTTTTTTAAAACGTTTGCTTTTATAAAATATTTAAATTACAAACAAAAGCAGAGAGCAATAAACTCTCGTACTCTCATAGCTACCACAGGCATCCACTCAAGTGCACGCTAACTTCATTTATACTTCCTTCCAACTCTACTCCTACACAAAGATTACTTTAAAGCAAATTCCAGATAATTTATCATTTCATCTATATTTCAGTATATTTAAAACATAAACTTTCCCACAAATGTAACTACACTTTCATTTTTTCCCCTAAAAATGAACAATTCCTGATTATCATCAGATACCCTGTCAATGTTCAAATTTCCCCAATTCATGCTTGCTCATTTTTTTGCAGTTTGTTTGGTCCAAATGAGACCTAAACACTGCACTTTGAATATGTCTTTTGAGTCTCTTTCATCTCTTTTCCCACGTTTCAGTGTATCTGTCCAATAAATTAGGTGTTTGTCCTGTCAAATCCTCTATATGCTGGGACTTGCAGATTTCATGCCCATGGTGTCAATATATTCCTCTATACTGATTTCCTATACACGGATAGATCTCAAAGTGTGATTTGATTTAGGTTTCACACACTTGTTCCAAGAATATTTCATAGGTGCTATTATATACTTTCATGATGAGATATATAATTTCTAGTTATTCCTGGAATTGAAGAGTGAATATCAACATAAGAAAATATTTTTATGTAAACAAAGGTTCAAAAAGCTTTTTCATTTTAAAAATTTCTATCTCCTTAGAAGACAATTATGAGGAAAACCTGAGAATCAAACTATAAAGTGCCAAAAGGTAATACTGAGTCAAGAATTATAAATAATTGAAAAATCATGTATTTTATCAAGTGAACTAAATATTTTCCCAAGTTTGACAAATAATACCATTTCTACATTGAACTATGTCTGTTCATGTTTTTAATCCAATAATTTTGTATCACTTTGTTAAAATTGATTAAATAATTTACTACTCTAAATGTGGACATACATTTAAAATAGAGACCTCTGTCAGTGTAACTTAAAAATCATTTTACAAAATAAAAATAAAGTATTTTATACTTACCATGTTACAGAGTCCCTCATGAATTGTACAATCTAGTGTACCAAATTTAAGCTGACCATAAAGATGCTTTGATGCTTTTCGTAACTCTGGCAATAAAGCTCGACACGGTGGACACCACTATGAAACAAAAATTCATACGCACTGAGCTAAATGAAACAAAAAACCCAAATTTCTACAATAAGCAATATATATTAAAATAAACTATACTTAGTGGCAAATCTTATGCGTGTGTGTATTTAATCCTTGGAGGGGCTACGACAACCCTGCTATTATTTTTAAAGATTTTATTTATTTATTCATGAGAGACACACAGAGAGAGGGAGAGAGACACAGGCAGAGGGAGAAGCAGGCTCCATGCAGGGAGCCTGATGTGGGACTCGATCCCAGGAACCTGGGATCACCCCTGAGCCGAAGGCAGATGGTCAACTGCTGAGCCACCCAGGCGTCCCCATCCTTGCTAATCTTAGAAGCACTATGTATAGGGACCAAAACTGAGTAACACAATTCCAGTACTCATGGTTCAAGACTATTTAGAAAATGCCTTTTTGCTATGACAAGAGAAAATCTGACAACACCGAAATTTGACATGTAAAAATAACTTACTGGGGCAAAGAAATCAACAAGCCACGGTTCCTTGTCATTGGCAGGAAAATTTTGAGGTCCAAGTGTGGTAACATGAGAATTAACACTTTCTTTGGCAAAGGCAAGTATATCATATAGAATCTTCTTTCCTTTGAAATTGAAGAGAAAAATTAAAATCCACATTCTATCCACAGAAACATTTCAAAGTTTTTATATTTAATATAATAAAGAAATGAAGACAAACTTATTGAACACATTGATTTTGGTGAGGGTCCGAGTGTTCTGTATACTATATGTAAATAGGTTTGCTCTGGCCAGAGTACCTTTCTTACATGCTTTGTTTCTTGGAGGACCTATCTTTCCAATGTTCCTTCATTCTCAGTGGCTGAGTAATCACTATTTGCAGTATTTGTGTTCTTTACGCTCACCTGAACTATTACTGTGGCCTAACTACTAACTTTGTTTCTTCAAACTCAACTTCCCTTATGAATTCAAATCCTGTATCACCAATTGCCCAGTGAAAATATTCATATGGATGTCATACAAACATTTCAAATATATTATAATTGAAGCTGTTTCCCCCCAAATTTGCCCCTTTTCTCAGCTTCCCTATCTTGGCAATGGCATAATCATCCACTAGGTGCCTAGGTAAAATTTTCCAGAGTGATCTTTGTATTCTTTCTTTGTCCTTGTATCATAACTCCATCCATTCCATCTGTTATATCTCTGAAACCAATTTTGTCTACTGCCGAAATTCAGTTGTGCCTATTATGATAACCAAGCTGGTCTTTGTGTAACATCTTCCTTAACTAATCCATTTTCAACACTGCTACCACAGTCAATTTACAAAACCATTTATCTGATTATACTGTCCCTGGCTTAGAGGCCTCTGATGATTTCCTCTTGTCTGAAGAATATACTCCATGGCTTGGCAAATAATTTTTTCAACCAGCACATAGTCCATTTTATTATGTGCCCTTTGACTTATTCACCTGATAGTCAATACTAAGACACCTATTATGTGTGACACCTATTTTTTTTTTTTTTTTTTTTTTTACAATTTTATTTATTTGACAGAGAGGCTGCACAAGCAGGGGGAGTAGCAGAGAGGGGAGGAGAAGCAGACTCCCCCTGAGCAAAGAGCCTGATGCGGGGTTTGATCCCAGGATCCTGGGATCATGACCTAAGCTGAAGGCAGACACTTAACCAACTGAGCTACCCAGGTACCCTGACACCTGATTTAAATGTCATAGGGCAGGCAAAACAAAATAAAACAAAACAAAAAACAACAATTCACAGCCCTGCAGAAATATTTTCACAAATATTTCAATATGGTTATAAATGACACTACATTCCCCTGCTTTTTCTCTTACTCTGTAGCTGCTGCTGCTTGAATGCTTTACAAACTCCTCTATCTTTGACCATCCTTTACAAGTGATCCTTGGGGTTCTGCTCTTGTCTCTCTATTCACTCTTAGATAAGCTCATTCTCATCCAAGCTTCCATTATGATGGATATGATGATTATTTTTATCTACATTTTCAGTTCAAATTCCTCTCCTGAGGCCTAGGCCTATATTCAACTGCGAGCTAGGGGTGTCTACTCCCTGTCAACTCCTCCCCTCAGTATTCTCTTTCTTACTCAACGGTGCAGTCATCAACTGCCAACTGAGTGTCAGAAACCTGAGCTTCCTTCTCTTCCCCACATCTAAATCATCATCAAGTTATACTATTTTTTTTAAAGATTTGTTAGAGAGAGGGACTATGCACACAGAGGGAGAAGGAGAGGCAGACTTCCTGCATGCTGGAATCATGACCTGAGCCAAAGGTAGATGCTTAACAGACTGACCCACCCTAGTGCCCCTTAACTTTCTATTTAAATACTGACTTTGTATTTAAAAATCAGTTCACTTCCTTTCAACCACACTACCATTATTTAAACAAGGCAGCCGTTTTCTCTTAGATGGATACATCAGGCTTCCGTCTTCCATCCCTTCCTCTAACCATGCTTCTATCCATTCTAGGCAGCCACCTTCCTAAAATGTACTACTAGTTAAATCCTATGTCTCCTTAAATCTATGAGTGCATCTGTTTTCCTTCAGGATGAAGTCCAAATTCCTTTGTCTGACAGATGCCACACAGACTTTAGAACCCTCTAACCTTGTCTCAATCCTTTCCAACACTCAATCCAGTTATCCTGAAATCTTGCTTTCTAAGAATGAATAAGGCTCTCTCTTCAGAGTCCATGAGTACGTGTGCTGGTTCTGGTGCTTGGAACATGCTTGCTAACTCTTCAATTGGTTAGCCATTACTTACACCTTAGATCTCGACAAAGAGATTGCTTTCTCTAACCTCAGATTGTCCCTCCTAAGTGTTCTTCCTCTTGAGTGCAACCCGTGCTTGTCTCGGTAGTCGTCAGTCTCCAAGATTATCCTCAATGATGGTTATTACCTCAGGTATTCATACCACTGTTGAATCAGGGTTTGGTGTATGTGACCAATAGAATATGGCGGATGTGATGGCGTGTCCTGACTGACATTAGATTACATAAAAGATGTTGTTGCTTCTGTGTGTCTCTCTCTGGTCATTCATTCTGGGAGAAGCCAGCTGCCACGCTGTGAGCAGCTCTACAGAGAAATCCATGTGATAAGGAACTGAGGCTTTTGGCTGACAGCCATTAAGAACTAAGGCCCCCAAACTATCCCATGAATCAGCCTGGTACCAATTCCTCTAGCCATGGTCTAATCTTTAAATGACTATTGCTCCTGCCTATCCCGACTGCAAGCTCATGAGAATACCTGAGCCACAACCACTCAGTTAAGCTGTCCTCAGATTCCTGAATACCAGAAACTGGGACTGTGGACGAATGTTTGTTGCCTTAAGCCACTAAGTTTTAAGATGATTTATTATTCAAAAACAGATTATTACTCTTCACTTTGGATATTTTAAAATTTACTCATTTACTTGGTTTTCCTTACTAGTCCTGTTCCTTAAGGTAGAGATTTAGTTCACATTTTTCCCTATTCCCCAGGACTGTACTTGGTATAAGTAAACGCTCATTATCTATTTATTTAAATCCAAGGAAATTAACAGCAGGTATGCTATAAAGTTATTGATGGCACAAAAAAGGAAGTACATGGAAATCTGTGGTATATTACCAGGGTGGGGAGGAGTTTTCAGTGGGTGATTTGGAGTTTGCTAAATATTTTTAGAGGCAAGAAGGAATGATAAAATAAGAGGAAGAAAAATCTTGTGTGAAGGCACAGAGGAGTCAAAGAACATGGTATTTTTGAAGGATATACAAACAGCCAGGGCAAAGATTATTTGGAGGGGAAGAAATGGGATAAGACTAGAAACTGGGCAGAGGCAGTACCCTATTAACAACTGTTTACAGAGCCTACTATGCACCAGTCACCATTCTAAGTGCTGGAGGAGATAGACTGGTGAGGGAACCAGACAAAGTCATTGCTCATGTGAGAAGGAATCTGAAAATTACCTTAAAAGAAGTCAGGAGATGGCAGGTGGCTTCAGTTGGGTCTGATGCCCCCAAGGGAGTGGCTCTTACACTGGAGTGGGGGGGGGGGCGGTAGGGGTGGCCTCTACCAACCAGCATACCAGCAACAGTCATGGCCAGTCTTGAAGCCAGCTGTGCTGGGAGCTAACCCTGCCCACCAGTGTGACCACAGTAACCATGGCTGGCCCCTTACCCAACCCAGCAGTGTACCTGCAGCAACTGTGGCTCGGTTCAACAGGAGGGCACATGTCACCACCAGGGGAGCCCCCACCCCTCAAGCACCTGGCTCTGGTGATTGGGGTGGGGGAGTGGGCCAAGAAGACACTTTCTACAGAAGGCCACTCCTTCCTGACCACATGTAATTGATCTACCAGATACACGAAACAAACACAGAGTTAGGCATAATAAATGTTCTAAGTATTGGTTATAAAGATGCTCACTGAAGTCAGGAGAAGAATGGATGAACACAGTGAGAACTTAAAGAAATAAAATATATCAAAAATGAGTCAGAGCCAAAGAATTCAAAAAACAGATACTAAAAAGACACTAGAGGGAATCAACAGCAAGTTAAAGGTAGCAGAATTTACCAGGGATCTGGAAGATAGGGTTGAGGAAATCCCCCAGGCTGAACAACAGAAAGAAAGGAGAATAAAAAAGAAATATAGGTTAGATAAAGGAATCTTTAGGACAACATCAAGCATCCTAATATTGACATTATAGGTCTCAAAAGGAGAAGAAAGAGAATAAAAGGCAGGAAACTTATTTGAGGAAATCATAGCTGAAAAACTTCCTTACCAGGGGAAAGCAGAGACTTAGGGGGCACAGAGAAGACCAAAGAAGTAGAACTCAAATAAATCTACGCCCAGACACATTTAAAAAATTCTTTCAAAGTTTGAAACTAAAGAGAAAGAAAATCTTAAAAGCTGCAAGAACCATGCAACTAGTTACATATAAGAGTACCCTCATAAGATTATGAGCTGATTCTTCAGCAAAAACACAGCAGGTCAAGAGGGAGTGGCATGATTTATTAAAAGTGCTGAGAGGAAAAGTTCTACAACCAAGAGTACCCGACCCAACAAAGATCTCATTCAGAATTGAATTGTTTATAGAGATACAGGCCTACCTCAGGAAACAAGAAAACTCTCAATCTAATCTTACATCTTAAAGGAACTAGAAAAAGAAATGAAGTTCCAAGTTAACAGAAGGAAAAAATAAAGAGCAGAGCAGAAATAAATGAAATAGAGACTAAAAAAACAAAAAATGTTAAGAGATGGTTCTCTGAAAATATAAACAAAATTGATAAACCTTTAGCCAGACACATCGAGGGGAAAAAAAAGAAACAGGCCTAAATAAAATCAGAAATGAAAGAGAAGTTAAAACCAACATCACAGAAATAAAAAGAGTTATATAAAGAACTACTAAAAACAATTATATGCCAACAAAGTGGACAATCCAGAAGAAATAGATAAATTCCTAGAAACATATAATCTTCCAAGACTGAATTAGGAAGAAACAGACAATCTAAACAGACCAATTATTAGCTGGGAAATTGAATCAATAATCAAAACATTGCCAACAAAAGTTCGGGACCAGGTGCCTTCAAAAGTGAATTGTACCAAACATTTAAAGAAGAGTTAATAACTATTTTTCTCAAACTTCCAAAAACACTGACGAGAAAAGAATGCTTCTGAACTCATTTTACAAGGCCATCATTACCTGGATATCTAAACCAGACAAAGACACTACAAAACAAGAACATTGGAGGCTAATATCTCTAATGAACACAGATGTAAAAATCCTCAGCAAACTATTAGCATACTAAATTCATTAACAGATTAAAAGAATCCTTCAAAATGATCAAGTAAAACTTATCCCAGTAATGCAAGGATGGTTCAATATCTGCAAATAAATCAATGTGATACATCACAATAATGAAGGATAAAAACTGTATGATAATCTGAACACATGCAGAAAAAAAGCATTTGACAAAATTCAACATCCATGTGTGATAAAAACTCTCAACAAAGTGGGTAGAAGGAAGACACATCAACATAATAAAGGCCATATATGACAAACCCATAGCTAACATACTCAATTATGAAAAGCTGAAAGCTTTTCCTTTAAGATCAGAAATAGGACAAGGATGTCCAATCTCCCTATTTTTATCCAACAGAGTCCTGAAGTCCTAGCCACAGCAATCAGAGAAGAAATAAAAGGCATCCAATTTGATAAAAAACAAACTTCGCTATGGGCAGATGCCATGATACTAATATGGTAAACCCTAAAGGCTCTACTGAAAAACTAATAGAACACATCAACTCAGTAAAGTAACAGGATATAAATTAATACACAGATATCTGTGTTCTCTCTTCTTTTAAGGGTAGAGAGGGGAGAAGGGAGAGGGAGAGAGAGAATCTTATTAAGCAGGCTCCACACCCAGTGTGGAGTGCAACACAGGGCTCAACCTCACAACCCTGAGATCATAAACTGAGTTGAAATCAAGAGTCAGATACTTAACTGAGCCATGCAGACACTCTTAAGAGTTGGACACTTAATCAACTGAACCACCTGGTGCCTCAATCTGTGCTATTTCTTTTTTAAAAAGATTTTATTTATTTATTCATGAGAAACACAGAGAGGAGAGAGAAAGAGGCAGAGACACAGGCAGAGGGAGAAGCAGGCTCCATGCAGGGGGCCCGACATGGGACTCGATCCGGGGTCTCCAGGATCAGGCTCTGGGCTGAAGGCAGCACTAAACTTCTGATCCACTTGGGCTGCCCAATCTGTGCTATTTCTATACTCTAATAACCACACTATCAGAGAAATTATGAAGACAATCCCATTTACAATTGCATCAAAAAGGATAAAATACCTAGGAATAAATGTAACCAAGGAGATAAAAGACTTGTACTCTGAAAACTACAAGACATTGTTGAAAAAAATTAAAGAGGACACAAACAAATGGAAATATATACAGTCTTCATGGATTGGAAGGATTATCAAAATGTCTATATGATCTCTGAAAATCTACATATTCAATGCAATTCCTAGCAAAACATCAAAGGCACTTTTTACAGAATTAGAATAATCTTAAAATTTGTATGGAACCATGAAAGACTGTGAAGAATCAAAGTAATCATGAAAAAAAGAATTAAAAAAAAAAAAGAAAAAAGAATTTCAGAAAAGGTATTTCAAATCTTTGTAATTGCAATTGTATGTACATGAATGCAGAGCTAAAGTCCCAAACAAGCTGAAATGTAAAAATGTTAATTATAAATTCAAGAGAGCTAAAAGTAACCATTGAAATATCTAATAGTCTTAGTAGAAGGAAAATCTGGAAAATGCCCATGGTTGAGATGCTACTCAACCATGGGCACATAGAAATGGAAACTATAGGTATTGCTTACATTTCTTAAGACCATCCTTAAATTCTGCACTAACCTGTTTTGTCACCAGCATTCTTGCTGAAACATTAATCAAAACAGTGAGCAGAAAAAAGTGAATTATTTAAAAGAGAATAAAAGAACTAAATTCAAAATATCCTTCTCCAAAAGAAACCTATTTACTAATAAAAGCAAAATTATTTACAGGAAGTATATATTCATATAAAACAAGGTAAAAAATAAACCCACAAAATACCCCCAAAAGCCAAAGCAATCTTGAAAAAAAAAGAACAAAGCTAGAGGTATCATGCACCCTGATTTCAAGATAAATTACAAAGCTATAGTAAAGACAGTATGGTACTGGCACAAAAACAGACACTAGGTCAATGGAACAGAATACAGAGCCCAGAAATAAACTCATGCTTATATGGCCAATTAATCTTTGACATTAATCAGTGCCTGCCTGGGTGGCTCAGTAGGTTAAGCACCTGCCTTTGGCTCAGCAGGGAGCCCACTTTCCCCCCTCCCTCTGTTGCTCTCCCTGCTTGTGCTTTCTAGCGCTCTCTCTCAAATAAATACATAAATAAAATCCTAAAGAAAATTAATCTTTGACAAAGGAGGCAAGATCATACAATGGGGAAAAAGGAGTCTCCTCAGTGAATGGTGCTGGGAAAACTCGACAGCTACCTGCAAAAGAATGAAATTCAACCACTTCCTTACAGGTTTACAAAAACAAACTCAAATGGATCAAAGACCTAAATGTGAAACCTGAAACCAAAGAAGTACTGTTAGAAAACATAGGCAGTAATCTCTGACATTGGCCTTAGCAATAATTTTTCTAGATTTGTCTAGGCAAGGGAAATAAAAGCAAAAGTAAACTATCAGGACTTCACCAAAATAAAATGCCTTTGCACAGTGAAGGAAATAGTCAACAAAAAGAAAAGGCAACCTACTGAAAGGGAGAGGCTATTTTCAAATGATTTTTTTTTTAAACTTTATATATAGGGATAGAGTGTGTGCAAGTGGGGGTGGTGAGAGGCAGAAGGAATCTTTTTTTTAGATTTATTTTATATATATAGAGAGAGAATATCCTGAGCAAGTTGGGGAGAAGTAGAGGGAGAGACTCTTCAAGCAGACTCCCTGTTGAGCACGGAGCCTAATAAGGGATTCGATCTCACAACCCATGAGTTCATGACCCAAGCTAACCAAGAGTCGGGTGCCCAACCAACTGAGATGCCTACACGTCCCGAGAAGAAGAGAGAATCTTAAGTTGCATGGAGTCTGACCCAGGGCTGGATCTCGTGACCCCGAGATCACGACCTGAATCAAAATTAAGACTTGCACACTTAAATGACTGAGTCACCAAGGCACCCCTCAAGTAAATCCAGTATCATCAGGGAAAAGCAGGTCAAACCCACAATGAGATATCACCTTACACCTGTCGGAACACCTAATACCACAAAGACAAAATGGGCAGAGCTGGCATGGATATAGAGAAAAAGAACCCTTGTGTGCTGAGGGAAATATAAATTGGTGCAGCCACTGTGGAAAACAGTAGACAGGTTCCCCCTAAAATAAAAAAAGCCATTATTTACCTTCAAAGAAATCAGAAACACTAATTTGAAAAGATATATGCACCCCTATGTTTATTGTAGCATTATTTGTAATAGCCAAGATATGGAAGCAATACAAGTGTCTGATAGATAAAGATGTGTGTATGTACACAGAAATACACACAAATGGAGTATTATTACTCAGTCATGAAAAAGTTGAAGATCTTGTCATTTGTGACCATATGGATGAACCTAGAATATATGATGCTAACTGAAATAAGTCTGAGAAGATAGGATTTCACTTATATGTGGAATCTCAAAAAACAAAACAAGTAGAAACAGACTCATAGATACAGAGAAGTTGGTGGTTACCGAAGGAGAGAGGGATGAGCAGATGGGCAAAATGGGTGAAATGGCATGGGAGTTATAGGCTTTGAGCTATGGAACGAATAAGTCATGGAGAAGAAAGTACAGCATCGGAACAGAGTCACTAGTAATGTTAACAGCACCACGTGGTGACAGATGGTAACCACACCTGTGGTGAGCAAAGCATAATGCACATAATGTACACAATGAATCACTGTTGAACACCTGAAACTAATAAAACAGTGTGTCAACCTCATGCAAATTAAAGAATACTTTAAAAAACCAAAGTAAAAACTACAATTAAAAAATTACTATTTGAAGATAAATACAATTTAAAAAAATTTCTTCTCTTCTTACCATGATGAATTTCATATTCTTTGGTCCCTTGTCCTTTAAATACTGCTAGACATGGCTGAAATACATACAGATTACTGCAGACATCTGGTGCAGAGGAACAGTCAAACCTGCCAACCTAAAGTAGAAAATTTAATTTGATGAAAACAAAATCATATGCACTCATTTTTAAAATATTCATAAAGAAATAACATTGCTCTAACAACAGTTTCTAAATAGAAGCTAACTGGCCATGAAAATAAAAGATAGAAATAATTAATGTATTTTATTTATTTATTTTTATTTTTTAAAGATTTTATTTATTTATTTATGATAGAGAGAGAGAGAGAGAGAGGCAGAGACACAGGCAGAGGGAGAAGCAGGCTCCATGCCTGGAGCCTGACGCGGGACTTGATCCCGGGGACTCCAGGATCACGCCCTGGGCCAAAGGCAGGCGCCAAACCGCTGAGCCACCCAGGGATCCCCAGAAATAATTAATTTACATTTAACAATGAAATTCAATTTAGTTAAGGAAAAAAAAAAAAAAGCATCCTACAGTGTTCAAAAACCTTATAGAAAACCTTCTGGAAAATAGTCAGTTGTTTAAGAAATCCACTCTCCTAAATATATAGAGGATATCTGTATAACCTTGGAGTGGGGGGAGAGAGAAAACTTTTTCAGACTCCAGAAGCAGAAATAATAAAGCAAAGGCTGACAGTTTCATACGGTGTAAAGGAAAACAGCCTAAAAAATGCTAAGAGGGAAATGATAAACCATGAAAAAATATCTGAAGATTTCAAAGGACCCACTAAGAAATAAAAGATAAACATCCTTTCAGAAGAAAGACTATGGGCCAGAGGCAGAGAGAAAATGGAGAAGAATGATTATTTGATAATAATCACAAAAAACTTTTTCAACCCCATTAGGAAGCAAATGAAAATGATAATTATTAACATATCACTTTCAGCCTATCAGAATGGTGATTAAAAAAATAACACTATCATGGTTGGCACAGACGTGGAGAAATGGTTACTGACATTGTAAGAATATATTCTGGAGAACACTGGTAATGAGGACAATTTAAGGAAAAACATAATCTTGGTTAAAAAAATTCTTCATACTGAATTTTTGCAGTATATAGTTTTGATATAAAAAATAATGGAGACAATGTTAGTAAAAGAGAATTTACTAAACAACTATGGTGTAACTACCATATAGTGAAATACTACGTAGACTTTAGAGATGATGACATCCCTATGATGAAAAATATCTATATCCTGTGTTTAATAATGTGTTTGATATATTTATATACACGTGTATATATTTATCATCTCTAAAGACCAGGAAGTACACTTGATATACACATACCTACACATGCACACAGGCCCATACACACACACACACATATACATGTTATATATACACATACAAATGTATACACGTATATATATACACATATATCTACATCATGTAAAAAAAACATAGGATACTGTCAAGTGAAAAATTTTACAGAAGAGAATACGGCAACTCCCCCCTTATCAGTGGTTTCGCTTTCCACAGTTTCAGTTCCCAACTGGTCAAACTGTACTCCAGCCAGAGGTATAGGATTCTCCTTCTCTCACACTGTCAGGTCGGTAGTAGCTTAACACCACGCCACAATGCCTGTGTCATTCACCTCACTTCTTCTCAGCACGAAGGCATTTTACCTGTAACTGCATATGTGAACTTTTTAAATAAAAACGGGCCTCACTATGGCGGTGCCTCGATGGCGCAGTCAGTTAAGCATCTGATTCTCCTATCAATTCTCAAGGGTGAATTACAATATAGTAAGATACTTGGAGAGATACCATACATAACTTTCATGATAGTATATTATTACAGCTGTCCATTTTATTATTATTGTTAATCTTTTTTTGTGCCCGATTTATGAATTAAACTTTATTATGGATACAGGCGCACAGGAAAAAACATAGTATACATAGGATTTGGTACTATCTGTGGTTTCAGGCATCCACTGGAGGCTTCAGAACATATCCCCTGCAGAAAAGAAAGGACTACTGTATAGTGAATCCATTTTTTGTTTGGGTTTTGTTTTTATAGGTTTATTTTAGGGAGAGAGAGAGAGAATGAGAACAGGGGGAGGGGCGGAGGGAGAGGGCAAGAGAAACTCCAACAGACGTCATGCTATGTGCAGAGCTGGACGTGGGGATTGATCTCACGACCCTGAGGATCACGACCTGGGCTGAAACCAAGAGTCAGATGCTTAACTGCGCCACCCAGGCACCCCTATAGTGAAATCCGTTTTTATTAAAAAAGTTCATATACACAGTTACAAATACATCTAATGTGATGGCCATTACAATATGCATGTGTACACACATACACTTATGTCCACATACTAAAACATATGCAGAAAAAGTGTGAAAAGTTACACAGTAAGTTTATAGTAGGGCTATTAACAGTCGTGAGAATATGGGTGATTTTTAAATAATTCATTTTTGTCCTCATTTATATATCCTAATTTTTAAACTATGAGTTCAAATTTATTACATAAAAAATAACTTAAAAAAGGGAACGATATTCTTCTACAGTATGCATTCCAGAAAAATTGTCTGATAGAGGTAGATACACCAGCTACTCAAGAGCAATGAAAGCTAATTGCTTTCAGGTATCACTGTGGATTTTTAATAGAAAAACAAAATCACAACAGAAGGACAAAGGCACTTTGTGGTTTCTTAACCTAGTTTCAAATAAACATTTTTATGTTACTTAAAATATGATTTTATGTATTGAATTGGTAAGAAAGCACACCAGCAGGAGGCTTGGGAGAATGCATTTTTCTTACTTGAATATGTTCATTTTTAAGTAGAGTTTTTAGTTTCTTCAGCTCAGGATCATTTGAATTTTCATGTTTTCCAAAATTAAAAAATAAGAGCCACCGATGATGAGCCAACCGATCCTTAGAAGTGATAAAAAGGGAAGAATAATAAAATAACGTCAGAGTCAAGAAAGTCTAAGGGTTCTATTTTTTATTTCTTTGACTTAAAGTTAATTTTAGCCGTCATACCCATTACTTTGAAATACTGTCTAAAATTCAGACCCATTCATGCTTCTATTTTGTATTTCTTTGGAATGCTGCTATGTAAATCAATCCTAGATTAAAAGATAAAAATCACTAAATTATAAAATCTTAAAGCAGACAACTGTGCCAAAACAATATATGGTTTTAACAATATATAGCTAAAAAGTCGGAAGTAAGGAAGTAAGCCTTTTCAGGCTTAGCAGAGTCTGGTAGGCAAACAGACTTAGCTCTGGGATCACGAAGCAGGAAAAAAAAAGATTTTACTACTAACTCAGTCTTTCTAGAGCTGCTTGTATTTAATTCTCAGTGAACAATATAAATAGTTCTGTAAGCAAGAACTTAAAATTCTAAATCAGATCCAAAGCTGCTCTGTGACCAAAATCTTGGCTTTTCTGACACTCTCCCTGAGCCCTCCATTCAGGACTGGTTATGTCATCCTCAACTCCAGACCGACCCTGAAGTTGCACCTCAGAGTAGCTGATACACGTGTACATACACACATACACACATATACATATATACTATCCTTTGAAACTGCTACTTCCGCTCTAGTGATGAATAAACAAATGCTGATTTTAAAATGTTAAGACTTGAGATGTTACCAACATTTACTACCATTTATTATTATTAACGGAAATATTACCTCTAGTGTGTTTGCCGAAAGTAGTTCAAAGTCTGGAAGATTATGCATTATTTCCAAATATATTTCTTTAGCATCCAATGAGTTAAGGAACTAAAATAAGAGAATCATATTGTAATCTTTTGAATTAACATCCATTTATTTTAGTGTCTTTTCTCCATAGAACTCTTAATTAAAAAAATCACAAAAGTTAAAAACGGTTTTTAAGCTATTTATTCTAAAGGTATTTTTTAAAGTATATGGTATTTGGGCAACTAATAAAAACCTGTGTAACTGATCTGTTTCTTAAAAATACTGATGTCGATGTAAAATTCCATTATGTGGAATTTTCTCTTAATTGTGGTGTGCGTTCTATAATAATCCTCACAATAACCTGGAATAACCTCTGAATTATCGAGGAAAAAAAACTGTATTATGTTCAGATTAATTTTAATGCTCATCATGTTCTGCAGAATGCCAACACTTTACAAATTTTTTAAAGACTTGGTAATTAAAACACTGGAATCTTTGGTGATCCAAGACACTGCACACCCAAACAATAATAGGAATTAAAAATTTATACCTGGAAAGTTGAAATATTCTTTACTGTAGGGATTTTCTGAAATAAAGTCCAAAAACCTAACCACCTAGGAGTTTGGCAGAGTAAAGCATCCTGATAAAGGCCTTATCTTAAAAGGTTTAAAACACAAAACAAGTGCAAAAGGCACACTTCCTTCCTAACAAATTTCCTTTCTTTCTGTCCACATTTTATCCTCCTATTTTTCTCACACTCTCCCTGCTCGTAAATCTCAAAGAAAGCAGCCGTTACGACAACGATGAAGTAACGGGCACATCAGGAATATGTATTTGGGGGCTGACCAAAAGCTTACTTATGAACCACCTGTGCCTGAGCTTCCAAGTACTACACCTGGAAGACCTGAAACTCCATTAAAAACTTGTAGTTTTGGGGGATCCCTGGGTGGTACAGCGGTTTGGCGCCTGCCTTTGGCCCAGGGCGCGATCCTGGAGACCCGGGATCGAATCCCACGTCGGGCTCCCAGTGCATGGAGCCTGCTTCTCCCTCTGCCTGTATCTCTGCCTCTCTCTCTCTCTCTCTCTTTCTCTGTGACTATCATAAATAAATAAAAAATTAAAAAAAAAAAAAAAAAAAAACTTGTAGTTTTGTCATGACAGTTCATGGTATTCAGAGCTTCCCTGTGCCCAGCATGAGAATAACCATATGGAAAGAACAATGGGTACAACATTAGAATAGAGAACTGTTTTCCCTAAGTTTCTTCTCTTAAAACTTGTTTTCCTTTTTTTTTTTTTTTTTTTTTTTTCTTAAATCTTAGGCCACAGTACTCCAGGTCATTGACATCCATCACTTTTATTAGAAAGATTTTACTAAAAATACTCATATAGCAGCTTATATGAATATGTGGCTAATACACTACAACCTCATTATAAACCTGTCACAGAGTAAAACTTGGTAGTTACGCTTACAAGGGATATGGTCTAGCCTCTGAATTTCTTCCTCCCTCCCTCCCTAAGTTACTTATTCATTATACACAGAACATATCCCCTATAAAATGTACATGCAAATCATTTTTAAAGGTGTAATGTGGTGTACATTTCTCAACTATAGAACATACACATCAGTTGGGACAATAACTGTGCCTCAAAATAACCTAATTATAGCACCCAGAATTTTCTTTATTATCTAATGCAAAGTTACATGCTTATTTTTGGGATTATTTCCCAATATGAGTTTGGGGAGACAGAGTTTTCACAATTATAACTCCACTATATTACAATCACTACACACTAAACCAGTTTATTACAGATTGAATTTTTTTTCATTACTGATGGAATGCAAACAGAAACACTGGGTACTTTTAAATGGCAGATAACCACAAAATTACCTTTGACAGTATATGGGGTTTTAGAATTACACTAGGATATGAGTGGTGTAAAACGCTGTTATAAATAATACATCCCCAAACAAGGAGGCCATGCTGTATGTAATGATTCACTATACTGTGTGGACCATTTATTAAATAAGTGAATCTTATCTGTTTTTCTCCCCAATTACCCAGTACAATTTTGTCCACAGTCAGGGCCTGGTAAATAAATGTTTGCTGAATATACGGACTAGGAAAGAGGGAAGAGAAGGGCGTTCTTAGCTGGGTGTCAAGTATTATAATTGGAATTTACCTGGGAAAGACAGTGTTAAGGAAGACATAAACTACCTATGGCATAGGAATAAATGGAACTCACATGCCAACAAAACAAACCATTAAGCAGAAAACACTGCCACTGGAATAAACAAGGCGAGATTTGCCAACAGTGAAAATAGAACTGACTTTGAGGGATAACCAAGATGTTTATGTTTGACCATACCTTTGCACACCCAATTCAGTTTGAGGCAACAGATGTTTTACTTTCCTAAAAACTTGAATGTTTTGAGGAGTGACAAGGACTACTTAATTCATCACTCCCTGTTATTACATTTCCGGTATCACTCATTTATGTCTTTCCTAAGTTCTCCTGAGTTTGCAGTTTTATATCAAAAAGCAGAAAGATCTATTAAAATAGGAGATTGTAGCACCGAAGGCAAGAATCTATATTAAGGGAATGAATGGGCATGCTTATGAACTGTGGCACAATATAAAATTTTCTTTAAGTGCAACCTGGCAAAACAAATTGAAATGAAAATTGCCAAGGCTATTTCATCTAAACAGGTAACTAAAGAAGTGCACAAAGATGAACAACCATTGTTCATTACAACACTTCTTATACTCATGAAAAAGTACGTAACTTAAACATCAAAAGAGGACTGATTAAATTAGGTAATGGAATATGTCACATTTATTCATTTATTTATTATCATTATATTTTTAAAGATTTTATTTATTTATTCATGAGAGACAGAGAGAGAGAGAGAGAGAGGCAGAGACACAGGTAGAGGGAGAAGCAGGCTCCCTGCAAGGAGCCTGACGCAGGGCTTGATCCTGGATCCCAGGATCACGCCCTGAGCCGAAGGCAGACGCTCAACCACTGAGCCACCAGCTGTCCTCTAAGTATGTCACATTTAGTCAGTGGATTGTAACTTACAGTTGTTGATTTATATATTTATGTGTAAGTATATCTAAATCCCTAGCACATAGTATGTAATATACATTGGCACAATGTAGAGTGTCCACTATGTGCCAGATATTCCTCTAGGGATTTGAGGTATTATAATAAAAAAATTCAAACTTAAAAATATACTGTGGGAGAAAAATATAAATACAAATATATTAGTGTATATTACAAGGTGATAAAAGCTCTGGTAGCAGTGGAAGTGGATTTTAGAAAGATTATGACAGAGCCACAGATTCTCTTTGATAACTAGCTTGAATCTGTCTCCTCATTCATGAAATTAGGGAGGTGAACCATACAGTAGATATCCAAACTGAGTTTATACCAGAATCTAACTGGGTGGTTTAAAGAAAAACAGATACCGAGTCCCAGCCAAACCTACCAATGATCTGTATTTTAATATTAGAAAATACACATATAAATACAGACCACTAAAAATTCACATGACCTAAGAATGTTTCCCATACTTCTGGGTTATAAAATGTAATGGTCTATATCACTGTAAAAATAATACTTATAATAGACTTTACTATTAAATTAAATACCTATTCTAAATACTTGCTTATTATAAATGGATTTGTTTCCTTGTTCACCGTTTACAAAATGATATATTATGCCTGAATGTGTGTGTTCACATATACATAAAGAAATTAGTAATTCATACCAAAACACTGCTTTTCTCTTTGTTATTTAAAGTGGCTCCAGGAGGAAAATAGGCAGTAGTACTTGTTGTAATATCCAAGCTTTTACAAAGGTTGTCCTGGGTGGCACAGTCCATCCATCCTACATTAACAAGACCGTCCTACAATGGAAAGAAATAGGTCACATGTAAGTGAAAGAGAAAGTTAAAGGGATTTAGCTTTATTTAAAAAACCCCAACTTTCTACTGTAAATTTAAAACATTTTTTAAAAGTTTACTCAAAAAATAAATGATGCAGATTTGAATTACATGATTAATAAAGTTGGCCTTATGGTATAAAAATTATAGCTGACAGACACACACAACATATTTTTGAGCACACATAGATTTTTCACAATTTTCATAATTGATAAATTCCCAGGCTGCAAAGGGAGATCCGATAGTGTTAAAGTATCAACAACATACAGATTATATTCCCCAACCATAGTGTGATGAGAGGTAAATATACAACAAAATAACAACAAAACAGAACAGTAAGAAATAAAGTTTGGAGGTGACACAAACACTAATATATACCTCTTTGATTAAAGAAGAATTCATAATTAAATTACAGGATAGTTAGAAGTGAATAACAATGGAAACATCACATGTCAAATTTCTAATTAGGAAGAAAAGTTTTATAGCTATGAACACATTTATCCAAAAACGAAATTTACAAATAAGTGAGTTAAGTGTTTAAGAACCACAAAGATATACTTAGAATCAATTTTTAAGTATCTTTCTTAACGTGGCCATAGAGTTTTACAAAATAATTGATGCTTACCAACATGCCACTCAGCCTGAGTCGTGTCTGTGAAGTCAAACAGTCTAGTGAGGAAAAAGAAATTATGAGATAATTTTAGCTTTATTAAGTATGTACTTTCTTTTGCCTTCCCCCTCCAAATTACCATGTTAGTTCCAAGGCAACTGACTGGACTTCACTGGTAAACAGTGACACATTCATTTACTAGGTAGATAGATACTGAGACCCAAGTCTTACTACACACATACACACACACACACACACACACATACACATGCACACACGCACATTTTTCCATTCTCTCCCCTTAGCTTCCCAGGTTTCTAGCTATAGGAAATCTCTTTGGGATCTTCTCAAATCTCTGCTCCTACCAACAATCTCATTTAACCAGGAGATCTCACGGTTTTGGCAGAAATAAAATGCAATGGCTCTATTTGATAAAAATGTATAAAGAATCTTTAAGTTTAGAATACAACAGTCCCTTTACTTATTTAATTTTAATTCCAGTAGTTAAGTGTTAGTTTCAGGTGTACAATATAGGAATTCAGCAATTCTATACATTACAGTGCTCATCATGGTAAGTGTACTCTTTAATCTCCATTACTTATTTCACCCATTCCCCACCCACCTCCCCCCTGGTAACCATTAGTTTGTTCTCTGTACTTAAGAGTTTGTTCCTTGATGTCTCTTTTTTCCTATTTCTTAAATTCCACATGTGAGTGAAATCATGTGGTATTGTCTTTCTCTGATTGAATTCTTTTATTTTTAAATATTTATTTATTTATTCATGAGAGGTGCACACACACACACACACACACACACACACACACACAGAGGCAGAGACACAGGCAGAGGGAGAAGCAGGCTCCATGCAGGGAGCCCAACGTGGGACTCGATCCTGGGTCTTCAGGATCACGCCCTGGGCTGAAGGTAGTGCTAACCCGCTGAGCCACCTGGGGCTGCCTTTATTTATTTATTTTTATTTTTTAAAGATTATTTACTTATTTATTCATGAGAGACACACACAGAGAGACAGAGAGAGAGAGAGAGAGAGAGAGACAGAGACAGAGAGAGAGAGAGAGGCAGAGACACAGGCAGAGGGAGAAGCAGGCTCCATGCAGGGAGCCCGACGTGGGACTCAACTCCGGGTCTCTAGGACAACACCCTGGGCTGAAGGCAGGCGCTAAATGGCTGAGCCACCAGGGCTGCCCTCTGACTGAATTTCACTTAGGATTATACTCTCTAGATCCATTTATGTTGTTGCCAATGGCAAGATTTCATTCCTTTTTAAATGGCTGAGTAACATTCCATTATGTACATATATGCCACTTCTTTATCCATTCATCTCTTGATGGACACTTGGGCTGCTTCCATAATTTGGATATTATAAATAATGCTGCAATAAACACAGGAGGATATAAAGATATAAAAAGATATAAAAATATATCTTTTTAAACTAGTGTTTTCATATTCTTTGGGCATAATTACCCAGTAGAGGAATTACTGGATCATATGGTAATTCTATTTTCAACTTTTGGAGGAACCTCCATATTGTCACAGTGGCTGCACAGGTTTGCATTCCCACCAACAGCACACAAGGGTTCCTTTTTCTCCACATCCTCACCCACACTTGTTTCTTGTGTTTTTGATTTTAGCCATCCTGATAGGTGTCAGGTGTGAAATGCTCAACATAACTCATCATCTTTTTCATGTGTCGGCCACCTGTGTGTCTCCTTTGGTAAAACGTCTGTTCATATCTCCTCCCCATTTGTAAATGTAAATTGGATTATTTTTCTTTTAATTTTTAAATTTTTGGGGGGATTATTTGTTTTTCTTGCGTGTGTGTTAAGTTGTAGAAGTTCTTTATGTGTTTTGGATACTAATCCTTTATTGGATATGTCATTTGCAAATATCTTCTCCCATTCCATATATACGTCTTTTAGTTTTGTTTCCTTTGCTGTGCAGAACACGTTTATTTTGATGTAGTCCCAATAGTTTGCTTTTGCTTTTGTTTCCCTTGCCTCAGGAGACATATCTAGAAAAATGTTACTGTGGCTGATGTCAGAGAAATTACTACCTGGGCTCTCTTCTAGGATTTTTATAGTCTCAGGTCTCATTTTTAGGTCCTTACTTCATTTTATTTTTGTGTATGGTGTAAGAAAGTGGTCCAGTTTTCCTAACACTATTTGCAGAAGAAACTGCCTTTTTCCCCTCTGCATATTCTTGCCATTATTGTAGATTAATTGATCATATAAGCATGGCTTTGTTTTTGGGCTCCCCATCATGTTCTATTGATCTATTTTTGTCTATTTTTATGCTAGTACCACACTGTTTTGATTACTACAGCATTATAGACTATCTTGAAATCTGGGATTGTCATACCTCCAGTTTTGTTCTTTTTCAAGATTGCTTTGGCTACTTGGGGTCTTTGTGGTTCCATACAAATTTTAGGATTATTTGTTCTATTTCTTTGAAAAATGCTGTTGATATTTTGATAGGGATTGCAGTAAATCTGTAGATGGATTTGGATAGAATGGAGATTTTAACAATAGTTGTTCTTCCAATGAGTATGGAATAATGTCTTTCCACTTATAGCATCTTCAGTTTCTTTCAACAATGTTTTATGGTTTTTAGAATACAGGACTTTCACCTCTTTGGCTAAGTTTATTCTTAAGTACTTCATTATTCTTGGTGCAATTCTAAATGGAATTATTTTCTTAATTTCTTTCTGTTGCTTCATTATTAGGGTATAGAAATGCAACAGATTTCTGCATATCGATTTTGTATCCTACTTTACTGAATTCATTTATCAGTACTAGTAGTTTTTGATACTGAATATCATGTCATCTGCAAATAGTGAAAGTTTTACTTCTTTCTTACTGATCTGGATGCCTTTTATTTCTTTTTCTTATCTGACTGCTGTGGCTAGAACTTCCAGTACTATATTGAATAAAAGTGGTGAGAATGGACATTCTTGTCTTGGCCCTGACCTAAGGAAGGAAGCCCTTAATTTGTTACCATGGAGTATGATGTTAGCTGTAGCTTAGCACATGGCCTTTATTATGCTGAAATATGTTCCTTCCAAACCTACTTTGTTGAAGTAGGTATCATGAATGGATGTCGTACTGTGTCAAAAGCCTGCATCTACTGAAATGATCATACAGTTTTTATCTTCTCTCTTGCTGGTATGATGTATCACACTGACTGATTTGCTCATGTTGAACCACCCTTGCATCCCAGGAATAAATCCCACTTGATCACACTGAATAATTTTTTTTAGTATATTATTGGACTTGATTGCTAATATTTTGTTGAGGATTTTTCATCTATGTTCATCAGAGATATTGGCCTATAGCTCTCTCTCTCTCTCTTTTTCTTTTTTTTTTTTTTTGTAGTGTCTTCTGATTTTGGTATCAGAATAATGCTGGCCTCACAGAACGAATATGCGAGTTTTCCTTCCTAAAATATAATCTTAAAATAACTTCATCATTTTCATGAAAGTTTTTAAATAAGAATGCTAGGACACAATAAGACAGATTTAGAAGCGAGGGAACTATAATACTGCAGAACCTATAAAGATAGGTAAAATCAATCTACCTGGGATGAAAAGTAAAAGAATGCCAGAAAGTTTAAAAAGTTTTCTAAATGTGTGGAATGAATAGAAATCTGTGCATTAGACCAAAAGGAGGCAAAATCCCTCAATGATAGACTAAATTAAGGGTTTGTTTGATGGCACTACCTTCCTAAGATGGGCCTTACAGGATAGGGTGAGTGGTTGATTTTGGCTTCACGGCAATTTATTCTCAATAAGCAGCAGGAAGCTGATGGGGTTCCTTTGGGTTAAAGACCCATCTTTGGGATTAAACATATGATAATGTGTTAATGAACTGGGCATTCAGTAATCCTGGGGCTGATTTTTAACTAATCTCATTGTTTGAATAGAGTTTATAATTTGTGGTTTGGCACACAAGAGTATTGAATTTTCAGATTAATTTGCTGATGGAAAGGTTCCTAGAAATGGAACATTGTCATCTTCAAGTATATAATTTTATAAGGCAAATATGTATACATTTGTGATATGTTAAGAATGAGGCAAAGTCTGTAATACCAAAAAATTATTTTGGGAGGGTTACACCTGTCAACGCTAATTTTTGCAAACATCTGTGGCTATCTGAAGGTACAATTTATAATAATTAAGCTGAAAACCTTGTCCACCAAACAAAGTCATAAATGACCTTTAACAAACTAATAATTTTATAATATACGTGTAAATTAATAAAAAATAGAAGTATTCATTAAATAAATTGTCATCAGATAAAAACTGTAGCTTGAGGTACTGAGTCAATCATAGTAGCATACTTAATGCTGACAGCTGGTCAAAGGGTATCACCTTCCTGTTATAAGATTAACACGTTCTGGGAATGTGATGTATAGCATGGTAGATTTTAAATGCTCTTAGCATGAAAGAGAAACAGCACTTATGTGACAGGAGGGTGGTGTCAGCAAATGCTATGATGGATCATTTTGCAATATGTAAGTGTACCAACAGGTCGTATGCCCTTAAGTTATATAATGTTACATGACAATTATATCTCAATAAAGCTGGTAAAAAGAATAAAAAGAGTGTCACCTAAAAAATTAAATACTTGGTTTCTTCATCATTAACAAAATAATGAATAAAATTACCTCCGCCTTTGGAACAAAAAGTGATCAACCAGCCGACACCAGCAGCAAAAGCAGTTTGTATGGAGTTAACAAAATTTCCTAAGAAGAAAATAAAGCAAATTTCTGATTATCTATTACTTGAATTCAGGAATTCATAAAAGTCCTCTTGAAGCACACTGAATTCCTACACTGACTTTCCATTGTTTTCATCATATAAAATCTAAATTCATTATTTCATCAAGAAAGAAATCGGTAACTAAGATTCGTACGAAGGCCCATGTGATCTGAGCTTTGTCTATCCATGTAGCTAGCTGTGTTTTTCCCCATATCACAATACCCAACCACCTGTCTTTTCGTTAGACTCTGGGTGAAGTACCGCCAGTTTACCACGTTCACAGGGATCTCTGAAGGCTTCCTCCTCATTTTCATGACAGACTGGTCTGACTTCATTCAAGAAGTATTTTTTAATTCTTCCTCTTTTTCCCATCTGTTTTTTTTTTTTTTTTTTAATGTTCTTCATGTTTCTCTAAGATTGCCTCTATCATAATAACTACTACATTGCATTAATGGTTTACTAATGCCTTCCTTGCTAAAATAATGAGGCCCTTGAAGCAGGGATTACATATTATTGCAGCCCCAACATGTAACAGTTTCAGAGACATGAGTTGTACTCACTGAATGATGTGAGTATCTTACTAGATGTGAGTACTATCATTTCATGGGTATCACAGAGTAGTTAACCCACCTAAAGCCACTTGATGAATCAGAAGTCTAAGGTTAGAGGAAAGAGTTTTTCAACTTTAAAATTAAACTGGATAGGGAGGTAGTCACTGCCTGATACAGTACATTTATGAAAGCAATAAAACACCTGGTTAACTAAACATTTAGCTGCACTTTAAAAGCTGCTATCCCACCTAGCATCACATTTTTTATTTCCCACATCTTAACTATTTTAGTTCCTAAACAAACATGATTCATTTGTTAAATACCAACTATTTTGCAGAACAAATGACAAAATTCCCTTCTAAAAAGCATGGAAAAGAAACTTTAAAAATTTTAATATTATGACCAACATGTTAAAACTGTTATTTATTTATTTATTTATTTATTTATTTATTTATTTATTTATTTATTTATTTATTTATTTAATGTTTATTTATTTATGATAGTCACAGAGAGAGAAAGAGAGAGAGGCAGAGACACAGGCAGAGGGAGAAGCAGGCTCCATGCACCGGGAGCCCGACGTGAGATTCGATCCCGGGTCTCCAGGATCGCGCCCTGGGCCAAAGGCAGGCGCCAAACCCCTGCGCCACCCAGGGATCCCTAAAACTGTTATTTAAAAAAAAAACAAAAACACAAACCCCAACAAAACGCCAATTTCAAAGTATCCTTGAAAATCAAACAAATGAAGACAATAAAATTACCTGTCCATAATTCTGTCACTGTGCTTCTAACATGCTGCATGGCGAAACTCACTAAACTTTCCTTGGATCTGTCACCATGATATTTCACTGCGGCCTATTTTTTTTATAAAATGAAAAACATCTTCTATTATTTCTTTCAAAAACTCATTAAAATAATACCAAATACTTTTAACTGTACATTATTTTGAATACAATGAGATTAATCTCTTAATAGTATAGTGTATTTCCAAGTAATATCCTAAGCATCTTGGTTGTACAGATTCTATTAGAGACATTTTAATAACACCAGTTTTCCTGTTTCTGTTTTATCACTTAAAACTGGAAAAAAAAACTAGAAAAAAAATGGGATATTAGAACTTTATACGCAGTGAGACAACGTAAAATATTTTGTGACTATAAAGTACAATATTCACACTGGTTCAATTGTGTTAAGACAGAAACTGATGGTAAACATTTAATTTTGAAATAAAGAAAGGTCAAAGTAATGGCATTTAAAAAGCATTCACAGTATGATTCAAAATATTTATTATGCCTAGACCTAGTTAGATGGCACCTAAAATCAGATTTAAAAATCAAAACATTCTACAATATCATGTATTGTGTTTTCTCTAGTATTTTCCTTGTCAGAAAGTTCCAAATGAAAAAAACACCGACTTTACCCCTTACCATTCCAGACCTAAAAATGAAGAGGCTGGGATAACTGTTGACTCCTTTCATTCGGCAAAGCATTCTATCATCACCACAGTTAACGGCACCAATTCGAAGTAATCCATCCACTTCTTTAGCAAAGTCTCTCCACTATGAGGAAAAAAAGAACAAGTATTTCCATGATAAGATAATTTTTCGTTAACACTCTTCAAGCTGTACATTCTTTTTTTTTTTTTTTTTTTTTGAAGATTTTTAATTTATTTATTCATGAGAGGCAGAGACAGAGACAGAGGGAGAAATAGGCTCCATGCAGGGAGCCTGATGAGGGTGGGCCTCAATCCCGGGACCCCAGGATCACGCCCCAAGCCCAAAGACAGACGCTCAACCGCTGAGCCACCCTACTGTCCCAAACTGTACATTCTTAAAAGGAGAGTAATTTTATCAAATAAAACCATACATGTGTCAAAGTATTTGATAATTGATAGTTATCATTACTATTAATAGAAAAAAATCCTAACATATTTAAAGAACACTCAACAGATTAGAATAAAACTTTAAAAATCAGGATGTAAAAAATACATACCGTGGGAGCTAAATCATGGCAGTGTGAACATCCCGGGGAGTAAAAGTTCACAAACCACAGTTCTCCAGAATTAACAGCAGCATCTAAAATACATAAAACCAAAACAGCTTAGAAGTATGTACTAAGATTCATGCTTATTTTAGTTAAAATTTTGTTGAGATTAGAAGAAGATACTCATATACTACTTTTGTCATTTTCTGTATAAGTTTTTTTTTTTTTTAATAAAAAAGGGAACATATTATAGCTGACCCTTGAACAACATGGGCTTGGATTTTTCTTGATATAGTACTGTAAATGTTTTTTGTCTTCCTTATGATTTTAATAAGTTTTCTGTATTGTATAAATACAGTCTATAACATATATATGGAATACGTGTTAAACAACTGTTATGTTACTGTAAAGCTTCTAGTCAACAGAAGGGTATTAGTAGTTACGTGTGGGATTTTCAATTGCGTGAGGGGTCAGTATCCCTAAGCCTTGCGTTGTTCAAGGGTCAACTGTGTATCAACTGTCTAAGAACATCTTAAAAAAAACTCCTCTGGGCACCTACTTGAATAAGACCAACCCTGACCTGTAAGACACTTGTCACTATGAAGCTGTGAGAAGAAGGGGCATAAGGAATTGGCAGCCAAACCTCAGACAAGAGTTTGTATGGATGAGAGAAATGAAGAAGACAAACAGTGAGAGCTAGAAATTTAAGTTCATCTACTATCTGCAGCACAGGATAAATACCTGGGTCAATCAGTTCTGACAGCTACTTCAAATTCTGAAAGAATGAAATAAGAGAACTACACAATATAGTAAAGACTATGGGGATTAAATTTAATCTTTGTCCTTAAATAAGTCATATACCTTGGAAAAATATATTATTAGAAAAGCATTAGTCAAAGTTTTTAACAATTTAAAACACAAATACATATTTGCTAAAATAACAGATCTGAATACCACATGATATCCAGCCAACAATACATTATGCATTATAATCTATAAAATGACTGATGTTCTAAAAAAAAAAAAAAAATGACTGATGTAAACTCTAAGAAGAGAATATAGGCAGTAATTTCTTTGACACTAGCTGCAGCAACATTGTTCTAGATACACCACCTAAGGCAAGGGAAACAAAAGCAAAAATAAACTACTGGGATTATATCAGAACAAAAAGTTTTGCATAGCAAAGAAAACCATCAACAAAATAAGCAACCTGCTAAATTGGAGGAGATAGTTACAAATGGTATATCTGATAAAGGGTTAATATCCAAAATATATAAAATATTTATACAACCCAACACCGAAAAAATACATAATCTGATTTAAAATGCAGAGGATCTGAATATTTTTCCAAAGAAGACATACAGATGGCCATTAGACATATGAAAATATGGCTCCACATCACCAATCATCAGAGAAAGGCAAATCATAACCACTATGAGATACCACTTTACATCTATCAGAACAGCTCGAGTCAAGAAGACAAGAGATAACAAATGTTGGCAAGGGTGTGGAGAAAAAGGAACCCTCGTGCGTGTGGATGAGAATGTAAAGTGTACGGGGCTGTTCCTCAAAAAACTAAAAATAGAAATACCATAGGATCCAACAGTTTCCCTGAGTATTTACCTAAAAAAACCCAAAAACACTAATTTGAAAGATAACATGCACCTTTTTGGTTATTGCAGCATTATTTATAATAGCCAAGATATGGAAGCAGCCCAAGTGTCCACTGATAGATTGATAGGTTAAAAAAATCTTCCATATACAATGGAAGATTAGCCATAAAAGGGATGAAACTCTGCCATTTGTGACAATACAGATGGACCTAAAGGGTATTATGCTAAGTGAAGTCAGAGAAAAACAAACACCATATGATTTCACTTACATGTACGGTCTAAATAATAGAGCAGATGAATCAACAAACAAAAAGTAGAATCAGACACAGGAGTACAAACTGATGGTCCCCAGTGGGGAGGAAGGTGGGTGGGAAAGGGCAAAATGGGAAGGGACATGGGAGTTATGGGCTGCCAGTTATGGAATAAGTCAGTCCTGGGAATAAGAGACACAGTTATAGAGACTGCATCTGTGGGGCTGTAACAGCACTGCACGGGGACAGATGGCGACTACACGTGTGAGGAGCGTGGCATACCTACAGAGCTGTTGGACGCTATGATGTATACCTGAAGTTAACACTGTATGTCAACTATACTCAAAAAACAACAACACAAATTTTTTTTTTTAACTCTGTAAGGATGCACTCAACATTTAAGAAGAAAAAGTAAAGACAATTTGCTTTTGGTTGAAATGTTTCTGTGTAATTCCATATCAAAATCACTTAATAGTAATTTTTAAATAAAAGTTTCATAAATTATATGAGTAACTTATTGTAAGATATCAAAACAAACATACTATTTTAAATATGTATAACCAATTCACATTAAATAGAAACATGCTCAAGACTCCATGTTCACTTTCAATGATAAGACACATAGATCTGTGGGAAAAAGTTAATCTGTACATTACTGATAAAGTGTATAATTTAGGATTTTATCAGCTGATCCCTGGCAATGTTTAGAAAATGTGACTAAGAGATGGTTACAATGTGACTAAGAGATGGTTGAGATAATTGCCACTAACACTTGCCATTAATATCTACACGACTAAGCTAATAACTCGTTAGCCCAGAAAAATGTAAATATAGGATGAGGTCACAAAGGCATGAGATAACAGAGATCCAAGAGTTAAAAGCATCCATTACTGAGCAAGAGAAAACTAAATGTACAAGTATAGGGTCAATAAGAAAACACTGATGAATAACTCTAATGCTGACAGGTTTATTTCCTTTAAGAAAAAAAGAGCAGCACAAGCACGGGCTTTAAGGGGAACCTGAGTTGAGTGTTACGTCCTGCCTCCGGTACGGTGTCGGTCAGGAAGGGTTATGCTATAGGAAACAAATGATTCCAGTCATGTCATGGGCTGACAATGAAGGTTTATCTCTACCACCTACTACACGTCTATACTGAGTTAGCCGCAACTCGCCTCCGTCTCTTTCACCACTGACCCCAGGCTGGTGGAGCAGGCTCTACCTTGAACACCACTATTTTTCACAACAGAGCAGAATGGTAAACCACACGCTGGCTCTTAAAGCTTCTGCCCAGAAGTGGCTTCTGCTCGCACTTCACGGGCCAACACGAGTCACGTGGTCATGCCTGAGGTCTACAGAGTGGGATGTGCAATTCTCCCTCCTAGAGAGGCACTTCACGAAGAAACAATCAATGTGAATAAATATAGTAAAATATACCACAAACACCTATTAGCTGAACTTAGGCATGTAATTTTTCTCCCCCTGAAATGCAGTTTGTAATTTGTGGAAAAAAACCCCTAATATCATTACTGAGGTTTGTTGTCAAGATTAAATATGGTAAGTGTTAATTGTGTGGAATAGGAACACTCACAAATTATAGCAATGTTTTATTATTCTCTTCTAGTTACCTACAAAACATTCTTATAGTACGACTACATATTATTTGATAGGACTTCAAGAACTCACACAGAGGCAGCACAGGACCTGCTGGCAGACAGCATGGCTGTGAAATCAACAGCGGCTCCATGAAATTGCACATTAAAAAAAAAATTTTGCCACAATTTTTATCCCTCAGGGTGAAGACTTTTAAGAGGAGACTTATTCATTCATTGATTCATTTTATTTTTGAGAAATAATTTACTCCTTGATGTATTATGGAAAAAAATGAGAAAGTTTAGGATATTAGTTAAGGAAGTTTGAGTCATTATTCCGAATGGTAGAATTTCATCTTTCTTGGCTCAAGAAGGTTCTCAAAAGGAGCCTAAATCAATGGGAAGCAATCCAGTATAGCTGAGATCTCCAAAACCTTACCAAGAATCCAGTTATTGCACACACCCTTGCAAAATGGGCCTCAAACGCCCAGAAGTTCATCTTATGTGGGCTATGCTTTGCATCATTTCCACACTGAATGGGCAGTCTTGTTAGATGCCCTCACATCTTGTATAACTAGAGTAAGCACGTGTGGTTCATATAAACAAGACCCTGCCATTAACACAACTACTCTCCCAAGAAGAGTTCTCTGACAAACCCTAACTGAACAAAATCCTAGACTTCACTTTGCTAGGAGAGGATGGGGATTAAAAAAAAAAAGAAAGAAAGAAAAAGAAAACAAAGAGAGGGAGAGAGAGGTGCTGTGAGCTCCTCTGTAATTTCCGGAGCTTGTCTGGAAAAGGATGCCTGTGTTGTGTACGTACTCTTCAGAATGACAGTGAAAGTCAGAGACGCCCTCTGCATTTGCAGATACTGTCTAGAATTTGCTTATAATGACTGATATCACACTTCTCTGTGACATAGGAAAAGACAATATGCACCATGTTTAATGGGAAGGATGAGGACAGTTTTAAAGCTTTCAAAGTGGAATTTATTAATCACATTTTCTTTTTCTGTACTATAAACATTCTAGAGTTCACTCCTGATAAAAGTGAACTATGTAATTTGGACTAACTCTCCCACTACAGCTACAAAATTGGACAAAATAGAAAAGATTTCCGTTGAAAGCATCAGACCATCACCAATACAGCGAAGGATCAGGGGGCCCAAAGTACGGGAGGAGGTGGAAATCACAGAGCCGGTGTTTGCCACCTGGAGAAGAGGTCGTTACTAGGCAAGAAACTGAGCCAGCTTTCAATATATTCATGAGTTCAGGGCACCCCAAGAAAGGGCCCTGTAAATACAGAGGAACCGGAAAGTGACCAGTCCTTTCCAAGTCCAAACCCCAGCTTTTGAATCCTTTCAGTTTGGATAAAACTGATCTGACTGATCATTAATAATTACTCGGCTTGCAAGTTTTGTTCAGTTCCTCCAATTCTATCTGTGATTGCAGTTTTCTGTCCTGCCGGGCTGCCCGGCAAGCAGATGAGCGACGACGACGGCCATCCAGGAATCCCACAGGTTCACCCGACTGCGTGCAGCACTTCTGTTTCTGTCAGCTCATGACATGGGGGTCACTTCTGCCTACCAACAATCCAAAACTGAGCAGATTTTTTTTTTTTGGATTCTCTTTGTACAGAAGGTGTGTCTTGTATTCACTTTACTCAGAGCTCATTCGAGTGTTCATGTAGAAGACTATTAAAGTGATACACTGAATATCTACTTTGTAGGTCTGAGCTCACCAACCAGATGTAGAAAATATGAATAAATCCAATTCTAGGTCAGAAGAAACTGATCAAAATCAAATGACTATACTATATCTTTGATAATGAAGATACATGAGAAATACTCTATGTGCTATTTTTTGAAGCTAGTACGCTATTTTTGTTTTCTAAATTAAATAAGATTGTAATAGAAAATAAAATTGACACTTGAGGTAAAATATATTGATTGGAAATACAAAAGAAAGAGTTAATTCTATTTTATTATACCTGTACAAACTCTGCAAGTGTAAGAATCTAATCCAATATTTAAGATTTTCTAAAATGCAATGGAAAATTACAATAGAACTGTATCTTATGTCCATTTTCACATAAATCAGAGTCAAAAATAAATCTGCTTCTAAAATAACCACAAAGTTACCCGAAACTCTGAAATCCAGAAACTCCCAAACTGGGAATTTATCTGCAAGTTTGCAGCAAGTTCCCCTAGCACCCAAACCTGTCTTGAACTGATCTGGGGCTACATGTTATTTTTACTTTCTTTTTTCCTTTTCTTTTTTTAGCATACATACTTATATATTTATCTGCAGAAATATTAATGCTCCCATCTCTCCTGAATCTATTTAAACCTGCCCCCTTAGAGACTTCCGAGGATCCTAATAAGCCCCAAATTTCTTAGGTTCCCTGGACTAAGGCTGAATTGCAAGCCATAGTTAGAGAGTCTCCTAAAGTGAGAAAGGACCCATTAGGTCTGCTGAAGATTTTAGTAGTTACTCAAACTTACCAACCTGGTTTCTCAGATATATGTATCAGTTAGTCTACCTGCTTGTTCACGAAGGCCAGGCCAAACCCTGGATGAAACTAGCCCAATGGGAACATCCTGAAAGGGATTCAGAGAAACAGGCCCCCTAACTTTTGGCAAGATGTGAGAACACTCGGCTGGAAACCTCCACTGTGCCTTTCCTAAGCCTGTTGATTGGAAAAAAATTCAGACTCACACACAAAAGCCTGATGAGCCTGTTCATGACTACTGCAATCAATTTCAAAGTACCTTTTTTTTTTTTTTTTCCCAAATTATCTTTAAAGAAAATTCTGATCTTGCTGTGCGTGTTGAATCCATATAGATAGCATTTAACTTTATGCTTATTAGCAGGCTGAACTGGGGTCTTTCTCTTTTAGTTAAAAGAACCAAGAAAAGATGAGAAACTATGTCCACTCCAGGGTTAATTTGGCAAACCATCACTTGCACCCTAGATGAGTCACTTCAAAGACTGATAAAATTCTTAATTTTCAACCCCAGCAAATGAAAGCCTCTCAGCAAAACCAAAAACCTCCTAATTTCTGCTATTACTGCAAAAAGCCAGGAGATTGGGAGAAAGGCTATTACCCTCCTAAGCGCTTCAGATGTCTTCGGCCCTCTACCTCTCCAGTGTCCTGCTAATTCCCAGTGATGGGGCTCCAAGGAACCACAAGGGGTCTTTCTCCATCCTCCCACTTAACCAGCTTGGAGAAACTACTCTCCAGATTGGGAATGAGTTTTTCCCTGTCCTCGACACCACAGCTACTGTGCTGGTGCTCAACCTCACTGCTATAAAGTAAAGCCGCCTCAGAGTTCTACAACAGTTCAAATAGTGGGGGCGTCTAATCAGCCCCAACAGGTTCCTATCTCTGACATCCCACTCATTTACCAGGCCAAGATTTTTTTTTTTTTTTTTTAAGATTTTGTTTATTTACTCATGAGAGACAGAGAGAGAGAGAAGAGAGAGAGAGGGACAGAGACACAGGCAGAGGGAGAAGCAGGCTCCCTGCAGGGAGCCTGACGTGGGACTCGATCCCAGGTCTCCAGGATCAGGCCCTGGGCTGAAGGTGGTGCTAAACCTCTGAGCGACCCGGGCTGCCCCAGGCCAAGATTTCTTAGAAAAATATTATGCCAGAATTCCTTTCTTCCAAAAGGGAGAAATAGTTTTACAGTTTGACTGTGGTAATTAAAGCAGCCAACCAGGTGAATTAAATGACCCTTTGACATCTTTTATTCGTTCTGACGGTACATAGAGGAGTCTGGGGACCAGGATCATCTGTCTTTATTGGATCAGCTACTGTCCTCTTTAAGGGCAAGATCTTCGACTAATATGGGCAGAATCCACAGCGCATCCCCCAATGAGATTCAAATGAGATCCCTCAGAATATCTCCCCAGGTTAATGAGCACCCTATAAATAAAGAAGCCCTTCAAGGCATCAAGCCTGTAACAGAAGGTCACAGGCTCAGGGCCTCATTATTCCCAGTGCTAGTACCTATAACACACTTACTTTACCTGTGAGAAAACCTAAATAACCGAAGATGGAGGTTTGCTCAGGACCTCCACGCAACAAGTACCACTGTAATCACTGGGTACGCAGCTGTCCCTAACCCCCCACATACTAGTCATATCCATTCCCACAAAAGCACGGTAGCTGGTCTATGCAGGACACTTTTAGTATTCTAGTCGCTAAGGCCATCTGGAGGAACAGAAATACACCTGGACGGTAATGTCCTAGGGTATCCCGGAGAGGTTCTTCCCGACCTGGAGAGCTGATTTTGGATGACACCAAGTTTTCTGCAGGCTCTAATTTGTTATGATAGCAGATTATTTGCTTCTCTGCTGCCTTCTCCAACCTCTTCATAGGAAGACAGCATCTACCCCTCAAAACTTGTGGACTTAAGGGACATAAAGTCTTCAAAGAAAAACTGCATTTTACTCAAATCTATTCAAGATCTCAGAAGAAGGTCTATATTTGAATTCAGGTAGGAGTTACTACATCCTGCACTTCCCCCAAATCTAAAACTAATCTCTAATTACGAGGTTTTCCTGGACTCACTGGACACTGTTGAAAGTTGATTCCAACCTTCTCTCTTCAGGCTCAGTATGCCTTACCAAAAAAAAAAAAAAAAAAAGACAAACCTGACCCTGCTACTTGGAAAGACTAGACAGATGCAGCTTTGGGACTTTAAAAAGCCTGCTGCTTTTCAACATCCAACTTCCCTTTTTCCTCTTTGCATGTGAGAGAGAGGGAAGGTTTTGTCTGCATTTCCCAAGCCTCTGCAATAGGAGGAAACCTCTTCTTTTAGTTATGGCCTTTTGGAAATAGCCTCATAGTGATCCTGTGATAAAATTAATTTTTTACCTGTTTTTTCCTAAAGGGTTAGAAGGTTCAGAATTCACAAGTCTGCCTTTTATCTGATGTATTATCTGACTCTGGAACTCTTATCCAAATTCATGGTCTCTGAATTTGCAACCTTACAGCTGTATTATTAGACACCACTTGTTTCCAAACAGTTCATTTGTGATAACAAGACTGTTTCAATCTTTGAGGTTTTGCTATTTTTTGCAACAAACTCATTAGCTATTGCTTCATGTTTATACTTGCACTATATCATCCCAAATGCACTTGGTTAATTCAGTGTGCTCTTGCAGTATCTAAAGTTTTGCTTTCATGGCCACTTTAAGCAGGAACTTCCAGGGGGCATCCATAACTCTGGGTTTGTTTCTGTAGGGGGGACTTTTCTCCCCTAAGTTGGAATAAGTGCCAATAAATATTTTCAGTTAGCTACTTTCTGATCTAGGGTCTCGGCTCTGCCGTCATAAAACTTGGAATTACAGGGATGCCTGGGTGGCTCAGCGGTTTAGCGCCTGCCTTTGGCTCAGGGCGTGATCCCGGAATCCGGGATCAAGTCCCACATCTGGCTCCCTGCATGGAGCCTGCTTCTCCCTCTGCCTGTGTCTCTCATGAATGTATAGATAAAATCTTTAAAAAAAACAAAAACAAAAAACCTTGGAATCACGTTACTATTCCTGTTTTGCATAATATATTTTAAATTTTATATTTTGTTGCCTGTCAAACTTTTATAAAAAGGGAGATGATCTCCCTTGCTTACAATCTTGATAAATGCACGTGAGAAGTGCCTGAGAGCTCTCCTTTCTAACCTTTCTTGTTATGCCAAAGGCCATAAGTAGTTTTTAACGGCAATGTGCTTTTCTCCAGGTAGGATGGGAAGACCAGAAAAGGTCCTTCCTGGCACTGAGGAACAAAATCATTCAATATGGAAAGCCTGAGTTTTGATCAGAGATACTTTCAGAAAAAGATCTTGATCTAAAGGGGGAAATGTTAAAATTAATAAAGGAAAATCTCACTTAGGTAGACTAGGGAAGCTAAAAGGGGGGGAGCTACAGACTTCCTCAAAGTCTAGAGGAAGAACTGTCAACTGAAGGCACTAACAAAAGAACCATCAATAGGACAAAATGATCAATTACAGGCCCCAACAGGAAAAGATGTACATTGACTCTTCTACAAGGAACTCACTATCCCTGAAAATCAGCTAATGAGAAACTGTTGTCACCTTGAATTCTTGCTTTTCTCTAAAGGACTTTCACTTAAAACAACTCTTCCCAACTTCCTTCTTCTCCATGAAATAAGGTTCCTTTTATTTCTTTAACTTGCCTATGGTCTGACTGTGGCTTGCATGTCCTGAATTACAATGTTCTGCTATTCCTGAATGAACCCATTTTTGCTAGCAAAATAACTATTTTATTTTAAAAGTTAACAAAACCACAGTACCATGCTAAAATACAAAATATTTCTAAATTCCAAATACATTGGTCCCCAAGAGTTTTAGGTAAGAGAGTGGTCTTGGAGTAGTTTTAGAAAATCATATGCCCACGAACTTACCAAATTCTCTTCTATCCAATGTTATGATTTCAGGATCATCATCATAAATACCTAATTTAAAAGTTAAAATGATAAATTAATGTTCATCATAAAAAAATAAATTACCACATAAAATAGGTTATTTACTCTCGTTTTATCATCAAAAATCAGATTACTATATTACATCTCAAAGTGGAAGTATGTGTAACAAACAAAAACCAAGAGTAAATAATACCACTGGTGATGTACCTAAAGAGTGATAAAAAATTCGTTTCCAGATCTGGATATTGCTGTGTATAGGAGTTCCTAATATTCCCATTTCATCTCCACAGAAAACTATTATTATTAACTGTTTATTTTGCAGTAATTATAGACTCACAGAAAGTTGTAAAAATAGCAGACTTCTACGTACCCTTCCTCTCAGCTTCCCCTAATGGTGACTTAATGTAGTTTTAATAAAAATATTAAAGCTATGAAATGGACACAGGTATGTTACTGTTAGCTAGACTACACACCTCACTTCCTTCTCAGATTATGTGGTTTTTAAAATAAATGTTATCACTAAAATACTTTGTTTTTTAACAGTCTTGGAATATTTATAGAGACCAACTTACTTAGTAAATATAAATTTTGTCACAATTAAAACCAACATAAGAAAGTCTCATTAGTATATATATCAAAATACTACTGGTGATGGATATAGACCAGATGTCAGCAAACTTTTTCTGTAGAGGCCAGTTAAATAGGCCTTGTGGGACATTCAGTTTCTCTCACAACTATTCAACTCTGTCCCTGAAGTGAAAGAAGCCATAAACGATATGTAAGTAAATGGGCATAATTTTATCCTAATTATCATATTCTCATAATTCCATGATTAATAAAACTTTTACAAAAATAGGTGGCAGGCCAGATTTAGCCTCTGAAATGTAGATTGCTGACACCTGATACATACTATCGAGCTGCAGTGAATATCCTTGAAAATTCTATTTTGAAAAGAAACCTCAGTCTTGAGAAAGAAATACTCCAAATATGAACTGAAAGTATTTATGTGGTCTATTACAGAAGCATACCTCAGTTCTTAGCCTGCAGTTAAGGCTAATAATGAAGAGAAATATGGGTAAGTGAATGCTCCCTTTTGCCTTGACACCTGTGTTTATTTTACTCTCTCCTTTAACTTGCTTCCTCCCTCTGCTCTTCCCTCATTTCTTATTTCTGTCAAAACATCAAACCATTATTAAGGATTCCACATGAGAAGGATTGCATTTCTGCTGAATTGACCACTATTAAAGGAAACTTTAGCTTTCCTTGGAAAACATGATGCTTTAAAAATATCGAAAGGCATCAATATTTAAACATCCAATTCAATTATTATTATTTTTTAAAAAGATATGACGGGGGGAGAGAGAGAGAGTACATAAGGAGTGAGAGTGGCAGGCCAGGGGAGAAGGAGAAGCAGGCTCCCTGCTCAGCGAGGAGGGAGCCCCGAGTGGGGACCTTGACCTGAGCTGAAGGCAGACACTTAACTGACTGAGCCACCAAAGCAACCCCCAATGCAATTATTCTGTAATAGCAGTCCATATTTTAAAAGTACCTAACATGATTATGACCAAAACACCTTCACATCTGTGCAACAGATATTTACATACTGACTTTCCTTTTGAATTTTGTTCCAATGTTATATTAAAAAAAGAGTCAAGGTGACACATATTAACTACAGATGCTTAGTGGTAAAACAAAATTAATTTTCTCAACTTACTCAAATAAAATGCAGTATTTCATATAGAGTATATCATCTTACCAAAATCATAACGATAATAATTCCAGCTTTCATACTGGCCTCCTTCTTGATTATCTGCAAGTCCCTTTTCTCCATATTTGTCATACTTTTTCCGCAGATCTTCATCTTTGAGTACTTCATATGCTCTGTTTATTTTTAAAAAATCACTATGTGCGTTTGGGTTATTCTATTAAAAATATTAGATATAACAGTTTTAGTTACGTGATCAAGTCTTCAAAACCTATATGAAGATTTAGTTTAAGATTCCTGGGATAAAGGATACCAAAATAAGGAGGAGGAGTACAATATGAAATGGGATATCATGAGTTAAAATAAGAAAGTATTTCTAAAGAACTACAATCTTCCAAAAACCCCCAACCAACAAAAGAATAAGGAAAGTAACAGAGATGAGAATTGATGCCTCAAAAGGCTGACAGATATGGTCTTCCAATAGAAGTCTTATTGTGGCCCCAAGGAACAGAGCCTTAGAAGAAGTCACTCCTAAGAAATACAACTGAGAAAAACTGACTAATAAAACCTTAGGAACATTTAATTTTGTAAATATTATGTTACCCTTAAAACAATTACAAAGAAATTTGTAGGTTCTTTTTCTATTTGAGGCAAAATCAATATATTAATTTAAAAAAAACAAACTGCAAAAATAAAAAACAAAAGGTATGTGCCCCAATCCATCTGATAATTAAATGCGACTAATATCAGAGTAAAATTCAAACTGGATTAGAAAGGTTCCTCATTTGTTACGGTTTCACAGGACTGACTTTTGAAGAATGCTTTCATCTGAATAATAATTAGTCGTAAAAGGTCAACCATCTTTCATATGGAAACTTAAAAAATCATACTCTGAAATTTTAAAGAAAAATAATGAGAAATAAAAATCCTAAATCAAGAGATCTCGGAAAGATAACCAACTAACAAGAGTTTTAGAGAATTATTGATTCTATCGCTGAGTGTTACACAATCAGAATAAAATAACTCTTTTAAAAATTCTATAAGGAAAACAAAATTATAAACCATACCCTTCTCCTTGATAAGCCAAAAAAGTCAGTAAGTTATTAAGTCATTAAAAAGTTAAATTATAAAGAAAACTCTAAGTATTAAAACATTTAGTTTTGAAAAATTACGTTATTGAATATGTAATCTATATTTATGCCTGGAATTAACTGGATTTGGCTGCTCCAAAGTTTTAATTTATAATAATTTGACTGGTCTGGGATTTGTATATGGGAGAAAACAAAGTTGAAACATGTTATTATTAGCTATTACCACCATTTTCAGCAAGAACCTTCCAAGTTCTAAGAAAATAATTTTTGTTACAGCTCTGAAATAGCTGATCTTAACTTACTTTATTAAAAAAAAATACTTGAACTACTTCACAGACATTATTTGTCAGCTTTGAAATTAACCCCTGTAACGCAACTGTTGTAAATCAGTTTTCAAATTTGGTATCTGCATTCTTCGCACACTGTTCTCAACTAGAATGTGTTGCTGCTTCTTAGCACAGAACTTGGATTGTGATGTTTTTTTCTTAACCATTTTGAGTACTTATTTGAAATTTAAGTATGTATCAAAAGCTTACTAAAATACATGAACTAGATACATTTAAAAAGAAAATTTTACCTACCGGGTTTTTATCAGGATGTAGCTTCAATGCCAATTTCTTGAAAGCTTGTCTTATTTCTCTACTGCTTGCAGTTTTGGATACTCCAAGCAAACTGTAAAAATCCTGATCTGTGCCCACTAAAATGGCCATATACACTATTAGAAAACAGAGAATGACCCTTTTCAAGTCTCTGACATAGTCATTTTTATTTAACCAGACTCCCATTCTTTTTCTTACACAAGTTCTGATTTAAGTGAACATTAAGATACGACGCTGGTTCCAGTTGATATGATATGCAAGATCGAGGACTTCTGTTCACTTTACTCCAAGAGTGAATCGAGCATCATGAAATGGCCTCCCAAAATGTCAATCTAAAGAGAAGAAACCAGGTCGTTAAAATGACATTTCAAAAAAATTGCAGTAACAGTACTAAATAAACATGATCAGTAACATAATCTCCATTCAATGGCAAATCAGGGTGACTGCCTCGGCGCTGTTCCTTGGGGGCTCCCTTTCCTGCTTCCAGATCCAATTTGTGAAGCCACTCAAGACAGGAGGTGAAAGGGCAGCCCGGGTGGCCCAGCGGGTTTAGCCCAGCGGTTTAGTGTCGCCTTCGGCCCAGGGCGTGACCCTGGGGTCCCGGGATTGAGTCCCGGGTGGAGCTCCCTGCATGGAGCCTGCTTCTCCCTCTGCCCGTGTCTCTGCCTCTCTCTCTCTGTGTCTCTCATGAATAAATAAACAAAATCTTAAGGAAAAAAAAAGATAGGAGGTAAAAGGTGGTATGTAGTTGTAGCTAGAAGACTTCAAAAACAAGCAAATTCAATGATTTGCTATAATCAGCACCAGCACACCAAAAAAGCTTGGGGAAAAGGCTGTTTCCTTCCTTCTCCTATCTAGCTTAAGCACTGTTCTTTTGTATTATCACTTCCTTTTCAGCTACTTTTTTTTTTTTTTAAATCACTTAAAGCTACATTGTTTTAATTTTACTCAGATTTCACTGGTAGGAAATATTCTTTGGAAATATTCTTCGGAGGGGCTGGCAGGAAGCATCAGGGCCTTTCAGTCTTTTTCATGTAGCTCTTCCAACAACGGCTCGAGTTTTTATCCTCATAGTAGACAACACGCTTGGTAGGGACGTTTTTTTCCGAGTTTTCTCAACTCAGAAGTAGTAGTAGATACTACATCCAAGGAGAGGCTATAATGACAAGTTAACAGTGTAATTTTACTGCAAAGTTGACGTTTGAGATAGATATAGGGGGGAAAAACCCTAGAAAAGGAGATGAAATCAGTGACCTTGACATGCTCAGCTGTACAGGGTCTATCACCTCCACTTCATCTGATCACAAAAGACCTCAGACTGCTTTGGAAAAGTGTCACCTCCTTAGGCATTCTCGGCTTCTCTTTCCTTGTTTATATATTAGATTTTATGTATTTATTCATGAGAGACACAGAGAGAGGCAGAGGGAGAAGCAGGCTCCATGCAGGGAGCCCACGTGGGACTCGATCCGGGACCCCGAGGTCACGCCCGGAGTCAAAGGCAGACGCTCAACCGCTGAGCCACCCGGGGATCCCTCTTTCCTTCGTTTAATTCCAAGTGTCTCTGTCCCGATTTTTCTCCTTACCTGAGAATGGTCCTCGGCTCACACCTGACTCCCCCTTTTCACGCAACCAAGACGCACCTTTGCGAAGTACAGTGATGGAGGGTGACAAGTGTGCAGGCTAGACCGCAGGGGCTGGGGCGGGGGGGGGGGGGGGAGAAGGTGCCTTACGCGGGGACAGGTGCCTGGGGGCAGGTACGTTGGGGGACAGGTGCCCAGGTGCGCCGGGGGACAGGTGCCCAGGTGACAGCTACCTAGGAGGGAGCCCGAGGACAGGTGCCCAGGTGCGCCGGGGGACAGGTACCTAGGAGCGCCGGGGTGGGGCGGGGGGCCAGGTGCGTTGCCTGCCGGCGGTCGTCCCCCGCGGGGGTGTGGCCGGCGGCTCGCGGGCAGGTGGCCGCGCAGGCTCGCAGCGGCCCGGCTCCGGCCGGGATGCGGGAGACGGAGGACGGGAGGCCTCGCGCCGCGGGGACGGGACGGGATGGGGACGAGGACGGGGACGGGGACGGGCGGCCGCGGGACCCTGGGCGCCGGGGGCAGGCGCGGGGAGCCGGGGTCGGCAGCGGACAGGACACGGCGCCCGGCGGGGCGGGAAGGGGCGGACCCTCCGGGCGGACCCCCCACCCCCGCCGTCCCCCCCGGCGCGGACCCCCCCCCGCCGTCCCCCCCGGACCCCCCTCCCGCCCCCCCGGCCCCCCCCGCCCGCCGCCGGCCCCGCTCCTGCCCACCTCGCCGCGGCCGGGTGGCCTCGTGCGGCTACTCCCCCATCCTCGGGCCCCGCCGGCGGCCCCGCCGACCGAGGCAAGCTGCGCGCGGACCAAGCCGGCCCCACGGCCCCCCACGGCCCCCCACGGCCCCCCACGGCCGCCGGCCGCCGCCTCGGGACGCGGGAGGAGCGGCCGCCGCGGCAGCGAGGAGCGGGGCGGGGCCCGGCGCGGGGCACTGTGGGAAGGGCGCGGCGGCCCGGGCGGCGCGGGGTTAGGTTGACGTGGCCGTCCGCGCGGAATCCGGCTGCGGCTCCGGCTCCGGCTCCGGCTCCGGCTCCGGCTCCGGCTCCACGCCGCGGCGGAGAAAGCCGAGAAGCGCGCGCCCCCGCGCCCGAGCGGCCGGCGCCGGCGGCGAGCAACACGCAGGACGACGGGGCCCGCCCCTTCCGGCTGCGGTTGCCATGGCGACGGGGAACCCCGGCGGGCGCGTCGCGGCGGGCGGGCCTCGAGAGGCTCGGTTCTTAAAGGGGACGCACCGCCGGGAGCCTTTTCCGGGCTGGTGGGTGGGAAATTTCCGGGGAGAAGGGCAGCTCGCTGAAGTGACGTGGGCTACGGCGGCCTGGGTCTGCGGGGCCGAGGAGGAGACCGGGGAGGCACGAAACCAGCTGGGCGTGGGGACGGAGCCTTCCCCTGGACTGCCTGGATTCCCGGACCCCGAGCCAGCCTCTCCGTCTCACCTTCACCTGTAAGCGACGGGGGGCAAAAAGCCTGCAGCTGCGCACAACAGCTCAAGTAGCTCCATCTGCAACCATCAAAACCAGAAATGCATGATGAGGGAGCCTGCTGGAGACCTTGACCGCAACATGTAATAAATCCTAGTTTCGTGGGTAGGACAGCCAATGTAAGCTCGTAAAGAACCGATTGATCAACCCATCGCTGAACTGATACATCAGAGGAAGAGGAGGAAGGAGATGGACAACGGCAGAAACATTACAAGAGCCTAATTTTTTTTTTTTTTTGAAAAACAAGCATTTGTGTTTATTAACCAAAGGGAGAGGAGTCAGAGCGGTACAGACTCCTACTAGTCCCTCCTGTGGTCTACCCTCCTGGGTCGGCCAGGCCGCCACGGGCCTGCCCCCACCCACTGGGAACCAGGGCCCACTGGGAAAGGAAGAGGGAGTCCGCAAAGGTTAGGGGCCAAGGAAGAAGGAAACAGAACCGCTAGGTCTGCCTAGTAAGGACAGGTACCTATCTCACAGGTAGTAAGATCCTTTGGTCCTTCACTGTCAGTGGACAAGGTGGAGTGCCCGGATCCAAACCCTCAAGAAGAACCAGGCAGGGCTCCTGTCAAAGCCCCTGCATGTGAGGAGGGTAGAAGGTGGCCCAAGGTCCAGAGGCAACTCTCTCCAAGGTGGGTCCTTGCCAGATGGATGCTGGCCCAGCCTCTGAGTTCTGCCTCCATGCCGGGCTCACACAAGGTAGCAGCCTCTGGTCTGCCCCAAGCCAGGGAAATGATACTGAAGAGGTCAAGGGGCCAGTGGGCTCCCTAAGATCTGTCCTGTGGCAAATGCCAAGTCCAGTGGAGGCCTAGCCCTCAGCGGCTGGGGTATCCCGTGCTGGCCGCACCCCGTAACCATGTACCAGGACCTGGTGTAAGCACACGTGTGTTATGGTCCTCCGAGCAATCTGGTATTACAGTGACTGTTACTTCACCCATTTCACCTTTGAGGAAACTGGGGTGAATATGTGATAGACCTGGGATTCACCTGTAAGCAGCCCGGCTGCAAAGACTGTGATTTTTTTTTTTAAGATTTATTTATTTATTTATTTATTCATGAGACACACACACACACAGAGGCAGAGACACAGGCAGAGGGAGAAGCAGGCTCCATGCAGGGAACCTGATGTGGGACTGGATCCCAGGACCCCGGGGTCACGACCTGGGCTGAAGGCGGCGCTAACCGCTGAGCCACCCGGGCTGCCCCAAAGACTGTGATGTTAATTATTAGCCACACTGTGTGTGTGACCCAACAAAACCTTTAGAGTAAGTTGGAAAGCAAAGCAAAACACTGGAGAATCAAGCAGAGACCAGATCACAGCGGGTTTTATGCTATGATGAAGAAAAAGCTATTTAAAGCTTTTAAATAAGAGACTGAGATTGTATTTGTGATTGTTCTGGTAGCTACTGGAAAGTGAATACAAAGGGAACCAGGTGAGAAAGGAAGAACGGTTAGAAGAGGGCTAGAGAAAGTCAATTTGGCAGGAGATGGTGATTGATTGGATACGGGAAATAAAAAAGAGGAAGGATCTAAGGTTACTTCTCGTTTTGGTAGCTGAGTACATCCACTGAATGAGAATCTGGGAAAAAATAAAGGGTTCTGGTTCCGGGTATATCTATTTCAAAGTTCCTAGATTACGTCCGAATAAATACATCCAGCCTAAGACTCATGGGAAGTGTCTAGACTGAAGGAAAAACATTGGAAATTATCAATTAATCTGTGGTAGTCAAACCATGAATATAAATAGAAAGTATGCTGTAGAAAGTATGCAGAATAAAAACTGTGAGTGAAGGATAAAATCTTGGGGAATTCTCATATCAAGATTGTTGCACAGCATAGGAAACCTCAACAAAATGAAAAGATAGCCTATGGAATGGAAGAAAATCTTTGCAGATAATATATCTAATAAAGGGTTAATATTCAAACTATATAAAGAACTTATACAATTCAAATAGCAAAAAAATAAAAACCCCAAATAATTTGATTAAAAAATGAGCAGAGGATCTGAATAGATATTTTTTGAGAAGACCTACAGATGGCCAACAAGCATATGAAAAGGTGCTCAGCATCATTAATCATCAAGGAAATGCAAATCAAAACCACAATGAGATGTCACTTCATACCAGCAAGAATGACTATTATAAAAAGACAAAAAAATTACAGGAATTAGCAAGGCTGTGGAGAAAAGCGGACGCTCATACTATAGGTGAGAATGTAAATTGGTGTAGTCACCTTGGAAAACAGTATGGAGGTTCCTCAAAAAATTAAAAATAGAATTACCATAGGATTCAGCAATTCTACTTCTGAGTATTCATCCTAAGGGAGGGAAAAACATTAGAAAAGATATATGCACCCTCATATTCATTGCAGCATTATTCACGATAGCCAAGATATGAAAACAACCTAAATTTTGATTAACAGATGAACAGATGAAGAGAATGTGGTATATATGTAAAATGGAATATTAGCCATAAAAGAACGAAATCTTGTCATTTGTGGCAACATGGATGGATTTTGAGGACGTTATGCTAAGTAAAAAAGAACACACAGAAAAAGATAAATCCCATGTGATCCTACTTATATGTGGAATCTAAAACACATATGACACCAAACTTACAGATACAGAGAACAGATTGTTGGTTGCCAGAGGCTGAGAGTAGGGGGTGGGTGAGATGGATGCAGCAAGCCAGCAGGTACAAATTTTCATTTATAAAATATATGAGTCTTAGGGATGTAATAAACAGCAAGGTGACTATCGTTAATAACACTAAAATGCATGCTTGAGAGGTACGAAGAGAGTAGATGCTAAAAGTTCTCTTCATAAAAAAATTCTCTTTCTTTATGGGATAGATGTTAATTAGACTGTGGTGATCATTTCACAATACGTATAAATATCAGGTCATTATAGCATTATATTGTCTATCTGAAACAAAATAATGTCAATTATACCTTAATAAAAAATTTACAAATAAAAAAAAGTAAGCTCTATGAAGATAGGATTTTGAATTATTGTTTTGTTTGTTTGAATTATTGTTGTATCCCCAGGTGCTCCTGGCACATGGTGGGTACTAAATAAATATTTCTTAAATGTAACAGATTAATTTGAGAACAGGGTTGAAAAAGAAGACCTCATAAAGGAATCAAAAAGGAGAAGATCAGAGATGTACAAAGAGACCTAAATGTCCAGGAAGTTGTAAGAGTGATTCAGGTAAGACAGTGACTACACTTGTTAATTCTTCACAAGTATCACGGTCTTGAAAGTGAAGAGAAAACTGAAGAATTGGTCCTGACTGAAGGAGCTAAGGAGTCACGACAGCTAAGGGAAACGGTAGTTGCAGGCTGGATCCTGTTAAGACATTATCGGGACAACTGGCAAAGCCTGAAGGGAAATGAGGATTAGAAGGTACTAATGTGTCAATGTTATTTTTCAGATTTTGATGATTGTGTTGTGGATTATAGAAGGACATTCTTCCTTCTGTAAAAGCACACCACAGTTTTGGGGGAATAATGGGAAAACATGTCTGCGATTTACTCAAAAGGCTGCAGGTCTTTTTGTTCCTCAAACAGTCCTTATGCTTTAGAAATATAAAGCCTATGTATTTGCTAACACCTCTGCCTCAAACCTCCCCCAATCCCTTGCCCACATTCAATGAATTTTTTTTCATTTTATTTTATATATTTTGGCAATACCTTTTCAAAACCTTTGCACCCAGGACTAGATCAGTTCCCCATTATTCATTCACACAGCACTAAGTATTTTCCCTTCATAATTATGTTTGTTTTTATAATTGATTGATGTGCCCCCCCCTCCCATTATCCTGCTTCTCCAGGACAGAGCTATGTCTTTGCTCACCACAGCATCCCAGGGATCTAGCCCAGGGGACAATAAACAATTTATTGAATAAATGGACTGTTTAACTCATCCGCCTCTGTCCCTGCTTCTGACCCACTCTCCTTTATCTGCAGCCATTCTTTCCCATCCTCCTCCTCTCCTCACCTTGGTTTAGCTCTGACACTGTGCCTGTTCCACCTGATGGCTTTTGGTCTGAATTATTCAGAATGGGAAAGGGCCATGATTATGTTTAATAATCACTTAGCTATAGTTTGAAGAATGTATTGTAGGAGGGCGATAGTAAGTATAGGAACACTGGCGAGAAGACATTGCAGTGGCCTGGGTGATAGATGATGATGGCTTGGACTATGACGGAGTTAAGCACAGATGTAGAGGAATGAATAGATTCAAGAAAAAAGTAAGGGGTAATATGTAGAGAGAATTTGGTAATGAGTTGGTCATGGTGGGGAAGAAAAAGATATTTGGAGACCCATTCCTACTTCAGAGAATTGACATCAGGGATGTCCATCTGCTTCAGGGAAACCAAAGCCTTACTAGCCTCAGTAGAATAAAGCAAAACTTGATACAATAGTTCTATCATATATGCATGAGATATGTTATAACAGGGGGACTGTTTTGTTTCTTATTCCATCTGGGGCATTGGTACTCATCCAAGACCAGTTCATGTTTCTTCCGGAAAACAAATTTCTATGAGCCATTCAAGCATATTTGAGCATTTCATCCTCTATTATTGCATTTATCACACCATATAGTAATTATGTTTCATTGGTTGTCCTACTATAATGAATTCTTTGAGATCAGGAATCAGGTTTTATTTACTTTTTTCCCTCAATGTCTAGCTAGAACAGTGCTTGGCACCTCTTCAATGCGTGCATTATGATGGAATGAAGAATCAATATTTATCATGTGCAAAGAGGAAAGAATAGCCCTTTGTTCCTAAAGTCATTATTATCTGGCCTTGAGGAAGGAACATGAAGAACACATATTCACATGTAGAAACATAATATAATAAATGTCAAAAGAGTGGTATAAACAATATGTTCCATAAGGAATCAATTTTGGGCTCAAGTGCTCAGAACAGAATGAGAGTACAGTGTGGGTGTTTCTGAATTTCAAAAAAATGCCTAATAAATTTGAAATTTCAGGACAGGTAAAATCTTTGAGGCCATGGAGTTCTTTCTTTAAATTCATAGAGGAGGAAACTAAGGCCCAGAAAAGTTGATGTGTCACCTGCTGAAAGACACTGAAGTGTAAATGGATGAAATGAGAATATAAGCTGGGTCTTTTGTTTAAGTACTTGGTGTAAAATGATAATGATAATCATAATAACTAAAACTTACATGTCTCGGGCACTATATCAAGCTCTTGTATCAACACATGTAATTGTCATAACCACTCTATGTGGAAAGCACAGTTATTGTATCAATACAATATATCATGATATATTGATCATGAGACATGATCATTGTCTCATCAATACAATTATAGATGGAGAAACTGAGGCTAAATACTTAACCAATGTTACAGTTAGAAAGTGGTAGAAATTTGGATTATGGGCAGTCTGGATCTGTAGTCCAGAAGGAACACCACAATTAATTAATTGAAATATTTTTGACAGCATTTACTTAAGTTAAACAAAGTGTTATTTTCATATAACTTTTCATAACAACATAATCACCTGTCATAAGTGCTTGATTTGGGGGGTAAATTGTAATAGCTCATTAGGTCAGATCAAATGTATACAAATGAAGTAGTTGATGTCTTAAAATTACCCACAGCATCTACTAATGGAATTGATATTTAATATATGTGTTGTATTAGTTGTATTTAGTTGAATTTGTGGTGTCTTAAATCTCCATAATAATTACAATCTCAAATTTTCATCTCCAATAAATAGGTCAACCTTTAGCTATAGCCGACCTTTTAAGCTTATTTCCCTACATCCCAATTATTTTGACACTACAGTTTTTAGTGTTAAAAAAGGTCACGTGGTAGGGTGGTGCAGTGGGTTAAGCATACAACTCTTGGCTTCGGCTCAGGTGGTGATCTCACAGTGGTGAGATCAGTTCCGGTTGGGCCGGGCTCCGTGCTCAGTGGGGACAGTCTGCTTTTTGAGTTTCTCTCTCCTTCTCCCTCTGCCTCACGCCACCCCCTGGTGTGTTCTCTCTCTCTCTCCCTAAAATAAATAAATCTTTAAAAGAAAAAAACGTTATGTGGTAATTAAACCCTTAAAACGAATAAGTTAAAATAAAGCAGACATAGGCATGTACACACATGTATACACGTGTACATATAAAAGTAGATGTATATATATATATATATATATATATATATATATATATATATATATTTGTAAACATTGGTTTTTCTTGGCACTATTTCCTCCATAAATACTTGCTAAATATAACTGAATGCAAATAAAAAAAGCAAATATGGACTGACAGGCCTAGTGAAATATTTTCTTTCTATTTTACTCGATAAACAATAGGGGACAAGGAGATCAGAATATAAACTGATAAAAGGTGCCTGCCAGCCTAGCTACATCCCAAATCTTTGAAGATGATAGAGAAGTTTATTAAAAAAAAAAAAATCAACATCGTTGTTGCAGAACAAGTGCCTTCCTTAATGGACCAGAAACTTTGAGGAATCCCTGAAATGTAGAAGACAGAAGGTGTTGAGTCGACAGAAGAATTCACTGAACAAAGCACAAAAAATGCTATAAAATGTGAGAATGGATTGGATGTAAGGAAAGAAGAAAATGACATGACAGTGGGGGAACTTGTAATGTCTGTTGGTCGAGGCATTGCCTTTAGAGTAGCTATGCAGGCTGGCCCCTACATTGGATGTCCCCAAGACTATCCCCGGGTTTGATGATTTACTAGAATAAGAATATATGGTACTCATGGCTAAGATTTATTATAGCAAAAGGGAACAAAGCAGAATCAGCAAAGAGAGAAGGCACATGGGCAGAGGCTGGAGGAAATCAGGTGGAGGCTCCCAAAGGTCCTCTCGCAGTGGAGTCACCTAGGACACAGGACGCCAGCCATGAGCTGTGGTAACAAGTGCAAAGGGTTGTAGGGTCTCTACAGAGGAAGCTCAGTAGAGACTAAATAACCAAAGTGTCTACTGGGAGCTGGACCCGTGGGCATCCTTCACTTAGCATGCACCCACATTCCAGCCCCCCAGAAGGAAAAGAGATGTTCAGCATGAACTATATTGTTTCTGGGGTTCCGATACAGTGAGCCATGCTTGTTACTTAAGATTTTTTTTTTTTTTTTAAACAGGAAGTTGTTTATTAAGCAAGTTCCCAGACACCAGGCAAGGACCAATCTTCCAAGCAGGACTTTCAAAAAATAGCAGTCTCAGGTTTGCTATGCTAACTGTCTCCTGTGTAGCCTCCTCTGATCACCCGCTCCAACCAATCAAGTAGTACATCATGGACACAGCTTCCGCCAGACAGGTACAATGAGGTTACAAGCATCTGTGAGGTGTCAAGGAAAGGCCCTGGTTTGCCAAGAGGAAGAAGAAGATGCCACATTCAGAAAATTAATGATTGGCACAAGTCTCCCAGCAACCTGTGTTCCCTTCCTTTGTGAACACAAAGGAGACTGTAAAGGGCATAGGATTAGCAAAAGGAGCTAAGGTGTGTACACAGAGTGGGGTGTGTGCATCCCAGGAGGTGTACATTTGATTGTCTGGGGGTGGGGGCAGGGAGAAAATGCTTTACCCCTTTATTTTTAATAAAAAATGATTTTCAAAATCTAACTTGTACTAACATGTATCACTTGTACGTTACTAGAATATACAAAATACAACTTGTATTACTTGTATTACTTGGAGTCAGGGATCCAGAACCCTGATCATGACAGAGGGACTAATGTTTTCCCAATTAAAATCCTCACAGCTCCAAGACCAGGATACTTTTTCTGAACCTGATGTCTGGCCTTCTAAATGCCTGGGTCCTTGCCCAGAATGTGATAGGCAATGGAAGGCCCCCATTACTACCACTTCTTCCTTAGACATTTTATCACAAGCCTGGTGTGTTCATTGTCTCGTCACTTGACTTTGTTCCTTCAACAGTTGACACACAAAAAAATTAGGGCATCTGGGCCAGCATTCCAAGGTCTGCAGATAAAGGCCTACTCTAGAAATGAGGAAGGCCCAAATAGGGCAGCATGACTAGCTTTGAGGATCGAGAAGGATAATTACTAACATTACAAGAACTAGTCCCTTGAAGTTCCACGTTTCTGAAACAATAAACTTGCTGAGAATATCAAGACTGGGGAGATGGATTGTCAATATTCCACGGCTGTTATTAAGGCCTCCAAAGGAGTTGCGTAAGACGTGAAGCAGAAGGATAAGGGTGAACCGGAACTGCAGGTGAAACTACTAGTTGAATATTTTTGTGGGTGGAATGTGCAAAGAATTTCAGATAAAGTAAGACCAAGCAAACGGATCATTTGCCTAATCCGCTGCATTCTTTAACTAGAGCAACACAGGCTGTCATGCAGCCAGGGTGTACACTCTGCAGTATGAGACAGAGCATGCTACCAGGGCACTACATAGAGCAAGAAGAAGGGGAAATAGAAAGCTGGCGGTCCTTATTATCATCATCTCTGCTCCACAGTTCCATGAATGTGACAACCTTAAATCAGACCAAGCAAACAGATCCTGGGGTCCTGGAACCGAGTCCCATGTCGGGCTCCCTGCATGGAGTCTGCTTCTCCCTCTACCTGGGTCTCTGCCTCTTTCTCTGTGTCTCTCATGAATAAATAAATAAAATCTTTAAAAAAAATAAAGCATTGAGAGGATGATACTGTTTCCTTTGGGGCTATCTAGGAACTCTCCAGTCGGACATGGATTACCCTTTTGGCCCAGGAAATAATAAGGCAGGCCTTTTAGCATAGGATCCTATGCGCATATCACCTGCAGAGTATGTGGCAATAAAGTGCTGGGAAGGTGCCTGAAAAGGACAAATTTCACCAGTCTGCTGCTCAGCATGCCATTGTAGCCTGGCTGGACCTTCTGCTAATGGTTTATCTGCCCTGGGTACATCTCCTCAAAGGTTTATCTGTTTTCAATAATCTTCTAGCAATCCAGAAAATTGGGGACATGAAAGTATCTGGAGTGGAACAAATACAGAGCAGGACCCAAGCCCACAATCCCTCCTCTTCTTTCCTACCCTGACTAGATCAATGAGTTAGGAATCCCAGACTGCATTCTGTGCCAGTGGGTGGAGGGACACCAACCTAGATGCAGTGCCATCTCCTGACCCAATGCAGCGGCCACCCATCCGTGTAATATATTACACTTCTAGATGCAGACCTTGCACTTATGCAGACACTCTATTGCGTGGACACTGCACTTACGCTTATGACACACGCACTGCACTCATTCTTATCTCTATGAAAGGTAGGAGAATGTGGTGGCAATAGGGGAAGTCCTAGATCCCAGAGAAATTGATTTATGGTTTGGTGGATTAGATAATAGTTTGTGGTTCAGTGTGAATTTCATAATCACGTGGTAGCCCGTGGTCAGGCATTCACTCTCTGCCAGGCTCTGATAGAAAACTGATGATTGCTGATGTTGATGATAACTGCTGCAAAAGGACACCATTGCCATGTAACAAAACTCTAGGGACCTAGGCTGTGATTTTCCTAGTGGGGCATATCGGAAGCACCTTATAGTATTTCAATCTGCCAAAGGCCCTTTTGGTATCATTGGATCTATTGGTGATAAGATCCAAGAGATGGGACCGTCACATGACAGCTTAGAGCTACATACTTCAGACTCTTTCGTAATTCAGGTCCATCTGAACACGCCAGTCTACACGTTAGTTGGTAAGCAAGTCGGAGTAATACGACTATATATTGTAGATACACTCTCTCCATAACTTAAGAAGCCATCAAATGTTGAACCTCTTCCTACATGATAGATACAGCAGCTCGCACCATTATACCGTTACGCCATCTATGCCGCTCATACCATGATGACTTAAAGCAACTCATATCATTACACAACTGAAAAAGAAATATTCTAACATGTCCCGGACCACTGGGCCTCTAGAAACTTTACCAGTATGGCAGGGTCCTGAAGTTTATCTCCTGTTCTCTGGCACATGGAGGCCTTAGCAAGCCTTGGTACGTTCTGCTTCTCTGTTCCAATCCATATGGATCCAGTATGATCCAATGGATCCAGTTGCAATCCAATGGATCAGTATGACGGTCTTTTCCTAAAGAGGGAACCTGATCCTATCAGAATGATCGAATTCCTTCCAAACTCTATTATGACAGTAAGATCTTTGACATAGTCCTGGCATAAGGTAATAAAGACGTGCTGTGCCGGGTGGTGTCAGGTACATGCAAATTGCTTCGCTTTCTCATATACAAGTAAAACACCTAGCATTTAACAGGTTAATTACTAACTGCATATGAGGTGCCAGACTGTGCTAGATTTTTTTCAGCTGAGAAAATATATTTGAAAATGTATCTGTCTTTGGCATTCCCATTTTATTCTCCCGACGGCCCATGACTTTTGCCTTAGCAAAGGGAGCAAGTTAAATGAGAGCCCTGCAGGTCTCAGGCCTTTAATAGTGGTTTTATGTCAAAATTCACCCCGAGATGTAACTTCACTTTTGGTTTACTTGCTCCGTGTCTGTGGGAGCAGTTTCAAATGCTTCCGTTTGGCCCTCGCTAGCATGAAAGCCCTGGTCCCCTCACGGAGGCAATGCTGGGACGCTGCCAGTTACTACGCACGACCAGCTAAAGCATACATTCGAGGACAGGGAAATAACCATAGGACGGTGCTCGTCCTCTTGGGGCTACTATTAGACTCAGGCTACCCTCTGTGAGCCCCACTCTGCTTAGCGGATTATGGTGGCATTTTAGGTTTCTAGGGATCCACAAAAACTCAGAATTACTGTATAAAAATTCCCAGAAGGTCTGGTTGTTTCCCTTTCCTAAGGGCTATGTCAGTCTGGACAAGGGCCCTGGTAGCCTGGGGCAGGCTCATGGGGGAACACTCAGTATATTTCTGCTCTCCTGTTGCAAGTCTCTTCCTCACTTGAGGCCTCAGGGGTTGGTTCTATCTGGGAGCTAAGCAAGAGTGTGAATCTCCACCATAGGTAACTTATTTTTCTGTCCAGCATATCCAGAGGTTTTCTTTTTTTTGAGACACAGAAAGAGAGGCAGAGACACAGGCAGAGGGAGAAGCAGGCTCCATGCAGGGGAGCCCAATGTGGGACTTGATCCCAGAATCCCGGGATCATGCCCTGAGCTGAAGCCAGATGTTCAACCGCTGAGCCCCCCAAGACCCCCAGAAGTTTTCCTTCTATATATGTCAAACAGTACCCCTAATTCCTGCCTATTGTTTATATTTCTTGGGACCTGATAGTCAATTAGCCACTGTTACAGATCACTGCAGGTCAAAATACCTGATTTTCATCCATCTCTATAGTAATTACACCTTTCTATCCCTGCTAGTTCAATCCTACCGTCTGGCCTCTACAATTTTGGGACCTTATTGTTCTCAACGAGATCAACAACTCATTTCTATCTCAACGTTCTCCACCAGTATTTCCAGCTGTTAGAGCTCTTCAAGGTTGCTGGCGTCCCCCCACCCTCACCCCAGTGTACTTATTAATACTTTGGTGAAGTTAATGTTCTTTTGATCCTTCTGAGGGGGCGGTTTGGGAGTGACAGAGCACGTCGACCATCCTAGATCCCCTTTCAACTTCTCTTTTTTTCCTGAGCCTTTAGACGGCTTCCCCTGTAGTATTCCAGGAAAGTTCTGACATTCTGACTTCATTAACCGAGAGCCATCATTTAACCTAGGCTTCAATTAGCAGGTACTGAAGCCAAAATATTAAACATGATGTCCTTGAGGGGGAGTGCACTTATGTAAGTGAATTTGGCTCTACTGAGTTGCATATTCTAGACCTCTTGGTATAAATATTTATAGAACTCATCCTTCTATGTGCTTCCCAGCCTCTGGTCAGTAAAAGTTGGAAGTTCTAGTAGTTTTTAAATTTTTATTTATTTTTTTATTGAAAAAATTGGAATAACTTTGATTTATAAAAAAGGCACAAAGATAGTACAGAGAGTTCTTATATATTCTTTATCTAGGTTCCCCAGAGATTTATACCTCACATAATCATGGGCCATTTGTGAAACTCATGTTTTAACTTTGGTACGACACCATTAACTCTACTACAGACTTTATTTGGATCTTGCCAGTTTTCCCACTAATAATTGACAGTTCTTCTATCTCATTTTGTGTGCACACTATTTCCTGGGGAAACAGGTCTTGTACTGCTCCATCTGGACTATGTTGGGCCTTGAATGAATAAGTCCTAGCACGTTATGGGCCTATAATGAATGAGTAGTAGCATAGGGGAGTTCTGGGAGTACCACTATGAGGAACCCAACACATCCAATATACAGGGGTAGAAAAGGGAAAAGATAGCTTCAATAAAAATTCACATTTGTAAAAAAGTACAATGGGAAACACATGCACGCAAACATATATATCAAAATTTTGAGCACATATCATACCCTTTTGGATGTGAAAAGCAAAGCAGGAAAAGTAAGCCCTATGAATGGTTAGCCAATGTGACAGCTCTCTAAGACGATCTCCTTTTTACCTTATTCTCCACGGTTCCTCGACTTTCTAGGAAAGGCTCCTTTCCTATTAACCTCTATACCACATCTGAGGGGCCACTGAGAAGGAAAAGTGAAAAGAGTGAGCTTATTAAGGATAAAGAGAGAAAAAAAATAAATTGAAAACCAGGAAATAGCTAACACAGATGAGAGGATAACTATAAGCCAGGCACATTGCAAGTACTTCTCACACAATAATCCGTTTAATTCTTACAAAATCCTCAGAGGTAGATATTATTGTGCAAGTTTTACAGAGGGGAAAGTGAGGCACAGAGAAGTCACTAACTTGCCCAAGGTTGGACAGCTAGTGCGGATAGAACTGGAACTTGAACCTGGGGAGCCTGGTTCTAGAGTCTGCACTTCTGCACAGGGGTAATGCCGGCATCATAGAATGAATTGGGAAGTGTATTCTTTTCCTTTATTTTAAAGACACATTAATTTTATTTTTTCTTTATATAATAGAAATCACTGTGGGGCAGCCCGGGTGGCTCTGTGGTTAGGCGCCGCCTTCAGCCCAGGGCCTGATCCCGGGTGCCAGGATCAAGTCCCATGTCAGGCTCTCGGCATGGAGCCTGCTTCTCCCTCTGCCTGTGTCTCTGCCTGTGTCTCTGTCTCTCTCTCTCATGAATAAATAAATAAAATCTTAAAAAAAATAAATTGCTTTTAAAATTTTTTTGCTTCTCAAACTTCAGATGGAAGTCTAAATTATTGATTTATTTCTTTTTCTAGAATAAACACTTAAAGCTAGGAGTTTCCTTTTCTTTCAGCTTTCTGAGATATCATAGACAATGTTGTAATATATTTGTTGGTATATGTATACATTATGAAAGGATTCCCACCACTGAATTAATTAACATATCTATCACCTAATATATTTATCGAATTTTTTGTGTGTGTGAATGCATAGGTTCTATTCTGTTAGCAAATTTCAACTACACAATGCAGTATTATCAATTATCGTCACTCTATTATATATTAGATTGTCACTTACCCATCTGATAAATGAAAGTTTGTACCTAACAGCCTCTCTCAATTATCTCCATTCCCCAGTTCTGGCAACTGCCATTCTACTCTCTGTATCTAACAGTTCAAAAAAAATTTTTTTAATTCTACATAGAAGTGATATAATGCAGTTATTTGTTTTTCTGTGTCTGGCTTATTTCACTTAGCATAATGTTCTCTAGGTTCACCCATGTTATTGCAAATGGCAATATTTCCTCCTTTTCAAAGGCTAAATGATGTTCCATTGTATATGTATGTGTGTGTGTATCATATTTCCTTTATCCATTCATTCACTGACAGACACTCAGGTTGTTTCCATACCTTGACTATTGTGAATAATGCTGAAATGAACATGGGAGTATATCTTTTGAAGAAAATTATTTCCTTTGCATATAAATTCAGAAATGGGATTGCTAAATAATGTTAGTTCTGTTTTCAATTTTTTTCAGGAGCCTCCATACTGTTTTCCATAGTGACTGCACCAACGATAGCTGTGGTGAGTGATAGCTGTGGTGAGCACATGCTCATGTACCTTTTAAGAACTGTGGCTTTGTTTCTAGTCTCATGAATTTACGGATGGCATGCCACATTGACCCTCAAGAGCCACATGCCTTGAGCTCCTGTCCCTTGGATGGAAGTCTTAAAGTCGGGATGCTAGATATATGGCCCAAACTCCTCATTTCTCAGGGAGAAGCTGGAAACTGGGCGATCCCCCCTGATTGCATGGTGCTGTGCCAGGGTAGGGGCCAGGGTAGGGCTTGTGGTGACAATGTGTCTTAGCTTTTCTTGCCCATCTTGATGTTGGTACTACTCTCTCATTTTCCCAATGTGTAGGAGTCCATCAGTAGTTTCTGGATTTATTTCAGAGGGAATTTTTCTGTATGTAGCTGTATATTTGGTCCATTTGTGGGAGGAGGAAAGTTCAGGAACCTCATGTGTCACCACCTTGGTCTCTCCTCCTCCTTCAATTTCTTTCTAAGTACAGTTTTTATCCTATAAATTTTGATATATTGTGTTTTTATTCTCACTCAGTTCAAAATATTTTCTGATGTTTCTTGTAATTCTTCTTTGACTTATGGATCATTTAGATGTAACAAGGAGAATCGATTAGTGCTTACGTCAAGGAATTGTTGTGAAGAAGTAAATGGCCCATTGTCAAAGTGATGTGTGTAGGAACAGTGCCTGCCACGTAATAATTGTTATGCAGTAGCTTTTGTTGTCACCTCCAAATTTATCTTTGGGTTTCCTCATTCTGCTTTAAGGAGAAATCTAAATTGTCTCTTAACTTTTGCTAGTATAAACCCTGCTTAGTCTTTCATACTCCTTTGTTACCACCAGTGTGGGATAGGAATACTTTGAGGGCCCAGGCTTTCTTATATTGCTAACAGGTACTTGGACTCTTTAATTAATCAGATTCTGTAGATAAGAGGAATAACAATTTGGTTTTTATAACTTTTGTTTGCTTTAGCAGCCATGTGCCCTTTAAAATGCTGTGACTAGAACAGGAGAATGAGAAAAGAGTATGTGTGTGTGTGTGTGTGTGTGTGTGTGTGTGTGTGTTTTAACCATATTGCTTCTTAGATTGTCTTTTTCAAACAGAAAAAGTTACTTTGGCCGCCTTGGAATATATTACTCATAACTAGTTTCAAGTTAAAGGCTCTCTCCTTCTTAATGAATTTATTTTATACCAAAAGAGTTGTTTTTTTTTTTTTTTCACTAAATGCTATTTCCAGGGGTTATTTCATTTTTCTCCTCAACATTTTGAAACACCAACCAGAACTGAATGTGCCTCTTGCCCAAATTAATATATTCAAAGCTAAGATTACATAAAAATGTGAAAACTTCATCTGCACACTAATATGCAAAAAACCATCCTCCATGTTGAGTAAAGATGCTAAATCAGTAGCACAGAATTCTCTATCCCTAAGTGAGGGAATAGGATTTCAGGGAAGAAAGTGGTCGCTGAAAGGCTCTTTCAGATTTTTCAACCTGAATCACTGTTCCTGTTTGTCTAGATACAAATGCCTAACCTGATGATGATATATTTTGGATTTTTCATACCTAACAGCCAGCCTCTCACATTTTGATATAGGTTTCTATTCTGTTCTCCAAGGAAGAGTTCCAATTTTTAGAATAGACTTTCAACAAGAAGTATTAGATTGAACAATTCTGTTGGCATAACTAAGCACACAAACTTGGTATATTCCCTCTCAATAGTAGTGGATACTTTAATGCAGTTTATTCCATTTATAAGAACATTTTGTAGCATAATAATGGAATCAGCAATAATTCTGCAGTTAAATATAACTGTTTAATTCTATTGTCAGACATTTTTCATTTGAAGACTTAGTCCTCATCAAGATAAATTTCTATCCCAAAGACCTAATCTACTCCTTGTAAAAATATCCTCTTTAATTAGTTGAGTAACTTCTTTTTAAAATTTATACAACTAAAGGGCAGATTGTCACCAAATTGGTGGCAACAAACATGCTCTCACTAGGCCTATCCTTCTGTTTCCATTATTACTGTTTTTGTTCAATTTGTAAAAATCTCAGTGAGCCAGCAAAATGCGCCACCCACTAATAATTAGGTAAAATAAGTTGCCAAAGTATCCTGGGGGAAAAAAAGGCATCTTTCCAGTGGGCAAGACTTCATAGAATTTTTGTTTGAAAAATTATTATACATGATATTTGGTCCTGAAGATAATTGGAGATTTTGCATTTTTTTCTGAACTCTTCAAGGTAAACACTGAAACTTTTATTTGATTTTACTTTTGCTTCATCAATTTGACAGTAGCAAAAGCAAGAAAACTACCAGGCTGTAGTTTGCCATATTCTCTAGGACATACTTGAAGGAAAAAAAAAATCTTTAAATACTTCAATTAATCATCAGAACATGAAGTATGATCTAGGGACTCTTGGGGACCCCAAACTCTTTCCATATATCCAAGAGGTCAATATATATAATATTATCATATTATTTCCATGATAATATGACATGTTAATTATTTATAAACTATTTTCCTAATAGGAAGATGTAAATTGTCTATAAATGATTTTCATAATAGTGAGTTATTAATTATGCTTTGTTTACTCTTATTCTGTTACAAGTATCCAGTGAAGTTTTCCATAAGCTACACAATGTATCATATCTACAGTAGGCTAAATATAGAAACAGGTATAAAAATCCAGCCCTCATTTCTAAGGGCCAGACATTAGACAGGAATATAAGGTATTGTCATCTTTCCGATTAATTTTCTTTAGGGAAAAATTTCATAGACATGTTAATATGTAATGGGTTTATTATATTTTAAATGAATTAATAAATATTTTAAGTTTCCTAGTGTAATTTCTAATGTGGTAAATATCAGTAGGCATGATGGACTCACAAAAAGATCTTTGAAGTCCTCAATAATTTTAAGTATGTAAAAGGGTCTTGAGACAAGAGTTTGAGAACCACCAATCAATCCAATTGCCAAGGAAACTTCCTACTCTTATTCTATCCCAGAAATTGTGCACGTGGATTTTTACTTAACGATTTTACTCGTTTTAATGACCTCAACTCCATTTCTAGTTCATGTGGCCCATGCCTCCTTCCTCTCCCCACTTTCTAGATTCACTGCTAAATCAATTACCTTGGATCCTGAATTTTTAGAGTCCTGAATACTTGTAGCAATTTGGTGACCTGAGAGGCAAAATTCCTTGATAAGGTATGAGGAGATAAGAGTACAAAGAGTAAGCTTCAAAGACCTGAAGTTTTGTAACTGGTAACATTTCTCCTGTAACTCCTACATTCATGTAACCAGGACAACAAGAACTGACCAGGGCTAGAACCTTACCATCCATGGGTGGTCTATAATACGTCAGACATTCTATTAGCCACTTTGTCTTTTGTTTTTAATCCTTACAGTTTAGAGCTACGCATAATTGACTTATTCATGGGTAAGGACCTGTAGGTTTGGAAATGATTTGTTCAAGACAAAGTTTGTAGAGTTGGGATTCCTGGACCAGCCTCATTAGTGCACAGGCCAGGCCTTTCAATTCTTTTTGTGATGTGTCTCCTTACATTTTACACTGAGGGAGGTCTGGACCATAATAGTCATTTAATAAATACATTTTTGTAGAATGGAGAAATGAATTTGACCCCACCTAAGAGTTAAGTTCTGCTTAGCAGTTTTAGGATTCCTTCTCTTTTCTCTCAGATCGTTTCAGCTCTCTGATCAGAATCAGAAATTCTAAATGTTCCCTCTGCTCATCAAAGCATTGTAATCAGAGATCTTTTAGCAGCACGGAGAGTCACTGACCTTTCAAAGGCTGAAAAAATTAATGAATAAAGATGGGCCTGTTTCTTCCAGAATGTAAATTGGAATTAGTCTGAAAGGAACTTAAAAATAAATTGCCACTGGGGTCTGAAGAGCTATTAGATATAAAGACCCCTCCCCGCCCAAAAAAAGACTAAATGTCAAGTAGGACTTTTTTTACATAACATGTAATATCTATCCTGAAATATTTTCCCACACCCCCTCCTTTAAAGAAATTCTATCTTGTTTTCACTGTCTGTCTAGAACAGTTTGGTTGGTTCAATTCTGCTTTAACAATTGGCTTAAAGTACATGAACAGTTTCATGTCATTAACTTTCATCTCTATTTGCCATTATAACTTGAAATCTTAAAAAGTAATAGTTATGCTTCAAGAAAGTACTTTGTGTGACTTTCCTATATCTGAAAGATCACAAGGGAGAGAGTGAATAGTTCACGCAAATCCAAACTGATATATTTTAACTATCTACTTACTTTATTTTCAACAGGATAGGACTTCAATTTAAACCAGTTACATCAATAGTAGCAGGTGAGTAACACCAGCCATGCTGCTCTAAAGAGTTTAGGCTGATTCAAAGTAAAAATTATTAAGATGGCATATGAAAATAAGTTAAGATAAATCTAACTAAGAAAATTACTTTAAAATTAGCTTTTAGGATGCCTGGGTGGCTCAGTCAGTTAGGCATCTGCCTTCGTCTCAGGTCACGATCCCAGGGTCCTGAGATTGAACACCACCTCCAGCAGGGACTCTGCTTCTCCCTCTCCCTCTTCCTGCCATTCTCCCTGCTTGTGTGCGCTCTCTCTCTCCATCAGATAAATAAATAAAATCTTAAAAAAAGGAAAATAGCTTTTAAAATTATTTCTCTGATTTAATACCAATTCCTTATTTATTTCCTTATTCAGAAATATTTTTATAGCTTTTATAATTATGAAAAATAAGACAATGAGTATCTATTTCCTCTGACCTCATCTTTAATTCTTTGCACATATTTTATGATGTGCATCACACTTAACCTCCTGTGCACATTTCCTCTCCCTCACTACAGTGCAAGCTCGTAAGACCAGAGAACATACCGTTCATCTTTGCATCTCTCACTAAAAGCAGTATGGTATTTTGCATATTGTATACGTCCAATAAATATTCATATGAATAAATTATTACTCACCACGCATGCTAATGTATCTCTCACATTAATTCTATATTGGATTCTTTAGAGAAACCTAGACTCTAGAGCCCCAAATTTAATTGAGTTTTGCTTAGATTTTGCTTATTTCTTTGTAGTCTTTAAGTGAGTGTTAACATAAAATGCAAGAATCTCCTAAGCAGTAATTGGAATTGGTCTTATTAGAATTGTCTTGGCCAGTTACCCTTGCTGGAATAAAAGTTCTGTTCTTTGATCACACCCTGGAGATTGCATCTCCTTTGTCATATCTTTGACGGGGGCCTAGAATCACAAGACAGTGAAAGTGAATAGGTAATCTCAGACCAGTCTAGCACTGTTTGTCTTTTGGGCACAGGTTTAAAAGATAAGCACGCTTTCACTTTTAGAATGAAATAAGATATAACTAAAACTGGGCCGAGAGTAAACACAGTACTAGTGTCAGGAGAGTTTTTCATTAAAGGAGTTTTTCCTTTAATGAAAACTAATGAGGGTATGTATTCCATGGATAACTTTTTTTTTTTTTTTTTTTTACTGGGAAAATTCCCCAGAACTAATTTGCCACATGTTGTATTTTGGAGACCGCTAAGTCATGAGAGTAAGGTATCCCCTCAGCGCAGCCAACCTGAGTTAGCCACTAATTTTTGTTCTCGGGAAATGTGACTTCCTATAAAAGAACTTGTGTTGTTAAGAAGAGTGATAGGATGGTGATAAAGAAAAGTAGTTTTCCTCATGAGAAGAGAGAGTTGGAGAATAAAGTCTTGTCCCATCCCCCCCTTTTTTAAGGAGAAACATGGAGCCAGCAGGACCAGCAGCCTGAGCACCATGATCAAGAGCAAGATCACAGGAGAAGGAGACAGACTCGGATTTGAATCCCAGCCGTGCCCTTTCAATTAACAAAGCGATTAACCCCTTTCTTCCTCATCTGTGAAATAGTCATAACGATGGTTTCGTAGATTGTTTTGAGAATGATAAAAGGCCATGTTTTCAAAAAGCATGGTACATAATAAACATTTACGGATGTTAACAAAGGAAAAAACAAACGTTCTTTCTACAGAAACATTCTTACAGCAGAGAGTGGTATTTCATCATGCTATTTTAGCTTAGTGGAAATATCTCGTAAGAGCCTATCACTGTCATCAAAAAGCACTCTGAGTAACCTCCTATGTTCTCTTGCTTTTTTGAAGATGAATTAACTCACCAGATAGCAAATATGATGCAATATAAAATCATACACCTGTATTCTTGATTTTAAATCAGTTTCTTGTCAAAAAAAAAAAAAAAAAAGCACCAACTAGGACTTTATTATCCCCTCAGGGAACTGATAAGATCAATGTTCAGAAACTAAAAAAAAAAAAAGTAAGAAAAATTCAGTCCTGAATTTGGTATATTTACCAAAAGGCAGTACCTTGGCGGTGGTGGTGGTGGGGGCGGTGGTTTGCTGAAACAATCAGCAGATCATACTAATTTCCTTCCTGGGAAAAGAAAGTGTGAATTGTCACCTGATGTGGAGAGTGGATAGTACAGAGTTTTGTCTGGTAGTGTTAGTTATCCTGCTGAATCCAATTCCTAGCCCTGTTTCCCTTGTGAAGGTTCAGGGTAAGAGCTGGAGCCTGAATATCACCACTTACCCCTCTGTCCTCGAGTTATAACTAAAAAAGAATAATCGCAGACATTTGACTCAAGCAGGGATCAAGACAGCGACATTATTATTGATAAAGGGCTACGCCAAGGATAGACATACAGCCTTTAATCCTTAAGAATAACTGAAATACCTTCCTGCCTGGTCCTCCTGTTGGATGGTAAGTATTGCCGAGTGTCTGAAGAGGTTCCTTGGGAAGTAGAGGTCTCAGGGCCAAATACACTGTGTTCTCATGTTCTCCCACATGATATATTTAGAGATGAAATCAGCTTGAAATGAACAGTAAGAACAGCCTTAAAGGGGAGATGAAGTCATAGCCCAGCAGTTTTATCTCTTTGCTTTGGTAATGGGGTAGGTTATGTGCTCACTGTGTGCAAATGTCTCTGGACTTTAAAAGGAAACATATTTTTACAGGATAAGCATAGGCATAAAAAGGAATAGAGAAAGAAAAATTGTTCATCTATCCCCTGCCCCATTATGATGACACTCTTCTGGGTATCATTTAGTTTTTACAAATCTGTAAAAGTTTTGAAAAAAATTTTATTCTGTTCTTTCTGCTCGAGAATATAAATAATATAAATATAAATATAAATGTTGTTAGTGTCATAGCATAATCCTTATAAATATATTTAATGATAGTGTAGTGTATAAATATTTCACTAAGTGGATTCAACATAAGTTATTTAACGAGTCACTTTAAGGTTATTTTCAGTTTTTAAACTTGTTTCCAGATTTCCCTTTGCTAATATAAAGAATGCTGGTGTATCATTCTGCATAAAACCTTTGCTGTTCTAGATTTTTTTTTTAACCTTACAATAGATTCTCAAGAGTTGGATTTTAAGGTCCTGGGTATATTTAGAGTATAGTGCCACAAGACATTTTTAGTAGGGGACAAAGGATCACTTTCTCCTAATAAAAATCCAATTAGATCTCTAAAACTTAGTGTCTGAAGGTTGTTCAGAGAAGCTGTATTTTGGGAATGGCATCAGGACGTACACGACAGGTATATGAGAATTGCATTCTGTCTCAGATGATAACCACTTAGCAGTACTGTTTCTAGGAGGAAAAGCTGCCTTTGCCACTCTTCTGATGCATTAGAGTACTTTAACAGAAAATAACATATTTTCAACTTGATAAATTCTTTAAGCAGAAGAAGAGAAACTCGTATTTGTTGAGTGCCTACTTGGCTCCAAGCACAGTATTTCCATTTTCACATTTATTATTGTTGGAGCTACACAGTAGGGTTTGTTTCCTCAATTGTACCCCTCTTTTTTTCCCTCCATGGTTCTGGTCAACAGAGCATCAAAGACCTGAGTGTAATAGGACTCAAGACTTCAGTCATGTTACTGGTAAAGCTGGATTAAAAGGTGTGAAACACCTCCAAGTTCCTTCCAAACCTGGACTTTGGAATGCATACGTCCGTCATTTATTTACTTGCTGACAGGTGGGAAGCTGGAGTGGAGAAAGCAGGCCCTCTTGGTCTGCCTATTATGTAAAGATTAAAAGCACAGGTGCCCACTGGGTAAGAGAGCAGGACTCTGGAGGACAAGAGGCAGTCTCCAGTCTGAATGGCAATGTCGTCTTGCCTTTTGGTTATAACTGATCAATGAAGAGCTGCCTTCCTGTAAACCAATCAGGTTACCCACTCCTCCCGTCCTGATGAGGGACGGGTGTAGAAAAGACCTGCTCTTGTGGAAACATGGCTGAAGGAGGGTCTGGAGCCCTTACTTTCCCAAATTATCACAAATAGTCTTCAAAAGAATACCATAAAGATTAGAATCCTATTTGTAGGTAAGGAGCCTGACGTTCAGATATGTCAAGCAATTCCTAAGTTCACATAGGTAGCAAGTGAGCCAACATTCAAACCGAGATGTGTCAGACTCCAAGGCCTGCAATCCTTTCATTGGACTGATGAGTACTATTGCCTTCATGACCCTCACCAACCACCGTCCCTCCATTCTTATTTAATAGAGGCTTTTTAGAGACACAATCACTTACAGTGTAGGAGTGACTCTCACGGTGGGAATTTCAGGCATCTTGGTAGTCTAGAGGGATTGAGGTTTAGGGCAGTTTGACCTTTGACATTCTCAAATGACGAATCTCTCTGTAACTTTTGGAACAGCTATAGCAACACAACTCTATGTAAGACTTCCCCTTGTCTAGAGATGTCTCTCATCGTTTAGACCCAGACTGTAAGACCCTGATTGCTCTTTCACCTGGCACATTTGCCAGGATTGTTTACATCAAATAGGTGAGAGGATGAGATACGCTCTCCTCTGGATGAAGAGCAGACTTGCTCACTGCTTGCTGTAAAAGCTGTGTGTTCCTCGAACTAAGTGTCCTCTGGACACAACACAAGACTACTACATGCACAGCATCCGTTTGAGCCCATTGTATCATTAAGATTTTTTTTTTAAGATTTTATTTATTTATTCATGAGAGACAGAGAGAGAGAGAGAGGGAGAGGGAGAAGCACGTTCCATGCAGGGAGCCTGATGTGGGACTCGATCCCAGGTCTCCAGGATCATACCCCGGGCTGTAGGTGGCACTTAAACCGCCGAGCTACCGGGGCTGCCTGTATCATTAAGATTGTGTGACTACTGATTTTCAGGGTTGCTAGACAGTTTAACATTTGGAAATCTATTAATATAAATCCTTATTTTAGCAGATTAAAGAAGAAACACCAGGTCATTGTATTAATTGATGTTTTTCTCTTTTGGGTATTGTTGGCATATTTGGAAGGTGCATTTTAGGTCAATTCTCACCTCAGTTTGCAGATACCTTCTGGAGTACTCAGCGAATTTTCTAGTCCATACACATATATAGAGAAGAGCAAGGAAAGGAAGAGTATGGAGAATCTTTTTTAGTTCCTCTAGAAAATCAGGTTGCTAAGGCCAGTTAAATCAGGTTCAGATCGGTTCAAATCAAGCTCATTATCTATCACAGAATCATTATATGATATATGATGATTAAGATTGCTCCAGTGACTAATGGAATAGATTTTGTGTCTCATTAAAATGCAAATTGTCTTGGCAGGGGCAATATATTCAGCTTCATTTGTCAATTACAACAGAGGAGACGGTTAGGGAAGTGGAGAGGAGGAAAAATAAATTGGATACTTAGGATGGGGAGAAAAGTGTACCATCAAGAAGGCAAAAGTACCTCAGGAGATCAATTTTACTGATCTAATACTTTGGCTTAGGTGAGTCCTGAGAGTGTAGGCCCTAAACACAGAGGCCTTCGTGAGAAAGGGAAGGGTAGATTCAGAGGATGGGCAGACAGGACACGGAGATTAGCATTCAAGAAGCGCCTTCCACGTCCCGGCTTTTAACAGGCCTTTTAATAATAGCAAGTGCTATGATTGGTAACAATTTATAGATGAGGAGGCTGAATTTTGGGGACGTTATCATGCACAAGGTGACCCAGCTCTTAACATGTTAAGCCAAATTTTAATTCCAAGTTTGTCTCTAAAGTCAGTTTTGCTTCCATTGAAATAATTAAGGAAAGGAGAGTCCATGGAGGAATTGTCTTCAATAATGAGAACAGGAGAGGAGTATTACATAAGCATATTATACAAAGCATGTAAGTATCTCCTTAGCTGATTTACTAAAAACTTCAGTGAAATTCAGAAGCAAAAAATGTCCTTTTTGTCAAACACAAAGCAACAAAATAGTCAGTAGGGATTATTTTATTTCTCTAATATATGTCTCAGTAAACACTGAAACCTCTCTTTTTGATAGCCAAGGTTTTACAAAGTTAGTTTCTGGATATATATTCTCTCTCTCTCTGAGTTTTATGTGTACATAGGTGACACAGATATATCCTCTCTGATATGTCATTTAACAAATCATGATTTTAATATTTATATGGCTGATCAAAAATGACATGTTTTGCATTTTAAAAAATTAGAAAGATCCCTACTTCAGGAAAGCCATCCTTGAAGTCCTTGACCTGATTACTTACATAAGAGTTTCCAGGTTGGGTTTGTAGTCTACTTTATTTTAATTTTTTAAAGATTGTATTTCTTTATTCATGAGAGACACAGAAAGAGGCAGAGACACAGGCAGAGGGAGAAGCAGGCTCCATGTAGGGAGCCCGATGCGGGACTCCATCCCAGGCCCCAGGGTCATGCCCTGAGCCGGAGGCAGACACTCAACCATTGAGCCACCCAGGTGCCCCTGTAGTCTACTTTAAAGCAAAATAAAAAATAATGAGTTTTTCCTAGTTAGAATTGTTTAGCTTAAATCTCTAGATAGTTTATTTTTCTCATATATTTAATTAGCAGTCTATATTGGTCAGAAAATAAAATATATAATATTTAATATGTAACATATATATTACGTGAGTGTATCAAACCATTTGCCTTAATTTTTTGCCAGTTTAACTTTGGAATGCAGTTTTAGAAATAATTTTGGTTTGTCATATATATGTGTGTGTGTGTGTGTGTGTGTGTGTATAAAACTTTAAAAAATATTGTAAATTGATTCTCTGTTGTACCATTTTGCATTGTCATCAGCCATTTGCTCAAAGCCTTGCCAGTAGAAGGTGTTGTTATACTTTGGTCGCCAATCTGAGAGTTAGAGGTGGTGTCTTTTTTTTTTTTTTTTTTTTTTTTTTAGAGGTGGTGTCTTAATTGCATTTTTCTTGTTATGAATCAGGTCCAGCATATTCTTATATATTTAAGGGCCATTTGTGTTTCATTCAGTTCACTTTTTCTACGCTGATTGTGTCTTTTGTCTGTTTTTTTATTTGGTTGTTTCTCTCTCTCTCTCTCTCTCTCTTTTTTTTTGTTCTTCAGGTCTTTATCTAGAAAGTAGTTAAGCCCTTGGTCAGTGAAAAGTTGCAAGCCTTTTTCCCTCTTTATTTTTTTTCATCGACTTAATTTTTGAGTCACAATTAAAAATTTGGATAACATAAGGGGTGTCTGGCTGGCTCAGTCTGCAGAGGATGCGACTCGACCTCTGAGCTGTGAGTTCAAGTCCCATGTTGGATGTAGGGCTTATTTTAAAAATTTGAATAATGTCAAACTTGTCAATTTTCTTTTGTTTATTGTTTCTAGATTTTGAGTTAGTGTTATTAGAAAACTTCTCCACTCCTAGGATATATAGAAATTCTTCTGGTTTTTTACTTGTCTTCTTCGCGAAATTGTATAGTTCCATTTTTTTAACAGTAAGATGTTTGATCTATTTGGAGTTTATCTTTGTGGACTCCGTTTTTATTTATCCATATTTAGAAAGTGCAGCCAGTTCTACTGTAGCGCTTGTTTTGAAGACACAAGTTGTTCCAATGTAATTGATATATTAGGGAACACTGTAAACATAACAGTAATTTTTACATTTGCTAATGAACAGTTCTGTGTGCAGGCAATACTAAATGCATCTGGAAAATTACCTAGATGATCTGAACTACACTATTAAGGAATACATAATATGCATGTATATACACATACCCCTCAGCTGTCTACCAGCTACCTTAGTTCACCACATTTTACCTTACAAGGTTGTGTTTTGGTACTACTTCACACATTTGTAAACTTTCTGTGTTACAAAAAACCAGAACCATTCATTCTACATCCCAAACATGTCTAAGCATCCCGGTTCCAAAATGTCAAGCAGTGTATAGAAGAGGAAAGCTATAAAACCTGAAATAGTAAAGATTTTCAAAGAAATGAGAAAGCATGCCATTCCTTCCAAGCAAAAGACATGAAGGAATTTACATTGCAGACAATCAGAGACTCTACAAATATAAAAGAAACACCTATGGCCTGAACAACGTCAAGTGCTGTGAGGTCAATAACAATAACATTTTAAAGAAATGGAAACAACGCAAAGACTATGGAATACAGATTGAAGACTAAACTGTGTTGCCTAAAACTTTTCTCACAATCAAAGAAAAAAAGATCATCTACAAATGAGGCCTTATGCAGACATTTCCAAATCCTGAAGAACTGATTTCTTCTTATTTAGGACTGTTAGTTTGGTGATTTGAAACGTCACTACAGTTTCAAAGTCTTTTGCTGTCTGGCAAAGCCAAGGGTACAAAAAGGAAAGCCACAAAAGAATTTCCAGCAATGAAGCAGATATTAGCTGAAAGTAGGCTATACGATGCATCACATTGCAGTTTTGATGAAACAGGTACCTATTAAAAATGCATGCCCATCTCAAAGGCAGAAAAAACAGGCTATTTAAGTATTTAAGGCTGTGAAATGGATAATTGTCTATCTATTTCATAGTGACTTATAGATGGCACCCCTTCCTACAAGCCAACTCCAGGTCATTTTCAAGGTTGAGTGCCATTTTCATTACAGTGTTTATATATTTCTTAACCATTAAGCATTTACAAAATTGTGCTATACTTTTAAAAATTAAATTCCTGTCTTTTTTATGTCACTGATGAAGTTTTTTGAGTGTTGAATTCTGTCATATTTTTTATTGTGTGATTTTGCATAATGGGGAGATTTTTAGGAACATGTACTTTCTGTTACAGCAGAACTGCTTACATATATTTTCTGATTATATGAAATACTGCCTTTTGATTTATTTTTATTTATTATTATTATTATTTTTAAAAAATATTTTATTTATTTATTCATGAGAGAGAGACACAGAGAGAGAGAGAGAGAGAGAGAGAAAGGCAGAAGGAGAAACAGGTTACAGGCGCGGAGTAGGATGTGGGACTCGATCCTGCATCTCCAGGATCATGCCCTGAGCCAAAGGCAGATGCTCAACTACTGAGCCACCCAGGCACCCCAAAATGCTTTATTTTTTAAAAAATAAAGATTTTATTTATTTATTTATTTATTTATTTATTTATTTGAGAGAGAGAGAGAGAGAGAGAGAATGAACAGGGGAAGGGGCAGAGGAAAGGGACAAGCAGACTCCCTGCCAAGGGAGGAGCCCAACGCAGGGTTCAATGTGGGGCTTGATCCCAGGACCCTGAGATGATGACCTGAATGGAAGGCAGATACTTAACTGACCAAGCCATCAAGATGCACCTTGAAATGCTGCTTTTATGTTTAAATTTCTATGTGTACTTTTTCTATTTCTGGACATTCAATTTTGTTTCATGGTCAGTCTGATTATTCATATGCCAATACCATGTTACTTTAATTTTTGAGGCTTGATAATATTTTGAATCTAGTAGAGTTAGCTAATCTTCATCCTTCTGCCCGCCTGCCCTGCCATAGCACCTATATTTTAGGATTTTCCTGTCCTATTTTTGCTTGCTTATTTTTTCATGTGGACTTTTGAATGAATTTCATGAGCTCTAGGAAGAGAGATGTTGATAATTTAAATGGAATTAAATTCATGAATCAACACAGAAAAAACTGACATCTTTCTGATATTGAGTCTTCCTCTTCATGAAATATCTCCAGAACATGCCTTCCCTTTGTTCAAGTCTGTATTTGTTTATTTTGGAAGTGTTTTGATAATTTTTTCTTTATAGAGCCTTTAATATTTCTTAAGTATATTTCTACTACTTTATATTTTTAGTTGCTATGCTAAATGGGATTTTACTTTCCATTATGTTATTTAAATGGTGGTTGTTTTAATAAAGTCAATTGATTTCTGTGTGTTAATTGTATATTGTGTTACCTTACTAAGTTATCTTACTGTTTGTGCTTGTTTTTCCATTGATTTTCTTGGGATTTTCAGGTATACATCATAAACATTATGTAATACTTATGTTAGTAAGCAAGAGAAAGCATTGAGAAAATTTTCCAATTCATATGCCATAAGTGCCTTTTTTTCCTTAATGGAATTAACATTAATACTTCCAATAAGTTGTAAAATAGTAGTGATGGTGTTTATCCTCCTCTCATTAGCAATGGCCCCATATTTTCCTATTGTATGAGGTCCTGGCTTTTGGACTGTGATAGATTGAGCAAGTTTCTACCTACCACCATTTTAATTAGTGTTTTGTTGTTGTTGTTGTTTTGCAAGGAGAAGGAAATTTCTGGGCCTGAGCATCATTTGATAAAATAGGCTGTCAAGAATGTACAGAAGTAACATGGTAAGTAGAAAGTAGGCTTCTTGACTTTTTATATATCGTTGTGAAAATAATACTTCTTTGAATATATGCCTTTGAATGTACCACTAAATTTGCTTCATGTTTCACTATGATGTGAAGTGGCAGTTCTGAATAGACTATGGACAAGTCTGTATGTGGGACTGGGTGGATGGTGTATATATATATATATATATATATATATAACTTGATTATTAATGAATGTGATTAGATCCATAACTGCATGTCAATTTTTATTTTGCCCTAGACTCTGCATCCTAATGATACTGGCTTTTTACTTACCAATCCTACACACAGCTACCAGATTATTATAAATTAAGGTTAAGAGCATAGATTAAAGTAATAAGAATTTCAAAGGGATAATTAGGGGATGATTTATTGGAGACTGGTACCCTGTGTTTGTCTATATTTGTATAAAGAGATGAATCTGGGTGCAAATTTGAAAACAATACAATTGCATTTGTATTTCATAGTGGTTTAGTATACAGAGTAACATACTGTTTTAGTATATACTGTTTCCTACTGTTTGGTGGCAGACATTGTGGGTTTTTTTTTTTTAATTTATTTATTTATTTATTTATGATAGTCACAGAGAGAGAGGCAGAGACATAGGCAGAGGGAGAGGGAGAAGCAGGCTCCATGCACCGGGAGCCCGATGTGGGACTCGATCCCGGGTCTCCAGGATCGCGCCCTGGGCCAAAGGCAGGCGCTAAACCGCTGCGCCACCCAGGGTTCCCGACATTGTGGGTTTAATTCCTTGGCTATACCACTTACTAAGTCTGTGATTATGGTCAAATTCTATACATGTTCCATGCCTTAGCTTTCTTATTCGTAAATACAAGATAATAGTGTCTACCTCACAGGTTGTTGGTAGGTTTAAATCAGTTTGTATATAGAGAATTCAAAATATTGCCTAGCACATAATAAGTACTCTGTATTTTTATTGGATGGCAAATTTTAGCATTAGTATGGCTAACTGCTCCTATTCATGACTACTTTTTTTAGAGTGACAAATCTCGAAAATACAGGTCATTTGTTTTATTAACCAAGAAATTAGGATGTTTTTCTTATAGGATGTTTTTATTATAGTTAAGTTTTCTTATATAATATTCTCAGTTTTTATTATATCAGAGAACGTGTCCTAGGGATTTGGGTTGAATAAGCAGCATATTTAAGGAAACGAAATCTAAAGAAGCCTGTGATTAATTGTCATATATAAAACGGAGTGCGTAAAACAAAATGAAAAACTAAATCTCAAATAGAATTAAATTTCCACATATTTACAAATTATTTATTTAAAATATTTAATAAAACTATATCGAAATGCTTCCCCATTGTGCTATTAAGATGAAATAGATAATTCCTAAAGAAAAAGTATTTTTTTAAGTGACACATTTTTTGAAAAACTATTCTCATGATTTTTTGTTTAACTTTTCTTTGCATGCTGTAGGCTAGATCTAGATCTAGAGAAGGTACATCATGGTAAAAAGAAGTGGTGTCATATTATGTCTTTGGGCTTCATTACCTTTTCCTAAAAGTAGAAATTTATATTAGATATCTTTCATATCCTGCCCAATTCTAAAATTTCATGAATTTCTTATGAAGGAAATCTTTACCTTTAAAGTATATGGATATAGAAAAGGACTGAAATTTATTGATCATTTTAAGGTTGGCTAAATTTAGGTAAATAGCATGTGTGCACGCTGTGTCTCTAAAGTAAATAAATAAATCTTAAAAGAAGTACTTTAAGGAAAAGCCTGCTTTCATTACAATGACATGTTTGGTAGCAACTGGTGGTGTGACTCCCGCTCTAGAAAAACGTAAATGATTCATTGTAACCTGGAATCAATATAGCAACTTCAACAGACTATTTCTTATTCTCAAGAAATTTTAAGGATTTGAAATTTCAGAAAATACAGGACTCCTAGATTCAAGATAAAGGACCATTTATTAACCACAGCAATAGTGGTGGCCAGAAGATCGGCATTTTTAAGATAGGTTTCTTGAGCCACTATTCCCACAATATTATGTGGATAGGACTAGGTAATACCTGTTTACATAGTAGGCTGGTTTATAGGAGAGAAACCCTGAACTTACGGAAATCACCACCTCTTATAATGGACAATAAGATACTTATCATTTGCAAGAGAAACATTATCTCTATTTACCATAGCTGTTCACTCTCCAAAATCCCTGAAAAGATAGTCTGAACAATAGATATTCAGTGCTTCTGCTCACAAGAAGTGCAGAAATATGAGAGACCCTTAAAGAATGCTTAACACCTCTTGATAATAACTTTTACATTTTCTGACTTGTTTTTAGGTAACTCTTAAATGTTCAGATGAAGACATGTCAAAACTTGAAATTTTAAGCTCAGTCAAATACATTTTCAATGTCATCAGTTTGGGATAATCAGAATTATAGAAGTTTCCATATTGGGTTAGACAATGATGTGTCTAAACTGGCATGGCTAATTATAAAGTGATATATCTTCATTAATATTTGGCAGCAACTGAATTCTGCTAACATTATGTGCATCGTTATAATTCTTTTCTGTCCTATTGTCATTCTTTTCAGTCTGGGGAAATTACTTTGATATTTTCTAAAAGTCAATCCTGGAGTGAAGTGAGAAGCAGAATGACAACTCCCCAAGTCAGCTGACTACTGACAACTGCTTGATATACACATAAGAAGATGAAATAGATGATGCTTTAGAATGAGGCTCCCAACCTGGGGCAGCAAGACGAGGGGCCATATAATTATTATTACAAATCAGAATGAAGATCACAAGTTGCTTATTGAATTGAGAAATTTCTGAGGGGGCAAATGGTACAAGTTTAGCTTAAAGTAGGATGTTTCTTTTTTAAAGATTCTATCTATCTATCATCTATCTATCATCTATCTATCTATCTATCTATCTATCTATCTATCTATCTATCTACCATCTATCTATTTATTTAGAAAATGTGAGCAGGGGAAGGTGCAGTGGGAGAAGAAGAGAATCCCAAGCAGACACCAAGCTGAGCATGGAGCCGAGCACAGAGCCTGATGTGGGCCTGTCCTCATGATCCTGAATTCAGGACCACAGCTGAAATCAGGAGCTGGAGGCTCAATCGACTGAGCCACCCAGGCACCCCTAAAGTGGTCATGTTAACAGAACTCTGGCAGGCATCACAGAATAGTCTGTCATGAATACTGCTCAGCTAAACTCCTAAGGTCTCTCAAAGAACACAGAAGTCATTAGAATAGGTTTTACTAATGACTAATCAACCATACCCAGAGCAGGCCATTGATACCTGGTTGGGTTCCTCTTCCACCACCCCTCAGGTGATCACCTTCAGCAAAAATCCTGTTAGGTGGGTTTAGCCAGAATCCTCCTCTAGTCCTAATGTTTCCTTCCAGAAATCTTCCATCCACTGACCCCCACCCTACTCTTTGACTAAAAATCCCATTTTCCCATGCTGTATATGGAGTTGAGCCCCATCTCTCTCCCCCACTGCCATTTTCCATCTCATGTCCTTATCTGGACTTGGAATAATATCTTCCTTATTGAGCTTTAGGGTGTCCTTGAATATTATTTTTTCTTTAAGATTACTCTAAGGGTGGCGCAGAGACCAGCAGCCTAGCCATTACCTGAGAGTGTATTAAAAATAGAGAATCCCCACACCAGATCCTGGATTAAACCTGCACTTTTAGAGGATTTCTCAGGTGATTCACGTGCACATTAGAAACAGAGACACGTTCCTCTGTGACTGGTTTGCAATGCTTGTCACTAAACCAGGACCATTTTGGCTAGGTAAGAATGCGAGGAAACCTTTTTTAACATAGAAATTCTTAGCACCGTCCACCAGAGATTCTAATTCAGTAGATCTGAAGTCCAGGGACAAGCTCCCACTGTTTGATTGTGATATACCGTTGCCCTAGGCCTAGGGCATTATCTCCCAACTTTGGCTTGATCTGGTCCCAGATCACTGATTCTCAAACTTGACTGCACAATAGAGTCACTTGGGAAGCTCTTAAAAGAGTTTGAAAGCTGAGCCCTACTCCGAGAGTCTTGATTTACCTGTGTTATTGTGAGACCGAGGAATGTATATGTTTTTAAAGCTCCTCAGGTGATTTTAATGTGTGAGACAGAATTTAGAAACACTAGTTCTTATAATTTAGTTAAATTATAAGAGTTAATACGAGAGGGACCTTTCAGAAAGATTATTTTCATGGTGGTATAAAAAAATGGATTAAAATGAGAGAGAAAGAGTGTGAAAACCACCTGTAATATAGTGCAGTTGGGAGCTGTTCTACAGAAGCCTGACAGTAAAAATTGAAAGAGAAATTTTGAAAAAATCTTTAGAATGAAGAATTATGAGGTCTTTGAGATGAACTCTTAATAAGGAGAGTGTTCAACAACATAACAGTCTGTAGAGAGGTCAAAGTTGGATTGAATAGTGAGGAAGTTATGGAGATTTTTGAGAGTATTATTCCAGGAAAGAGTGAGGAACACAATTTAAAATGCAAGGGATTGTAGAGAAAATTAATGATGAAAAAATAGGGAATTAATGATGAACAAAATATGGTTCATACTTAACCGAGAAGATAAAGACATAACATGCTTACTAATGAAAGGATAAAATAGCTTAGTGAAGGTGGTGGTTGTTTTAATAAATTGTGAGATCTACACAGAAGATGAAGTCAGAGGTTGAAAGAAGAAAGCAAAACAAAATAAATCTCTACTTTTTTTGTACAAACTATGGGAAGACATTTAACAAATTTTACTTGACTGACGGGAATATTTGTCAGAAGGCGCTATGGGTTAAAAAATAAATAAAACCTTGAGTACACTCTTAGGTTTTGTCAAAACAAAGAATTCTCATCACTTTAATCCATGAAATAGCAATACCTGAGCCTACTGGGCCATTCATGCCTTACGGACACAACTGCCAGAAACAAATAATGTCCTTTCATTTTGAGAACTGATCTTTCCCTGGAATACTTGGAATGGTGGTGCTGGGGTGAGCTGAAGATCACCACACTTAATCGTGTCTAATATTAAAGACCATTTTCTGCCTATCAGAGCCTCTTTTGGGGAAATAGTCAACCAATTCAAAATTTAAACCTCCTAAAAGGCTCTTTTTCTTTTCTCTTTCAAAAGTCTCTCCTCTCTTTCCTCTATTTTAAGAATAGAGGTCTGTGTGTGGTGGCCGTAGCTTACATTTACTCATGACGACCTCTTGATTAGCCTGAGTTTTGCCCCTTCTTTGTCTCATACTGGTCTCCAACAAAATGAGGTGGTCCCATCTGATCTCCTCCCGCAGAGGCATGCTTATTTCTCTATGTCTGATCTTTGTTATTTTCTTCCTTCTCCTAACTTTGGGCCTAGTTTGTTCCTCTTCTTCTTCTAGTTCCTTGAGGTGTAAAGTTAGGTTGGTTATTTGAGGTCTTTCCTTTCCAGAATTGTCGTCTTTTATTGCTAGAAACTTCCCACTCTGCATTGCTTTTACTGCATCCCATAGGTTCTGGTTTGTTGTGTTTCTACTTTGATTTGCTTCAAGATACTCTGCTATTTTCCTTTTGATTTCTTCTTTGATCCATTTGGTCATTCTAGAGTATGTGGCTAAATTTCCATTATTTGTAAATTTTTCAATTTTCCTTCTGTCACTGATTTATAATTTCATACCATTGTGGTCAGAAAATGATTTCCAAAGATCTGCTTTGTGGCCTTACATATAATCTATGTGGACAATGTTCTATATGTACTTGAGAAGGACGTGTATCCTGCTGCTGTTGATGGGATGCTCTGTATATGTTTCTTTAGTCCATCTAGTGCATAGTGCTATTCCTGTCATACTGATTTTATGTCTGGATGATTTGGAGCCAAGTTCAGGATTCACAATCAGACCAAGGTTGTACCTGTGAGGGTAAAGATGGATATATCTCCTGCTGGGTCCCTATCTGAGGCTACTACTCCTGAACCACAGTGTGAGGGGCTGGAGCCAGGTCATGGCCTGCTTTCACAGTCCACAGCTGTGGCTGAGGTTGGGGGGGTCTGTTATCTAAGGCATGAGACAGTGTGACTTCTCCCAGGCTCTTTGGCAGATGGTGCTAGTGGCAGGAGCAAGACCAAGAAGGTTATAGCTAAGTCCACGGAGGGTGGGGCAGTTTCTGGGTCTGCAGTCAGGGTCATAGTAGTGCCATGGGTGTGAGGCCCCGCTGTCACAAATTGGCCCTTTTTAGTCTTGGGGTCCGCTGGAGTTTTGCAAACCCCTACCTGGATCCAAAAGCTCCCACAAAGTCTCTTTCTGGCAAATGGCTATCAAACTGTTGTTGCAATAGAGGGATATGAACAGTGGACCTTTTATTTTTCCATCTGACTCTGTCCATTTAAAAAAAAAAAAGTGTAGTTATCTTTACTCCATTAAGCTAGATTTAAGGGTGCTGATTTATATAAGTATGTGGGATTTTTATGAAAAGAAAACTTAAACCTCTGAACCATAATATAATTAGTTATTATCATAATTATAATAATTATTTTGGAAAAAATAAGTTAAAGTGAAAATGGCAAAAGTTCATTGTAACAGTCTATCAATTTTTATGAATGTTTGAGATTTTTCATAATAAATAAATTGGGAAAAGAAAAAAGATTTGATTTGATTAAAATTTGTCAAGAAAGCAGTTTATATACTTCAAAAGATGTCTTCTAAGGAACAATTAACCTTACTAACAACTACTTTGTATTTTGAGTTTCCCATTTCTTAGAAAAACTATAGTGCCATAAGCCATTATTAAAAGACTTTGTGGACCTAAAATATGCATTGTCTTAGCCTGAGAATGAAAAAGAAATGCAATCCACTGATTTATGTATCTCATTAGAATAATGTCAAAAGAGTAAACTCACCCTGACATTATGAAGCATACAATATTGATTCAGAAGTTCCACTGATCCAAATGCATGAATTAATTAGAACTAATTTTAAGGTAGAGTTATTTCTTTCTGTCAGACACTAGGATATTTGGATAGGCAGTGGTGTCCTTATCTTAAATGTTGAATTCAATCATGTGTCCTCCTCCCTTTCTCTTCAAACCAAAAGATACATTTTTTTTTGTATGTGATGTTTATCATTTCATGCATAATGAATTATATTTTATTGAATACAAAACTACATTTGTGATCATCCCTAAACAATAGATTGATGTTTCAAAACTATATAAATGTTAGGCTTTAGCTATCTTATTTTTCCATTTTAATGCATATAGCTCTGTCATTCATTTTTATACCCATGTGTTTTTACAAATTATGAATATACTATAATTTACATATGATTCTAGCATTCGTGGGCACTTAGATTGTATTCAATTTTTTTTGCTCTTGTAAGTAAGGCTTGTGTATGACTCCTTGGGCATATTTCAAAAAATTCTTCAGTAGTGGAACTATTGTGTTTATAGAGAATGTGGGTTTCTTCTGTAAATTGCCTGTTCAAATCTTTTGCTCATTAGTCTATGGGGCTGCTTTTCTTTTTCTCATCAGTTTTTCTTTATGTACTTGATATGCTAATCCTTTAACACTTATAAAAGTTGCAGAAAAATTTTCTCAGTCTATCTCTGGTCTTTTCACTTTTAAAAAGGGAACTTCAAATGCTCAAAAGTTTTAATATTTAATGCCTCATTTCCCTTAGTTTATCTTATTTTAGGAAAATCTTGCTTAAGAAGTTTTAAATTTTCTTAAGTTCTTCTATATTTTCTTCTAAAAATATTTAAATTTTGATTTTAATATGTAAGCTTTCAATTACCTTGAATTCATTTTTTTCTACTATTCCAGCATTAGTTTTTTTTGGCTGCTCTAACCTTTCCTCACTATGAAATATTTTTTTCCAATACATAATATGTTCCTCAGGTCTTTATTCTGTTCCATTATCTACTTTTGAGCTCATGTTATATCATCTAACTACATCTATATACTACATCTTTTCTTTTTAATATATACTACATTTTGATATTAGGTAGAGTAAGCCCTCCCCATATTTTTCATTTTTTTTTTCAAAAATGGTTTTGGGTTATTTGTGGCTCTTTGGTTGTTCATATCAATTATTTTTAGAATCAGATTATCAAATTCACATATTGTTTTGATTTTTGGTTGGAAATGTATAAGTATTACAAATTAAATTGAGAGAAGTCTGTCCTTATATTACTTATTTTTCTTTGGTGTCTTTTTATAAAGTTTATAAATGTAACATATCTTTTGCTACATTTATTCCTAGGTACCTTATGTTATTGTTGCATTACAAAAAATATCCTCAAAATGCTAGGTTTCAGTTATTTATTCATTGTTATAGGAATATATATGATACCATATCCAATTAATTGTAATAATTTGTCAGCAGTTTCTTTTTTTTCCCCTAAGAGTTATTTATGTATTTGAGAAAGAATGTGAGAGAATATGTGTGTAAGCTGGGGGAAGGACAGAGGGACTGGGAGAGGGGGAAGCAGACTCCCTGCTGAGTGTGGAGCCCACCAGAGGACTTGATCTCATAATGCTGAGATCATGACCTTAGCAGAAGTCAAGAGTTGATTGCTTAACCGACTGAGCCACCCATCTGCCCAATCAGTAGTTTCTTATAGGCCACTTTGTAGACAGTAATGTTGCCTAATAATAATAATAATGCCACCTTCCCCTACTTTCCCCAATACTTCCACCTTTTTAAATTTCTTCTTGTCTTTCTTCAGAGGTAAGGACAAACTCTAGTACTGTATCAAATAATGTAGTGATAGCCAGCATCCTTGTATCCAATTTTATTTATTTATTTATTTATTTATTTATTTATTTATTTATTTATTTCTTGTATCCAATTTTAGTGGCAATTAACAATTCACCATTAACCATAGGTCCTTGAATGCATGTTTGTAAATAATGGTTGGGAAAGTCTTTAATTCTAGTACCTAACCTTGCCTCTGGTACACAGTAGAAACTTATTAAATAATTGTTGATTTAAATTTCTTATTCTTTCTAGTATATGGACATATATTATGTAAGAGCATTTCTGTCAGGCATAAAAATCCTAGAAAATTATATGCTTAAGTGTAAAGTGATTACAACTTACAATCTGGTAACATCTTAAATTACCCAGAGTAGGTGTCAACTTGAATATTTATAAGAAGCTTTCTAATCTCTGTGATAAACAAGAGGAATTACTCTGGGACTAGAGAGAATTGATTTATGATAAAACTGCTGTTTTTAAACATCTGTTATTACCAACTCACCAGGCATAAACATTCAAATGTTAAAGATGTCATTCAGAAGCTATGTTTTTGTGCTTGCCTTCTTTTTAAAAAAATTTTTAAAGATTTTATTTATCTTCTCATGAGAGACACAGAGAGAGGCAGAGACACAGGCAGAGGGAGAAGCAGGCTCCCTACAAGGAGCCTGATGCAGGACTCAATCCCAGGACTCTGGGGTGTCCTGTGCTGGCCTTCTTTATAAACCAATAGTAACCATTAGGAGAGAGAAAGCAGTTCTGCTGTTCTGCTACTGAATTGATTTCTATTGTTTTGTAATGAATTATTAGAAATTTAGCAGCTTAAAACAACACTAATTTTATTATCTCAGGTTTCTGTGGGTCAGGAGTATGGGCATAGGTTAACTGGATCCTCTCTTCAGATCTTATAAGGCTGCAATCAAGATGCCAGCTATGTTATAGTTTCCTTCTAGGGTTTGGGTCTTCTCCTAAGTTCATTTAGGTCATTGGTAGAAATTCAGTTCCTTGCTGCTTTAGGACTGAAGTCCTTGTGTTCATGCTAGTTGTTGGATGGGAACCACTCTAAGCAACTAAAAGCTAATTCTGTAATCAATTCACAAAATGGCAATTTGCTTTTTTTCTCCTGAGTCAACCAGAGAAAATTCTTGCTTCTATGGACTCACCTGATTAGAACATTTTCTTTTCATGGTATCATTGTAAGAAGGTCTCAACAAAACTTTCTCTTTTCCAAACATTTGCACATGCCTTAAACTGCTATGTGCTTTAAGTTGATAGTTTGGTTTTAGCCTTATTTCTTAGGTAGGCCTAGGGATGCTTCATGTGACACTTAGTAGTTGGATAATTGATAGATTTTAATCTGGGAGTATGTCTGTGCTTCACTGGTTTTAAGCTGCTATTTCAGCTACATTCAAAGCCACATCGACACACACACACATACACACTTATGCATGAGAAGCCATATTTACAATATTTCTTCAGAATACATATTTACAATATTTACAACAATTTATCCGGAATTTTAATATTGTCTTGCTGTTAGTCAATAATAAGCCCTGGTATAATTTTATTCTCTTCCAGTTTGAATAGAGGATGTTTTAAAAATTATGAAGGCATTAGAGAATCCTAAAATGACAGAAAAAAATATTGTCATGGCATTTTGTTTACTTTTGAGAGATGTGTGCTTTATTAGCAGTACCTACATTTTAGCAGCATTTTAAGTTTACAAGATGCCATATCACATTTTATGTTATTATGCCCAGCAGCACTGTTATAGGAAGGAAAGTAAGGCCTAGGTCAACGATTTCCATAAATACACATGCATGATTGGGTAGGATAGGGAATTTAACCCAAAACTTTTAATTTCAACTATAAATCTTTTTCATACATCTGCCTCATTACATCATGAGTAGAAAGAGTTTATAAATATGCCTCTTATATTTGCATTAAGTAATGGAGACAGAATTTTCTAAAATTGAAGGGGTATTCTTTTGTATAATCTTATTTTGTGCAACTCTGAACTGGTTTTGAGTGATGAATCTTTACTTTTCCTATAATTTATGTGCAATTCTTTTTGAATTGGTTTTATTTTATATTATGCTCTATCATTTATAATTTGGCATATGTTTCTTGTCTGCTTTATGCTCTCCTTGTGTTTTTATGAAGTTGTATATCTTCTTTAAAAGAGGGAACAAATGGAAAACATGACTGTTAGATTTATTCAAGGACTTCACAGCACTTCATACTTATGCTTTATCATCCACATTTCATTGTCTGGTGGCAACTTTTCTAACTAAAGAAAGATAATAATATCCAGAATGGAGCTATTCATGAGGTTTGGAGATTTATGAGGAAATTCTACAATGCCACTGGCTTTTGTTAAGTAGATAGAACTTACAAATATGATGAAAGATGGTATAAATTCATAGATATTGGTGACTTTTTAAATTATATTTTTTGTATGTAATATAGACACATAATAAATGCAAATAGATTAAAAGAATGTGTGGTGAGAAGTGAATTTTTCTCCTGATCCCAAGTTCTAGTCCTCGTCAGTAGTTTGGTGGCTTGCAGGGAGTCTCTGGTTAATACTTCCTCAAAATGGGAAAAAAGATTTGCTAATGTTTAAAAGTATAGAGGAATTTAACAATGAATGAAAAATGGCAGTAAAACACATTTGTATGTATAAGGGAGAAAACTTCTGGGTATGCAATTTCCAAAAGGATGCTGTCCTTAAAGTGACACACTTTGGAGAATGGTGTAAGAATGGTGGAGTTGAATGGTGGAGAGAACACACCGCTAGTTGTGCATGGTTTTGAATTCACTTATTTAGCTGCTTCTACCATTTTCTGGCTAAGCTTGTTAATAGGATCCATTCCTTCAGTTATCTTCTCTTGGACTAATCTCTTGGTTATGGTATGGAAGAAAGTGATGTTGTGGGTTGAATTGTGTACCTCAAAAAGATATGAAGTCCTAAACTATGATACTTATAGTTGTGGACTCATTTGGAAGTAAGGTCTTTGCAGATAATAAGGTTAAGATGTGGTTACATTGGATTAGGGTAGGGTCTAAATCCAGTAACATGTGTCCTTATTAGAAAGCTATGAGCAGATGCAGACACACACAGGGAGCTGTGAGCAGATGCAGACACACACAGGGAGCATACCACACGATGGTGGAAGCAGAGACTGGAGTGATTCAGTGGTGAGCTAAGAAATGGCAAGGTTTGCTGGCATCACCAGAATCTAGGAGAGAAGCATGGAACAGGGTGCCCTTCAGAACCTCCAGAAGTAACTAACCTTGGTGACATGTTGATTTTGGACTTCTAGCCTTCATAAGTGTAAGAGAATAAATTTTGTTGTCTTAAGTTGCCCAACTTTTTATGGCAACTCTATGAAACTAACACAGGAGAGAAGGCAGAAAGAACTTTTTCTTTAATGAGAAATTACTGACATGCTAATACCATTGCAATAAACACATTATCTCATTACTATTATCCTCATAACAGCATTGCAAGGTAGATATTCTCTCCATTTTAAGGATGCAAAGACTCAGGCTCAGAAGTCTTAAGTAACTTTTCCAGAGTCACTTGGTCTCTGTCTATAAAGAAGCCATTACAGCACACTCTTATTGATGATCACCAGTTTATAAAGGGACAGCTAAACTTAGAAATGGTTTTATTCATCTAGGGCTGCCCCACATGGTCTGATTACAGGAGGATTGGAAGCAAAACTTACCTCTCCTACTGATGCCTGAAATTTCACTACTTTTAATAATTAATACTTCTTTTTAAAAATGTAAATATTCCAGAAAGATTAACATATTATGCCAATGAAAATATAAATATGTAAGAATATTTTTTCTTTCTTGATATCATAGAAGACCTATTAGCTTAAGAATATTGTTTGCTGGGAAAAAAAAAGAATATTGTTTGCTGGAAGTTGGAATATGGTAGCAGAGGAGGAGGATCCTAGGCTCACCTTGTCCCATGAATACAACTATATAGCTATCAAATCATCCTAAATACCTGGAAAATGACCAAAATTCTGACAGAACAAACTCCACAACTAAAGGTAGAGAACACATTGAAGAAAGTAGGAAGTGCAGAAGTTGAAGTTTGGGAGAGAAAGGGATCATGGACACTGTGGTAGGGACGGAGCTGTGGTCACGCAGAAGAGTGAGAGACACAGTAGCACTCAGAAGAGTACACAGGGCAAATGAATGTCCATGGCAATTGGTTTGGGAAATGAGAGGGCCTGAATTTTGTATTCTTGTAACCAGCAGAGCTCAATGCCTAGAGCATTAAAGTTCAGTGGATTTGTCTGGGATAGAGCCCACATGGCATCGTGCTGCTCTTGGAAAAAAAATTTGTGGGAAAACAAGCTGCGACATACAGCTTGGAAACAGTGATCTGAAGAGCACCCAGGGCGCACAGTAGGAGGTTATCAGAGAATGTGCCAGAGAGATAGCATTCATAGAGACCCCTCGGAAAACAAAGCAACTGGCAGAACCATTTTCCTCCCCCTGCCCTCAGCATAAACACAGTACCACCTGCAAGAGCCAGCATGGTGCCAACACTGGTTGGCACCTAACTTGCTTACGCCAAGCTGTAGTCCCCAAAGCTCCAGTGTAATCGCCTTTCCCAGTCACACTTGCCTCAGTCCCAGAGTGGTGGGTCCCCTTCCCTAGAAGACTGGCTGAAACCCCTTCTCACATCATCTCTCCCCATGTCAGTTTTGTGGAACCTTGGTCCTGTGGCAATGGCAACAGGGCCTCCTTCCACAAGCAGACCAGAGCACACCTCGTTAACATGCACCACACTCAGACCAGGGACCAAACACTGCCCACAACAAGCAAAGAGAACCTCTGAAGATGACTGGCCTAAAGCATAAAGTAGCCAGGACACAACAGCAGAGCACACACAGCATACACTGGAGACACTCCAGAAGTAACAGAGGACTCTACACAGCAGGGCACTTTAGGATTTCTCCGCCATTAGGCCATTACCCTTAAAAACAGGAGACATAGCTTCTTTTCTAACACGGAGAAACAGGCACAGAGACTTAGACAAAATAAGAAGAGAGAGAAATTTATCTAAAATGAAAGAACAGGACAGGCCATGCCTGGAGATCTACACAAAACAGATGTAAGTAACATGCCTGATAGAGAATTTAAAGTGAAGATCGTAAAGATACTACATGGACTTGCTAAAAGAGTGAAAAACATGAGTGGGGCCTTTAACATAGATAGAAGGTAAAACAGCAGAGATAATGTGCTCTATAAATGAAATGAGAAACACTTGATGGAATGAACAGCAGGCTGGAAGCAGCAGAGGCAAAATATAGTGATAAAAAAAAAATCTTAAAAACAGCAAAGCAAAAGAAGACACTAACTTACAAGGCAAACCCATAAGGCTAGCAGGGGATTTCTTAGCAGAAACTTTCCAAGGCAGAAGGGAATAGCAAATTATATTCAAAGTGCTGAATGGGAAAAACCTGCAGTGAAGAATACTCTATCCAGCAAAGTTATCTTTAAGAGTAAAAGGAGAGATAGTTTCCCAATACAGAACAAACTGGCGGTGACCAGAAAGGAGAGGGGTGGGGGGGATAGTTTAAATAGGTGATGGGGATTAAGAAGGGCACCTGTTGTGATGAGAACAGGGTGATGTATGGAAGTGTTGAATCACAATATTATACACCTGAAGCTAATATAACACTGTATGTTAACTACCTGGGATTAAAATAAAAGCTTTTAATTAATTAAAAAAAAGAGTTTCCCAGACAAATAGAAACTAAAGCAGTTCATGACCACTGAACCAGCCTGAAGAAATATTAAAGGGGACTCTTTGAGTGGAAAGTAGAGATTAAAGTAACAATATAAATATAGGAAACACACAGGTAGTAAAAATGAATATTTCTGTAAAAAAATCAGTCAAGGAACTCAAAAAATTAAAGGATGTGAAGTATAACAACATACACATAAATGTGAGTAGAAGACTAGTAAAGAGTGGGTTCAAACTTAAATGATAATCAACTTAATATAGATTGCTATAGTGGAAGAGGCTATATACAAACCTAATGGTGATCACAAATCAAAAACCAGTAATATACAAAAAATAATGGGAAAAATAAATCCAAATATATCACTAAAGAAAATCAGCAAAATCACAAAAAAGAGAAAGATTAAAAAAAGGAACAGAGAAAATCTTCAGCAACAACCACAAAACAAGTAATAAAATGGCAATAAATATATATCTATCAATAATTACTTTGAATGTGAATGGACCAAATAATTCAATCAAAAGACTTAGAGTGGCAGAATTGATAAAAAAAAAAAAAAACAAGACTCATCTGTATACTGCCTATATGGGACTCATTTCAGACCAAAAGACATCTGCAGATTGGAAGTAAAGGGATAGAGAAATAGCTATCATGCAAATGGATGTCAAAAGAAAGCCAAAGTAGCAATATTTATATTGGACAAAGTAGATATTAAAACAGATTATAACAGGAGACAAGGAAGGACCTATACAATGATAAGAGGGCAATCCAGTGAGAAGATATAACAGTTATAAAGATATGCACCCAACGTAAGAGCACCCAAATACATAAAACAGTTAATAACAAATATAAAGGAACTAATGGATAATAATACAATAATAGTAGGTGACTTTAATACCCCACTCGTATCAATGGACAGATCATCAAAACAGAACACAGCAAAGAAACAATGGCTTTGAATGACACACTGGAATAGATGTATTTAACAGATATATTCAGACTATTCCATCCTAAAACAGCAGAATACACATTCCTTTCAAGTTCTCATGGAATATTATCCAAAAGTAGACAACATATGAGGTCATAAACAGACCTCTACAAATACAAAAACTACAACTACAAATACTATGCAACTTTTCCGACCACAAAGGTATGAAACTAGAAGTCACCCAGAAGAAAAAATCTGGAAAGACCACAAACACATTGAGGTTAAGTAACATGCTACTAAACAAAGAATGGATCAATAAGGAAATAAAATAAGAAATAAAAAAGTACATAGAAAACAAATGAAAATGAAAACATAATAGCCAAAACCTTTGGGATGCAACAAAAGCAGTTCTATGAAGAAGGTTTATAGCATTATAGGTCTTCCTCAAGAAGCTAGAAAAATCTCAAATAACCTAACCTTACACGTACAGGACTGAGGAAAATAATAACAAACAAAATCTAAAACCAGCAGGAGGAAGGAAATAATAAAGATTACAGCAGAAATAAATGATGTAGAAACAAAAAAAGCCCCAATATAACAGATTAATGAAACCAATCAATAAATGAAAAAAAATTAATAAAATTGATAACTTTCTAAGCCAGATTCAAGAAAAAAGAAAAAGGACTCAAATAAATAAAATCAGAAATGAGAGAGTAGAAATAATAACCAACACCACTGAAATACAAGAGAATATTATGTAAAACTATATGCTAACAAACCGGGCAACCTAGAAGAAATAGACAAATTCCTGGAAACATATAAACGATCGAAATTGAAACAGGAAGAAATAGGAAATTTCAACAGACTGATAACCAGCAAAGAAATTGAAACAGTAATCAAAAAACTCTCAACAAGTCAAAATCCAGGGCCAGATGGTTTCACAGGCAAATTCTAGCAAACATTTAAAGAAGAGTTAATACTTATTCTTCTTTATTCCAAAAATTAGAAAAAGAAGAAAAACTTCCAAATGCATTTTATGAGAATAAAAAAGAGAACCACAGGCCAATATCCCTGATGAACATAGATGCAAAAATTCTCAACAAAAACTAGTAAACTGAATCCAACAATACATTAAAAAAAAACCAAGATCTGGATTGCAAGGGTAGTTCAATATTCACAAATCAATCAATGTGATATATCACATCAATAAGAGTGAGGAAAAGAACTATAAGATCATCTCAATAGATGCAGAAAAAGGATTTAACAAAGTACAATATCCATTCATGATAAAAACCCTCAACAAAGTAGGTTTAGAGGTTCACATAATAGAGACCATATGTGAAAAGCCCACAGAAAACATCATCTTCAGTGGGAAAAACTGAGAGCCTTTCCCCCAAGGTCAGGAACACGACAGGGATGTCCACTCTCACCACTTTTATTCAACACGGTACTGGAAGTCCTAGCCACAGCAATCAGAAAACAAAAAGAAATAAAAGGCATCCAAATTGCTAAGGAAGGAATAAAACTTTCAGTACTTTCAGATGCAGATGATACTGTACACAGAAAACCCTAAAGACTCCCCTAAAAAACTGCTAGAACTGATAAATGAATTCGGTAGAGTCACAGGATACAAAATCAACACACAGAAATCTGTTGTATTTTTATACACCAATTATGAAGCAACAGAAAGAGAAATTTTAAAAAATCTCATTTATAATTGTACCAAAAAGAATTAGATACTTAGGAATACACCTTCTAAGAGGTGAAGGACTTCTACTCTGAAAGCCATAAAACACTGATGAAAAAAATTGACAACATAAAGCAATGGAAAGATATTCCATGCTCATAGATTGGAACAACAAATACTGTTAAAATGTCTATACTATCCAAAGCACTGAACACATTTAATGCAATCTCTATCACAATATCAACATTTTTCACAGAACTAGAACAAACGATCCTAAAATTTGTATGGAACCATGAAGACCCTGAATAGCCAAAGCAGTCTTGATAAAGAAAAGCGAAGCTGGAGACATCACAATTCCAAACTTCAAGTTACATTGCAAGGTTGTAGTGCTTAAAACAATATGGTGCTGGCACAGAAATAGACATTAGATCAATAGAACAGAACAGAAAACCCAGAAATGAATCCACAACTATGTGGTGAATTAATCTTCGAAAAAGCAGGAAAGAATATTCAGTGGAAAAAAATCTCTTCAACAAATGGTGTTGGGAATACTGTGCAGCAGATGCAGAAGAATGAAACTGGACCACTTTCTTACACCAGACACAAAAAGAAACTCAAAATGGATTAAGGTCCTAAATCTGGACATGAAACCACAAAAATCCCAGAAGAGAACACAGGCAGTAGCTTCTATGACATCAGCCATAGCAACCTTTTTCTAGATATGTCTCCTGAAGCAAGGAAGCAGAAGCAAATATAAACTATTGGAACTATATCAAAATAGAAAGCTTCTGTGTAGTGAAAGAAATAATCAACAAACCTAAAGGCAACCTTCAGAATGGGAGGAGATATTTGCCAATGACATGTCTGATAAAGGGTTAGTATCCAAAATATATAACAATTTATCAAACTCAACACCCCCAAAAACAAATAATCTAATTAAAAGTGGGCAGAAGACATGATTAGACATTTTTCCAAAGGAGACATCCAGATGGCCAACAGACACATGAGAAGATGCTCCACATCACTCATCGTCAGGGAAATGCAAATCAAAACTGAGATATCACTGCACACCTGTCAGAATGGCTAAAACCAAAAACACAAGGATCAACAAGTGTTGGCAAGGATGCGGAGAAAAAGAAGCTCTTGTGTACTGTTGGTGAGAATGCAAACTGATGCAGCCGCTGTGAAAAATGGTATGGAGTTTCCTCAAAAAGTTAAAAATACAACTACTTTATCATCCAGCAATCACATGACTGGGTATTTACCCAAAAAAACACAAAAACGCTAATTGAAAAACATACATGCACCCCCAGATTTATAGCAGCATTGTTTACAATAGCCAAGATATGGAAGCAGCCCAAGTGTCCATCAACTGATGAACGGATAAAGAAGATGTGGTATATTTATCTCTATATTTCTATATATAATGGAATATTAGTGATAAAAAATAATGAGATCTTGCCATTTTCAAAGACAAGGATGGGGCTAGAGAGTATTATGCTAAGTTAAATCAGTCAGAAATACAAATACCATATGATTTCTCTCACATGTGGAATTTTAGAAACAAAACAAATGAACAAAGGGAGGGAAAGATGGAAGGACAGAGAGGGAGAGAGGGATAAACCAAGTAACAGACTCTTAATTATAGAGAAAAATCTTATGATTACTAGAGGGGAGAAAGGTGAGGGGATGGGTGAAATAGGTGAGGGGATTAAGGAGTGCACCTGTGATGAGCCCTAAGTGATATTTGGAATTGTTGGATCACTATGTTGTACATTTGAAATGAATATAATAGTGTTTGTTAACTAACTGGAATTTAAAATGTAAAAAAATTAATTAAAGAAGTTTTATGTTCAAATTAAAAAGATGAATATTGTTAGCCTGGTGATAAGGAGGAGAGTGGCATAGCGAACAGAGTACAGAAGGACTAAACAGAAGAGCAGCATAAATACATCTGTTCACTTTGGGATTTTGCTGAGTTCTGGCAAATTTTCTTACATATTTTCATCCTTGTTTTTTTTTTTTTGCTGGGGATGACACTGTTTTTACTAAAGATTTAAAGTTGTAAATGTGTGAAATATGAGGACTAAGTGGGAATATTTGGCCAAGATAGGATAGCAGAATACATATGATACATTACCTGTCTCAAGCAACTGTTTGACATCCTAAATCTAATCACAAAGTTTTTCATGTAATATAATTTTTTTTATGACACAGAATACATTTTTACTGTGAAAAATAAAAAGACCCCCACATATACAAGAGGAAAGAAGATAATGACAGTGATCCATAATCATAACATCCTAAGTCTAGCAATGCTATCTTTTGCTATATTTCCAGGACTTAATTGTATAAATATTTTTAAAATTATATGGATTGATACTAATACATATTTTTGAACTGTTTGCAATTTTTAAAAATAGAATAAGAATATTTAATGTAGGAATAGATGCAAAAAATCATTTGGGATCCCTAATACAGTCAAGAGATTATTTGAATTTCTATTCATAGACTAAGTATAAGGACATTTTAAAGATGCATTTTCATTTTCCACAGAAGTTAAAATCTCAGCCTAGAACACAAAGAAGAGCCTGACTCAACTTCATTTGCTGTGAATTTATTACCTTGATAAAGGCTGAATCCTGAATGGATAAATAATGATTTTATTGTGTTTTTCCCAGCTCAATTCCATTAAAATAGTTTCAAAGTGAAATTATCATAGAATTTGCCTGATAGATAAACCACAGGCTGGCTTATCTGACAAAAGTAAGATAAAGTAAAATAATTTGAAATTATTTGAATTATATAAAGATCAATTTTCAGGGGTTTTGAGTGTACTGGAGGTTGTTTTGTAAAATAGATATCATTTCTAGCTTAGCACTTAATATATCTCAGAGGTTTTTTGTTTGTTTGCTTGCTTGATTGTTTAGAAGAGAAGTAATGTGGTTAAGTAGAATGATGACTTCTGGGGAGATGTGTTCTCATGATGGCCAATAACCTTACCTGGGATGGATGTGATATGCAATAGCTAAGACAAGATAAAGGATAGTTCTACTAGTTGAATGTTGCGGGGTGGGGGGGGTGGGGTAATAAGGACTGTATACTTGTCTGGCCTGCTTTGGAAGCCTTGAAGAAGAACCAGAGGCTCAGAGCAGCCAATTATCAACTCAGGATGCACTGAAAGCCAGGAGGCAGTGCTTAAAGTGTCTCTTATCTCTTGCAGTCAGAGACTGCACTGGGACTGGAACTGAATTGTGAGGGTGGTCAAGCTACCGAGGAGATGGAGAGAGTCGCCTTGACAAGTCTCCTAAGTCAGCAGCAGGGCCCTGATAGTGGAAAATTGATAAATAGGATGAGGAAATGTGGTGGATGTGCCAGAGAAGTTTGAGCCCTTAATTCCCTGGGCTGGCAGAGGTAACCCTTACCTTTATGTTAGGGAAGAGCAGCGTCTTCTTGCCTGGGAATGAAAGACCCTGCATGAAAGACCTCCACAGGGCCAAATGCTCTGCAAAACAACGCTTGTCTTCCTTAAGATATCCTCCTTCCTTCCCTCATTGCCTATAAAGCAGAAACAGGAGTCAAAGCAGCATAGCTTGAGGGGAAAAGCCTGGGGCCGGTGGGGTGGGGTGGCTGCTTACTTTCCAAAGAAATGCAGGAGCTGGACTAGGTATAGCAGCTGGAATTTGGGAATATGTGTGGGAATAAGTCTTGAGTACATTGGCCTGGGGCTTGTGCAGAAAGCAAGGCTGGGAAGTTGAGTTTATAGACTTGGGTTTATATGCCCACGACTTAAGATTTAAAGTGCTAGGGAGGACACCTGGAGCCGGTTTTAATACCCTGCTGACCTAGTAATACCTCTTTGAAGCTAGGAGGGGAAGCCAGAACTTCCTTGTCAGAATAGTGAGGAATGGAGCTAGAAGGTCAGGAGGTGGGCATGTTAGAATGGACTTATTACGTGAGTCTAGAGAACCCATCCCTGCCTCTCTTCCCTGGAAGAGCCCAGAGGACACTTCCTACACTAGAGCAATAAGGAATGCACCGTTGATGGAGAAATTGGCATATGTGAGAAGTTCTATAGGAGCTGTCCTCTATAGGCTACAGTTCACAGTTGGAGATTGCCTTTTGTGGTTGCCTAGAGAAAATGGGAAATGATAGGATTCTAGAATATCTGAGGCCAAATGGTTGCACTTTTTAAAAAAATATTTTATTTATTGGGGATCTGGGTGGCTCAGTGGTTGAGCATCTGCCTTTAGCTCAGGTAGTGATCCTGAGGTCCTGGGATGAGTCTCACATTGAACTCCCCGCAGGGAGCCTGCTTCTACCTCTGTGTGTCTCTGCCTCTCTCTGTGTGTCTCTCATGAATAAATACATAAAATCTTTAAAAAATATTTTATTTATTTATTTGAGAGACAGAAAGAGGGAGAGAGAGAAAGGTAGCAGCAGAGAGCACAAGTGGGGAGGAGAGGGAGAAGCAGGCTCCCACTAAGCAGGGAGCCCGATGTGGGGCTCTATCCCAGGACCGTGGGATCATGACCTGAGCCAAAGGCAGAAGCTTAACTGACCAAGCCACCCAGGTATCCCCAAATGGTTGCACTTTGGACATAATTACTATTATGTCCAACAAGGCCAGAGTGGCAACCAGGAAGCCTTGGCCCACTGGAATCCATGCTAAGGGTTCATATATCATGCTGCTCAGAAAAAGAGAGATGAAATGCACATCAGTGTATACCTTGTTAACTTCAATATGTGGAAAAATCAATTGTGGAGAGAAGATTGACATTAGAAGGAACAATGGAAAATGGATTCCAGAGCTGAGCTAGTTATCAGAGTGATCTGAGCAAGTTCACAGATGCAGAGCCCATTGATTGAAGGGAAGCTTGGGTTCCTTTGAGAAAGAGTCTTGAGAGGCTACTTCAAGTATATGCAATATCTATTTCTTCAATACTTACTCAAAAGGACTTATAGCCACTTATCAGGTAGTGGTTCATTGGGGAAAGACCTTTCAGGAGGTTTTGGATAAACAATCTGAGCTGGAACTCATGACAAAGAACCAGAAGTGTTATCATGAGCCTTGGTCAGGGTGAGACTTTGGGAGAGCAGGTGCTAAGCAGAGTCCTGGCCTAAATATGTCTTTTTTCTTTTTTAGATATAATTATCTATTTGAGAGAGAGAGAAAGCATGAGCTGAGGGAGGAGTAGAGGGGGAGAGGGACAGACTCCCCACTGAGCATGGAGCCTGATGATATGAGGCTCAATCCTAGGACCCTGAGTTCATGACCTGAACCAAGGCAGATGCTTAACTGATGGAGCCACCCAGGCGCCCCCTAAATCTTATAGTGAGTCAAACTCCCAGAACCAAGAAAAAAAAATCATAAGTGAAACTGAAAACTAGGAGAAACTGCAGAGGTTAGTGTCATCCTCACAGTCTTAAAGGACGCAGGTTTATTTCCAATGTATTTCCTTTCAATTCACCTCTGACTCATGTAACAACCATATATATTTTGGCAGATAACAGTAGACCACATACGTAACCAAATAGTGGACCCAATCACAGCCGTGCCAAATATTTTATCTCCCCTAGAACAAACCAATATTGCCTCTAGTACTTGGTATTGATCTAGCAAATGAGTTATTTTCAATCCCTGTGAATCAAGAGTGTTTCAAAGTCAATTTACCTTTACGTTAGATGGACAGCAGTACACATTTACTATCTTGTCCCAGGACATGATTAATGCTACTTCTCTCTATAAAAATAAAGTCTGCAGAGAATTTGATTATCTTAACATTTAACAGATCATTACACTGTTCCACTATATTGATGCCACCTTGTTAACTGGATCTAATGTGTAAAAAGAAATTACACTAGTTGCCCATTCATGTCAGATGGTGGGAAAAAACTCTTTTAAGTTTTAGGGGGCTGCTTTATTGTCAATGTTTTTAGAGGTTCAATGACCTTAAACATTCTAGGACATTCTCTCCATGGTAAGGGCCAAGTTATTACATCTTATGCCCAGTACAACTAAGAAAACAGGCAGAGTAGTAAGTGGGCTTCTTTGGATTTTGAAGGCGGCATACTGGCAATTAAAAATACTGCAATTAAAATGATTGCTTTGACTCATTAATAGGGTGACTTCGATTGTTGCCAGTTTCAAGTTGGGCCCATAGCAAAAGAAGGCTGTGGTCCAGGCGAGCTGTTCTGTATCTCAGGTGGAGCCAACTATGCAAGAACCAGATAAGGATTCCATTTGGTGTATCTGGAAGCCCCAACAAGAAAATTGTAGCATCTACGATTTTAATGCAAGATTATGTCTTCTGCAGAAGAGAATTACCTGGTGCACCGCTGAGCGCTAGTAGACACTGAATACCTGCCCATTCGCTAGCTGCCTACCACAACCTGGATAGATCATGGAGTTGAAAAGTTTGGATAAGCATGGTGACAATTCATTATAAAATGATGCTGTGGTCTGAATGTTTGTGCCTCTCCTCCCCATTTATATGTTGAAATATAGCTCCCAAGGTGATAGTACTAGGAGGTGAGGTCTTTGGGAAGTGATTAGGTGATGAGGGCAGAGCTTTCATGAATGGAATTAGTGCCCTTACAAAAGTGGCCCTAAAAAGCTCCCTTGCCTCTTCTGCCATGTAAAATTATCATAAAGAAGCTAGCCATCTATGAAGAAACAGATTCTCAACAGACGCTAAGTCTGCTGGCACCATGATCTTGGATTTCCCAGCCACCAGAATTGTGGGAAATAAATGTCTATTGCTTATACGCCATCCAGTTTATGGTATTTTTGTTCCAGAATCCAAATGGACTAAGATAAATGGAAATCGTACTTTTGGGATTAGGCCCAAGTAGGTCACGAGGACAAATAAATTATATTAATAGGTGACCTAAATTCTGTTTTCCTATCTCTGTTATACTGACAGAGTTGTATCTCCCTCTCCTCACTTTTGGGTCTAGTTCACAGATAGGTTGACTCCATGTGTGGAACCAAATATGAGCTGCTCCCTCACTCTAGTGCTACTCAGGAGTGGTCCTAAAGGACAATTGGGAAGGAGGATTTATTCCCAGGGAGCTGAGATGTGAGCATTAGACACATCATACTTTGTATAAAGGGCAAGTAGCCTGAGGTAAAGATATACCTCTGAAGAAGGTAGTGAATGACTTGGCTTGGTCAGGGGACTGGAATGGGCAAGATTAGATTAAGGACAAAAAGGTCTGAGTTAGAGGCATGAGCTGGCATGTGTGCATCTCTTCTCTGATGATATTATCCACTAGAACGCATCCAACACACAAGAAAGACCAAAGAGCTGGGCGGTCAGAGTGACCCTTCTGGTGGATGTTGGTCAGCTTCTGCCTTGAGTCACCTCAATATTTGCACAATGGGCTCATAAACAGAATATCGCTGGTGGCAGAGATGGAGATTATATGTTGGCTCAATACCATGGCTGCTCTAGCTACTGCTGCTACTGAATGCTGGACCTACTAAAAGCAGATTTCAGTGATAAGATCCTGATACATTATCATCCCTCAAGGAGATAAACCGCTTGCTTGATGGCAAGTTGATTACACCAATCCCTTTCCACCCTCATGATGCCAGTGATTCTTCATTAATTGAATTAATATCTTCTCTAAATATGGATTTCCTTACCTGCTAGTGGTGCTTCTGCAACACAGAATCACTCACACAGTGGATGACTTACTAAGGCAATACCATATAACATCCTGTCAGATCAAGGGACTCATTTCATATAGAAAGAGGTGTAAAAGTGGGTACAGAGCCAAGAGGTCCCCTGGTCCTACCACATACCAAATCAACTAAAAACAACCAGATGATTAAAATTACAGAGTGGTTCGGCCAACACCCTTCAAGACTGCCTTGAATTACTGGTTGATCTATAATGAGGTGTCCTCATGGCTAAAATACACAGGTCCAGGGAGTAGGAGGTGGAAATTGAACCGGTCCTTCTCAGCATCACCCCCTAATGTCCATTTGTTGAATTTGCAGTTCCTTTTCCTGATAATTCAGCTCTGCTAGTTTAGGGAAACACTTTCGCTGAGTAATAATACAGTGTGTTCACTGAACCTGAAGTTGTGACCTCACTTCAGAGAGCGAAAAGTAATTCCTGTTTTATTATGGGCTCCTCATGGCAGTGGACCAGCAGGTAAGAAAGGAATTATTATATTCATGGGGGAAATGAGCCTGAGGATCTTGAAGAGCTAGGATTGCTACTGAATAGTGGAACTCAGGATCGGCATTGGTGTTTCTATGGTAATAAAGATGAGCCAGCAGTTGCAGTGATGATAGCATGATAAGAACAAAGCAAGTAAGAACTCAGACCCTCAGGCTGAAGAGCTGTGTCACTCCAGTCACTCCACTAGGCAAGCAACTTAGATAAGTAGGGGGACTGATCAACCTGGCAGATGGAAGGGAGAAGAAAATATATAAAGAATGATAGACAAGTGAGATGATGGGCATAAATTTCGGTTTGGGTATCAGTGGCAGCATCTGTAGTTTGTGCCTCTAACCTTTGTGCATTAAGCTTTTGGGCACCTTAAACAATGATGGACTGCATTTAATGTAGGGCACAGGTGGGTCTGAGTAGTCCCAGGGCTGGACAATATCAAGGTGCCTCTGGTGCCCTCACATCCTCTTGGCCATTTCTCTGAGTCCAGCTGTGACTGGGGAGGGCAGTTCTAAATATGTTTTGACTCATTTTTCACTGACAGCATCTTATCTCAAACATACTGCATGTCTTTGATTTCAGCCGCAGGGCTTGTCTAATGCTGTAGATGAAGGAGGCATAAAGTAGGCAGTTGGCCTGTAGATCTAGATGTTAGGAAGTAGATCTGTAGAGGCAAATTGAAGTGTTTCCAGACTGTAGGAAGTATTTGAAGGCATTGGAGGGAAAGAGATTCTCTAGGAAGAATTTCAAGGGAAAAGAGAAAGGTCATGGGAAAGATTCACAAAGAATATACAAAACATTTATATGTGAGGAACAGTTAAAATATGTGCAAAAAAGGAAAAATTTGCAAAAAAAAAAAAAAAAAAAAGCTTGAGGAGTGGCCAGGGATAATAACAGAGTGCATAACATTTTTATTTAAGTATGACCTCATTTAGCCAAACATAGCTAATCCTCTCAATTTTATATATAAAACAAATACCACACATACACTTTTTTGTGGTTTATAAAGTCCTTCTATATGTTTTCACATTTGATACGTAAAAAAATGACAAGCTCAGATGTCAAAATTATCCCTGTTCTAGAGATAAGGAAATTGGATCCTCGACTTTGTTGGTAAAGAGCATAATGATAGCTAGGTATTAAAGCAAAGCCGACCTTCTATTAAACTGCAGGAAGTAACTGTTCATCTTTCTAGACTTTGACTTTTAGTTTCTGATTCAAGGATGGGGCTTCAGACTTCACGTACTGTATATAAACCTGTTCCTGTTAAGTGTACTGTTAGAGCCTAGGCCTGATCCATGTGTCTTAAACATGGCAAATACTTATCTAGTTATGCCTCTATTTTAATCACCGTATGTTGATTTATCTGCTTGTAAAAGTATTTATGAATTACTCTCATGCATGATCTCAGTTTAAGGCAGGAGCCTGACATGTTAGATTAACAAATATTGTTCCTCTTTTGGGGGAATTATAGACTTTGATGAAAGCAAAACATAAACAGATAACACGAACACATAAAAGACGAAAATAGCCTTACTGGTATTCGATTTGTTTCAAATATATAGGCTAGAGAAAGAAAGTAAAATAAAAATGTAATATATATTAAATACAATCTCGTCTTTTTGGGTTCTGTTCAAAGAACAAATGTTCAAAGATATTTCTCTTGGGGGAGAGAGACTTATACTAAATTTTTAAGAGACATACATTTTTGTAGCAGCAATAGACAAATTTACCACATTTCTAAATTTTAATGAGCATGGCCAGCAAATGATTAAAATGAGATTTTCCCCTCAATTTGGCATTTAAAATACGTGTAGGACTCTAGAGGGCACTCTACTCCTGTTGTTTTCAGGAGGTGGTGAAATTCTTTTAAACGCAGGTATTTAAAATTCATCATGAGTACTTACAGAAAGGTTAGAGTTCTTTTTTTTTTTTTTTTTTTAAAGATTTTATTTATTTATTCATGAAAGACACACAGAAAGAGAGAGAGAGAGAGAGGCAGAGACACAGGCAGAGGGAGAAGCAGGCTCCACACTGGGAGCCTGATGTGGGACTCAATCCCAGGACTCCAGGATCACACCCCGGGCCAAAGGCAGGCACCAAACGGCTGAGCCACCAGGGATCCCAAGGTTAGAGTTCTTATGAAGATCTTGAAGTCAGTGTGGATTAATGGGACTTTTGTGTTTTGTGTTACATGGCTTCACTTGGAATAGTTTATGTTCTTTAATGCCTGGGATGGTAATTAAGTTCTCAAGAGAACATACTTACATTTACAAGGTTAAATGCTCTAAAATGTGTAGGTCTAATAGTTTTCTTGGCATTACTCAATTATATTTTACTTTATTTCCTTACGTGATTGTTACTGTTAGCAACAACATTATCATTATTACTATTACTCTTAAAACCCTTTACTCAGAGTTTTGAGATGTTTCACGGGAGTGGGATCATCATAACTTGGATTTTCCCCTAATTATATGCACGTTAAATATGTGTGGGAGGGCCTCATTCTGGTGCCTGGATTACAGTAGGTGTTAATTGAATGTTCCTCAAGTCTGAGTCCAAAGATTCAGAAAACTTTTAATATTAATGAAGATACCACATTATCTGTATCTGTGCCCTCTTTCCTTGTCCCTTCATGGGCTAGGCGATGGTAAGAACCTGGTCCCTTGGTATTTGATTTAGCCAGGAGACCATTTTTGTTTGTTAGTAGGTCTTTAAAAAATCAGAATCAGGCTGCATTTGAGCTATTGCTAAATTTGAACAATGCTCACCTTCCCCTATTGTCCTATGTCCCATGCCTGCTGCATAAAAAAAGCTTATGTGCACTTAAAACCTCTGGATACACCCAGGATCTTTCGCTGGCAGCAGATGTCTCTCTTGAACACCACTTTGTGCTTGAATAAACATCGTCTCAGTAATTTGGTTTATCGGCTTTTGTGCAAAAACATCTTCCGTTCTCTGAATCTCCCCATTCTTTACAGCTAGAGTTTTATTTCCACTTGTAGGCTCAACTTTGCCAGACTGACCAAGGGGAATTGGAAGTCTTAGGAATAGCTCACTCCTGCTTTTCCTTGTTGATTTTGCTTTCAGGGCTAATACCGTGTGTTACACAAAGCTCTCATCATGTACCCCATTTCCACGAAGTGGGCACTGAGTTTTCTCCCATAGGTCTGAATTGTATCTTGGTGACTTTTCAGCTACCCAATTCCTCTCCGAGTAATTTTTCCTTCCCAGGTCCGGAGATGGCAGTTGCAGGGAACTATTAGCCACTAGAGGGGACTAGGTTTCCTGCTGCCATTTAGCCACGTTCTCTATATTACATTCTGTATGTTCCCACTGCAGTTTCCCACACCTTGCTGGACTCTCCCCACACTAATGGTTGCCCTCATAGTCTTCACCTGGTAGGCATAATCCACTTGTGTGGACTTTTAAACACATTACTTAATTTACTTATCATACCAGCTCCGATAATAAAGCATTTATGAATTGGGTATCACCATTTCTTTCATATGGATAATAGAAATGTGACTGAAAACGTCAGGATTTGCAGCCATGTCTTCATATTGCAGCCTTCCGTGTGCTTTTTGTTTGCTTGTTTAAAATAACTGCAACTGGTAATATGCTCGAGCTGCCTTGCCCGGACTTGTTATGACTATGTCTGGCTGAAGCTCTTTTCCCACATTGTGAGGCCTTGAGATTTTTGTTCTGCTCATTTGAATTTGAGCTTCTATTCTGACTCCAGCAAGTGGATTATCATCTTATTAGGGATGAGATGCACTATTCCCAAGGCTCAGAATACCACAATAAGCACACGGAGGCATCTTCTTGGGTAACAACTTGACATTCTCTTTTCAAACAGTGCATCACAAACTTATCCGGGAAGAGTCACCTGAGGCCCTGTTACAGGCACAGATTATCAGGTTACCAGGTTTTATCCCTGGGCTCACTGTGGATTAGTGGGTCTGGGCTGAGATCTGAGAGTTTTTATTTATTCATAAAAGACACATAGAGAAAGAGGCAGACACAGAGGCAGAGGGAGAGGCAGGCTCCATGCAGGAAGCCTGATGCAGGACTCAATCCCGGGACCCCAGGATCATGCCTTGAGCTGAAGGCAGATGCTCAACTGCTGAGCCACTCAGGCATCCCGAGATCAGAGAATTTTTTATTTATTATTATTATTTTTTTATTTTAATTTTTTAAAGATTTTATTTATTTATTCATGACAGAGAGAGAGAGAGAGGCAGGCAGAGACATAGGCAGAGGGAGAAGCAGGCTCCATGCAGGGAGCCCCATATGGGACTTGATCCGGGGACCGTGGGATCACGCCCTGAGCCGAAGGCAGATGCTCAACTGCTGAGCCACCCAGGCATCCCCGGATAATTTTTTAAAAAGGGTTGTAGACAGTTCTTATCTTCAAGCAAATTTGAAAATCAACTTCCTAGAGCACAGTGTCTTAGAATGGTGTGAAATTAACCTGCTGCTCCTACTTATTTCCATTTCTGTATCTTTTTTCTTGGTAGATGAATGCAACATCTTTCTTTCCTCTTGCCCTCCTCCACTGCCAAACTCCTGTAAATGACAGAATTTCATTTTGACAGCCTATCAGCTCACTGTATGATTTGGGTTTGGAAAGCCATTTGATCTACAGGTGCTCCTGGTGGTAAACTGAATTGGAGAGAATGATTCTGAAATTACATCGACCCAAGATGACTTATGCCATAGCATTTCTAAAAGTCACAGGTTAATGAAAGAGCTTTAGAACCAGATGGTGTTGGACCTTAAATCCTTTTCTTATATTCTCAGAAGAAGGTGACATGTCTTTCCCTAAATGATCCCATTCTTTTCCTGAAGGAATAGCCAGATTATCTCAATAACTTTTAAGTTAAATCCTCAGCACATTACAAAAACTATGCCCACTTATAAATATTTCACAAGAAAAATGACAGATTATGGAATGGTTATTTGCGTCAAGAAATAGGATGTTCTGGAAAGACATGCAATCTAATGTAACCATCTGCCATTGGAAAGAGATTGGAAGTAAATACACATCTTGAAAGCTGATAAGCTACCCATTAAGGATTCTGTATTGTTATGTTCTCACATAACTGTAACAGAGCGTGTGGCAAGTCACTAGGCCAAGAATGAAATTATACAGCTACTGTCTCCCAGAGAAGATGCTCCTGGAGTGGAGGTACTTTGAAGGATAGGCTTAAAATCCTCATTCAATCAGTTTCAGAGTGGTTCGATTTAAGAAAAGCAAAAACTCTTAAATCGGGATCCCTAGGTGGCACAGCGGTTTAGCGCCTGCCTTTGGCCCAGGGTGCGATCCTGGAGACCCGGGATCGAATCCCACGTCGGGCTCCTGGTGCATGGAGCCTGCTTCTCCCTCTGCCTATGTCTCTGTCCCCCACCCCCTCTCTGTGTGTGACTATCATAAATAAAAAAAAAAAAAATTAAAAAAAAGAAATCTTATAAAAAAAAAAAACCTCTTAAATCTAATGTTTAATACCAGAGTGCCAATTTATTACCTTGCCATTACATCTGTGATAGAAACTCCTATCAACATGGCCACAATCTGCTTTTTCTCAATGTAAAACTACATGGAAATGAATTTTATTACCAGAAAAACTGATGGCTAAATTTCCTATATTTTTTCTTGACACAATCTGGATAGGCACTGCAATGTTTGAAAAAGATTATCTTACAATGTTGTAACTGATCAATCTTTCCTTCTGACTAATACATACTTTCTTCAGCTATATCACAACTTTTAATTGAGTTATACTTATGTTTCAATGACTTGGGAATTACACTTTTTTAGGTGACTTTGTTTAACTATTACTGTAATTATTCATGAGCAATATGACTTATATTCTTATCAAACTAATTACACAGAGGAATAGGCTGAGGTTTTTTTTTTTTTTTGAATACTACCTCTTTCATTTATGTATCTTTTATATCCTTAAGTAACCTATCAGAAGTTATTTTTAACCAAAATATGATATTTTATTCCCCAAATAGGGAAGATATGAATCACTGATTTGGATATTTAAAAAGAAAGCAAATTCATTTTAGGCAATGCTTTGCTTCTGGATGACATTAAGATGAACAATAATTTAGCTTGTTAGGAGGATGATCATATTCGAAACATGGATTTCTTTTAACTATGGAATAAGAAGCTAACATAATGTTAACTATTTTACTGTCACATTACCAATTCTGATTACATTGTACTTGGATTTAGCATATTTTGTTCAGTACTGGCCACATACTATTTTTTTTTCTTTTTCATTAGGAATTAAAGACTTACATAGGGTAATTTCAAAAAAATTTCATGTTTTATTTACTTTAGATAGCCATTGTTTTTGCCTTTTTTTTCCCCCTGAGTATAATGATTTTGATAAACATTGTTCCACTATTATTTGAATATCTGACAGGCTCTCCATTAACATTCTAAAAAGCAAAACAGTTGACTTTAGTTTGACAGAAAAAAGATAAGTGTACCCTGGCCTCCAACGTTATTGATGTGTTTTGAATAAGAAATACCAACCATGTTTGTGTAGCTTTACACAGATGTAGAAATTGTCAAAAGAAATAAATCAGCAGTGATGAATTCATGATAAGTGACAATTTTATTAGAAAAAGATCCCAAAGAAATAATATTTCATAAGGCAAAAGGAATATTTACATTAAAACAACAATCCACAACAGAAAGTATTTGCAAAAATGTAGCAGATGTGGGCATGCCTGAGGATGTAGGAAATCATTTATGCTATTTTGAGTTACTATGATTTTGAAAATTGGAATAATTTAATGCTATTATTTTATCTTTCAAATTTATGTGTTTGTATACTTTTTCTTATTTTAGAATCCGTTTATATTCAAACATTCTGAAGAGTTTCACTGCCTTGCTTATATCTTAAATAGGATTGGGAAAGAAGAGGAAACCACGTACTAGTCACTCTGCTACTTATGCTACCTCCCTTGTCACAGCTAATCCTCACCACAATCCTCTGAAGCAGGTTCTATCCTTCCCACTCAGAGACTTGAAAACGAGTCTCAGAGAGATTAAGTCATGTTGAAGATCACAGATGGAGTAATGCCAGCAAAACTGGCATTAGAGCCTCAATCTTTTGATTCAGTAACTCATTCCATACTATGTAGTATATTTTGTAAACTAAAAAACAATCTGCGCTTGTAAGAGTTATAATGATTACCTCATAGGGTAGAGTTTTGATAGAGTCTTTTGCTGTGCAGAAAGGCACTGCCTTTGATTCCAAGTCAGATGAATGTTTAAATTCAATTTGGCTTTGGTTTTTTCCCGAGGACATCAATGGATGTGCCAAGTGCTTTCTGTGAATTATATCGTCAAACCCTCACATCCTCCCATTGTAGTAAATAACGTTGCTATCTTCCTGTTACAAATGAGGAAACAGGTTCAAGGAGTTTAAGTAGCTTACTTAATGGTTAGTGTGGAGCCCATGTCTTGTGTATCCATGATATGGCCCATTGTCAGTCAGTGGGCTGAATTTCTTATAAAGAATTACACATGCAGCTTTACATGGAGTCCAACTCCTTATTTCCTTAATCGTGATTTAGGCTTTCCCACAATCCATTACTCAATCAGGTTTTGATCCATTAGTTCTGGAAACCACTATTCCAAACTCCATGGTTTGGATCTAATAACAACTTTGGGTTTCACAGATGGTTATATATATATATGCAGAGAGAGAAAGAGAGAGAGAGAGATATTTAAGGTGACATAATAGGAGATATTTAAGGAGATACATTTACATAAGGATATACGTAAGAGCATATTTATAAGGACATACATATATCCTTATCATTCCAACCTTCAGAAATTAGGAGGAAAAGCCCACATGTAGGAATGATTATTTGGTGGTTAGTAAGTCCTCTGGTACAGAAGCTTGTTACAAGATTTTTTTTTTGTGTGTGTAATCACTGATTAGAGAAAAGGTATCTCTGACTTAACATACATTAAATATGACCACTAGGCTTTTGAAGAGCATTGACTTACTCTAGGCAAGCTGTATGGTTCTGAGGAGTTAGATGAAAGGGAAAAATTGTAACATATCAGTCATCAGCATTTATTTATCATCCATTATGAGCTAACAAGGGAATTTCTGGGAGTATATGTCAACAGGAGTTGGCTAAATTCCAGTCTCATTTAACAAGCAATCAACATAAGCAGCTTAAATATATAGCAAATAAACTGTAATATCGTATTTTCCTATAGTTTCTCAGATGTGCCAAGGCAAGTACCCTTCATATCAACTCTCTTTTTTAAATTATCTGCCCTTTACTGTAGTATCCCCTTGAACTGTAGCTCTTGTTTCTGGGCTGCCATTTTCAAACCTTTTCTTCCCTTCTGTGAGATTGAGGAGGAATGCTGATGATTCTGAAGAGAGAGCTGTCTCTTTTACATTAATCATTTTTTCTACTTCAACATTAATTGCTTAAAAAAAAAAACCCAAACCAAAAAACTTCACTACCAAAATAGTTTTGTTTGCTTTAGAACAAAAATATTGGGAAGAAAGTTAGGCGATGTATGAGGACTGAGGAAGAGTGTGTGGGTACAGGGGGAAAAGCACATGACCTAGGCAGAAGACCTAGCTCAAAACTTTCCTGGGTCAGTCTGGGAAATTAATTAATTAATATCTCTGAGCAACAATTTTTAATCTCTATGAAAAATATACCCACTTCAGTGTGGATGGAATGTGTTCTAACTGTAATTACCATGTGAAATCTTTGGATGGAGCTGGAAAGGCAGCAACAAGTAGTCAGAAATTGAGGAGGACTTGGAATCTTGGATGGCCAGGACCCAGCAGTAGCCTACTTACAGCTATGACAAAGAACAAGACTGTCTGGCCTGTGGGGCTGCAGAGAAAGGTACATTCTCCAAGAGGAGGGTATGAGCAGAGAGAAATCTCAGAAATCAGCCCTCTAGAGACTTTTTGACCTTCCATGTTTGAGCATGTGCTTGTTCCTAGGACTGGGTTTAAGGTTTGCCAATCTGTATCATTTGATTCTGTCTATAGAAGTGGAAAGCGTTAGAGGGAGTAATGAATGCCACGATGAAGTCTAAAGTGCCATTTTAAGACCCAATTCCGGGAATTGAAATCAGATGATGTTCCCCCTAAAATAACTCAGGGCTCTAACATTTGGATATGAAAGACTTCAGAGAAACCAGTTCAGAACTTCTAAAACTCATTCCCCTGGGCTGGATATTTTAGCATCAGATTAAGTAAGAAGAAAAATACATAGATAAACATCTTCAGCACTCTCTTTTAGGGAGCCACACCTTCTCCCATGTCATAAAGATTACGTAGGCCTGGCCAAGTCTTATGTTGCCTAATTCCTCTTCACTCAGGGGCCAGGTCCAGGCCTGACCACTCAGGGCGCTGTATCTCCCTGACCTCAGTGGTTGTCATGGGGCTGGCCATGTAACTCAGACTGGGTGATTCAGAACCCTCCAGGTTTCTGACATTTATAATCCTTATGGTTTTCAGAATACTTGCAGCCATGCTGCTGTCACACAGATAAATCCTGTCTGATTTGAAGCAAAGCAGAAGCAAGCAAAACCAGTCAAGTAGGCGAGAAAACCATCCTAATGACATTGTTTAAACAGCTGGATTCAACAAGGGATGTACCTTTTGGCTTCTTGCTCACATTTTTCTGTCATTTGATCTTGAAAAGTGCACTGGCTTTATACAGTTCCATAGTGTTAAGATACAAATATTTCTCATAGTGTTATATATCTTATAATTTGGCCAAGCAAAAATAAAAGAAATATGTTTTGGCTAAAAATAATTTAATACTGTAGGATTCCTTATCATATGTAGGCTCCGCTGAATTGTTTGCTATTGTTTTAGAAATAACAGATTAGTTTGCCCCATAAAGCCTATTAATATGAAAACTTTTCTCGTATAGGTCTTTGTCTTTATCTGATTAAATTATTCAATTGCTTAGGAAAGAAGTAGTTTCTATAGTGATTTCAAACAATTGATCTCAGATGATCTTAGGAAGTATCTCATAGCAAATTAGGAAAATGGGTAGATATTCTTTCCTGGATACATCATTTGACAACTGAAGATAGTTTAAAATGTCAACTAGAAGACATATTATCTCATGTACCTTGAATAGCAGGTATACTAGAGTGCTAAAATTAAATTAAATTAAAATTAAAGCGATTATCATATCTAAGAAGAGTAAAATAAAAATGTTACTTGAAACAAGAAAATTGTTTTCTTACTTCAGAAAAACTTTGCAAAGGTCTTTAGTCAGAGTAATAGAATTAAGTCATTATACGAGAATGTGAAAGAAGACTAATGGTATTCTCAGAATATAAAACTATAATAAATTGTGAGTTATAAATTCATACCTTCTCCTTGTTCATCATAATGATTAACTTTTAAAATCTGGGATGAATAAGCCCAATTAACTCATTTTGATTAGGGTTTTGCTCTTGGTTAAAATATTTCAATTCATATCTGCCTTCTTGGAAAAATATTGAGATGCCCAAAGTTTGTGGAACTATCTAATAAATAATCATTTAAATTTTATATTTTTTATAAAATATTGGCAACAGCTTAACTATGACAACAGAGAGAAAAATGGGCCCAGTTTTTAATAAGTGAATATATTTTTATATTATATTTTATTTCATTTTTTTGATTAGGTAAACTTAAAATTATATTAACTAATTTTCTAAGTTAAATTAATTAAATTTCTAAAAATACAGTGAAAAGTCTACACCATCTTGTTGCCCCATATATCCATTATCTGCCCTATATTCTCCCTCACATCACTCCCCTCACATAGACACCACCTCTTCTGGTTTCTTATCTATCCTTTCACAGTTTCTTTAGGCATATATAAGGAAATAAGTATATTAAGAATCTCAATGTTCCTCTATTTATTACATGTGTTTGAAAACTTTTACCATGCTGTTATTTTTGCTTTTGAAAAATGCCTTCTGCATAATTAAAATATCTTCTGGATAATTAAAAATGTCTTTTGGATAATTAAAAAAACTTTTGTCACCTAGTGATTGCCTTTATGAATATAACTGTATATTATACCATTAGCCCTACAGTATGAATCCTATTAAGAGAAATAACAAAATAAGAATGTTTTCTCTTCTTTTCTGTTGCCTTCTATTCTTCCACCATCTGATATTAGTATTTATCTTCACACTGTTAAAAATGTACATATTTCTATTAATTGATTTGTCAGCTTTAAATGTTACTGACTCCCAGCTATTAGAGACGAGATGATCAACAAATTTACTTACTCTCTATCTTTTTCTTTTATGCTTTCCTTGTTTGAATTAGTTGATCATTTGTACATTTTCAGAGCATATAATATTTACACTCTGACTGTTCACCTTTATCCTTACTTAGATTCAGTGTCAGTTCTACAGGTGAATGTATCTTATCATTTCCAGCCTGATTTGGTGTTTAATTAATGTTCCATTTTACTTCCAAAATTTTATATTGCATACCACATTACATTTAGTTTTTATTTCTCCTACATTTCCTCCAGTCTGTGACAATTATTTGATCCTTTCCTTTCTTTTATAATCTTGACATTTCAGAAGAATACTGATTATTTTGTAGAATGATCTTATTTTGATTAGTACATTGTTTACTTATGACTAAAATGAGGTTATATATCTCTGGCAAGAAAATTCAGACTCTTTTGCTAAAACTTCACTTTTTCTATTTGGCATTTTTATACATTAGCTACTGCTATGGGAATGCCTTTTTCTTGATCAAATGGGTTCTTCAAGTTTCCATTTTATTAGTTTTTTTGTTTTTCTTTTTTAGAATTTGAGGAATATTTGAAAATTTAGGAAAATTTGAAAATTATGCTAAGATTCTAACCTTCCTCATATTCGGCATTTGTATGTATCAGTCACTAATCAAATTAATTCTTCAAATTTCAGTTTCATTAACTTGTTTTCAAATGCAGGTTTTCTTATTTGCCAAATTATACTAGCTAATCAAAAGAACTGTGTCTTAGGTGAAATTTATCTTGTTGTGTCTCAAATGAAGGTAAATGCTGGACATATTTGGATCTGTTGGAAGAATAAAATATCTTTTGAAATTTCCATGCCCAAATACCAGATCTAAGAAGATACTATATTAGTGATAAAAGGAACTTTGCAGTTGTGATTAAGGTTACTGACCTTAAAACGGGGGAGATCATCATTGTAGACTCATGTGGTTAGACTGGGGAGCTCTTATGACCTGTAGCTCTCATCAAGGATCATATAGTTGTTAATGTCATGGACTCCAATAGCCTGAGTTGAGACATTATGCCCATAAGGACCCAGAGTCACAAAACACTCCCACACTTGACACCCTGCACTACTACACCTAGTGATAAAGACCTTTCTTTACTGAAGTCAGTTGATAAAGTCTAGAAATGGGTCACTACTTCTTCAAATATGCAGACATCTATGCAACTCAGAAGAGATCATGAAGAATGAGGGAAATATGACATCACCAAAGAAAAATAATAAACTTCTAGTAAATGATACAAAGAAATGGAGGTACATAAAGTAACCAAGAATTCAAAATAGTTGTTCTAAAGATGCTCAGAGAACTCCAAGGAAAGATAGATAAAAGTTTAATGACTTTGGGAAAACAATACAAGAACAAAATGATAATTTCAAATACAACAACAACAAAAAGACATTAAAAAAAAGGAAGCTTGAGGGCAGCCCTGGTGGCGCAGCGGTTTGGCGCCGCCTGCTGCCCAGGGCCTGATCCTGGAGACCCTGGATCGAGTCCCACATCGGGCTCTCTGAGCGGAGCCTGCTTCTCCTTCTGCCTGTGTCTCTGCCTCTCTCTCTCTCTGCATCTCTATGAATAAATAAATAAAAATAAAATCTTTAAAAAAAAAAAAAGGAAGCTTGAGAGCTGAAGAATATAATGAGTAAACTGAAGAATTCAACAGAGAACTTCAACAGGAGACTTGACCAAGCAGAAGAAAGAATGTGAACTCAAATACAGATAATTTGAAATTATTCAGTCAGAGGAGCAAAAATAAATAAGGAATAAAAAGGAATGAAGAAATCCTATGGAGCTTCTAGGATACCCTTAAGAAAAACAATCTCCACATTACTGAGTCCCAGAAGGAGAGAGAGAAAGGGGAAGACAGATATTTAAAAAATTATAGCTGGGAACTTCCTAAATCTATGGAGATTTTTTTTTTTCAGGTTTTTTTTAAAGGCTAGTTAAGTGAAGCATGGGAGTGTAGATGGAACAAAAAAAGAATCTGTAACTGGCTGTGATCAATTAATTGTAAATACCACTAAACTTGGACTAGCCACTGGGGAGAGATTTGGACAACCACAATCATAAGGTAATAGGTCCCCAAACAAATTCAACTTGATATCCCAGATACATCATAATAAAGTTTCAAAAATCAAAGACAAAGTGAGAATCTTTAAACAAGCAAGGGAAAAGCTTTATCTCTTAGAAAGGAACTCCCATAAGGTTCTTACCAGATTTCTCAGCAAAAACTTCAGAGGCCATGAGGGAGTGGGATGATATATTCAAAATGCTACAAGAAAAAGAAGACCTGCCAACCAAAAATGCTATATCCAACAAAGTTGTCCTTGATAAGTGAAGGAGTGATAAGGACTTTCCCAGATACACAAAGCCTGAGGAAGTTCATTACTTGCCTTACAAGAAATGCTAAAAGGAGTTCTAGAAGCTGAAATTAAAGGACACTAATCAGTAACATAAAAACATGAAAATATAAAACCCTGGAAAAGATATGCATATCATCAAATTCAGAATTCTCCAACGTTGTAATATGGTGATATATTTTTTTAAAGATTTATTTATTTATTCATGATAGACATAGAGAGAGAGAGAGAGGCAGAGACACAGGCAGAGGGAGAAGCAGGCTCTATGCCGGAAGCCCAATGTGGGACTCGATCCCGGGACTCCAGGATCCCACCCTGGGCCAAAGGCAGGCGCCAAACCACTGAGCCACCCAGGGATCCCCTAATATGGTGATATTTTAAATACCCAACTCTAAAGGTTAAAGAACAGAAGTATTTTAATGGCTATGGCTACAATAATTTGTTAGTGAATACACAATATAAAAATATGGAAATTGTGACATCAAAAACAAAATGTGGGGGCAGGGAGAAGTAAAAGAGTTTTTGTATGCAATCAAAGTTAAGATGTTATCAGCTTAAAATAGCCTGTAATAAGATTTTTATGTAAGCAACAGAGTAACCACAGAACAAAAACCTCAAGTAGATTCACACAAGATAAAGAGAAAAGAATCAAAGTATACCACTATGGAAAATCATTAAATCACAAAGAAGACAGCAAGAGAGGAAGAAAACAACAAAGGAGCTTGAAAATAGCAGAAAAAAATGTCATTAATAAGTCATGACCGATCAATAATTACTTTAAATGTAAATTGATTAAATTCTCTCTAATCAAAAGGTATAGAGTGGCTAAACAGATTTAAAACAACAACAACAACAACAACAGCAAGACCCAGTTATATGCTGCCTACAAATGACTCACTGCAACTTTAAGGGCACCCAGGGTCTCATAGTGAAGGTATGGAAAAATATATTCCATGCAAATGGAAACCAGAAATGAACAGAGTTAACTATACCTACATCAAATAAAATATACTTTAAGTCAAAAACTGTAAGAAGAGAAAAAGGAAGACATTATATATTGAAAAAGGGGTCAATTTATTAAGAAGAGATAACAACTGTAAATATATATGCACACAACATGCACCTAAATATATTAAGCAAATACTAAAAGATCTGAAGGGAGAGATAGACAACAATGCAATTAAAATAAGGGACCTTAATACTCCACCTATTCCAATGGATAGATGACCAAGACAGAAAATCAATAAGTACACATTGAACTTGAACTATACTTTAGACCAAATAGACCTAACACATATATAGAACATCCTATCTAACAGGAGCAGAACACACATTTTTCTCAAGTGCATATGGAACATCCTCCAGGATAGATAATATGTTAAGTAACAAAACAAGCCTTAGTGAATGTAAGAAGTCTGAAATTACACCATGGATCTTTTTTGACCACAATGATATGAAACTAGAAGTCAATTACAGGAGGAAAACTAGAGATATTCACAAATACATGGAAATTGAACAGCACGTACCTGAACAATCAATGAGACAAAGAAGGAATTAAAAGGGAAATAAAAAAGGAAATAAAAGGCATCCAAATGGGAAAGGAAAAAGTAAAATTATCTGTATTTGCAGATGACATAATATTATATATGGAGAACTCTAACGACTCCACCAAGAAACTGTTAGAACTAATAAACAATTCTGTAAAGTCTCAGCATACAAAATTGATGTATGAAAATCAATAGTGTTTCTATACACTAACAATGAACTATCTGAAAACAAAAATAAAGAAACCAATCTCATTTATAGTAGCATAAAAAAATACTTAGGAATAAATGTAACCAGGGAGCAAAAGATCTAAACTCTGAAAACTATAAGAAATTGATGAAAAAACTGAAGAAGCACAAATAAATGGGAAAATGTTCTATGTTCCTGGATCAGAAAAATTAATATTGTTAAAATATCCATACGATCCAAAATGATCTACAGATTCAATGCAATCCCTACCAAAACTGCAATGGTATTTTCACAGAAAAAAAAAATCCCAAGATTGTATAAGACTACAAAGGACTCCAAATAGCTAGAGCAATCTTGAGAAAGAACAAGACCACAGTTATCACACTTCCAGATTTCAAACTATATCACAAAGCTAAAGTGATCAAACAGTATGGTACTGGCATAAAAAGAGACACATAGACCAATGGGTTAGAATCGAGAAACCCACACATATATGGTGAACTAATATTTGACATGGGAGCCACGAATTTACAATGGGGAAGGGATAGTCACTTTAAATAATTGTATTGAAAACGTAAATTCACATATAAGAGTATGAAATTGAACCACTCACAAATGTTGACTTGACATGGATTAAGAACTTAAACATAAGACTTGAAACCATGAATTCCTAGGAGAAAACAGGGAAAAAACTATTTGGCATTGGTCTTAACAGTAATTTTTTGGATATAACACCAAAAATACAAGAAACAAAACCAAAAATCAATAAGTGGGATTGTATCAAACCAGTCTCTACACAGCAAAGGAAATAATCAATAAAAGGAAAAGGCAACCTTTGTAATATTTGTAAACCATCTCTCTGATAAGGAGTTAATGTACAAAATATACAAGGAATTCATACAACTCAAGAACAAAAAATCTAATAATATAATTGAAAAATAAGTAAGGGAAAACCAATATTATTAAAATGTCCATACTTCCCAAAGCAATCTACAGATTTATTGCAGTCCCTATTGAAACACCAACAGCACTTTAGAACTAGAAAAAGTAATACTAAAACTTGTATGGGACAACAAAAGATCCCCAATAGCCACAGCAATCTTGAGAAAGGAAAACAAAGCTGGAGATACACAATCCCAGATTTCAAGATATACTATAAAACAGTACGGTACTGACAAAAATAGACACATAGTATCAATGAAACAGAATAGAGAGCCCAGCAATAAATCCATCCTTAAATGGTCAGTTAATGTTACAACAAAGAAGACAAGAACATACAATGAGAAAAGAGTCTTTACAACAAATGGTGCTGGGAGAACTGGTCAGCTACATGAAAAAGAATGAAACTGGACCACTTTCTTAAACCATACACAAAAATAAACTCAAAATGGATTAAAAACTTAAATGTGAGATCTGAAAACATAAAACTCCTAGAAGAGAACATAGGCATTTGTATATGTTTTCTCATGCAAGGAAAACAAGAGCAAAAATAAACTATTAAGATTACATTAAAATTAAAAGCTTTTTCCCAGCAAAGGAAGCCATCAACAAAATGAAAAGGCAATCTAGTGAGCGGGAGAAGATATTTTCAAATGATTTATCTGATAAGGGGCTAATACCTAAAATATATGAAAAACTTATACAACTCAACCCCCCCCCCCCCAAAAAAAAAAAAAAGCTGGTTAAAAATAGGCAGAGGCCCTGAATAGACATCTTTCCAAAGAGGACATTACAGATGGCCAACAGACAAATGAAAAGATGCTCAACATCACTATTTGTCAGGGAAAAGTAAATCAATATCACAATGAGATATCTACCTTACACCTTTCAGAATAGCTAGAATCAAAATACAAGAAATAACAAGTATTGGTGAGGATGAGGAGAAAAACAAATTTTTGTGTGCTGTTGGTGGGAATGCAAACTTGTGCAATTACTGTGGAAAATAGTATGGAGGTTTCTCAAAAAATTGAAAATAGAACTATCTCATGATCCAATAGCTCCAATACTGAGTATTTACCTAAAGAAAACAAAAATATTAATTCAAAAAGATGTACGCCCCCCTATGTTTATAGCAGCATTGTTTACAAGATATGGAAACAACTTTGGTGTCCATTGATAGATGAGTGGATAAAGAAGATGTTATCTATCTATCTATCTATCTATCTATCTATCTATCTATCTATCTAATGAAATACTCCACTGTCATGATAAAAATGAGATCTTGCCACTTGAAACAACACGGATGGACCTAGAAGGTACAAAACTAAGTGAAATAAGTCAGACAGAGTAAGGCAAATATGGTATGATCTTACTTATATACAGAATCTAAAAAAACTTCAGTCATAGAAACAAAGAGGAGAATGATGGTTGCCAGGGCTAGGGCTTGGAAAACGAGGAGATGTTGGTTAAAGGATAAAAACTTCCAATTATAAGATGAATAATCGGGTGGATCTAACCTACAGTATGGTGACTATAGCTGACGATACTGTATTGTATACTTTAAAGTTGCTACGAGACTAGCTCTTAAATGTTTCACCATAACAACACCACCACCACCACTACCAACATTAACAACAACAGAACAACAGCAACAAAATGGCAATTGTGGGAGGTGAAAGATGTATTAACTAACTTTATTGTGGTAAACATTTTACACTACATATAACATCATATTGTCCTGTTTAAATTTATACAATATTTTATGTCAATTGTATCTTCATTAATCTGGAAAGAAAATGAACTGGCATTACATCAATTTAAATGCTTATTTGACTAAAGGAAGAAAGGTCACTCAAACTTATTGACACACAAAACTCTTAGAAAACATTAATGCAGATCAGATGAAAACTGAGAAAAAACATTCTGCCATGAATTTGAAAACAAAGGCTTCGTAAGGCAACCACTTCTTTAAAGGAAAACCAAAAAAGCAGAAACAAAAAAGTAAGGAAGATGGCAAGGTAAAATAAGATGGCCAGAAGAACTTAAGAAAAAGTAGAAATGAAAAACAAAGCCATCGCAGAAATGCAAAGAACAGGAACAAGGGAAAATAGACATATGGTTTAGGTGCATACAATTTAGAAATAACAAAACTGATCTAAAGAATTAGAGAAAGATGGTAATATTGAAGTGAGGCAAATAAAAATGTAACATTGCATAATTAGACTCCCAAGGAATAAAGATATAACTCAAGAAAATCTTGGTGAAATAAAAGATTTGAATCTATATAATGAAAGAAAACATTGTGTGCCAGGGGAAAGTAATCCAGATGGGACTTTATGGATAAAGAATGAATCTTTTGGATATCTAGTCAAAATGGTTAAGTTATATATATAAGGGAGAAAAATCAGGTTGACCTCAGATTTCTCAGGAGAATTCAACTTTAGAAGGTAGTGGAACAAATCTTACAAGATCCTCAAATAATGTGTGACCCAATAATTTTCTAACCAGCAAAACTGTTCTTTAAGATTAAAGGCTAGAATGAACTGTTTTGAACATGAAAGAATTCCGAGTATATTTTTCTATCTACCCTCCTGCAGGAAACTACTAGGGAATAAATAAAAACATTGTTTGAAGACCATATGAATGTATAAAAAAATACTATCAGTTGAAAACCTACCACATAAAAGAATATTCAGTAAAGGGGTGGGGCATAGAATTAATATGTAGAAATCAACAGTTTTTATTATACAGGAAACAACTATGAAATAATAGAACAAATCACTCCAGATATTATTTTAATACCTAGGAATAAACACATCAAGAAATATAAAACATATATTCAGAAAACGTTAGAATGCTCTTGAAGGTTATAAAAGAAGAATTGAAATAATGGAAAGTCACACCAAGGTTTTGACAGGAAAATTCAAAATCATAAAGTTATCAATTCTTCATAAATTATAAAGTAAAGCAATGTAAATTTCTTCAATTCTTCATGATGTGAATTTAAAATGATCCAATAAGAATACCAAGTGTTTTTAAACTATTGAAAAATTGATTATAATGTTTATATAGAAAAAGTATACAAACAGGAATATTGAGAAAAACTGACAAAAGGAGCAATACTGGTAGCAGCTAGATTTCCTGGTAGTAAAACACTTTATGTCTCAATAACTCAACAAACAATGTATATGTCAAGGGGCACCTGGGTGGCTCAGTTGGTTGTGTGAGCCTTCAGCTCAGGTCATGATCCCAGACCCATATTGGGTTCCTTGCTCAGTGGGGAGCCTACTTCTCCCTCTCCCTCTGCCTGCCACTCCTCCTGCTTGTGCTCTCTCTCTCTGTCAAATAAATAAATAAAATCTTTTAAAAAAAGGAATGTGTATATCAGTAAGTAAACAGCTATAAATAAATGATACTAAAATCTAGTGTGTTACAAAGGGCTCTCTCAAAACAGGAGGGTAAAAGTGGATTGCTTAATAAGTGGTCTTGGGACAACAGGTTGCTTTCTGGAAGAAATAAAATTGGATCCATATTATTCATTATATTACATACTATGATATATTTCAAATGCATCAAGAACTACGTATAAAAAAAAGGACGCCCTTAAATTCCAGATGAAAATTCAGTTTTTAATAGGAAGGCTTTTCTAAGTTGGAATCAGAATCCAGAATTTACAATAAAAAAGATTAGTAAATTTAGAAACATAAAAAGAAAAAGAATTCTTCATGACAAAAAAAAACCACATGGTAAATCAAAAGACAAATTGCAAACTTGGAAAAATTCTGCAATCCTTTATTACGAGCAAAGAGTTAATCTCACCATGATACAGAAAACTCATGGAGCTCAGCAAAAGACTGATAATCCAAAATATAAGAAGCCAAAAAATATGAACAGATAGCTCACACTTAACAAAATACAAATAATTTAAAAACATATAAAAAAGTAGTAACTTCACTGAATATTAGAGACATGGATATAAAAACTACTCTAGGGCTATTTCTTCTGTCATACTGGCAAAGTTTTGAGCTTTATAATGTTATCTATTGGTAACAGGAAACAAGCACTACTATTCATTGCTCTTAGGGATATGGATAACTTCATATAAAGGGCAATTTGACAGCATTTGTCAAAATTATAAACATACATTTCCTTTTGAACCAGTAACTTTATTTTTCATGGATGAATCCTTACAGATGTGAAATTCCTTACAGATGTGAAATGACAGATGTACAAATCTGTAGGGTATATTGGTTAAATGCATGTGGTGCATCCATACAATGGAATATTTTTCATTTGTTAAAAATAGACAAGAAAGTGCTCTGTGTACTGACTTAGAAAGTTTTTAAAGAAATAGTGTTAACTGAAAAAGTAAGGTATGTTACTATTTGTGTAAATTGAGAAAATGAATATATGTATTCATTATATAAAACAGTTGTTACTGGGAAGGAAGCAACTGGAAACTGTGTGGATGGAGATAATCTTGAAAGGAGTCTTCACTGTATATCTTTCAAACTGTAATTTTTTGATCATGTGAATTATCTATCATATATTTAAAAGTCCGAATTAAAAGCAACATTGATATAAAGTTCTCTTTTAAAAAACCCACAACATGATTTCATTCAATCTGAAATCATGCAGAAATGCGAATTTTTCACTAAGGTGGAAAGCAATAGCAAAGACCACAGCTCCATCTCTTGTGAAAACTTCTCTCTGCCATCTTAAACTTCAACCATATTTCCCATCCCAAACCATTCTTTCTTGGCTTTTTCACATCTAAGCTGAAAGCTGCCTCTTTTACCAAGCCATAGGAAGTACCAAGAATGAAGCTAGGAAGCCACAAAGTCTCAGCTGGAGCTAAGAATCAATGAAGAAATATTGAAATTGTCTAGAAATACACGTTCTGTGAAAAGTTGGTACAAAAGGAGAATGTGCTTCGTTGGGATTTTGTTGGTTCAGTGATATTTGGTTTAGGAAGGCAGGTACACACATAGTGCTAAGTATCATTGAGTCCCATGGTGAGAAGCTTGTGTTGAAGACCCTTTTCAGGTCTCTTTTAATTTTAGTTACATCAATGAGAAAGTCTTGGTTTGGTGTTAATGCATCTCTTATATATTAGCCTTATATCCTGTGATTTTTCTAGAATTGTTTATTAATTCCAGGAGTGACTTTTTTGATTCTTTGGGATTTTCTATACAAACAATCATGCCTCTGTGAACAAAGATAGATTTCTTTCTTTCTTCCCAATCTGTATACATTTTATTTCCTTTTCTTGTCATATTGCATTAGCTAGGACTTCAGAACAGTGTTGAGCAGGAGTAGTGAGAGGGGACATTCTTGGCTTATTTCTGACCTTAGAGGGGAAACTTCTAGTTTCTCACAATTATGTATGATGTTAGCTGGAGGTCTTTTGTAGATGTTCTTTGTGAAGTTAAGGAGGTTCTTTTGTAGTTACCACTATATTCCTAGTTTGCCGAGATTGTGTGTGTGTGTGTGTGTGTGTGTGTGTGTGTATGTTTTAGTCATAAATGGGTGTTGGATTTGGTCAAGCGCTTTTTTGTGCATGTATTAATATGATCATATGATTTTTATTCTCGTTGATGTGATAGATTACATTAATTGATTTTTGAAGGTTGCAAACCTGGGATAAACTCCACTTGGTCATGGTATAGAAGATAAAAAATTCTAAAAAGAATAAAGGAATTTACTAGTGATGAAATTAAAAAGTCTGTCTTTTTTTTTTTTTCAATCAAGATGTTATGTATCCCCTTCTCTTCTCCTAACAATCAGAATATGAGAACATGTTTTCAGAATGAAGGGTATCTATTTGATTTATTCTTCTAAATTTTATTTTTTTTCTTCTAAATTTTAAAATTTAGATTATGCTATTAATGTCCTTTAAGTTCCATGGTTTGGTGCTACTTATAATAATTGTAACTGCCATTTACTTTCACATAGAGTGACATTTTATGCTTTTATTTTGCACCTGTTTTAAATATTTCTGGAACAGGTTCAAATCATATGATGAATGTAGTAATTAAGGGTGTACTAAAGATGAATCATCATCCATATATGCTACATGAATTTTGATCACTCTAATATGTCACTGCTGTTAAAACAATTCATTTCACTTCGTCAAGTGTTTTGTAGACTTTTATTTTCTTTTAGTCCTCAGATTAGAAAGTTGTTTTTTTCTCCTCTGAATACCACAAAACATCACCCATGTGAGATGAGGATTTTACATGATAATGGTGACACCTGCAATTCTTAGTATCACAGAAAATGGTAATAGGATTAGTTTCATGGCTATAAAAGTGACAGTTAAAAACCTCTTTCAGCAAAGCAGGGCTCTTCTGTTACTGCTTGATTTGTTTCAGTTGTTTAGGCTCTTCAATCTACCCTGTTCCTGGAGTAATTTTCATTTCCTCCAATACTTATTATCTTAGTATTATGAACATATTGGAGATGGTCATAGTGCATCCTCTGTTTTTGATCTCTTCTGCAGAGAATGTCTCCTGAGAGAACTCTTTGGGATAACTGGATTTTCCTATGTCTGGTTCAAGCTTCATTGGAGTTATGTTGGTATGAGGTCACACTGTACCCAAATAGAGGCTCTGTACCTCAATTTATCTTCCATTTATCTAACTTGCCAGTTATACTTGTACTCTACATTCCCTCTGCAAAATATAACCATGCTCAGAGCAAGCCGAATGTGGATAGCTGAGGATTGCTCAGTCATGCTCTGCTCCTCCTTGGATAGTCGAATACTTACCTTAAGTCGGGGAGTTTGTCCCCACATTTTACTTAGGACAGCTTTTTTGGTAACCACAATAACATAATTTTATTTAATTATCCCATAAGCTGACGAGAGTGAAAAGAAAGTGATGTCTCCATGACAACTAAACTGAATGCTTTGGAAAGACTCAGTTAAAAAGGTTACTTCAAAATCTTGTTAGGTTAAGTATTGGCAAGCAACAGTAAAAACATTAGAAAATAATTATACAATATTAAATGATTTCCTATTGAGATTATTCTGAAAGACTGCATTTCTGAGATTTCTCTTCATATTAAAAAAATAAAAATTGGAAATCCTAGACTGCATTAGGAGTGTGGTTCATGCAGGACATCATGCAAAACTAGTCACTAGAGTGCCAGGTGGTGGATTTAGAGTTACAGAAGTTTGGGCTCTACATGAAAAATCTGGAAAATGAATGTATGTTTGTATATTTTAAATTCAGGTAAAATGTCTATAGTACATACATAATACTTATGGTGATTCACTCTTTACATCAACTGGTTTTGATTAACTGACCAGCTACAAATGCTGATAGGTCAGATAAGATTTTTTTTTAAAACATTTTATTTATTTATTCACGAGAGACACACAGAGAGAGGCAGAGACACAGGCAGAGGGAGAAGCAGGCTCCCTGCAGGGAGCCTGATGTGGGACTTGATGCCAGAACCCTGGGGTCATGCTGTGAGCCAAAGGCAGAGGCTCAACCACTGAGCCACCCAGGTGCCCTTGTCAGATAAGATTTTTACTGAACTTGAACTTGAATGGCTGTCTTTTTAATCCTTCCATGTGGACCTAAGGTTTTTGAGATAGGTAAATGTGTGTCTCTGGAATCAATATTTTGTTAATATTCAGGCAAACAGATTAGAAAGATTTCAGAGATAACTACAATAAGGGCAGAATGGCATAGGAGTGGGAGCAAAGTGAGAAAACCATGGATCTAGCAGTCCTGTTCTTCCTATTCCCTCCGGAAGAAATCCACGACTCAAGTCCAAAGTTAATAGTCTCCTCTTTCCTCCATAATGTCCTTTAATAAGGGACAAAGACTTTCATGTTAATATTAAGGATTTTCCGAATGCAAAGTACTAGACATCACATGAGATGTTTTTATTTTACCATGAATGAGTTTTTAGGTTTTGTATAGATAACTGAAGTGGTGGGGGGGTCCAGGAAGTAAAGCACAAACATGAGGCTGGAGTAGGGTGGGACAGAGTGTACCTTCTTTTTTTTTCAGAGTGTACCTTCTTAATCCAGTATTAGGTGAGGGAAATCTCCTTGACTACATGGATAAAGGTATTATTTTCAAAACTGTCCATGTAATCAATTGCATATTGTTGGCCTGAGCCACGAAAATCTTATTCATGTTGTAATATCTATCCATTTCATGCCGACCTGCTATCACACTGACATTTCAGTCTTAACTACGTTTGAGTAAGTCTATTCATCATGCCATTTTAATTTTAAGTTGTTTTGGTTGTAGCAAATGGAGCCAACATGACATTTATTTTTATTTGTAAGCTAGCATGATTGGAAAGTAAGTGGATACAGTCTAAGTGGAATACTACCAAGTCGCATGGTTTGATTTTACCATGATGTCATAAAATTATTTTCCTTTTTCTTTAGTTTCTGGAGAAAAAAATATGTCTTTTATTTAATGAAGTAAGAAATTTAGAAAGAAACAAAGCAGTATTGTTACTATATAGTAGTCATAATTTGAGATAGTTCTATATCATAAAATTGATCTTTTTACTTAAAATTGAGGGGACCTATGTAAACTTGTGTGTTTATAAGAGTAATAATCTTTTAAAGTGAAATTTGAATGGCTATAAACAATTTTTTGTTGTATTCTATTTGCTTTCAGTTATAGATATACTTGAAAAAATTATTTAACTTTGCAAAACTGGGAAATTACTAAGTCAGTCTACAACCCAGTTGGGCAAAAGAGGTGTGGAAGAAAGAAGGCATAATTTTTCGAGGTAAAAGAATATTGCTTTGTGTGTGTGTGTGTGTGTTTTGTTTTTGTTTTTTTTTTAACAGAGCTATCCTATCACTAGAGGGAGAAAAAAGGCAACTAGAGCAACAGGGGCATAATTACAAATTAAAAGGGAAAAAATAATTATGTTGATCTTTAAATTTGTTGTCAAATATTTAGAATGGAAGCTTTAAGCCTGAAGTTATTCTTCTATTCACTCAGGTGAATGATAAATCTTGCAAAGTTCATAGTAAAAATCTCAGATTTTGTATACTTGGCCCCTAGGATAAAAGTGGTCTGGTTAAAATATATTGGCAATTTAAAATTTTATTTTCAATAATGGTACAGTCGAAGAAAGCCAACTGTGCTTTTCTTTGACTTTAAGCCTGATAAAATATTTGTCTGGAAAAAAATACACCTGATTGTGTGTGCGCATGTTTGTGTGTGTGCATGCATTTCTGTGTTATCCTGAAGACTTTCTTCCTTTTCCTCACAACCCAGTCAACCCTCTCTCACATCTTATATACTTCAGTCTGGGAATGAACAAAATCCTCTGAAGGTTGTTTACAATTTGCATAGAACAGAGAAAAAGAAAGCAACAACCATAATTTAGTATCAATATATCTGATTCCAGTGATTTGATCGATAATGCTTCCTATTTATGGGAATTACAAAAGCAAATGGTAATTCATGTCATTTCTCTTACACGCTTGAATTCAACTTATATATATATATATATATATATATGTATATATGTGTGTGTGTCTTTTTTAAGATTTATTTATTTATTTATTTATCTTAGAGAGAGAGAGAGAGCTTGAGCACAGGGGTGGGAAGGGCAGAGGGAGAAGAGAGAATCTTAAGCAGACCTGGTGCTGAGCTGGGAGCCCAGCATGGGGTTTAATTTCATGACCCTGAGATTATGAACTAAGCTTTTACATAAAATTTGCTTTTACTAAGTTAACTTCTGTTTAAGCTAATCCCCAAATATATAGTACTTAATCATGTTTAAGTGTTTTGCAATTGTAAAGACCCAAATTCTCATTAAATGAATAAACACCAAAAAGAAAAGGGAAAGGAGGGAGAAAGGAGAAAAGAAGAAAATTTGCTGAGTTTATGATGTCTATGTTTTAGTGATTCCCTGGATCCTGGGAGAGTCCCAAGGAGAGAACTGATGCTGGACAAATCTTTATGTAGAACACTACAGATTTGTATGAAAGAACATAATGTGAGATGTAAATAAAGGGCTGGAATACGTTTTTGGATGAAAAGAACTAATAGCATTAAAATGTGAATCTTCTAAATGTCAATATAAAAATGAAACTCATTTTTAAAATTAGAACTCCCAGCAAACTATTTTTTTTCAGTTGGATGAAGTGTTTTAAAATTTTTGATGAAGGTATAAATGCTTAAGAGATGGTAAGATATTTTTGAAAAGAGAACTAGAGAAAGAGAACTTGCCTTACAGATGAGAACATGCTGTAATTTACTGTATTTAAATCAATATGGCATTGGATCAGACCAGACCAGTGGAAAAGAATAAAAAATCTGAAAATAGATCCTGGTGAGGATGAGAATTTAACATATGGCCAAGGTGGTATTTTAACTCATTGGGAAAATGATGGTTTTTGCACCATATGGTGCTAGCCCAACTGGCTACCCATTAGGAAATAAATAAGATAGTACCAGTACCTCATGCCATATAGACAAATTTTGGATGGATTAAAAATTAAATGTGACAAAAACAAGCTAACAAACACCTACAAGAAAATCTAGAAGAAGAACAGGGGTATAAACTGGAGGATGGGGGAGGAGAACTTTTATTTTTCAAATTAGAAAAAACAATACATTTAGAAAATATATTTGCATGCAGAACACAGAATACTAATACCTATAATCTACAAAGAGTTCTTACAAGTGAACAATAAAATAATCCAAGAGAAGAATATGCAAAGGCTAAAAGTAGGCAAATCATAGAACAATGATTCAAACTCCTCATAGGCAGGCAAAAGCAGATTAAATTAACACCTTGTAACAGACTGGACAAAATTAAAAAGAGAAAAAAATACCACTTTCTTCCCAAGAATGGAGAGGTGAGTGTATTTTCAGATTTCTGTAACAAAAATGTAAATTGTTGCATCCTTTTTGGAAAGTAATGTAGTACCCTCTATTAAAAGCAACAAATGCATAGTTGACTTTGATCTAGCAGTCTCTCTCTTAGGAATCTAGCCAGTAGAAATAATAGCACCCATGAAGATTGTATACAGAATATTGGTTGTAACATTATTCATAGTGGCAAAGAATTGGAAACAAAGTGAATGCCCATCATAGCATATTTATACCATGGACTATTTTGTAGCCATTAAAAAAAAAACTGTATAGAACCATATTAGGAAACTTGGAAGGATTTCCATGAGGTATTGTTGAGTGAGAAAAGCAAGGTGCTGCTGATATTGCATAATATCCAAGTTTTAAAGTAGAAGTAAGATTCCCCACGCTAAAAATATATGTGTAGTTTGTAAATACTTATAATTTTATAATGTAAGAGTCTTTGTCACCTAGGTTACCTAGGTGGTGATGGTGGCAGTGATGCTGTGGGTAGACAGGAGAAAGAAAAAGGAGAAGGGTAGCATGTTAGTTTTCTGTGGTTGTGTTACAAGGTAACACAAATTTAGAAGCTTAAAACAATATACATGTATTTTCTCATAGTTTTTGTGGGTCAGGGGTCAGACCTGCTCAGCTGAATCCCCTGCTAAGCATCTATCTAGTAAGGCTGCAGTTAAAGTGTTGACAGGACTGAATTCCCTTCTGAAGCTCATGATGTTTTTCCAAGCTCACATGACTGCGGTGGTATTCATTTCTTCATGACTATATGGCTGAGGGCCTTGTCACTCCAATGTCCTGGAGCCCACCCGCAGTTCCTTGTCACATGTCTTTTTCCATAGATAGTTCACAACATGGCTGTTTGCTTCTTCCAGGCCAGCAAGAGAGTGTCTGTTGCTAAATCAGCTAAGATGGAGTCTTATAGAAAAGAATGCAACCAGAAGAGTGACATCCCATCCCATCATCTTTGCTATATTCTATTGGTTAGGAGTAAGGTACCACCAAACACCCAAGGGGAAGGAATTATTACAAGGACATGGAGCACTGGAGGGGGTCAGCATTAGAGTGTGTCCATAATACAGAGCCAAACAAACAATGAAAAGAAATAATAATTCAAAAAGACCAAAATAATAGAAAAGAGAAACTATTAATACTCTATGTAACTATGCATGTATATGAAATAATTTTTTACAAGAAAGACATTTAAAAAAAATGACTGCCATGTCCACTAGTATTGTGCATTCCCTTAGGTTATTCACAGACCATTAATAGGATATGTCGTACCATGCTACTTCTTTGGGTTCTTCATGAAGAATATGTCCTGTTGTTTTCTTCCATATTTCATCCATTCTGTTGTGCCCTCAGTTGTCAGAGGCCCCCTGTTTTGTGCACCATAATGAAAGAAAATAGAATCCTAGTTAAACTAGGTTTTTCTAGCACTATTAATTAGGAGACACATGTCAATATAAAAGATGGAATATCTTAGATTCGATGAAAATTACTTGAAGGCATTTTCTCCTTGGGAAAGCTCTCTTTAGCTTCCTGCTGGAGGCCCTTAGAGCCCAATGGGTTGCCTCCTTCCTCTCAGATATTGCTTGCTGAGAGCCACTGCTTGCCTCCCATCCTTCTATTTTCTTAATGCAAATTAGGAATAACAATAATCAGGTTTAGGCTAGGCAACAATAAATAAGATTCTTTTATAAGTACAAATTCCTCTGAAGTCATTCAATGGTTCTAGGGCACTGGGATTTCATTTCTAGGTAACTAATGCAAACTCTCTAAGGTTGTTTTTTTTTTTCCTAAAGTATATTTTTCTTTTTTTTGTAGAAAGAAGCACTATTAAGGTGAAATAATATATGAAAAATTTGAGGGCAGCCTCTGGGTGGCTCAGCGGATTAGTGCCACCTTAAGGCCAGGGCCTGATCCTGGAGGCGCGGGATTGAGTCCCACGTCAGGCTCCTTGCATGGAGCCTGCTTCTCCCTCTGCCTGTGTCTCTGCTGCGCTTTTTCACACACTCTCTCTCTTTGTCTCTCATTAATAAATAAATAAAATCTTTAAAAAAGAAAAAAGAAAAATTAGAATTAATTTTTAATTATCAGATGCAGATGTCTGGAAAATCTTTTAGCTAAGCATGGCAAATAGAGGTAATTATGATATTGTGTATGAACAATGTTTTTCCTTAGATAAAATACATGCTAATCAAACTTGAAAAGCAATTTAAATGAACTATCTCTTAAAGCAATTTCAAATGTACTGAAAGTGACTTGATTTGCTTGAAAGAGATTATAATTTTCAAAATGAAGGTGATTCACTCTTTGGCCATTTCTTGGCTCCAAGTCTCCTGTATATTAGAACACATTTTTCTTATGAGATCTACAGGTTGCTGCTAAATTTGTATATGATATCTATAGCATCCTCCAGAATGACCTCTATCATGATTTTTCCACATCAGCACAAGGATTAATATTACAAGCTCTAAAATTAGTTTAATATATTTAAGAGGTCTTTGAAATTATTAGAATTTTCAAAAGGAACAGCCTAAATCCCTACCGTTAAAAAATTATAGATAGCATTATATTTCTATTCTTAGGTTTTAAAAAAAGTTCAAGCATCCTTATTTCTGTTAAATATTTTGTAGATCTCAAAGCTTTTCTCTAAAGTTCTTCTGAAATTGAATTTCATGGTGTTATTCTAGTTTTCATCAATAAAAAGCCTTAACCAGAATGCCAGGAATTCATTTACATTTTCTGTTTCATAGTGACCTGAAGCTATCTGCTGTTGAAGTTTGCTTTTTTCCCAGAAATCAGAGACAACATATCAAATAAAGCTTCAAGCTGGAGTCTAATTTTCAGTCACCTTACATGTCTTCCCGATGAGGATACCTACCCTACAGATTTCAAAAGGCAATGGCGAGCATCAGGTGAGCAAGATTAGATCCCCTATTCATGCTTTGTCAGTATTACTATCTACCATTTTAAGAGGTAATTTTTCTTTCTGTCTTTGTCTCCGATCTCAGTCATTGCTTGAATTCTATCCTCAATAAGTCTTCCTAATTCCCTGTCTTCCCTTTGGCTTGTCTCACACATAAGTAACAACTGATGCCAGCACTGTGGCACATGTTTCTGAACATGAGGAAGAATGTTTTTATTAGTAAACATAAATGCTTGGGTTTCTTTTCTTTCTTTCTTTTTTTCTTTTTGAGCTAGAAATACATGATGGCTTGACTTTTAGCCCTGGGCCCTTCAAAATTATATCTTGGGTTTATGATATTGTGTGGTATTGGTAGGTTAAAAGCAATGTAAGCTGGTCTCACATTTTCATGTTTTTCTGTTAAGTGTTTTCAGATGAAAGCTGGAAGACTCAGCCCTCCTAGAACTGGTGAGATGGCCCTGTCTCCAGCCAATCGGCCAGCCAAGAGTTATTTCTCAAACCCACTGTAAATTGGGGTCATCTAAATTCTGCTCCCTATAACTGAGATCTCTTTTCATGGTGGTGTTCCCACATTTAGGCAGGTGCCTTAAACTCAATCTGACCTGTTAAAAGTCCAGAGGAGGTAACATATTTTGGAAGGAATAGTAAAAGAGAGTCAAGTTAACTACTCAATTCTCCAATCTCTGTACTTCCCTCAAGTCAGAGCATCAGAACATGTACTCCCACAGAGCTACTTCACTTTGCCTTCATTTCATGGTATTTCTAAGATTTTGTCTAAGCCCCAGTTGCCATAATACCATCGACTGGATGGGTTAAACAACAAAAGTTTACTTCTCATGGTTCTGGAGGCTGGAAGTCTGAGATCAGGGTACCAGTATGATTGGGTTCTGGGGAGGACCCTCCTCCCGGCTTGCTAACATGTGCCTTCTTGCTGTATCCCTTTATGGTGAAGAGAGGGAGATCTGATGTCTCTTTCCCTTCTCATAAGGGCATGAATCCCATCATGGAGGATCTACCCTCATGACCTCATGTAAAAGTAATTACCTCCCAGAGGCCCCATCTCCTCAGATGGTTGCTTTGAAGGTTAGTGCTTTAACATATGAATTTTTCTGGAAACACAAATGTTCAGTCTATAACAGATTTAAAGAGTTCTGTTCTTTCGTTTTTTTTGTATTTTGTTTTTTTTGCTTTTTTTTTTAAATCTCAGAACAGGAAAAACTGACACTGAATAGATGAAATAGGTAAAAGCTACGGCTCTTTGTTACTTAATGCTCCAAATGAGAAAAAGTTGTCACTCAGGGACATACAGGAGTGTATCCAAGGACAGGACAACAGCAAGCTGGAACTGTAGGAGGCAACTTATGTATGGGATGCTCCCAAACATGTCTTTCCATATAGTATCTGATACCATAACATTGGGTTGGACAGGAATATGGTCACTGTGCTGTCACCTCCATCCTCATGTCTTCCTCTCACTAGATTCTCAGCTCAGTGCATGCACATGCCTACATACTCACATCTCCTCCTCCTTCTTCTTCTCAGACCCCAGAACTTTTTATGGATATCAATTCAAGCATATAGATAATGCCAGAGTTGCCCTATATAAGGAACATTTGTTTTTTCTTACATTGTGGATTACTGCAAGTCTTGTAACAACTAGGTTCAGGATAGTTTAATTTTATTCATTTGGGAAACTATCACTGTATAGTTTTCCTTCTCGTGTTCAGCTGTCTCTGACTTAATAATATAGAACAGTGGTGCTCAGTCCTGGCTGCCCATTTTAAGTCATCTTGAATGGTTTTTTAAAAAAATGTCTCACTTGAGATCAGTTGAATCAGAATCTCTACAAATGGATATAAAACATAGGCACTTAAAAAAATCTCTCTCAGGTGTTTCTAATATGCAGTTAGGATTGAGAACCAACAGTGGTAGAAGCAGCTTTCAAAATAATCACTTGCTTTCTAATTTTAAATTGTAGTTCTATCTTATACTAATTATTCTCCTCTCCACCCCTCATCAGTTCCTTTTAAAAATAAAAGTATTCAAAATATACTACCCCTTAATTCTTGCCTAAGATAGAACATTTATATATCTGGAAATGGGTTAACCATTCTGTAATATTTAATGGTTTATAAACTGAACCATTAATTAGATTTTCAAATCTCATCCTCCAAGGTCTTGAAAATATGCAATACTCTCCTGAGGCTATTTCCATTATTAAGTAAATGTGTTATAAATTAGCAAACCAAAAGAATATGCATGGAACTGTAATTCACATCTTGTAATTTTCACACTAAATCACAAACCTCATTTTTTTCAGGATGTACTGCTATACTTTTCTTGTCTACCATCCTGAACTTATTTACCTAGAATTAAATACTTTGAAATCCTCCAGAATTTTAAAATGTTGGAAAAAACAACAAACATTTTACTGTATTCACATAAAAATAAAACTTTTAAAATTCTTGTTGGAGATCTAAAAGCCTCACAACACACTCAAAGGAAGGGAGAAACAATGGATTATCTGTAAAACGACAATCAAAGATTGAAAGAAAAGTCGTCTTAAATGGTTGAAAATACTTGAAGGGTTTAGAAAATGACAATGCTATTTTTTTAAAAATTGATGTTTCCTCCTGATATTTCCCCTGAGGAGAGTGGTTTGTAGGTTGGAGTGTAAAAGATTGGGGTCTCCGGCTATTGTGTTTCAAAAGGAACAGCCATACAGTGGAGATTACATTAGGTGCTCTCTGAAGCAAAAACATCTGATAGAAAAAGAAGAGATTCTTCTACTTTCAAAACAAGATGAAGGGTGGAAGTTTCAAGTGGAGATAGCCAAATATTCTCCCAGGAGTGATGGAGCTGGGGGTGTTTGGTCAATGAGAGGGGGATGTGTACCCCTACGTCTGAGATAGAATCTTCAATTTTCACACTTAGAGTTTTCCAATGTGGCAAAACTTCAGAGAGGACATGACTGCTTGGTGCACTGGGGCAGAAAGAACAGAGAGCCCTATAGAGACGATTCCTGGGTCCCTAAGTGCTATCAACTGAATGTTCATATCTCCTTCTCCCAATTTATACGTTGAGACTTATTCCACATAAAGATGACATTTGGAGGTGGGGCCGTTGATCGCTCACTAAGTCATAAGGGTGGAGCCCTTATAAGTGGGGCCAGGCCTTTATAAAAGAGCCCCAGAGATGACTCAGCATGTGAGGTTCCTTCTGCCTCATGAGGATCCAGTGCAAAGTGAGCAATCTATAATGTGGAAGGGGGCCTCACCAGAACTTGACCATGCTGGCATTCTGATCTCAGGCTTTCAGCTTCCAGAACTGTGAGAAATAAATGTTTGTAGTTTATAAGCCACCTAGTCTACGGTATTTTTGTTATAGCAGCCCTGAAGTCAAAACCACTGGGATTAATATAAAGGCAGTGGAGAGAACTTCTGGACCTGAACCCAGGCAGGAATGAAGATTGTTTCAGAGTGTCATGTGAGGCCGATAACTGGATGGGATGATAAACATCCTACTGAATGTCTAACAGAATCCTATCAGTTAAGGTCCAAATGTGCCCTACCCCATCCTCTGGCAGTCTGTAAACACCCAGGATTTAGAGCCCTAGAAAAATAAAAATTGGGAGCTCTAATTAGCTAAGATTAAGGTTTTTCATCCTGATGAGATAGATGTTCAAAATAGAAATGGAGTTTCAGGCAAGTAAAGAAAATTATATTTTTGTATATATGTCTGTGAAACTAAATTCTTTAGGGATGTGAAAAAGATGAATGTTTATTACCATTCACATTCTTTTAATTGCATTAAACAATCTTGTAACTGTAAAAGGTTTCAATTTTATAGTGTGCTAGCCTCTATTTCCTGTTTTAAGAGCCTTGTAAATATTATTTAATAATTTTTAAATCCTTGGTCTATTTATTCTGGTATAGGGGGTAACAATAGAAGACAACTTTGCTATAAGAGAAGGTTACAATCTTACAATATTTTTGATAGAATAAGTTTCCATATACATCTTAATAAATTTATGGGTGCTGTGATCAAAATAAAAAAATTGTGTGAAAAAATGGGTTTCAATTAGATGTTTAAAACAATAAATGAAAACTGAATATCTATTTGAAAAATCATCAAAAATAAAATAAAATTAATACTAATATAAAAACACATTAATAGTTGTATTCCCAGAGACTCGAATAGACTAATTTAATCACTATTATCATTGAATAAAAAATACATTAAAAATTATATTTTATGGGACCCTGCATTTGGCTTAATTGCCACTAAAAATCCCAGCAAATCTCTGACAGCCCAGTGGCATTAAGTTCTCCTGAACTTACATGTGCTGTAACTCTGAAACATCTGAAGGAAAATCTGATGAAAGGAACAAAAATATTTTTCATAACAGATTATTTACAGTGATGTAAAATCTTAGAATGTCAGTGTTTCACAAAGGATATTTCCCAATGTCAAAAACCTCTCTGAGGATTTTTTTTTTTCATGCAGGGATCATGTAGCCACTCTGTGTGTGACTCTGACAAAGTCTGCAGCATTTCCTTCTGTTGCTGTGGTTTGCTCACGTGACTCTGCTCTTCTGGTCACTGGGGAGCATAACTGGCTGCCCGTCTCTCTGTTTGTTTGAGTCACACAGTGTCTTCTCAGAGATTATTCATTCTCATTTTCTGAGGCATCTATAATATTTTCTGAATTCATTTAGACTTTTGAACTTCACATATCAGTGGTACTTCCCCTCAATTTTTGAGAATTATCATAGTGTTGTGATTTTTCCATTCAGCCAAATATGTTAATATAATGAACCAATTACTACTCATTTTTATTACAGTGGACAGTGGATAAATGAATGTTTTTGTAAGGGAGATAGGGAAATATAATGGCAGAAATTAAGAATGTAGAATTAATTTAGCTTTAGGTAAAATGTAGTATTGTATTTATTTATTTATTTTTTTTGGTAGAAAAATCAGTGACAACTTAATCACTGACTGGTGCTGGACAAAGGCCTGGAATGTGGGAGTCATTGCCCTAGATAATTCCCCCTTGTTATGGACAATTTCAATGGCACCCATAATTCTAACATAGTGTCAGAACAGGGGCTGTCTTTCTCTAAGGTTTATCTTCTCTTTGTAGGGCCTTCATTTATTTAACAAACACAATCCAGGCCTGTACTTTGTGCCAGGGACATAGAGATAAAAGTCCTTCCTCCTGAAACTCAGTCTGTTAATAGAAATTTTTCAGTTGACTCACGTTCCTGGAAATCGCCATGTTTACTGAAAATACATAAAAGAGAAATGTAATACGTATAGTCTTTTAAAGCAGTAAACTACTGCCAATATGCAGGAAAAAATTTTCAATTCTTTCTATCTTTATTAAATTTTCATTTATGACTACTCATTTTTTTGTAAATGACCATCATTTTTATGATGATTCTTACTGTAAATTCTTTGGCTCCATCACTTTTTGACTATCATTATATTGTTTTCCTTATTCACCAAACTCTTCACTTGCCTCTACTTTTACTCAGAACTAGTAAGATATTTTGCAGTCTTTTTCTCTTTTCTAATTCCTTCTGTTGGTTGTATTTATTTTTCCACTGATTTCTCACAAATAAAAAGCTCAAGCATAATGACACAATGTCCATGACCTTAAGACATTGAGCAGAGAGGACTGAAGAAATGAGAAAGAGAGTAAGATGGATATGAAATACTGAAGTTTCTCTGATATTAAAATTGGAGCTTGGTCAAAATTCTATCAAAGATATATGAACTTGGAAGAAATCAAAAATACCAAGCTTCAGACATGTGTGTTACAATTTGATAAGTTTATGCTAGATGTGAGTACAAGGTTCTATGAGAACATGAAGGGCTAACATGTAATCCAGATGGCTTGTGGAGATTTCTGGAAGCAAGTGACGAGACAATTTATGACAAATGAGGAGAAGTGAGTCAGTGATGAAGATAAGTAAAGCCATTCTCACATAGGGAAAAGCTGATACAAAGACACGAAGATGTGAGAGGATGCTGCTGCCAAGGGAGAATGACACAGCGGGTTGTTGGAGTCTTCACAGAGATCATCTGAGCTGAGTGAACTGCATAGGCCACACACAAAGTACAGGAAATTCCCAAGACCACTGCTGTTTCTGACATCTGTTGTTGCAACTTTGAGTGTCCCCATGACCATCCTCAGGTTCAGTAACTCACTAGGAGGACTCACAGAACTCAGCAAAACCATTATACTCATGGTGACAGTTCATTACAGCACAGGTTATAGATTCAAATGAAACAAAGGAAGATATGCGTGGGGTAGGGAGGATCCAAGAGGGTTCCAGGCACAAGCTTCCAGATATCCCTTCCCAGTGGAATTTTGAGGACAGCACTCTTTTCCCAGCAACAATGTGTGACAACATTTGCAGAATATTGTCAAGCGGGAAAGTTTACTTGATGCTCAGAGTTTTTACTGGGGCTTGGGCATATGGACATGTTTGACCACCCACATGGCTGATCTCTGTCTCTAGCTCCCCCAAGAGGTCAAGCTGACACTCTGTGGCTCAACACTCCTCAACCATAAATGACATTGTTAGCACAGACTATCTGACATGGCCCATTGTTTCCAAGAAAACAAATAAACAAAAATACTCTTATTAGGCAAGACATTCCAAGGGCATGACCTGAGAGGTTAGCTCTCAGGACCTGAGGGCAAAGGCCAATCTCTTTGGGCAAGGTTAATACTTTATGTAATTAATTAATTTATTTAAGATTTTATTTATTTACTTGAGAGAGAGTGTGCACGTGCTCATGGGTGTGTGGGGAGGGGCAGAGGCGGAGAGGGGTAGCAAAAGGGACAAACAGATTCTGTGCACTGAGCAGGGAGCCCAATGTGGCCGTTGATGTCATGAAACCAAGAGTCTGCTGCTTAAATGACCGAGCCACCCAGGCACCCCATAGGCAAGACTGATATATTATTGCATACCAGAAAACTCTGAAATTCCAGCCATATTTCCTTCAGAGGAAATCTTATATAAAGCAGCCTCAAAGGACCAGGGGTCAGCTCCTGGCTCAAAGGATTCACTGACCTCAGCCCTGGCTATACATTGGGTTCACTTAGATACACTTAATATTGCTGATTTAAGTCCACATCCCCTGACCCCAGAGATTCGAATTTAATTTGTCTGAGCCAGATCCAGGATTGGTATATTTTTAAAGTTCTCCAGATGATTCTAATTTATGGGAACCACCCCATGAAATAGCTGGGAGAATTCAGCCTACTAAAGATGCTCTCTATCACAACTCTGGCAGTGGATGTACACAAGGATGCAGCTTCAGGAGACGCATAAGCAAAGACACTGAGTCAAGAGAATGATTTTCAACTGGAATTGCTGAGGAATCCAGAGTGACATGCCAGTTCTCACGAGGCCTTACTCTCCCACTGCTGAGTTGGTTTCCTGTATGTACCTTACCTTTAGGGCAGACATCTATCATCAGAGGTAACCTATTTTGTGCGAGGCAATCTGAATGAATTTACCTAGTATGATAGCTGCCGCTCCTCACCTTCTGGCACAGGTTAGTTAATCTTTTGAGTCTCAGCTACCTCATTGATAAAAAGGAGATAGTAGTAGATACCCCATAAATTGTCCTAGGATTAAATAATGGAAACCTTAGTCCAGCCACTGTGCCAAATTGTTTAGTTTAACACATAACTTAACACATAAATTAACTCATTTAATTTTTATAACAGCCCTGTGAAGTGCCATTACAATTTTCATTTGATAGCTGAGAAACTAAGACTTATTAAAGTTAAATAATATGTTCATGGCTTTTTCATTAATAATGTTATCAGGGATTCCTGGGTGGCTCAGTGGTTGAGCATCTGCCTTTGGCTCAGGGTGTGATCCCGATCCGGGGATGGAGTCCCGCATCAGTCTCCCTGTGAGGAGCTTGCTTCTCTCTCTGCCTGTGTCTCTGCTTCTTTCTCTGTGTCTCTCATGAAAAAATAAATAAAAACTATTAAAAAAAATAATGCTACCAGTTCACATTTTGTTTGCCTCCCTTACTGTTCTTGGAGGATGAGGGGAATTGATCCTGTCATTTTAGAGGGAACAAAATCGATACCTAGGGATGTCAAATAATAGAAGTTACTCATTGAAAGGGGAGGAGAACGTCAATCTATTGGCTTTTGCTTAGAACGCTTTTACTGGACCTTATTCCTGTGGAAATGGGTAAATACATTTATTTAATAATTTATCACATTCTCGGGGAAGCCTGGGTGGCTCAGCAGTTTAGCGCTGCCTTCAGCCCAGGGCGTGATCCTGGAGACCCAGGATCAAGTCCCACGTCGGGCTCCCTGCATGGAGCCTGCTTCTCCTTCTGCCTGTGTCTCTGCCTCTCTCTCTCTCTGTGTCTCTCATGAATAAATAAATAAAATCTTTAAAAAATAATAATAATAATTTATCACACTCTCAAATCATTTGTCTTAGCTACATCATTACAGGAAATAATGACAATGATCGAATTTGAACTCAATTACTACTGAAATTTCAGGAAAACAGAGAATTCTAGTATATCAAATATTCTGCTTAACCAAGACTTTCTACATTTGTCATATAGGAATAATCTATTTTTAAAATCCCCTCCATATTAAAACTCTATGGGACATATTGTACTTGGTTTGCTAATTCATAAAACAGTTTCTTCCTATGGCCTAGAATCAGAATACCATCTCTTCAGGTATAACTGAATAGATAAACTAAATAATTTTAAATATTATACATTAAAGTGATACTTCAATAAAATATTCACATAATAATATTGCAAAAATGAAAAACTCAATGAGTCATTCAGGAGATTGGAGAATGAAAATTTGTAGAGTTTCTATGGTTATTCCTTTAGATACTTTTATATGCATTATGTACTCTAACTTTCACAAATAAAATTAGTTTTATATTCATTATACAGATAAAGAAAATACAGCTCAGAGGGATTAAGTCAGAGGTTCTTCAACTTCTTCAGTTCATAGTATCTTTTTGCATCATGGTAATTTTTCATAGCATCACTCTGCCAAAAGACATACCGAAGTTTCTTTTATTAAGTTGTTCATCCCAACTTAGGTTCTAACAACTTAGTACCCATCTGAAAATAAAATATACATAAATTAAAACCAAAATTAATATTTTTACTTAATTCTTAAATACCCACAAATACCCTAGGATCATGGCCTGACCCCAAGGATCAACTGAGCCACCTAACCAACTGAGCCACCCAGGCGACCCTCATGTAAAAATTTATAACCACAAAACTTATAACCACAAAATTTACTTTGAAATTTTGTGCATTTCAAAAGAGTTTTTTCTTGCAGATTTGCTGCAAGAGTAAAAGCTCATGATGATAAAACTCATAAAAAAGATCATGAAACTTTAGAAATGAAAAATATTGATAGTTTATAAAGGAAATTGATCCCAAAAATGATTTTTCCCATTCTCTTCTGTTGTAGGTACACAAATTGTGCTAGAAGAAAATTTTCTAAAATATAGTTTGTATTCATTTAATTATTTTTTTTTTTTAGAGGGCTCTGTTGTGGGGCTTAGTCTCACAACCCTGAGATCATGACCTGAGCCAAAATAGTTGGACGCTTAACTAACTGAGCCACCCAGGCGCCCCTTCATTTAATTTTTGTACAAATATTTTAGATTGGGCCTGCTTTCTTTTTCTTCAAATTAAGCGACATATTGACAAACAGAAGTAGGAAATATAATATGCCTACTTTTTTGCTCCTCTAAGTATTTGCAGAGTCATCAATGAAAAGAAAAATAGTGTATAGTGAGAGCCACTTTTAACTCTTGTCTTTTAGTAATTATATACAAATTGAACAAAATATTTGAAAACCTTTATGTTTTTCTTTTCTCTTTCCACACTTGGATATGATTTGGCTGAAAATACTCAGGTTCCAGTTACATAGCCTAGGGTGCTCAAAATCTAAATAATTCTCATTGATACATTTGTGTATGGAAACACAAATATGTGGGATTCATGAGAGTTAAGAATTAAAGCTTGTTCATTTTTCATTTCAACTCTGTTTCTGAATAGTCTATAAAAAGTTATTTCAATCCATAAATTCCTTCTCTGATATTTTCCTGTCCTGAATACCTATGAAATTGATGTTTCTGTGAAAGCGACCTGGTAACACAATTTATAAGGACTAAATTATTAAATATTAGCCATGTTCATTAAGAATATAGAATTCCTATAAGTGAGATTATTTTGACATTAATTTATAGCTTGTTCTGAACATTAAAATACTGCACATATTTCTTTTGGGTAAAATTAGTACTGGGTTGCAATCCTCCAGGAAGCAAAGTATTTTGAGTTGATTCTTTGTCATCTCATTATGAGAAACTGGAGAATATGGAGCTGTTGCTTTGACACAGAGGTCAGTGTTAAGGTTGAGATTTTTGTCAGTAGGGCATGCAAGGTGTCTGAACAGCCTGACTAGCTATTTCTTGTTTTGAGTAAAGTAGTGGTTTGGCAAATATCATCATTCATTTATGTTTAACTTTGTTAACTGAAGTCAATCATCAGTTTCAAATATTATAATTCCTAATATTTAGTTATTTTTGTACTTTGCAATTCTTTTGCTTTCACATAGACCTGATTTTTTCCTCATTCTTTTCCCAATATATATTTCTTGACAGTATAAATTATTAAATTTAAAAGTAATTACTAAGGGAAGCTAAAAAATCACCATCTTTGTAAATTTTAATAGTAGGGTAGATTTTTCTGGGTTTTTTTAGGCTGGAGTTTAAGGCCAAGGAATAAATGTACATACTTTCAGTGTCTACTGGCCCTACAGTTCTGGAATCCACTGCTATTTCAAGCAAAATGTTTGAAAATAAATGGAAATTTTAATTTGCTGACTGTTGATACTAGTTGAGAAGATTAGATTGATGAAAAGTATAACAAAGGAATACTGTGCCTTGGGATTACTTTGTTTATGTAAAATCTATCTTTTGGCATATATATTTGAGACACATTTTGGGGGGGGGAAGATGTTTCTTCTCTTTGAATCACTTTAATCTAGTGCTATTTTGAGAACTATTTTTCCTAGTTTCTGCCCACTTCTCAGCCCTCTCCCTCACACTCACGTTGTAGGTGGTGAATAGTTTAGAATTCTGAGTGGCTTAGATGATGAATAATTCTATGTTATATAGCACCCAGAATGGCAATACATGGAATTGGCAGTGGGCTAACTCAGTTAATTGTGTACTTCAAGTATAGAAGTCAGGGAATTGGAGGTCCAGGAAGACACAGGTTGGAGCCACATTTACTGCTTGAATTTTGCATGTCCCCTGGATGGAGTAAGGAAAGGAGTGACAGACATGACAAAGGTCATCTCTGATAACCTCAGCTTTTGCTACTAATCTAAAGACTTTACTTGGAAATCTTTTCAAAGTGATTTGTATCTTCAGATGACAAGCAAATGGTCAAAAACAAAACAAAACAAAACAAAACAAAAAAACCTTGAGGGCAGCCCAGGTGGCTCAGTGGTTTAGTACCACCTTCAGCCCAGGGTGTGATCCTGGAGACCCAGGATCGAGTCCCACATCGGGCTCCCTGCGTGGAGCCTGCTTCTTGCTCTGCCTGTGTCTCTGCCTTTCTCTCTCTCTCTCCCTCTCTGTGTGTGTCTCTCATGAATAAATAAATAAAATCTTAAAAAAAAAAAAACCCTCGAAACTCTTGACATTCTCTGCACTGAGCTTGCATTTGCTTTCTTTACCTCTTGTATATGAAATGCTTTGGAACAACTTTTAGATATTTTATTCTCTTAGTGTTTATAGCATTAATAGCTTATATTTTTAAATAAGAGTATATCTTAAAAAGAAAGAGTATATCTTTGCCTTCTACTTGTTTTTTAGATACTTCATTTTACTTTTACTTTTCAATTTCTCTTTTTGCTCTTTTTAAAGTAAGAATTTTATGATTTTCTTAGAATTTATTTTAATCTAACAATATTAAATTTTGAACTGTTGGTGTTGTCTTAACATTTAAAAAAATTAGAACAATTTTTTAAGTGGTTTTAGGTTCACGGGAAAATTGAAGGGAAGGTACAGAGATTTCCCATAAACTCCTTGCCCTGACACATGCATAGTCTTCCCTGTTATCAACATCACCCACCAGAATTGATCTAGGGAGGCTTTTGTGCTCCTGTAGAGAAGACAGGCAGATAGCCCAGGGGCAGAAGGCATGATCTGAGGATCTCCCAGGACTCACTGAGAGAGATGGTTCCCCCTACTTGGAGCACATCTGAGAGAGGTGGCATTGCCTCTCCTCCATCCCTCTACATGGCACAGACACACCTGCTAAGGACTGTTAACCTGGACACTGGCTCTTTACTGTGTTTTACCCCAAATCACATGCTACTGTACTTTGGTGTAACTGCCCTTCTTGGTCAAACCTGCATCAATCCCAGCTCCACAAGACCCTCTCCCAGTGCAAGTCCCTGCCATACTAGGTCACTAATGTTTGGAGTTTTAAAACTCAGCTGGCCTGACTGGTATAGAACCCATAGTGTACTTCTTTGATCCAGGCAGGCAAGCAACTCAGACACAGTGTGAAGGCAGTGATCTGAAGGACACCTGAGATGCATGAGGGAAAAACTGTTTGCTCTTCTGGGAGGGTTTCCCTGAAAGCAGCAAGCGTGAACTCCTCTCTCTGGGATGAAGGATCTGACAAGTTCCATTTCCCTACCCTACCCCTCAGCATAAACTAACTTTAGTAAATAGCACGGTGCCAACACTGGCGGCCTAAGTTGTTTACACCAAGCCCTACTACCCAGCACATTGCTGCTGCTACTTTTCTTAGACAAGTGTGCCTGAGAACCAGAGCATCTGGCCCTTCCCCCAGAAGACCAGCACAAAGCCCTGCTTGCACCACGTCTCCTGACCATAGAGTTCTGCAAAGCATAAGCTCTAGTGAAAATAGCATCAGGTCTCTTTTAACAAGCAGAACAGAGCACACCTAGTTAAAATTCACCACACTCTGGCCAAGGTCCAAACAACATCCACTGCAGGCAAGTAGAAACTCTGCAGAGGACTGACCTGAGAGATAGAGTAGCCAAAACACAGTATTAGAGTGTATGCAGCATACACTAGAGCTATTTCCTGAGGGTATATGACCTCTTTTTTCATAAAGCCATTACTCTCAAGGGCAGGAAACAACATGCTTTCAGAGGACAGAGACATAGGCAAAAAGCCAAGATGGGGGAATTCATCCCAAAGTTAAGAACAAGAAAAGGTCATGGCCAGGGATCTAATTGAAATATATATAAATAATATGCCTGATCCAGAATTCAAAGCAATAGTCATAAGGATACTAGTTGGACTTGAGAAAAGCATAGAAGACACAAGGGAGTTCCTTACTGCAGAGATAAAGGAGCTAAGAGCTAATCAGGATTAAATGAAAAATGCAATAACTGAGACTCGAAACCAACTGGATGTAATGACCATAAAGATGGAAGAAGCAGAAGAATGAAAAATTTTTGCACGTCCATTATTTATGGAAAATAATGAGGCTGCACAAAAGAGGGAAAGAAAATCTTGGATCATGAAAGTAGACTTACAACCCAGTCATTCCATAAAGCATAATAACATTCATATTATTGGAGTCCCAGAAAAAGAGGAGAGAGAAAAGGGTGCAGAAGACTTACTGAAAGAAAACTTCCCTAATCTGGGTATGAAACAGATATCCATATCCAGGAGGTACAGAGAACTCTCATCAAAATCAACAAAAGCAGGCCAACACCAAATATACTGTAGTTAAATTTGCAGAAAATAGAAATAAAGAAAAAATTCTAAAAGCAACAAGACAAATGAAGTCCCTAACTTACAAGAGAAGACAAATAAGGGTAGCAGCAGAGCTATCCTCAGAAACTTTATAGGCAAGGAGAAATTGGCTGAATGGGGAAAATACACAGCCAAGAATATGCTATCCAGCAAGGCTATCACTCAGAATAGAAAGAGAGATTGAGAGTTTCCCAGACACAGAAACTAAAGGAACTTATGACCACTAAAACCAACATGCAAGAAATATTAAAGAGACTCTTTGAATAGAAAGACCCAAAGTGACAAAGACTAGAAAGGAACAGATAAAATCTCCAGAAATGACAAAACAAGGAATAAAATGGCGCTGAATTAATATCTATCAATAATTACTTTGAATGTAAATGGACTAACTGCTCCAATCAAGACATAAGGTGCCAGAATGGATACAAAATGTAGCAATATTTATATCAGACAGACAAGATTTTAAACCAAAAATTGCAATAAGAGATGAAGGCACTGCATAATAATAAAGGGATCTCTCCAACGAGATGATCTAATAATTATAAATATGCCCCCAAATTGGGAGCACCCAAATATATAAAACAATTAATAAAAATCATAAGGGAATTCATTTTTAAAAGATTTTATTTATTTACTGGACAGACAAAGAGAAAGAGCACAAGTAGAGGGAGAAGCAGGCAGAGGCAGAGGGAGAAGCAGGCTCCCCACTGAGCAGGGAGCTGGATGTGGGGCTCAATCCTAGGACTCCGGAGTCATGACCTGAACTGAAGGAAGACACTTACCCGACTGAGCCACCCAAGCACCCCAAGGGAACTCATTGATAATAATACAATAATAGTAGGGAACTTTAACACCCCACTTATAGCAATGGACAGATCACCTAAGCAGAAAATCAACAAGGAAATAATGGCTTTGAATGACACATGGGACCAGATGGACTTAATAGATATATTCAGAACATTCCACCCCAAAGCAGCAGAACACACATTCTTTTCAAGTGCACATGGGACATGCTTCAGAATAGATCACATACTAAGTAACGAATCAGGCCTGAAAAAGCACAAAAAGAATGAGATCCTACCATGCATATTTTCTGACCACAACACTATGAACCTTGAAGTCAATCACAGGAAAAAACTTTGAAAGACCACAAATACATGGAAGATGAAGAGCATCCTACTACAGAATGAATGGGTCAACCAGGAAATTAAAGAAGAAAAAAATGTTAAATGTCTGTACTTCCCAAAGTAATCTACATGTTTAATGCAATCCCAATCAAAATACCACCAGCATTTTTCACAGACCTAGAACAAACAATCTTAAAATTTGTATGGAACCAAAAAGACCTCAAATAGCCAAAGCAACTCCGAAAAAAAAAACAAACCAAAGCTGGAGGCATCACGATTCCAGACTTCAAGTTATACTACAAAGCTGTAGCATCAAGACAGTATGCTACTGGCACAAAAACAGACACATAGATCAATGGAACAAAATAGAAAACACAGAATGGACCCACAACTATATGTCAACTAATCTTTAACAAAGCAGGAAAGAATATCCGATAATGGAAAAGAGTCACTTCAGTAAATGGTATTGGGAAAATTGGATAGCATCATTCAAAAGATGGAAATGGGGCCCTTTCTTACACCATACACAAAAATAAACTCAGAATGGATTAAGGACCCAAATGTGAGACCCGAAACCATAAAAATCACAGAATAAAACACAGGCGGGAGCTTCTTTGAAACTGACTGTAGAAACTTCTTTCTAGATATATCTCCTGAGGCAAGGGAAACAAAAATAAATGAATGGGACTTCATGGAGATAAATAGCATCTGCACAGCAAAGGAAATAATCAACAAAACTAAAAGGCAAACTTCAGAATGGGAGGAAGTATTTGTAAATGACATTTCTGATAAAGGCTTGGTATCCAAAATATATAAAGAACTTATCACACTCAACATCCAAAAATCAGTTAAAAAATGGGCAGAAGACATGAATAGATAGTTTTCCAAAGAAGACAAACAGAAGGCTAACAGACACATGAAAAGATGCTCAACATCACTCATCATCAGGGAAATACAAATCAAAACTATAATGAGATGTCACCTCACACCTGTCAGATTGGCTGAAACTAACAACACCTGAAACGACAAATATTGGTGAGGATGTGGAGAAAGGGGAACCCTCACACACTGTTGGTAGGAATGCAAGCTCTGGAGAACAGTATGGACGTTCCTCAAAAAGTTAAAAATAGAACTACTCTATGATCCAGCAATTGCGCTACTAGGTATTTACTCAAAATATACAAAAATACTAATTTGAAGGGATACATACGCCCCAATGTTTATAGCAGCATTATCAATAATAACCAAATTATGGAAAGAGCCCATATGTCCGTCAGCAAATGAATGGTGAAAGAAGATGTAGTATATATACACAATGGAGTATTATTTAGCCATCATAAAGAATGAAATCTCAACATTTGCAATGACATGGATGGAGCTAGAGAGTATATTATGCTCAGCAAAATCAGAGAAAGACAAATGCCATATGATTTCACTCATATGTGGAATTTAAGAAACAAAACAGATGAACATCAGAGAAAAAAAAGAAGCAAATCATAAAACAGACTTTGAACTATAGAGAACAAACAGGTTTGCTGAGGGGAGGTGGGTGGGGAATGGGTTAAATGGGTGATGGGGATCAAGGAGGGTACTTGTTGCTATGTGCACTGGGAGTTGTATGTAAGGGATGGATCCCTAAATACCTGAAACTAAAATTACACTGTATGTTAACTAATTGGAATTTAAATAAAAACTTGAAACTACAAAAAAGATAGGCTGGACTTCATTCATTAAAATTAAAAATCTCTGCTCTGTGAAACACAATATCAAGGGATTGAGAAGAGAAGCCACAAGCTGCAAGGAAATATTTGCAAAAGACATATCTGATAGAGAACTGTTAGTCAAAATGTACCAAGAACACTTAAAACTTGACAATAAGAAAACAAGTAATCATATTTAAAAATAGGCCAAAGACTTTAGAAACACCTCACCAAAGAAGATATCTAGATGGTAAATAAGCATATGAAAATATGACGCACATGATATGCCACCAGGAAAATGCAAATTAAAGTGAGATACCGTGACACACACCTATTAGAATGTCCAAAATCCAGAACACTGACAACAATGAATGGTGCTGATGACGTGGAAAACAAGAACTCTCATATACTGCTAGTGAGAATGCAAAAAGGAACAGACATTTTAGAAAATCATGTGATGGTCTCTTACAAAATTAAACATACTTTTACCATATGATTCAGCAATCCCATTCTTTAGTATTTACCCAAGGGTGTTGAAAAGTTATGTTCACACAAAAACTATACGTGGATGTTTCTAGCAACTTTATTCATAATCACTAAATCTTGGAAGCAACCAAGATGTCCTTCAGGAGGTGAACGGATAAATAACTGTGATACATCCAGACACTGGAAGATTATTCCGTGTTCCAAGCAACTGAGCTATCCAGCCATGAAAACACACAGAGGAGGCTTACATGCATATGACTAAGTGCGAGAAGCCCATCTGACGAGGCTGCACACTATATGATCGCAACTATAAGAAATTCTGGATAATGCACAACTATGGAGACAATAAGAAGATCAGTGGTTGCCAGACATGAAGGGGGTGAAAAGGATGAATCAGTAGAGCACAGAGGATTTTTAGGGCAGTGAAAATACTCCGTGTGATTCTCTAATGTTGGATGTGTGTCATTATACATTTGTCCAAATCCATAGAATGTACAACACCACAGTTAATCCTAATGTGAGCTACGGGCTCTGGTGATATGACGTTCAGTGTAGGTCCATCAAATGTACCAAACACACCACTCTGATAGGGGTTGTTGATAACAGGGGAGGCTATGCAGGAGTGGAGGCAAGCGGTATATAGGAAATCTCTGCATCTTCCCCCCAAGTCTGCCGTGAACCCAAAACTGTTCTAAAAAAAATAAAGTTAAATAAAACTTGGTTTTTAAAAACCTACAACTTCTCTCACTGATTCTTTTTCGTTAAAGTCCCCCTGGGTTCTCCATATTCTTGAGTTGAGCGAATGATTACTTTTGTCATTTTAAATGGTTCTTCATAGGAAATGCTTTTTTTCCCTTTCCCCTGAATATAATGTTGTCTTCTCTGATAATTATGATGATTGACAGCATGTTTAAAATAAAGATCATTCAGTTAGTATTCTGGGAAATTTTCAAGAATTAGCAAATTTCCTCTTGAAGTTTCTTGGGTAATATCTTAAATTTGCTATTGCTAGTTTAGTAATGGCTTAACAAGCTGATAACACTTTGAAATAATTAGACTAGTTATCCAAACACTGCTACATGTAAGCAGGATATCTACTGTAATGCATTGACACCACAGGTTAACCAAAAAGTATTTCAAATAAAAAATTAAGATAGATTTTGCTTATATTTCATTATAATTATTTTCAAATATGAATCTTCAATTTTTATTCTGTAGTTTTCTTCCAAATTCTCCACAATTTATGGGCACTTTATGTATAGTTCTAGTCATGTATTGTTTAGGAAAGGTGTGCAAAATATTTTATTTATGAAAGCTATATTTTTAGGAATAATATGTAATTTATTCTAAAACATATCTAAAAAAACTGGTTTACTTTTAACTCAATCAAGTATTAGTGGTTTGAAATATTTCAGAATGAAATGGGAATGTAGACATCACTTTGAAATTATAGAGGTTTAAGTTGCTGCAGTTTTATTTTTTAATTTGCTTTTTATTTTTTTTAAAGATTTCACTTATTTGAGAGATAGAGAGCATGCATACAAGAGCAGGGGAGAGGGGTAGAGAGAGAAGCAGACTCCCCATCGAGGAGGGAGCCCAAGGCAGGGCTTGATCCCCAGACCCAGAGATCCTGACCTGAGCAGAAGGCAGATGTTTAACTGACTGAGCCACCCAGGTGCCCTCAATATTAACTTTAAATATTATTAATATTCTCTCTTTCTTGGTATAGGATTTACATTTTTTTTTTTTTGGATAATGATTCTTGTTAACCTGAGTCTTATCTTTAAAAACGAATTTAATGGAAGGCCCCATCTTGTTGAATAAAATAAATCTTGAATGACTTACTTAATACAGACAAATTAACTCTTGATTGTGCTACTCTTACAGTCTGCATTCTACTTAAGCATCTTACCTGCATTCTATAACTATTAACAAACTTCAACTCACCCCTCCTAGTTGGCCCTCCTTGGTTACCAGTGTGGTCATAGTGAATACCATTTGCACAGAGTGAATATCAGCAAACTCAATGATAAATTCTTAAACAAATATTTACTGACAGAAAAGGTAAAAGAACTTCTAGAAGCAAGAAAAGACATCATGCATGTCAGTTACCGCCACGGATATAGTTGATCTTTAGTCTTGACCAGGTTGCCTTTCAAATTAACATCAAAGCTGAGTAGACAAAGAGAAAGTATTTTAGCTTCCTCATCATGTCTTTTTTTTAAATTTATTTATTTATTTATTTATTTATTTATTTATTTATTTATTTATTTTTAAGTATAACACCGTGTAAACATCTTAGATGCTCAATAGGTCTACTGGGTTATCCTGTATTCTTTATCAATTTCTTGACTCCACCTTCTAATCCAGTCGCCTTTTTTATAGCTTCAGTTTCATGAAAGTGAGTTATTACTGGTATGAATTCTTGATGTTATTTTATCCTCTTTGTCTATCGTACTATTTAGTTTCTGCCTTATATTAATTCTTTCCCATCCATGTTGTCCAATTATTCTGTCTCTCAACAACCACTATTGCCCAATTTTATTCTGCTTCCAAATTATCATCAACATAGTCTCTAAAAAATTTTTATTGGATATTTAGGACAAAAAAAATATCACAGGAGAGCATACCATTTAAAATCAGATTATAGATATTTATATCCGAAAGATTTTGTTCCATGACAAATTGCCACAAAACTTTTAAGATTTTATGTTTGAGTCTGGGGGTCGGGTGTTCTAGGATGGCCTTTCCCATCTACTGGGTAGTTGATGTTGGTTATTGACTGTGATCATGGGGATGACTGGACCCTGTGTTTTTATCATCCAGCAGACTAGCCTTGATTTTTAACATGATGGCAGCAACAGGATTCTGAAGAGTAGCAAGAGATAAGCCTTTAATGAACAAGCACTTTCCAAATCTCTGCTTATGTCAGGTTTGCCACTGACCAAAGCAAGATATATAGCCAAGCCCAGAATTGGTGTGGGAGAGGAATACTCAAGGGCAAGGAAACAAGAAGGAGGATTATTAAGCCAATTTCTAAACAACCTATGAAACATTGTTTAACTTCTATATCTTTTTAAATTGGTCATCTTGTCTCAAAGGGCACATATATTCCATTGTACTGCTGGGCTAACTTCTCTTCCTATGACTTTCCCTGCCTCAGTAACTCAATCTTGCCCATGCCCTGTATCTTTATGTTACGCCAAGTGCTTTCTCTTTTTTTAAACTCTTCCTGTGTCATTTATTTTAATTATTTTATTTTATTTTAATTCCAGTATAGTTAACATACAGTGTTATATTAGCTTCCAGTATACAATATGGTGATCTTCCTATGTCATCTAAATCTGACCTCCAAAGAACCTAATTTTTATAAACAAACTTACTGATTACATATGTTTATTAATAAAATAGCTTTCTTCATGATAGTTCAGTAGACAACTCTAATCTTTTTCTTGCAGCTAAACAAATATGAAGATGAAAATGTGAAATTTTAACAAAATACTCATAGCACTTTTATGTATTCAGTGTATAAATAAGGCTTAAGATTTATAAACTTAAAATAATTCTGGAGCCCCACTAAGGGTCCTCTATTATTGAAAATTTTATAGTGCATTTGGAAAAAAAACTCAGGAAATGAATATTCTAAAACAGAAGAAAGACAATTGTTTTGTGATGAGGGAAGCATGAACATTTTGAAATAGTGTTATTATTTTTTTTTAGAACAAACTCTATATGAGTGGCCAATTTTATTTTAGAAACTTAGGAGAACTCTGCTGTAGAGTTTTCAAATCTAATTTCCAGTGATGACAACTCTAAAAAAAAATCTGAAAAATTTTACTTAATGATTTATTTTATTCATGGATGTAAAGTAGGGTTGTGTACCCAGATCAGGCTGTGGGGGATTTCCCTGTCATGTGCTGATATAACAACCTGAAGATCTGGGTGTAGAAAGTGTGGTTTCACTTTATGATTCCCGTATAGGGAGTATGACTCCTATACAGGGATCTAGTGATCTGGTACATGTTGTTATTCAACAATGTAATCAAATATAATATTTGGATCAATAACAGGTATAACTGAGCCTTTCTGATACCCATGGCACTGAGGTATGCTTGAGTAGGATTATCTGATGAAATAAGAGACTATGCAGTTTAATTTGAATTTCAGATAAGCAACAAATAATTTTTTAGTATAAGTATGTTCTAAATGTTGGACTGAAGATATCTACCTACATTAAAAAATTATTCACTTGAAATTCAAATTTAATGGGGAATTCCATATGATTTTATTTTACTTAAAAAAAATTTTGTTTTATTTATGATAGTCACAGAGAGAGAGAGACAGAGAGAGAGAGGGGGGCAGAGACACAGGCAGAGGGAGAAGCAGGCTCCATGCACCGGGAGCCCGACGTGGGACTCGATCCCGGGTCTCCAGGATCGCGCCCTGGGCCAAAGGCAGGCGCCAAACCGCTGCGCCACCCAGGGATCCCCCATATGATTTTAAAAGACTTATTTATTTGAGAAAGAGAGAGTGTGCACACACAAGCTGTGTCTATCATGGGGCTTGATCCCATACTCATGGACCCATGAGATCATGCCCTAAGCCAAAACCAAGAGTCAGAGGCTCAACCAACCGCCACTTAGGCTCCCTGGGGAATTCCATATTTTTACTCGCTATTTCTGGCAACCCTATCAGCTTAGAACAAAATGAAGCTAAAGAGCCAGGACAGGTATATATATATAAAGTAATAAGGTAAAGAAATGCTTTGTAGCAATTTAAAAACATAAACCCACAAATTATTTGGCACTCCATTGAGAGGTGGAGTATATATACCCCTTCCTTTGAATCTGATTATATTTAGGGATTTGCTTGTGACCAAGAAGATGCAGAGGAAATGCTCCTATGTGACTATAGAGGCTGGGACATGAAATGCACTGCAGTTCCTGCCTTGCTCACTATTAAAGCATGGAGTCTCCAGGGAGAAGACCACTGCTACCCCTAGGCCATCGTGCTGTGAGGGAGCCTAGACCACACGGAGAGGGTCACATTGGTGCTCCAGTTGACAGCCCCTGTTTAAGTCCCACAGAGGTAGCCACTGAGCCAATAGCAACCACCAGGCACATTGAGTGAAATCACCACCAGATGACTGTAACTCCCTGTTGAAATGCTGATGCTGCGGAACAGAGGTGAGCCATTCCCACTGTGGTATCTGAATTCTTGACTTTCACAGTCCTAGACCATAACAAAGAGGTTGTTCTAAGCCAGTAAAGTTTGGGGTAATGTTGTTGTTATTGTTACGTAGTAATAGTAAGTGCTATACACACACGTTAAAAGCAAAGCGAATGTTTAACATAATCTGTGTTATAGGAGTTTAGAGGAGGAAGCAGTCACCAAAGTTTGGATAGAGGCAGGCTACCTTTTCTGCTCCCTTCCCTGTACTTTAAAAGCAGAGCTTGAAAGGCAATACAGGACATGGACAATGAGAAAGGAAAAGCATGAATGTAGAGTTAATGGCAAAGATTCTTGTTCTATTTTCTTCAAAATTCTTTTCTTAGAATAATTACAATTAAAAATAAATCAGCTTATAAAGCACTGACATAAAGAATAAGAGCTGGAGAAGAAATAAATTAAACTCCCATCTTAATTTATGTGATGTACCTCCAAGCATTTAAAGATGAAGCTACTGTGGTTGTGCATAGTACTTAATGGTCTTCAGGGAGACTGATAAACTGAGAAACAGACTGCAATGATTTTGGATCGGTGATGCACCAGGATGACTTAGTTACTTACATTTCATATCTCTCTTAAAATTATGAAGCAAGGGCATCCTAACACGTTCTTTTAGAGGAAAAGTTTCATGGGAGAACAAAGCAATTTGGTGAAAAGAGACTTCTTTATGCTTTAATGCCTTTGGGGAAGTCTCCAAACTAGCAAACAACTAAAAGCAAAAGAGAATATTTGGCCTTTATTTTGTGAAAGGATTTTTTTTGAGAGACACCAGGTGTAGATATAGTAGGGAAAGATATTGATGGTTGAATCCTTGAGGACTTTACAATGTCAGGAGATGTTTGCACTGTACAGGATGTTTTTGCGATACTCAAAGCTAAAATCTAGAGTATCTGTTTACATACAGAGCAGTATACTATATACTTTCTATTTTATTTTATTTTTTTTTTAATATTTTCTATTTTAGAAGGGGCTACTGAAACAGCTTCCCTCCTCTCCTTCCTGTATGCTTTCTTCTCTTCCCTTCCCTTGCACCTCTTGGACCTCAACTGGACCCTTCAGTCCTCGCGTTGTGTTTGGGTCTATCAGTTCCTCTTCCTCTGCTCCAGCACTGGCCTCTGAGTTTCCTTCAAGCTCTCCATTGAACCTACTGATGGCTCCTTCACATCCAAATGTACTTCCCCTTAGTGAGGCATGGCAACCACATCTACCGGATTTTCCAAGATAGGTAGTATACAAACAATTTCGTTATCTTTGTGTATTTAAATTTTTCACAAGTCCCAAGATTTTGATATTTAACTACATCTCTCAGAACTTTATCCAAGTCTGAAAGGGACACCAATTCCCAGATCATATATTTAGATTCCTTATATGAAAAATTCTTACCCTCCCTCCCTCATTTGCCTATTATTATTATTATTTAATTAGCTTTCTAGTTACACCGCAGTTTTCATTGAGACCTTGGCATTTGCTTTTACTCTTTTTCTCTTTGCCCAAATGCTGGCATTTCCTCAGCTATCCATCCATCTGTCCATCTATCCATCCATCCAGTTATTATTCACATGAATAGGTCATATTATAGGATAGCCTCATACTCACTTGTGGTTCTCAAGTTTTATATTTTTATTTCTTTTCATTTTAGTTCCCTGGCATGTAGTGAACATTATGTTAAAGAAATAATAATACTTAAAATGCATATCAATTGTTAAAAAGTATCATCAGACTTTGGTAACAGATGGGATCATGTATCTACTACTAATAGCTCAAATTTCACTGTCCCTTGCTCCCCCCTTACCTTTAGAACTCCCTGAATGGGGTGCTGTCATATTTGTGCCTCAGAAAAGTATGCCAGGGTATTGCTTACCCCGTTTTGTTTTGTCTTTTTTTCTGTCACTCTGTGAGCTTCTCAATCCTCTTTGCCTGAGTGGCTATCAGTGTTCTATCTGCAGGTATCTGCAGTGAAAACATCCATGTCCATACCAAATGTTCACTTTCTCTGAACTTCCATAGCTGCCAAATCCCAAGGCAGGAAGGAATGCAGCCTACTTGATTAGACTTTTGTCTATGAGACTTAAATAACACCCCCTATGTATTGTTGGTGAGAAGACGAAATGTTTAAGAAGACGAATGTTTAAGAAGATATGCATTCTTGTGTATGAATATATAAGAAGTGATCCTATAAAAAAACCAAGATTTTTTAGAAATTAACTTTGGAAATCTGTTTGGGGTCCATTTAATATTTTGTTTATATATGACTAAGAAAAGTCATGCTGTATAGAAACTAAATCTTAGGTTAGTCAAAAAGAACTTGAGGAATGCCTTAACAGAGCTTCAGCTTGCAACTAGGATGGTTCTTAAAATATATTGAAAGAAGGAAGCCAGCTGCTAACACAAAGGAGTACTACTCAATAGTCAGTGTGTAGGAGTTGTTATGAGGGCTAGAAAGGAGACAGTACAGATATTCAACAATTGCTTAAATCTTTACCAAGAAATACTTTGGGGAATGTGCCATACTTAAACTCTATCTAGAGATGATCCATGTTGTAAGTTTAGAGAGTTATAAGCGGATGGTATTCTCTGTATAATTTGGTAACCTCGAAATGAATAAATTATTTGGGTGTCAGCTTTAATGTACATAAGTATTGAAAGTAAATGAAAAATGAATTTAAGACTAGGTTGTTTAAAAAACATAAGCTCAGGATGCCTTGGTGGCTCAATGGTTGAGCATCTCCCCTCGGCCCAGGATGTGATCCTGGAGTCCCGGGATCCCACATTGGGGTCCCTGCATGGAGCCTGCTTCTCCCTCTGCCTGTGTCTGCCTCTCAGTGTGTCTCTCATGAATACATAAATAAAATCTTTAAAAAATAAAAAAAAGAAACATAAGCCACTTTGGAAATAAATCATAACATAACCTTTGAGAAGAATAACCCCACCTTATTATTTTCACAGATATTTTTATTTGTAAGCTGAGAAGACTCTATGATGACACTGTATTTACAGATTCAAAGATGCTTTGATAAGTTTAATTTTTTAAAAGATTTCATTTGTTTTTTTATTTAGAGGGCACACACATGCAGGGGTGGCACAGAGGGAGAGGGAGAAAGAGAATCTCAAGTGGACTCTGCGTTGAGCATGGAATCTGATACAGGGCTCTATCTCATGGCCCAGAAATCATGACCTGAGCTGAAATCAAGAGTTGGACACTTAACTGATTGAGCCACCAAGATGTGTCAAGTTTAATTTTAATAAACAGATAAAAATAGGCAACAAGAGGTACAGAAGAAGGGTAGTTTTGGGTAGAAAGAGTGCTTCTCATGCGCTTTTAAGGCAGTTTCATTTAAAGTCACACAAACATGGGATTCCTGGGTGGCGCAGCGGTTTAGCACCTGCCTTTGGCCCAGGGTGCGATCCTGGAGACCCGGGATCGAATCCCACGTCGGGCTCCCAGTGCATGGAGCCTGCTTCTCCCTCTGCCTATGTCTCTGCCTCTCTCTCTCTCTGTGTGGCTATCATAAATAAATAAAAATTAAAAAAAAATTTTAAAAAAAGTTACACAAACACCTGGAAGCACCCGGGAATACTCAAATTTGCTGAAGCCATTCGTTTTTCTAAGTGAAGGCTCATCTACCTATTCAGCACTCAAAAAAATGTTATTGGATACTTAACATATTCCAGACATTGTATTAGATGACAGAGATGAAGGGATGAAGGCAATTGTGTCTCAAGGGCACAATCCAAAAGATGGAGACAAATTAGGTAAATATATAACACCATGTAATATAACATCTAAGAGATCTGCAGAAATGAATTAGTCACTCTATATAATTATATATCTTTTTAGTATAAGATGCTGCTTGGCAGAAACTCTAAAAGAGTTTTCAAACCCAACACAGAGTCTCTCCCACGAATGTGACTCATCCGGAGGGATTATTCTGTCCTGTGTTAAGTTGAACCATATCGTGCTGTTTTAGAGCCCAAATTCCTTGAGTACATGGTTGGTAAAACAGTACAGCGGTGGGCATTCTATTCGGTCTCTGTCAATCCCTCCCATTTTTCTGGTCTGGCTACAATGCTCTTCCGTTCACATTCCTGGGACAAGTTATATCTGCCTTCTGATCTTTTACTAATGAAAGGAACTTCAGCCATAATTTGATTCAAGTGCACACTTGCCCAGTTTAATTCCCAGATTTGATCCCAAGTTCCACCAGCAGGTGGTAGGGAAGTCAAACAGAGTTAGCCTGTTTATAGTTGTTTTGGGCTGAGACCACAAGCAGAGTAATCATTGTGATACTTCTGAGTAAATAACAAACCTTCTACATTTATAACAACACCTGTAGACATTGTTCTCACTTACTTTATTTGTCTTATAAAATCTGAATAGTTTTTGAGTCATGTTTTTAGTTTCCTAGATTTTCAAGCATTGGCGTTGTTATTATTGTTAAAAAAATACTGTTTGTGAATGTGTACATGTGTGATTTGCCTTACTTGAAGCTTAACTAACGTAAACATAGTCTTTATATCCAGAAAGAGTATGATTTAAAGGACTAAAAGCACAATTCATATGTACGAATACTAATATGTAAGATTTTCTTTCTAGAATAAAAAAATCTGAGAATGTAAGTAATGCATTTTCTATTTCATTTCTTATTCTGCAAATGAATCAAAAGGGACAGGGATTTATTGACCATTGTGATCAGCATATCCTTGGAGACATTCAACTGCTTTTGGTATCCACCACCCCAGGATCCCTGAGGTCCTTTAGCATCCTCTGTGACATGGAAACAAGTGAACAAACATCAAATATCTATGTTTTTTCCTCCATTCTTTATCCAAATAATTTTACACAAGTCCCTCCATGTACAAGTTTAAGGTAAAGAAAGCAAAGGTTAATTAGAAGTAGAAGATCAAGCTAATTTTCCTTAACTGGCAAACTTCATATGGGCTTGTAAGACTACATTTAAAAAAAAAAAAGATTTATGTATTTATTAGAGACAGACAAGAGAGAAAGAGAACACAAGCAGGGTAAGGGTGGAGGGAGAGAGAGACAAGCAGACTCCCCGCTGAGCAGTGAGTATGACTCGTTGCTCAATCCCAGGACCCTGGGATCATGACCTGAGCCAAAACCAAGAGTCAGACATTCAACTCACTTAGCCACCCAGGAGCCCCCATAAGACTACATTTTAAATATACTTTGTGGCAAATATCTCCATGAATTATTCTAAAAGGAAATTAATTTAATGAAGCACGTTTGTTTTAGAACTTCTTTGTTTTTTAAGGAAGCATTTTGAGATAATGCATCGCTTTAAGTATATTTCTTAGTCAAGGAAAGTGTTTCTTTTCTAACTTTTTGTTTCCTTTTTTTTTTTTTTGTACAAATATTTTCTTGACTTCAGTGGCAACTCTATTTCAATGAAGTAAATGATCATGACAACGAATTTTTCTTGATAATGTTTTTAACTATCATAGGAATAAATGTCTGGCAAATAGAATGAGAAGTCACTTTTCTTTCTATAACATTTTAACACTAAAAAATTTAATGTTAGAAGCATATGGGTGGCTCAGTCAGTTAAGCATCTGCCTTTGGCTCAGGTCATGATCTCAGGGTCCTGGAATCAAGCCCCGCATCGAGCTCCCTGCACAGTGGGAAGTCTGCTTCTCCCTCTGACCTCTGCCTCTGTTCTCCACTCATGCTTGCTTTCTCTCTTTTTCTCAAATAAATAAAATCTTTAAAAAAATAAAAATTTAATGTTAGGAAATAAAGTTAACTTGCCTATATGTATTGCAATTAGTAGATCTGATACATGGACTAATGCCTATTGGCATTAGGCATGTAGTGTTAACTTGAAGTCTGAAATAATATTTCCTTTTTGAACTCTGATGATATGTCATCATAAATTATGTTGTTGAAAAATCATTTGATGGGAAGACAGAGATAGCTTTTGGATCTTCCCAATTCCCCACATAGAAATAACACAGTGACTAGACAGCAAAACCAAAAATATTCATGGACAACTTTTATAATAAAATTAGGTGGTATTTTGATCTCTCAAATTCCAAAAGTACAAATAGGTACAAACCACCAAGAGCAACAATACAAAAGATACTGCCTTATGTTCAGGAGAAAGCAGAGGAAAATAATGGTGAATCTGAAGGACCTGAGAACAGGAGATCCTAAAATAACCAACTAATCTTCACTGGCAAGTGTAGTGGGGGCAATCTGAGAACTGCAGCTGATATTAGGAGTGGGTTTTGCCTACTGTCAAGAGTGCAGGGGCCTTCAGTAAGGCCTGAAAGTGTTGGAGAAGTCTACGGCCCTTAGACTCTTAAAATTGATCAGCTAGGATTCCTTTCAAGACAGAATTCCACACCAAGGAGAAACTGTCTAGAGTGAATTAAAAACCTAGCCAACAGAGAGACAACCAGAGGACCAAAGAGCAATGTTTAGATAAGACTCCAGGAGGAGACAGAGACAGGAAACTCAGCAAGCTGCCTTATTATCTAGCACTATACAAACAGCGACCAAACACGAAAATTAAAAGAATAGCTGAATTCTAAAAACTTGTGAAAACCAATTTTACATAAAATACCTAGAAACTATTGAGGTTAAGTCCCAAAAAATTGTTACAAAAATAAAAGAGAATAAAAAAGAATAGGATGTTTACAGATGATATAAGCCTGCTAAAAAGACATGTCCATAAAAGAGGTGAAATTCATAACCTACTAATTAAAAATAAATTAATAGAGATTAAGAAAATGGCCCAAGTTAGGAAAATAACATAAGTAAGATTAGAAATTCTAAGTGACAGAAAGCAAGAAAGAATTGGAAATTGAAGAAAAATCATTTTAGAAATGAAGATTAAATTGAAGGACTACAAGACTAAATATAACAAATAATGCTGTAAGAGAAATATAAGGCAAAAAAAGAGAAAAAATTTTAAAATCAAAAAGAAATTCAAAATAAAAGATTTGAGAGAAAATGACAGATATTGAAGATAGACAAACAAAATCTAGTATAAGGATAATAGCAGTCCATTAAGAAAATTCAAAGCAAGAAAAGAATAAATACCAAAATATGAAATTTAAGAAAAATTTCCTAAAATTACAAAATATATATTTGAAAGTAAATTTTGAAAGAGCTTAACAGGTACCTGAGAATATTGATCCAAATGACTGCCACTAAGACAAATCCTAGTTAAATTATTGAAAGAAGAGAAAATTCTGTATGTTCTAACTAATTGAACATTAGAAGCCAAGGAATGATACAATTTTTGTTTGATTGATCAAACTTACATTTGAACAAATAGAAGTATGTAAAGGTGTGAACGTAACAAATTAGTTTTTTTTTTTTTTTTTAAAGACTGCATTTATTTGAGAGACAGAGGATGAGAGACCAAGACAGCATGGGGGAGGTACAAAGGGAGAAGAGCTGCTGAGCAGGGAGCCCAATGCAGAGCTCAATCCCAGGACCCAGGGATAATGACCCGAGATGAAGGCAGACACTTAACCTACTGAGCCACCAGACACCTGAAGAACTTGTTCCTGAAGCTGAATCCAAAAACAGGAATGTTCCATTTATCTATCACTGCATAGCAGCATACCAAGCCACACCAAAACTTAGTGACTAAAAACATCAACTTCATTTATTTTGCTCACAGATCTGCAACTTTGTTGGGGATGAGTTGGGTTGGCTCATTTTTATTCTACTTAGCATCACTTGGACAGCTCAAAGCAAAGGAATTGAAATCATTGAAGACTTGGTTGTTCATTCTTATGTCTTGGCAGTTGGTGCTGGCTGATTGTCCAAACAACTACACATTCTCTTTTCCCATGGCCTGGACTTCCTTCCAACATGGTGGTTGGATTCTAAGAGTCGCATTCCAAAAGGGAGAGATCTAGGTGGCAGCCCATTGTCTATTATGGTTCAGCCTTGGGCGTCATGCAGCATCATTTCTACTACTTTTGTATTTACAGAAGCATTCACAAAGGGAGTTCACCCAAGTTCACCCAGTCCTCAGAGAGAAACTGACTCTCCATCTTTTGATAGGGAAGTGTCAAGGTGCTGGATATTTTTGTGTCCCTACAGATATTTTTGAGCTTTGTTTTACAATGTGGTAAAGTTACTTGAAACGAGTTTGCTTCTTTCAAATCCTACTTTTAAGATATGTTAACAGTACTCAGTCTAAGACTATTCATTCTTTAATACTGAGGGAAGATCTTTTTGAATACTCTACCCAACGTCCTGTGAAACATGGAGTCTTCCACTCTGGCTGGTGGGAGCCAGGAATACTTCTGGTCCTGTGTGAATTTTGGGCATAGGAACAACTAATCCTCTTGGTAATTCTTTTCTCAGTCCCAGGTAGTTTCCTTACATTTCTGGTTGGTTGGTACTCGGGCAAATGCTGTACAGGGAGCCTCTCTTGTTTTCTAGAGTTCTTTCTCTTTACAACTCTTTTCCCTATGAAACTCTGCCCTTCAAAGCTGCCTTGGTCACCAGGGAGTCTGAGTTCTGTCTTCTCAAGTCAGTAAATCAGCTGGGCTCCTCCTGGATCTCCCCTCCTGTGCCTGGAAATCCTCAAAAGGTAGTAAGCTGAAGCAACAGTGTTTCCCAGCTCTTGGCATCCTTACTCTGACCCATCATTGTCTAACGTTCTGTGTCTTGAAGACCAGTATTTCAGATATTTTGCCCATTTTTTGGATATTTTAGGCAAGAGGATAAGTTATATTCCTGTCTCCATCTTGACTAGAAATGGAAGTCCTGCTTGGCTGCCTTTTAGTTATGTCTTAGTTTATCTTGCCTCCTGCAAAGACTTTTAAATCCATAAATATTTAGAGAATGTTTCTCAAAGCACAGTAAACACCTGTGTGCCTACCTAGTGTTTCCTTGATATTAAACCATTCATGCTTTGAGTGTCAAGTCACTATATTGTCTCTTTTACTTTTTATTTCTGTTTCAAGCTTTAAGGAATGTTAAATTATATTTCTACTGCTGCTGTAATACATTACTACAAACTTTGCAGCTTAAAACAACTCAAATTTATTCTCTTGCAGTCTATAGGCCAAAGGCCTATTCCCAGAATGACTTGGCTGTTTCCTTTATTCCAAGTCTCACAAGGCTGAAATCGAAGTGTCAGCAGGCCTGTGTTCCCTCCTGAAGGCTCTGGGGGGAGAATCTGCTCCCTGACTTATTTGCATTTTTGGCAGAATTCAACTCTATGGGCCAACCTGGGTATTCCAGAAAAATCTCCCTATTTTAAGGTTCATAATCTTAATTGTGTCTACAAAGTCCCTTTTGCCATGTAGCATAACGTATTTACACATTCTGGGGAGTAAGGTATGGGCATCTTAGAGGATGGACATTTTTCTGCCACCACAGAAATAAGTTGTAATTGTTTTTATTATGGGTTCTATTTCCCTAAAGTTTTAAAATTAGAAGTCACTCTACATATTTTTGGATGAAGATTTCCCTTGGAGGTCAGTTTGCTTTCTGAAGACTTGGGTCTCTTCCTCTGCCAGATTCTTAAGTCTCAGTCATGCTTTCTGATCTGGTAATAACTAATCATCTTTCCCTTTAGACATCTCCTCTTTGAGAGCAACTAGACCTGGGTCCATCTCCTTTTCCCATTTACATACACTCGATATGATTTCTAAAATCTCCTTTTACTCCTAGGTCAATCTCTTGCTTGCTTCTTGTTCTTTCATTGTCATGCTTCTGTCTAAGCATATTTTTACCATCAATTCAATCTCTTCTTTTTCTGAGCAAATATGATTCTAGAGACAGATTGTTCCAGGAACAGTACTTTTAAATTGCCTACATAGCTCTTGTATTTCCGATAATTTTCTGGAGTTATTTATATATACCAACTGAGGAAGATGGCATTTTTCCTATATAGTAAAGTCTCACAGTTCTGGATTATATAATTAATAAATTAGAGCCAATTTAAAACTATTATGCTGTATGGGTGCAAGTGTGTTTGTGTGTGTGTATTTGTGTGTGTGTGTGTGTGTGTGTGTGTGTGTGTATGGTGACTTCTAAGCTGTTGACAACCATAATGACCATAAGAATTTAGCCTTTCATCTGTGGGTAAAGCTATAAAAAGCTGTTGGACCCTACAATGTCAGAATCCCAACTCTTTTAAACTATTAAACTTTAGAGCCACCTACCCTGATCACATCAGGAACCTCAATATTCAAGTGTTGTTTTTGTCTTCATATACAGGTCCTTGTTCCTATTTCTCAAGGTTTCTTGTGTTTTATCTTACAGATGATTTGGCAAATATTTATTATTCTATTATCTTTCTGAATCTAGAGCTAACTTGAGGCATAGATCAGGGAGCAAACAGAAATGAAGATATCAGCTTCATAACAGGTGAAAATTGAAGATGGCAGTGTAGACGTACTACCATAATGGGTTTCTTAACGCATCACTCCTGACTTAACCATTCAGGAAGTGATGAATCTAGACAAAGGTAACTTAGCACTTAGGTTTCCCATAGGGTTGAGAGCAGCCCAGAGTGTTTTCTCTCTATTGGTAGGAAGGTTCTAAAGAGGAACAACCAAACATGCTAAGTCAAGCAAACTCATTTTTTTTCCCCCCAGATGCATTAATTAGGTAAGCCATTCCTCTTTTACAGGGAGGAGGAGTGAGTAATGAGGGAATTGAGAGTCAGGAAAACATGAGATGAAATGAATAAGGTTTCACCCTCACCCCACCACTTTATAGGGGTGTTTATCATACCCCCTCCACCATGTAAGTCAGTGAAAGTAGATACAGTGTCTTGTGTATAAGCCTAACTATTTGGTAGAATTTGCTCCTGTTTTTCTTAAGATGTTCAACTGGATCTCTTTCCAGGTGGGTGTTGTCCTTTGTGTTCATAGACTATTATATTCTCAGAGACAAGGCCTCTGGGTCACCTAGATGTTTAAATGCTTTTAGTTCTTCCCAGGTGGATCAGCAGGTCCAGGTGCTGTCCAGAGATGGAGAACAGTGTGTGTGAAAAGGGGATGTACTGTGACAAATGGATCAATTGTCCTCTTTTCCTTCTCTGACACATTTTCTGATTCTCTTTTTCTTTTTCTCAATGGGTCAGGCATGAAATCTCTGCTACACTGCCTAGGGGCATAATTTATCTAAAATACCTCCATTGGACTGTGATTATTTAATTGGATTCACTTGATTTGGCCTGTCCTATTTTTGCCTGTATTTTGTACACAGAAAAGTGGGGACTGGCTGTCTTTTGTCAGCATCATCATCATTTTACTCAGCCCTGACTTACAACAAACACCAAAATTGAAATAATCTAAACTACATTACCTCCTAATTTTGACTCATTGAATCTGATGATGGGAAGATATTTATCAGTCCTTGGGTATGAAGATAGGCATCCTATCTACAGATACTTCTCACTATTCAAATCTTATTATCCAAACATTTACTCTATATCCTTGCAAGAATATTACCCACACTTCATTCTTTGAACTGAAAACCTGCTATAATGAGTATGTTTGTGCATCAGCAAAATCATTTTAATTGGGCAGGACTCAGGGAGAGAAGATGTAAAACACGTTACATCTCAGCTGTTCTCCCAACAGGATTACAGCATGTGTACTTGTGTTGTTCAATGCATTTGCACTATTGCTATCAACTTCATTACTTTTTCCTTCAGAGTTCAGCCTTTATGTTTTCCAGTGGTTGCCTCTGTAAAGTGCCTGTAAGTACTACCAATATGGGGTCTAAATTAGATACCAAGTGTTAATTTTATTTGAAGTCAGAGGAATGGTTAGTTAGCATTTGAAATACTTTAATCAGGCATACACTCAGACAGGCAGTTAGCATTTGAAAGAATCTAATCAGGAGAACATTCTCCAGAGGCACCTGCTACTAGGACTCCCATTATCTAGATCTGGATAAGTACTAGTAGGTGTCCTAATTACAACATATGGAACATTGAAATGAGTTTTCACTGGTGAATTGAGTGTTCAAGATATAGAGGTTGGTTAGAAATATTGTGTAGGAACCTGTGACTTACATAAAAAGAGACAGTGTTCAGTGGACCAAGCAGCCTAGACCAAGTGGTTCTTGATTAGGGAGTGACTTTGCAATTTGGCAATGTCAACATTTTTGGTTTTCTCAACTGCTACTGCTACTGACATCTAGTGGATAGGTGCTAGGGATGTTGCTGAAAATTCTACAATGCGCAGAAACTTCCCATCCCTTAGCTCGCCCCCAACAAAGAATTATTGGCCCAAAATATTAGTAAATGTCAACATTAGACACATAGCCTACACTCTTTAGAGTGGTGCCCTAGGCCTAGGGTTCTATTTGTTTCTATGCATAGCCATTAACAGATGAGTCTGTCTTCTGCCTCAGACTAGAAATTTAGTTGACACCTGCTACTAAAATATTGATGCAATTCCCTCCAGTGAACCTTTCATGGAAGGTGCTAGTTGGAGTTCCTATGAGATCAGAGAACTGGAACTTAACTATTTTTGTGCCTGCTTGGTAATGTATGTTTGAATGTTGTAGAATTCAGTCTGAGACCTGCTTTCATTGTAATAGAATTCCTGATGGATTGAGAAATCTTTAGAGCAAAGATCTATAGTTTTTACCAACTTCTTGTTATTAGATACTATTTATATTTATCAAAATAGGCTAATGATTGTGCATAACTAATTTTTCTTAGATTTGTTCCCAAAGGCAACGTATATCTTCAACCTTCTGTGGCACTGACTACCCAGGATCTTGAGGAGCTTTTACTATGCTTAAATATTTGTGCATACACCGAATAGGTTATATTGGGCATCTTTTATATACCAGGCATTGTTATAGTTCCTATGGATGTAATGGTAAACAAAACAGACATAGTGCTTGCTTTCCTGTGGATTATATTAGAAATATGTCTGAGTTCCAATTGGGAACACAAATAAGTTCTTTTGCTAGTAGGCAAGTTATTTCCAAAGCAAACTGATAGATACAAATAAACATAAGAGTGAAGGTCACATGCTACTGCCAATTTTTCCAATATAAATTTTCCCCCAGAACAAGGTTTTCCCTAAATTCTAGTGAAAATCTTTGCTTATAAAATATCTAGGCTAATTATTTATGTGAGAGAATCTACAAAATCTGCAAATCATTGGTACATGAGATGGAAAATGCAATAGAATATTTGATAAAGTCTCTTGGTTCTCCAGTTACTTCAATTTCACTTCTACAAACTACCATCGTAGTGTTTTCACAGTCCATCACATTAATGCGCATTTCTGTCTCATCTGCCAAGTTGTGCACTGTTTCAAGGTTGGAATGGCCCATTTCCAGTACTTACCAAAGAACCTGACACAAAGAGGGAATTATGCTTAAAAGATGAATGAACTGGTATCATCACTTATTCCTTTTTTTAAAAAATGTTTTCATCACTTATTCCTACATCTAGAAAGGACACATATTATTTGTATTTATGGTTTCTACAGATTGTTTAATGTCCAGAGTAAAAGGGTGAGTGTTAGTTTTAGAAATTGCAAATGGAAAGAACAAATAGCCAATATAATGGTCAAGGTGTCCACTTGAGAAAGACTGGCTGATTGCTGGCCAAGAGGACTCACAGGTGGCATTTATTATCTTGGTAAGTATATAATCTTAAATCTTACACAGTTAACTCTGAGAGTGGATGTTCTAATCACTGGTGTGATGAATTTCTATTAACAAGACTCATGAGATTGATATATAGCATACGATTGCTATTATAACAATATTCACAAGTATTGGCATGATCAGAGCATTTTGACCTGTAGGCACATCCATTTGGAATCGAAATCAGAGCAGTGAGATTTAGATACAATTTTTTTTAGTCTGATGTATCCTTCTCCCTGAAAGGGAGGACATTTTTCATAGGGTTGTAGTATTCTAAGTGTAATTGGTTAGGATGCTTTCTTCCTTGGATGAAGCTTGTCTGGGCACCCCCAGGTTTTGCTCTTTCAATTTCCATTCTAAGAATTTCATGACAGTACACTCCTGCTTTTCCATATCCTCCACCAATCTATGATGGAAACTTTTTTTCTTTAAGGAATATTATATTCACTCAGATTGAATTTTATCTTTTTGGCCAAGAATCTCTGCATTCATGCATTATTCATGGACTCTAAATCTCAGTGGAGATTGTCACACTGTAGCTTTTATGAATTACGACATAAACCATATTACCCTCCCTTTTTCTCTCATGTCCTCCCTCCCTCTCTTCCTTCCATTTTTCTTCCTTCTTTCCCTTCTCTTTCTTCTTACTATTGTATCCTTTCAATTTTTCTCTTTTTAAAAATCAAGTCCAATCCTGCTAAATTAAAAAAATTATAGTTGTGACAAAGATCATTTATATTTACTATTTTAAATTGTAACTTAACTTTTGTTGAATACCATTGAAAATTTAAATAAAGTTAGGAACAAAGAATTAAGTTCCAATCTTCCTCTGGTAGGTTTTATAATCTTAACTAGGTATTTAGATATAGCTACTTAGAAAGGATATGATCCTTTCTAAAACCCAGACAACAGATAATATCATAAAAGGGTCATATGGATGTTTATTTTTTAAGGACTCTGCTGTGATATTTAAATTCATTTTTTAAAAAAGATTTTATTTATTTATTCAGGAGAGACACAGAGACATAGGTAGAGGGAGAAGCAGACTCCCTGATGCGGTACTCGATCCCAGGACCCCGGGATCATGACCTGAGCCAAAGATAAACGTTCAATTCCTGAGCCACCCAGGTGTCCCTTTAAATTCATTTCTTAAAAGAAAACTGGACAGAAATAAGAGTCTCAAGGAAGGTCAGGTTTCTAGCACTTGAAAGGCTTTCTAAACATTTAGAATTAACAATGTAAGAGAAAGAATTTATGGGAATTTGGGGATCCCTGGGTGGTGCAGCGGTTTGGCGCCTACCTTTGGCCCAGGGCATGATCCTGGAGACCCGGGATCGAGTCCCACGTCGGGCTCCCGGTGCATGGAGCCTGCTTCTCCCTCTGCCTATGTCTCTGCCTCTCTCTCTCTCTCTGTGACAATCATAAATAAATAAAAATAAAAAAAAAGAATTTATGGGAAATTAAAACTCTAGGAACATTTTTTACCTCTTACCTCTGAGGGAAAAATCAATTGACAGGAATTGCTCTGAAGTGTGGTAAGGTTCAAAGGTAGAGGTCATTGACCCATGTCTCTAGAAATAAAGGTGGTTCAAAAATAAACAAACAAACAAATAAATAAATAAAATATTAAAAAAAAAAAAGAAAAGAAAAGAAAGAAAGAAAGAAAGGTGGTTCCTTACAGAACTGGAAGGAAAGTTCATCCCTGCTGCATATTCCCCAGAGCTTTCTTTTCCCTGTTTTATGCTGTAGTGAACAGATGATATGGAGGAAATGAATTCAAACTTATTTACTTGCAAATAGACATATTCTACAAAGCTTTGCTTTGAGTAAGAATACTAAATAGCAAAGCAACCCTACCATTTTTCATCCTTCAAATTCCAAACTGATTCTATCAAAAACAGATTCTGTTAAAACACAGTTGGTAAAAAAATAAATTCTCCCAATATGTTGAGCATTCATTTGACTTTCTTTATGTGACTCAGATATTACTCAAAGTTGCATCAAGTTGTTTTCTCATGCTAAATGTCTTCTTTAGTTGTGTGGTATATTGAACAAACATCACCTGCCTATTTAATGTTTTTAATTCACACAAAGAACAAATCTAGTGTTTATGTAATAGATACATTACATACTTAATGTAAAAAAGTCTTTATAATTCAGAAATTCCCAACTAAATTCTAGACAAATCTAGATAAACAAAACAAGATAAAATAACCTCAAGCCTTGGAGAGGGGGAAGTCGGTAGGCTTTGTCCAAACCTGACATGCCACTGATTTGCTTTTTTTCTTAGTTTTGCATATAATGGTAAGTTAACTATGCACTTGCTTTGTCTTCTTAACAAGCTTTTTTTCTGAGCACTAATTTAATTAGTACACAGAAAATTTGATACTCTGGTTCAAACACATGCAAACTTTAGAAATTAGAGTTATTTGAACACCAATAAAAAAAAATAAATAAATAAAAAAAAAAAAAAAAAAAAGAAATTAGAGTTATTTTTGTAATAGTGAAAAATTAAGGATAGCTTAGCTTTAATTAGAGAGATAATTTTACATTTTTTTAATGGACAGACTGGGAAGATTGATGGCTTGTTTTGTTCCTGGTAAAAGGCAGAGAAATTGGAGAAGTTTTGGGTTGGTGTACATGTACTCAAGACTGACTTATATTGGAAGAATTTATCTGAAGTTACAAAAGTCAGCGAACCAGACTCACTGTCCTGAAGAGCAAGAGCATAGCTCACCACTATCCTTAGAATAAGGTCAAAACTCCTTAATACGAAACATAAAACCTCATATAACTCGGCCCTTGCCTATAGTTCTCGGTGCCTCAGTAATGTTGACCTGCTTTCTCACTTATAGGCTGTCACTTAATTGTTCCCTTTGCCTGCAACACTCTTTCCCTTTTTAATTTTTCACTGAACTAATTCCCACTTATCTTCTTGGTGTCAGCTTAAGTGCCTCTTCTTTTGTGAAAAGCTGGACCTCCCCCCAACCACGACCCGCCAACTTGGTTAGGTGCCTTAGAAGTACTAGTCTTTTGTTCTTTGTGCTCCAGTAGTACTTTGTTCCTACCTCTGTGATAATTTTTTTAAAAAAGATTTTATTTATTCATGAGAGACACAGAGAGAGAGGCAGAGACACAGACAGAAGGAGAAGTAGGCTCCATGCAGGGAGCCCATGTGGGACTCAATCCCTGGACCACGGGATCACGACACCAGCCAAAGGCAGATGCTCAACCACTGAGCCACCCAGGCGTCCTTGTGATAATGTTTTATATACTAAGTTGTAATTAACAGTTTACTCATCCACACTTATAACTAGACCTCAGGAGAAGGCAAACACTACCACTGTCTTAACTGTAGTAGTCCAGTACTTCACACAAAGCATGCATCTGACAGACTTTTATTGAATGGATCAATCTGTAAATAAACAAATGTCAAATGGGAGTGACTGACTTTGCCTACTAGTGAATATTTGGCAATGTCTGGAGACATTTTGATTGACAAGATTTGGGATGAGTGGTGTTAATGGCATCTAGTGGGTAGAGGCCAGAGATGCTGCTAAAAATTGTACAGCACACTGGCTCAGCACCCCCATAATAAAGTGTTATGTGGTCCAAAATGTCAAAAGTGTCAAGACTGAGAAACTCTGGTGTAAATAATGCTGTGTTTATTGTAACAGGTCATACAAAAGTATCCTCAGGGGAAAGTAGTGGGAAAAAAACAAATACAAATGCAAATAACTGGGATGTTTGGAAGCAGTTCAAAGTGAAATACAAGGAGAGTGGTTCAGAGCCAAGGTCATGGAGAGCAATGGGAGCCAATCTTCCTCTGTTGGTGGTGTGTGCTGGCGGAGTGAAGGAGTTCAAGAGGTTCAGGCTTAGATGTGCTCTCCAGCATATTTATTATTCTCTTCTTATTCCTTCTAGTAACTGCTCTTTAGTGTCACCTCAACGTGCTTCTACTGCCCATAAAATAATTGTCACTCAATTGTGGAGCTTAAATAAATATATTGTCTTTAATACACGCCGAGGAGGAAAACTGAAAATGAATAGCCCAAAATTTGCAAGAGAAAGATGGCGAGACAGAACGTGAAGTGATTCTAAAACAGGGATAGACAAAAACATCGTCTTTCTGGCCTGTCTTTTTAGAAACAGGAACACATTATTTCATATAATCTGTATACCATCTTTCTTTGATCATGTTTTATCTATTGTCAAGCACAGAAAGACCATTGTTTCTATATAAACATCTGAAATGCATCTAAATTTAAATCAAATTGGCTTTTAAAATCACATACAGTATTAAAAAATGGAACCAATTAGTAAATAAAATGTTTGGAGTATTAAGTAAGGACAGATGATATTTAACTGGCTTTGTAAATTATGGTCTATCATTCTGATTAATAATCAGATGTACTGTATCTATGGAAACGAAGGGAAAAATTATTTCTGCTTCCAACAAATGTACAAAGATGAGAAATATTGTGCTTCTCTGAATAATCAGCACAGATGTTGCCCTCCTTGTTAACCTTGTGTTATTATCTGTTTTACCATGAGAAGAGCCAAGTCATGTGGGTGGCAATCAAAAGGTGTAAAATTAAAAAAAAACGGACAGATGTTGCCTTAAGGAAAGTTGTATGCTATCAACTGATTTGGAATTCTGAATTGTTTTTTGAATTAGGAAATAAAAATGTTCAAACTCACATGATTTCTAAGTAAATTCTGTAATTTGACTCATGAATATGGCCACTTTCTCAATTTTATAGGCAAAGTTTAATGGAAAATCTTTAAGATTAAGAACACGGAAGAAAAAAAGTTAACTGGGGGCGCCTGGGTGGCTTAGTTGGTTAAGTATCTGATTCTTGATTTGGGCTTAGATGTTGATCTCTGGGTTGTGAGATTAAGCCCTGCAATGGGCTCTAGGCTGGGCTTCGTGCTGAGCATGGAGCCTACTTAAGATTCTTTTTCTCTCCCTCCCTCTGTGCCTCCCTCATCCCCCCTCACTCTTTTGCTCTCTCTACTCTCTCTTAAAAAAAAAAAAAAAAAAAAAAAGAATAAAAATTAACCAAACAGGGAAGAGACTCCTAAAATACATTTCATAAACATAATACATCATTATTTTTAAATGGGATGTCCTAAGGGCTATGTTGATATGAATTTGGTTTTCATCAGGATAACCTATAGCTATGTAGCTTGATGCGATTTCTTGGAAGATATCATTACTTTCCAGGTGATTTTCACCAGATATTAAGGATGAAATGGGACTTATATGAGAGATAGGGCTGAAATGCAATTCCTATTACTCTCATATCTGCCTTTTAACCCTTTACTGAAATTAAAAGATTGTTGTGTTCCTCTGTTTAGGTTTGGAAGTTTTAGAATCTATTTTATATAGTTTTTCAAAAAATTAAGTTGAAGAAACTTCCTGTTTACATTAGTTTTTTTTTGTTTGATTTTGTTTTGTCTGTTTTTGTAGAACCAGCTAAAAAGGCAAAGCCTTTCTCATTTTACCATTTCCAGTAGACTGAATTTGTTCTGTTTGTGTAGTTAATGATTGGGCTTGGCTCTCCTCCTGTGCTCAAGAGGGTTTGAAGCATGCATTCTCCTGGGTAGAAAGAGAGGAGAGGCAATACCAGCTACTGTTAGGCAGGTGCCCCAACCTGGCTCTTTGCTGAAAGGTGAACCTCAACTACAACCACCAACAGGATGCTGGCACAAGACTTCCATCCCTCTAGGCAGGCAGGGAGGTGATGAGGGAGGAGTTCACTATGGAGAAGTCTGACTCTGCCCTGGCACACCCTATTGATGCCCTTTTAGATGGTAAGCATTGCACAGCTACCTAGGACATCGGTGGCTTGAGAAGTGGTAAAAGCCACCATTTGCCTCTCTAATACACATTTTCTCACACACAATTCACAATTCGCCAGCTAAGCGAGTATTCTTATCTTCTTTTTTTAAAGACAAGGAAGTAATTTGCCCAAAGTCACACAGATCATCAGTGATGAAGCTACAATTCAAACTGAAGTCTCTCCAACCCCAACACTGCTGTGTTCTCTCTGGAAACTCCTTGTGGCTCCTGCAAGTTCTCTGAAGTTGCCTTCCTAACTAAAAGAAGAAGTGGCAACAATGAGCTTTCCTCACTGGATCACTTAGTACCTTTGTTTAATAACTCAAATGGAGGTTAAAGGATATAGTAATATTCTAGAATCTCTTAATTTGAATTTTGGCCCCATTCTATTGTTAACTTTAAAGTCTAAGCATTTTCTTTTAAGATTTTATTTATTTATTCATGAGAGACACACAGAGAGAGGCAAAGACACAGGCAGAGGGAGAAGCAGGCTCCATGCAGGGAGCCTGATGCAGGACTGATCCCCATTGAACTCAACTTCAAGGAAACAGAGGCCTAGAGAATTTGTGAGTACTGGGATGGGGGAAATCATAGACCATCTATCTGTATCGGTCAATTGGCCTAACCCAAAGGAAAAGTCAACCTTCTCCTATCTTCAAGACAGGAGAATGTTTTACAAGTTGGAGCAAGGCATCCATTGAAGTTAGGCTCCAACCCTTCCCCAGAAACTGGGAGACAGGGATGCTATCTTCCTTGATGAACACATCTGCATTATTGCACAAGCTGTTCCCCTGCCAAGATGGTATCATCTCATCTCTTTTGTCTGTGTATGCAACTTATCCTTGATCACTACTTAGTGTTCCAGACCCCTGCAAAGTTGATTACTTTCCTGTTTCTGTAGTACTTTCAGTATTATTTTAAAATTTCATTCTTACTATGTTATTATTTGGTTCTGTATCTATCCCCTTTGTTAGACATGAGTTCCTTGGAGGCCAGATGACCAACTATATCTTGGATAGTAAAAAGCATGTAGCATGGGGATCCCTGGGTGGCTCAGCAGTTTAGCGCCTACTTTTGGCCCAGGGTGCGATCCTGGAGACCCGGGATCGAGTCCCACGTTGGGCCCCCGGCATGGAGCCTGCTTCTCTCTCCTCCTATGTTTCTGCCTCTCTCTCTCTCTATGTCTATCATAAATAAAAAAATAAATCTTAAAAAAAAAGCAGGTACTCAGTAGCTTTTCTTTAAGTGATATTGACTAATATTCATATCCTTTTGAAGAGGGTATTCACATTTCCATGACAACTGACATAACTTTCAAGACTCTTGCCTAGTTCCTTGTTTTATATTTTTGACTCTGTAAAAAAGTCCATCTAACTGGACATTTGGATCTTTGCCACTAGGAAAGCCTATAAAGTGAAATCCTGGGGTGTGGATTTTTGGTTTGATTGAGTTGGCAGGGACAATCAGATAATTTGATTTATTTTAATATTAGGCCAAACATCTTAAAGATATTACTATTCACTTTGATACATAACTCGATATTACCTCACTGTCATTTTTGGTTTTATGTGGAGCAACTGAAGAGCTTGCTTTAATATTGTTTTTAGAAAACAGAATTAATACTTTTCTTAGCATCTCAAATCAGATAACACAACTTTCATCCTGCTTCTCCCAGGTGATCTAAAATGGGATGTAATATGGAAAGCACCGTGCACTGGATTCAAGAGACCTCATTACAGTTATGGGTTAGCCTTGAGTTATCCCTAAAACCTCCTGACATGTTATTTCACTGCCTGGGCCTCTTTTTCCTCATCTGGTTCTTTACAGATGAAACAGGCTAAGGTTCTCTAAGTATAGATATATTTTTCTGGATGTCCTATGTGGACTTGGTTCTGACTTCTCGATCTGGCCTTTTAAAAGATTTCTACATAATTGAAGACATTGAGATCTCACAACGTGAGACACAGAGTTTTATAAGATAGAAGTATAGATTGGGTGAAGAAATGGTCACTACTCTAGGTAAAAAAAAAAAGTTTGCTGGAGGTGTTCATACATAATGAAATTCCTATACAAAGGCTCTTCAGTTATACAACATGTTTGCTTAGCTAGCGTTGTCTATCTTTTGAACCCACAGAACCCTTCTGAGTACTAACTATATCTGTAGATGCTTTCCTTAGGAAGGGAGAGTCTCCATGAAGCCATGTAAGGTTTTTATCCCATTCTGTTCTTATCTGAGTCTACTATGTAAAAACTAAAACTTATGAAAATACTATAACAATCCTTATTTTTCCTTTACCAGGTCTTTCTGGGGAGGATAGAATGGTCCTCATTCACTGAGTTTGTGTAACAACTGTTAAAATAAGTATTTTGCTCCAGGTCTAAAATTTGCTTCAATATAATTAATACTAGCTAGTGTGTACAGCTTTAAGTTACTGTGTTTTCTCTAATAATTTCTTTTTATTGTCATAAGACTCAATTTGTGAAGGAAAATGTGACTGCAAGTGTGGTCAACAGACATGGTTATCTTGTTGGATATCATCTGAAATGATGATAAGCAATACTGAAAGCAGTAGGAACAGTAAGACCCCTAGACTGGGACAGTAAGATTGACAAAATATAGAGGTGATACATATATATTTTATAATTGGGAGATTTTTTTTTTTTTTTTGCAAGGCATACGATTTACACAGAACAATGGGGAAAAAACAAGTTTAAATACTCTCTGAATAAATTCACTGAATGTTTAATTATTCCAAAAAGAGATAAACAGTGAAGTTATATAAGACTAAGGCTTTTGTTAAGCAGGTGTCAGGCAAAGAGTGTTTATAAAGGCTGCCAAAAAAGAAGTGTGCCTTTGTTATAGATCTCTTGGCTTATAGTAGTGACCGTTTACTAAAAATCTCACTATACATTATTCCTGGTAGTTACAATGGCACTACGTATACTGAAAACGAGTTGGCTGACAGCACGGTCTTTCGTTACAGTTAGAGTAAAATCTTGTTTTTGATCTTGTTATGGGCTGCATTGTATCTCTCCACCTCCCAGCACATTAATATATTAAAGTCGTAATACTTGGTACCATAGCATTTGACTGTATTTGTGAAAGGATCTTTAAAGAGGTAATTAAGTTACATGAAGTAATTATGATGGGCCCTAGTCCAATAAGACTGGCATTCTCATAAGAGGAAATCTGAACACAGACAGGCACAGAGGGAAGACCACAGAAGGCCTACATAGAAGATGGCCATCTGCAAGCCAAGGAGAAAGAAACCAAGCCTCAGAAGCAACTAAGCCCATCAACACCTTGATCTCAGATTTCTTGCCTCCAGAACTTTGAGAACATAAATTCTGCTGTTCAAGTCATCCACCTAAAGGGTTATATCCAGAACGAAAATGGAATGTGTAGTTGTTTCCTAGGTTTGCTGTAACAAGTAATAAACTGTAGCGTTAAACACCAGAAATCAATCATGTCATGGCTCTGGAGGCTGCAAGTCCAAAATTAAGGTGTCAGCAGGGCCATTCTCCCTCCGAAATCAATAGGGAAATCCTCCTTTACCTCTTCCTAGCTTCTGGTGGTCGGCTGGGAATCTCTGGAATCTTCTGGTTCCTTGACTTGAAGCAGCTGCCTAACTGCAGTCTCTGCTTCCCTCACCACATGGTGTTCTCCCTGTGTCTTTGTTTCTCCTCCTCTTGTAAAGACATCAGACATATTGGATTAAGGGTTGATACTACTCAAAAATGACCTTATTTTAACTTAATCAATTATATTTGTTATAACTCTATTTCTAAATAAGACCATATTTTGAGGTAGTGGGAGTTAGCATGTCAATATACCTTTTTGGGCAATACAATTCAACCCATAAGGGATTCTTTGGGATATAGTGAATTCCTTGTCATCGGATGGGCAAACGTAGGAAATTCAAATGGTTGATATGTTTATTTATTGTTAGCAATTAAGGGAGTATAGTTGATTGGTCTCACAAATATTGTCACCCTGAATGGACTACACATAGGGCCTGGATATTTATCTGCATTTAATAAAATCATATTGCTTATAGTCAGCCACTAATGAAATAAAGTGCTGATGGCATCAGTAGGAATAAAAAGTTTTGCCAGACATTTCCTCATTACTTGATATTCTCATGGAATTAATGCCCAAAGTCACCTTCTTGTTATTCAAATCATACCAGTTTATATCAGTTTATTATAAAAATTTATGTGAAAGTAATTAAAAACTCTTTCCAAGTTCTAAAAAATTTTATTTGAATTCCAATAGAGTTACCATTATAGTGTTATATTAGTTTCAGGTGTGCAATATAGTGATTCAGCAATTCTATACATTACTCAGGGCTTGTCACAAAAAGTGTACCTTAATTCCCTTTATCTTTACCTCCCATCCCCCTAACCACCTCCCCTCTGGTAAACACTATTGTTCTCTATAGTTAAGAGTCTGATTTTGGTTTGCCTCTTTTTACTTTGTTCCTTTATTTTGTTTCTTATATTCCACATATGAGAGAAATCATGTTGTATTTGTCTTTCTCTCACTTATTTCACTTAGCTTTATATCCCCTAGATTTATCCATGTTGTTGTAAATGGTAAGATTTCATTTTGTTTATGGCTGAGTAATATTCCATAGGATATAAACCACTTCTTTATCCATTCATCTATGCATGGACACTTGGATTGCTTCCACAATTTGGTTATTGCAAATAATGCTGCAATAAGTATAGGGGTGCAAATATCCTTTCTTATTAGTGTTTTGTATTCTTTGGGTAAATACCCAGTCGGGTGATTACTGGATTATATGGAAATTCTATTTTTAATTTTTTGAGGAACCTCCCTACTGTTTTCCACAGTCGCTGTACCAATTTGCAATCCCACCAACAGAGCATGAGGCTTCCTTTTCCTCTACATCCTGATACTTGTTTCTTGTGTTTTTGATTTTAGCCATTCTGACAGACATGAGGTGATATCTCATTTTAGTTTTGATTTGCATTTACTTGATAATGAGTGATTTATTTATTTATTTATTTGAGAGAGACAGAGAAAGTGCACATGAGTGAGGGGAGGGGCAGGAGAGAATCTTCAAGCAGACTCCCCACTGAGCATGGAGCCTGACTCGGGGCTTGATCCCACGACCCATGAAATCATGATCTGAGCCAAAAGCAAGAGTCAGACACTTAATCAACTGAGCCACCCCGGCACCCCAATGATGAGTGATGTTGAGCATCTTTTCATTTGTCTGTTGGCCATCTGTATTCCTTCTTTGGAGAAACGTCTGTTCATGTCTTCTGCCCATTTTTTAATTGGATTATCTGTGTTTTGGGCATTGAGTTCTGTAAGTTCTTTATATATCTTGGATAGTAACCCTTTATTTGATATGTCATTTGCAAATATGTTTACTCATTCATTAGGTTCTGTTTTAGTTTTTTTTTATTGCTTCCTCTGCTGTGCAGAAGCTTTTTACTTTATGTAGTCTCAATAGCTTATTTTTTCTTTTATTTCCTTGTCTTGGAAGACATATCTAGAAAAATGTTGCTATGGCTAACGTCACAGAAATTACTGCTGTATTCTAGATTTTTACGGTTTTAGGTCTCACATTTAGGTCCTTAATCCATTTTGAGTTTATTTTTCTGTATGGTGTAAGAAAGCGGTCCTGTTCCATTCTTTTGCATGTAGCTGTCCAGTTTTCCCAACACCATTTGTTGAAGAGATTATCTTTTTCTCGTTGCATATTCTTCCCAGTTTTGTTGGAGACTAATTGATCATATAATTGTAGGTGTATTTCTGGGATCTCTATTCTCTTCCATTGATCTATGTATCTGTTTCTGTGCCAGGAGCATACTGTTTTGATTATTTCAATTTTGTAGTATAATTTGAAGTCTGGGATTGCAATACTTCCATTTTGTTCTTTTTCCTGATTGTTTTAGCTATTCGGAGTCTTTTGTGATTCCATATACATTTTAGGATTGTTTGTTCTAGTTCTGTGAAAAATGCTGTTGGTATTTTGATAGGGATTGCATTCAATCTGTAGATTGCTTTGAGTATTACCAACATTTTAATAGTATTTGCTCTTACAATCCATGAGCATGGCATATCTTTTCCTTTGTATTGTCTTCAATTTTTTTTCATCAAAGTTTTATAGTTTTCAGGGGACATGTCTTTTACCTTCTTGGTTAAGTTCATTCCTAAGTATTTTATTATTTTTAATGCAATTGTGAATGAGATTGTTTTCTTAATTTCTCTATTACTTCATTATTAGTGCATAGAAATACAACAGATTTATCTATTTTGATTTTTGTATCCTGAGACCTTACTGAATTCATTTCCAGTAATTTTTTTTTGGGGGGGGTGTCTTGAGAGTTTTCTATATTTAGTATCATGATAGTGAAAGTTTTACTTCTACCTTACCAATGTGGATGCCTTATTTATTTATTTAGTCTGATGGCTGTGGCTAGGACTTCCAGTACTATGTTGAATAAAGGTAGTGAGAGTGGATGTCCTTATCTTGTTCCTGACCTTAAGGTCAGGTTTTTTGTATTTTTTCCTTAGATCATGGTGAATGAATTTTTTAATGTTGTTGGATTTGGTTTGCTAATATTTTGTTGAGGATATTTGCATCTATGTTCATCAGGGGCATTGCCCTGTAGTTCTTGTTTTTGGTAGTGTCTTTATCTGGTTTTATTATCAGGGTAATACTGGCTTCATAGAATGAATTTGGAAGTTTTTCTTTCTCTTCTAGGTTTTGGAATAGTTTGAAATAATAGGTATTAACTCTTTAAATGTTTGGTGAACACCTGTGAAGCTGTCTGGTCCTGGACTTTGACTGTTGAGTTTTTTGATTACTGATTCAATATCATTGCTGGTAATCAGTCTGTTCAAATTTTCTATTTCTTCCTGATTCAATTTTGGGAGGTTATGTTTCTAGGAATTTATTAATTTTTTCTACATTGTCCAAATTGTTGACCTATAATTTTTCATAATATTTTCTTACAGTCCTTTGTATTTCTGTGGTGTTGGTTGCTATTTCTCCTCTTTCTGATTTTGAGTCCTCTCTCCATCTCCCTTTCCTTCCCTCCTTCTCTCTCTCTCTCTCCGTCTCTCTTTTGATAAGTCTGGCTAGAGGTTTATCAATTTTGTTGATCTTTCAAATAATCAGCTCCTGGTTTCATAGATCTGTCCTGTTGGTATTTTTTGTTTTTGTGTTTTAGTTTCTATTTATTTATTTTTATTTTCATTTACTTTTGTTCTAATCTTTATTATTTCCTTCCTTCTACTGGTTTTGGGTTTTATTTTTTCTTTTATAGCTCCATTAGGTGTAAGGTTAGGTTGTTTGAGATTTTTCTTGCTTCTTGGAGTAGGCCTGTATTGCTGTAAACTTCCCTCTTAGAACAGCTTTTGCTGCATCCCAAGGATTTTAAACTATTGTGTTTTCATTTATACTTGTCTCCATGTACTTTTTGATTTCCTATTTAATTTCTTGGCTAACTTATTCATTGTTTAGTAGCATGTTATTTAACCTCCATATGTTTTCTTATGCTTGATTTCTAATTTCATATTGTGGTCAGAAAAGATGTATGGTATGACTTCAATCTTTTAAAATTTGTTGAGACTTGTTTTGTGGCTTACCATATGATCTATTCTGGAGAATGTTCCATGTGTGTGTGTAAAGAATGTGCATTCTGCTATTTTAGGATGAAATGTTCTGAGTATATGTATTAAATATATCTGGTCCAGAGTGTCATTCAAAGCCACTGTTTCCTTATTGATATTCTGTGTAGATGATCTTTCTACTGATGTAATTGAAGTGTTCAAGTCCTCTACTATCAATTACTTCTGTGATGTTTGGTAAAAGCTGCTTTATAAATTTGGGTGCTCCCATATTAGGTGCATATATATTTACAATTATATCTTCTTATTGGATTGTTCCCTTTATGATTATGCAGTATCTTTGTCTCTTGTTATAGTTTTTGTTTTATAGCCTATTTTGTCTGATATAAGTATTGCTATCCTGGCTTTCTTTTCAATTCTATTTGCATGGTAAATGTTTTCCCTTCTCTTCACTTTATTTATTTATTTATTTATTTATTTATTTATTTATTTATTTATTTAAAGATTCTATTTATTTATTCATGAGAGAGAGAGAGAGAGGGAGGCAGAGACACAGGCAGAGGGAGAAGCAGGCTCCATGCAGGGAGCCCCACGTGGGACTCAATCGCGGGTCTCCAGGATACACCTTGGGCTGCAAGCAGCGCTAAACCGCTGCGCCACAGGGGCTGCCCCCTTCTCTTCACTTTCAATTTGCATATGTCTTTAGGTCTGAAATGGATCTCTTGTAGGCAGCATACAGATGGGTCTTACTTTTTTATCCATTCTGTCATCCTATGTCTTTTGTTTGGAGCCTTTAGTCCATTTACATTCAAAGTAATTATTGATAGGTATGTACTGTTTGCCATTTTGTTACTTGTCTCGTGGTTATTTCTGAGTTCTTCTCTATTACTTCTCTTGCTCTCTTGCCTCACAGTTTCCTGGCTTTCTTTAGTGATGTACTTGGATTCCTTTTGTTTTTTGCATCTCTATCACTTTTTTTTTTTTTTTTTTTTGTGGTTACCATTGGTTTATAGATAACATCGTATGGGTATAACAGTCTATATTAAGTTGATGTTGGGGGCTAAAAGTTTGCATCCATTCTTTATTCCTCTCTTCCCCATATTTTTTGAATATCTTGACTAATTTTTATAGATATACTTAATGTTACTGCTTTTGTGATTTTTACTTTTCTTACTCCCATTTATGGTCTTTAAAGAGTCTCTTTTGTCATTTCTTGTAGGGCTGGTTTACTGGTCATGAGTTTCTGTAACTTTTGTTTGTCTGGGAAACTCTATTTCTCCTTTAATTTTAATTGATAGCCTTGCTGGATACAGTTTTCTTGGTTGCAGGTTATTTTTCTTTCAGCACTTCAGATATATCATGCCAGTGCCTTTTGGTTTCTGCTAAAAAATCAACTAATAGCCTTATGAGGTTTCCATTGTATATAATTATTTTCTCTTGCTGCTTTTAAAATTCCTTCTCTATCACTATTTCTTGCCATTTTAATTACTACATGTCTTGGTTTGGACCTCCTTGGGTTGATTTTGTTGGGTGCTCTCTGTGCCTTCTGGCTCTGGATTTCTGTTTCCTTCTCCAGTTTCAGGAAATTTTCAGCGATTATTTTTTCAAATAAATGTTCTGCCCACTTTTCTCTCTCTTCTTCTGGGCCCCCCTATGATGCAAATGCTTGTTGGTGTTGCTAGAGTTTCTTTAATCTATATTCATTTATTATTATTTTTCTCTCTCTCCTATTCAGCTTGATTACTTTCCATTATTTTGTCTTTCAGGTTGCTAATCTATCTTCTGCTTCCTCTCATCTACAATTTGTTTCCTCTAGAGTATTATTAACTTCAATTATTGAGTTCTTCATCCATGATTAGCTCTTTTTTATGTTTTAGGTCTGTTTGTTGAAGGTCTCACTGAGGTCTCTCATAGTTCTCTTGCTGTGATTTTGTCCTGTTATTTCATTTGGGACATATTTCTCTGTCTCCTCACTTTGTCTAACTCTATATGAGTGTTTCTATATGTTTAGAAAGTCAGCTATGTCTTCTGCTCTTGAAAGCACTGGCCTTATGAGGAAGAGGTCCTGTACTGCCCTGCAGTGCAATGTGTCCTGTTCACCAGAAGTTGGTGCTTCATGAATGTTTCCTATATGTGTGGTATTTGCCCTACTGTTGTGGCTCAGAAGCTTTTGCTTTCAGTCCAGTTGTCTGCAATGGCTCTCTGTTTGTTGTGTGCAGGGTTTGGTCCCTGTACTGTTTTTTTAGTGGGCCAGTCTGGGGTTTGAGTTGAGTCAGACCAGGCATTTGCCATAGATGCAGTAGCACTAAACTGCAGAGTGCTTTCCCTGTGTTGTCCACCAAGAAGCTTTCATTGGTGGGCAAGGCCCACAGTCAGATCAGATACCTGCTCCAGCCCACTGCTGGGTCTGCAATCAAGTTGTATGTGTGGTTATCTTCTCCTGTCCCTGGGGCAGGAGTAACTTTATAGAGTAATGCTGGTCCCTGTTGGGGCTGCTTGCACACTGCCAGGCCTATGGCACTATTTTGGATGGGCTTCAGCCAAAGGCATATTAAAGGGAGCAAGGTATGTGGGGCCAGCAAGGTCCATGTTGGTCTGCTGCAGGACAGGACCTGCAGCTACTTGAGAAAACTCTTGGTGAGGCCTGCCAGGTTGGAGGGGGAAGGTCCACAGAAGAATGTGGGGGTGGGGCACAACATTAACAAGCTAGGTAGAGTGTTGGTACTGCACAGGTTCCTGCAGGTGTCTGTGTATCTAGGCTGGGAAGCAGGGACTGCAAATAGCACCTGCCAGCTCTTTTCTTCTTAGAGAAGTCTCCCAAAGAATCCTGTCCCTCCAGCACATGTTCTGAGATTAGTAAATAAATCTCCTTCCTATATACCCCAGGTATTTTTCAAACTGCTCCTTCTATGTTATATCTCAGTGAAGCTATTTGTTATTCTGCCTCTTTAAGGGCAGGGAATTGGTTTTCTCTCACCCTCCTGGCTCAGAGTTGAGTCTGATGATTTTAAGTTTCAGGTATTAATCCCCACTGATCATAAAAACTAGCAGCGGCAAAAAACAAACAAACAAACAAACAAAAAAAAAAAACTAGCAAAGTTAGGCCTTTCTGGTTTTGAAAGCCAAGTGTTCTGGGGATTCATCTTCCCCATGCCTGGGATGCCTGGGGCATCTCTCCTCTCTATGCTCACCATGTCCTTCCTTCCTGTGGACAGTTCTGTGTGTCAATTTGACTCCAGACCAGGTCTCCACCCCTCCTACCCTCTTCAATGTGGCTCTTCTCTACATCTAGCTGTGGAGAGTCTGTTCTTCCTGTTTTGGGGTCATTTTCTGGGTTATTTACACTGATGTGGGTGTTATCTGGTTGTATCAGTGGGACAAACTGAGCTTAGGATCTTCCTACTCTGTTATCTTCTCAAGAAACCTCCCATTTTAACTTTTTAAAAATATATTATATGCTTGTTTCCAGGTATGAAAGAAAAGAGTCATCTTTTTCTTCTCAGATTTGCTCTCCTTTCAGACATATTCCAGCAATGACGTTTTAAGTAACTATATACATTGACAGTCCTTACCTGATCTCCAAGCTGCTACAAACCATGTCACTTGAGGGACAATTAAAAATGTTTGTGATCCTTCGCAAAGGAATCTTCATTAGCTAAGTTATTTGCTAATTTTTAGAAGTTTGTCTCCCTGCTTCACTAAGATCTTCTTGAGGGCAATGACTGAATCCTATAGTAGAGTGACTAACTCATTTACTGAAAAATCATTATGTGCCTGGCACTATTCTAAGGGAATTATATCTCATTTTACAGATGAGCAGATGGAGGCTTATACAGAAGTTAAAGAGTCAAATATCCACATCAAGTGAGTGGCAGGTAGGATTTGAATACAGGCAGTCTGATCACAGGGTTGATGCTCCATTCAGAAGCTCCCTCTTCCTACACAGATGGCCAACCAAAAAACATTTATTAAATCCATGGTAGGATGTTTATTTTATTTTATTTTATTATTTTATTTTTTTAAAGATTTTATTTATTCATGATAGTCACAGAGAGAGAGAGAGAGAGAGAGAGGCAGAGACACAGGCAGAGGGAGAAGCAGGCTCCATGCAGGGAGCCCGACGTGGGATTCGATCCCGGGTCTCCAGGATCGTGCCCTGGGCCAAAGGCAGGCGCCAAACCGCTGCACCACCCAGGGATCCCCGGATATTTATTTTAATATACATTAGGCTCACCTGTTTCCATCTCATAATCAAGTTAGAATTAAGTGTCCATGATCTTGTAAAAAATGGTTTTCAGGTTATTTAGTTCAATCAAGGTAAAAAAATTTCCCCTTTTTGCGTGATTAGATAACTAAATGCCTTTTAGGAAAAGAAAAGGGAAATAATTCTATTGCCTAGAATTTGATTTTAGGAATTGTATTTTTTTTGAGCCTGAGCAGAATTTTACATTCTTTTCTTTACTATATACAAAATTACAAAGTAGTATTTAGTTGGTGCAAAAAAACGGCAATATGAGATTTAAAGACACTGGTCATATCTCCTTCAATTCTTTCTCCAGTGCCAAAGTAACCCATGTTAACATGCCACTGTCTATACCCTTCCTTTCTGAGCTCACAATAGGGTCAAAACATATACATTTCTATAATTTTCTGTTTTCATTGAACAGAAATATAATTTCTTCAATTACATACATAAAGATCTAATTTGCTTTTAAAATAGCAGTATAATTTTCCATTGTATAAATGTACTGATTCAAGTGTTCCTTTACTGATGAACATTAAGATTGTTTACAGCTCCTCTGGCCTCTTTGCTATTAAGTAATAAGCTTATGAAAAGTAAATCTGCTGGTCAAAGTACATGTATATTTTAAAATAGATTTGCCAGATCCTAATACCAAAATTATAGCTAAAACTGCAAATGTAGACTTTTTTTTTACTTTTCTTTTTGAATTCAGACAATATTGTCTATCTGAGGTTGAAGTGTTTAAATCTCCACTTAAATATTTTCTCTGTCTCCTATAATCAGAATAAAATTCATAAGAAACTCAGATGATAAGCTTGATAGAAATGTAGGGTATAAAAGAGGATCCTTAAATTTGCTTTCACTTTCATTCCAAAGAGAAACGAATTTAGAAGAAAATAGATCCAGGTTATGCTGTGTTATGAGGGGTTTGTGACAGGTTAGCTTATGACCTTAGGCTCCTTCTAGACTAAAGCTCATGGCTCAGAAAATAGGGCAAAAAAGTTGTCTTTATGGTCCTTGTGCAAAGATACTTTTTATTTTAACTAAATTATTCCTCACTCTTATCTACTAAGAAGGTGAATACCCAACTCTCTTTAGCAATTCTATACATTGTTGTGTAATGTTTGAGACTATCTCACACAATGGACCTGTTGTCACATTCAGACAATCCTTGTGATAATGCCTGATCCCTTGAACTCTCATCTTAGTTATTCCAAAAACTGTCTGCCAGAAGTCTTGTATGACTATCTTTTTCTGATTCTAAGTACTTCCCATGTCAAAGAAATAATATACGAGACATTTGGCTGTCCAAGCTCTGCCATCTGGGGAAGAGTTTCTCTTAATTTAACCAGACTCTATGTTTGTAGAACTGACAAATCTGCACATTCAGGATGGGACAGAAAGTTTATTCTAATTAATTCTTAATCTTGTAAAAATATAAATATTGAAACCAGTACTGCAAAATGGTGATATACAGAACTGAATTTGAAACTCAGCTTCTCCTTGTAGTAGTTGGCGGACTTGGCCAGGTTAATTGATTCCTCCAAGCTTTAGTTTATTCATGTATAACATTTGGCTATAATACCCATCTCTCAGAGTGATGAAAAACAGATCAGGTTGCAAAAAAAGAAAAAATAGATAAATTAAACTATATTAAAATTAAGAACTTCTGTGCATCAAACTGCACAGTCAATAGTGTGAAAAAGCAACCCACAGATTGGAGAAAATATTTGCAAAGCATATACCTGACAGAGAATTAATTATCAGAATATATAAAGAACTCTTATAACTCAACAATAAGACAATGCAATTAAAATTGTGCAAAGTACTTGAATAGACATTGCTTCAAAGAAGATATACAAATTGCCAACAGACACATGAAAAGGTCCTCATCGCTAATCATTACAGAAATGCAAATCAAAACCACAAAACCACTGATGCCATCTCATACTTGTTAGGATGGCTAGTATGAAAGAAAAAACACAGAAAATAAAAGATGTTGGTAAGAAAATGGAAAAATTGGAACCCTTGTGCACTATTTGTGGGAACTTAAAATGGTACATCTGCAATGAAAAAAAGTATAACAGTTCCTCAAAAAAAATGTAAATTAGATGTACCATATGATTCAGCAACTATGCTCCTGGGTATATATTAAAAAGAGGTGAAAGCAGGATCTCGAGGAGATAATTCTTACACCCATATTCATAGTAACGTTATTCATAATAGCCAAAAGGTGAAAATGACACAAGTATCCATCCATAGATGGATCGATAAATAAAATTTGGTATATATACACAATGGAATATTATTCAGCCTTGAAAAGGAAGGAAATTTTGACCCATGCTACAACACTGATGAATCTTGAAGAAATTTTGCTAAGTGAAGTTAGTTGGTCACAAAAAGACAAATACTATGTGATTCCACTTTATGAGGTATCTAGAGTAGTCAAATTCATACAAAAAGTAGAATGGTGACAGTCAGGGGCTGGGGAAGGGGGAAAGGAAAGGAAGTTTAATGGGTATAGGGTTTCCGTTTTCTGAAATGAAAAGAATTCTGTAGATGGACGGTGGTGGTAATTGTTACACAACAACATGAATGTACCTAATGCCACTTAACTGTACACATGAAATGGTTAAGATAGTAAATTTTGTGTTATGCATATTTTCCAATTAAGAAAACACTTAAAAAAGTATTTTATCACAATTATAAAAAAATGAATAATGTATATATAGCAACTAGTGTGGTTTCTTGTTATAGTAAATGATCGATAAATAGTTATTACTAACAACAGTGTTTAATCTCACTGGGTTTCTACTTTCCTCTAGCTTATTTTATCTTTAATTCATAAAAAATAAAAAACACTTTGTGTATGTCAGCTTTCAAACATACAGAAAAGGTGAAATAGTGCACCAGACATCTGTATATCCTTAACCAGGATTCAGTGAAATTAACATTTTCCCACATTTGATATGTGATATGTGTGTGCGTGCGATGAGAAAATTTAATTATGATCTAGTAAATTTAGTACATTTCAAGTATGTAAGATGAAACATTTTTGGCGGGAATATTTCGCCAGTGTTGACTTTATATTAGCTCCCAAAAGGCACATAAGGCAGGTTGTCCTTCCAAGAGTTTGCTCAGAAAGCATAGTCAAATGTTTGTGCTGTAAAGGATATAACATAATTGCCAAGCAAAGTGGAATAGCATGCGGGACAGAGCCTGCTCCTGACCAGCCTTAGTCCAAATGGCTTTAACATTATTTTATCTTTGACTAAATCAGTATTTCATTGGGAATTTAAAAATAGAGATGAATTAGACTTCCTCCAAAGAGGCAAGTTAGATATTTATCAATTTTCAGAGTGAAGATTGGATGTAGTTGTCTCCTCCCGTGGTGGCATATGAGATTTGTTATTCACTTCTAAAATAACATATAGACTATATAAATGTTTAGCAATGATTTTAAAATGAAGTGAACTTCTTCGCAGATCCAGGGTTGATATCTATATATTTCTATATAGAAATTTTTCTATATTTTTCTAAATTGGGTTACAGTGATTACGATTTAAGGTAACAAAGTCTGAACCTGAAGAAAAGGAGGCTGGCTTTTTAAACCAAGAGAGGTGTAAACCACCTTCTTCTCTTGCTTTTCTCCCTTACCAGATCCCTCCAGAGCTACAGCTCTCAAGTATTCTCCTTGGCTGGAAGAAGACCAAAGATGATTGTGTGAATCTCTCCTTCACTCTTTAGGGAATGCTCTTTCTTCCCCTTTTCTTCCATCTCACCTGTCTGGACAAAGAGGGCTTTTTATAAGCAACTAAACATTCCTGGGAACACATCTTGCTGGTTGACGTTCTTTCAACAATAAAGAATTACTCACAGTTGCTGAACATCAGGCATAGTGATGAGTCCTGAATCTATAGATAGATAAAAATACTGTCTCTGCCTTTCAGGAGCTTCTGGCACATTCCAAAATTATCTTTCCAACAGGAGTCAGATAACAGCTCAGGTATAAGAAAAATGATGATCTGTGGATGATCATGAGGTCTTACTAAGACAACAATCAGCTTTTCTTAAGAAGTGAACATAGATAAAGGTCAATTTAAAAAAGGACCTTTTCTGGATAATGAGATAGGGTTGAGCTGTTGCTAGATTGTGGATTTAGAATTCTGCTGGCATAATGGAACCTGACTCCCTTCCCAATAAGTTGCTATTACATTGGAGACCTGAAGATTGCTCAAGCTTTAATGATACTCTCAAAATCAATTTTACTGAAATTTAAAACATGATGATGATGATATTACTATGATGATATTACTTTTAAAAATATATATTTAAAATATATTTTATGTTTATATATATATATATATATATATATATATATATATATATATATACTTTTATTGTACATTCTTTTGCTGTAACATAACAGGGAAGTATCATTGTATATTACCTTTGATCCACTAATAAGCATTTCTTGCATTTTACTAGGATTTTCATTTTAACAATGACAGTGATTATCCTCCTTAAAGCTCATGACATTTGCCTTCATAGTTCCACATTCACTTTAGATGACGAAATTGAAATAAGAGGCTAAATGAGTCTCTAATATCTCAAAGTTCATAGATGACTATATGCCATTTTCTTAAGCTTTTCTTTGTCTTGTCATACCATCTCTTCCATGATTTGATATATTGGAAATGATATGTGCATTTTTAAAAAAGATTTTATTTATTTATTCACGAGAGACATAGGCAGAGGGAGAAGCAGGCTCCATGCAGGGAGCCTGACGTGGGACTCCATCCTGGATCCCAGGATCACTCACTGAGCCAAAGGCAGATGCTCAACTGCTGAGCTACCTAGGCGCCCCTGATATGTGCATTTTTGTTTTTCCATTCACTCCCACTTAGTAAGACTTCACTGACCCAGATTTTAAAAGAAAACACATGAGAAACATGATCTGAAAATTGTGAATTACAAAGTAAAAGTTTCATCCATGTTAATACCTCTTGCCATCAGGAAGAAATGAACGAATGACTTGTGGTCATCCACTGAAATAAAAGCCCTGGTCTGCCTTCTCAATTTTTATGTAAGTATTTCAACATTACTATCTACTTAAAATGAATGAACAACCACTTTTATAGCAGTTACTATGTGCCAGCTCTTGTTCTAACAACCTTATTAATACTACCATTGTAATGCTCACATCAGCTCAATGAACTAGGGACTATTACTGTTCTCATTTTTTTATAGATAAATGAAAGCAAAGACAACTTAAGTGACTTGCCCAGTGTTCTACAGTCAATAAGAGGCAGAGCCTGTGTGCTTGTATCTTGTGTCATTTCCTCACACAGCTTCACACGTCAAATACATGGCTGTCTATACTCTTGAACTCTCCACCATCTGGCCTAACTCAGAAGTGAGGTTGAGAGAGAATTAGGTATTAGTGACAGTTTGAAAGATATGCATTGCTCTAATTATTTTTATTCTTAGACCGAATTTCACACAAAAAAATGACTACTGAAAAAAAAATTACTACTGAATCCTGACTCTATAAAATAACCTTCACTATTGTGTTTGATATCATGCCCATTATTTTTTTAGAACATTTTATTTATTTATTTATTCATGATAGAGAGAGAGAGAGAGAGAGAGAGAGAGGCAGAGACACAGGCAGAGGGAGAAGCAGGCTCCATGCAGGAAGCCGGACGTGGGATCCGATCCCAGGTCTCCAGGATCAGGCCTGGGGTGAAGGTGGTGCTAAACCAATGAGTCACCCAGGTTGCCCTATCATGCCCATTATTGATGAGTGCTATAAGAAACAGCCTCATAGGGGCACCTGTGGGGCTCAGTGCTTGAGCCTCTGCCTTTGGCTTAGGTTGTAACCCTGGGGTCCTGGGATTGAGTCCCATATCGGACTACTCCCCGCAGGGAGCCTGCTGCTCCCTCTGCCTGTGTCTCTGCCTGTCTCTCTGTGTCTCTTATGGATAAGTAAAAAAAAAAAAAAAAAAAAAAAAAACTTAAAAAAAAAAAAAGAAAGAGCCTCATAAATCCATTATTGTATTTGACATGCAAATGCTACTAGGGACATCCTCCACTTGTATTTCTTAGTCCTGCCTTGTAAAATATGGAGTGAAAAATTTTTTTTAAAAGAAATGGATTTGCTTCCACTGAAAAAAATTTCCCATTTCAACCGTAATTTACAATTGGCCATATCTCTCTTTTCATTCATTCTGGTTACCAGGAATGGCATGCATATCCTAGTCAAATATATATCTTAGAGTCAAATATATTGCTTAATGCTAAAACATTTAAAAATAAATTTTACAATCTGTATTTTTCTATTTTCTAACTTGTACTTCTCTCCTTGTTATGTGTGGCTTCCTAGTTCAGTTTATCCTTTCTGTACTCCAGAGTTTTATTGACAATTTACCACCCTTTTGGATGTTGTAGGTAAGCTACCTCAAATCTCTCATGGAATGAGACAGATAAAGTCTCATGTCCAGGGATGCAAAGAAACAAAGGACATGGTCTCTGATCTCGTGAAGCTCAGACATGGTTGGGAATGTAGCACACACACAGGAACAAATTAGTAATGAAACTGAGCACACTGTGAGTTCCAAACAGGTGGTATAGATTGAAAATAAAATACTATTTCAGATTTGAACAAAGTCTCGGGCAGTTGGAAAAAATAAGAAGAAACAGAAACTAAATTGGCCATCGAAGAAAGGATAGAACTTCCGTAAAAGTAGTATAGGAAGGGAGTAAGACTTTTAGGGAAGGCAAGGGTCCTGAACTGAGATTTGGAAATGGAAATCTGGTTTATCCAAATTACAATGGACAGAAAAACATGGCAGGATATTGTCAATTGCCTGCTCTAACATCCATGCTCCTGCTCCATCTCAATTGCTGAAAACAAATTTTTATACCAGAGCAACGATATATTCCAGATAAAAATGGTTTTCTGTCTCCTCTCTTGAAACCAGGTTTATCTAAGTAATAAGTTGTTGGCAATGACATGCAAGCAGAAGAGTTGTGTCAATGCATAGGACTTTAGGAAAGCTTCAAAGAGAGGCAGTATGCCTTTTCTACTGCCTGGAAGGCCATAGGACAGATGGAGTGTGAGTGAGGACTGTAGACTCTGAGGACAAAGCTCACACACAGGAATAGTGGAGCAGAGAGCAGCATGTAGCCTGGGTCTCCAAGGCCTTTCTGTAGCTGCCCAACAGCCCTAGACAGAGACCATCTCCAGATTCCTTCACATGAGAGACCAAAACCTGGTGAGTTTAAAGGGCTATTTTCCATGTTGCTCTGACTCACATCTAAAAGCAGTTCCTCCTGGATAAAACCATTTGGCTCAGGTAGAGAATTCTGAATTCTCTATTATGAATAATGGAAAACCGTGGATTAGATGATGTCCCATTGGACAGCACATTTTTTTATACCTACATGGAGAGATCACTGTGGTGTTCTCCATGTCTGCTAGCCATGTAGGTAAGAGTAGGGCACTTTTAATTTAAGTGACTTCTTGCACCATCTTGCCTAATGAACTAGATTGGACTATATCAACATTGATCTACTCTACTTTTTATGCCTTCCATTGTGAGAACGTCAAACACAGTGAGAGCCTTCAGTCATGCTTATGGGATTTAACTGTGTATCCTTGTTACTGTGTCATTTGTGGGGTACACCCCCTTTTTAAAATTAAATATAACTCATTCTTACTGTGGCTTGTAGCATTCCTCCTCTTCTGGCCTCCTGGACTCTTCCCCTTCATCTCTTTTACACGTGCCCCCTCCACCCAGTCTTGGTGGTGGTATATTAAAAAAAGAAAGAATGAAAGCACGCAAAATGAGTCAGTTTGGGGTCAGTGGTAAAGGGGGTTTATGTTGCAAACACATGTTTTAATAACAGTTGGCTGTAGTCACCTCTTGATGTGTCTGGCACCGAAAATAAAGGGAAAAAATACTACTACTGAACACAAGTGACAAAGAATGGAAAAGAAAAACAAAAAGAAAAACCATGGGTTAGAGCTAATACCCAGCAAACAAATATAGGCTTTGATTTATTACTAAATGAAATAAATTTGATTGTATATGAACTTTCAAGCAAAAGTTTCTAAGCTGTTATTTTTAGTTAACACTTGCATGAACTAGTTTTCTGAGTGAAATTACATTTTATACCAGTTACAAATGTAGAAATATATACCTCGTCTGTGTTTACTGTTACTATAAAAACACTTGATGAAAGGAGAGAAGACACATTTAGAATGATTTTTAAATGTGTTCAGTTTGGGTGTCTGGGGAGCTGTGTCAATTAGGCAGCAGACTCTTGGTTTTGGCTCAGGTCATGATCTCAGGGTCCTGGGATCCAGCCTGTGTCAGGCTCCACCCTCAGCAGGGAGTCTGTTTCTCCCTCTCCTTCTGCCCACCTCCCTTACGCCCCATTCATGTTCTCTCTCTCTCTCAAATAAATAAAATCATTAAAAAAATAGTATTAAATCTTGAATTGAAAAATCTAAATAAAGGTAATTATATCATCCCGCTATACAAAAAGTTGTTTACGAAACATAAGCATTACAATTTGTAACATATAAGATACTGAAAACTCACAGGAAAATCTAGATTTTCTTTTAAACCAAGAATGTAAACTATATCTAGATAAATATTATTTTTCCCTTTTCCAATTTTGCAAGCTGAGATTTATAATTAGTGTCTTAAAACATTTTTTCTGGTCTCTGCATGCTTCAAACCTGTGAAAATTAAAGAATCACTTTATTAGGTTTAGAAACCCTATTAAAACAATTGTATTTACTGTGAAATGCTGGGAAGATGAGAAGATACATGTTTTTGAAATCTTCCAGTTTGGTGGTGTTTCATGTTTAAATGAATTAAAGATTTTATTTTTCAGAACTATTTGACCCTTAGTTTGAAAGACAAGTTTATCACATCCCAGGTTTCTTATGCAGGCACCACAAAAGTAAAAGGATAGTACTCCTGCTGTAAAATTCCTTTCCCTTCTGGAAAATTACCCTGGAGCATCAGGTCACCAGCTGGCAGAGATATCAAGCACAAAACTGTATTGGCTGCCAAGAAAATGAAATTTCTTAGTCATCCAATCAGATGATTCCAATTGGAACCAAACCAAATCTTTTGTGATAACCAGGTAAACCTCTCACTAATTTAATTTTTTTTTTTTTTTTTTTTTTTTTAGAGAGAGAGAGAGAGAACAAGAGAGAACATACACGCAGGAGCACAAGCAGGGAGGGGAGGGGCAGAGGGCGAGGGAGAGACAGACTCTTAAGCAGGCTCTACATCCAGTGCAGAACCTGACCTAGGGCTAGATCTTACAACCCTGAGTTCATGAGCTGAGCCGAAATCAAGAGCTGGACATTTAACCAACTGAGCCACCCAGGCACCCCTCTAATTCCTAATTCTTGACTTCTCATGGTAACATTGCAGCAAATTGTTATGAAATGGCATCAGTGGGAGTGATTCAGAATATCACGTAGCTAAATTTGGTTATGGTAGAAAAGAATGTTTTGGCATTTAAAAGAGAATAACTAATTACTAATTAATTAATTAACAAAGCTAGACTCCTCTGGGGCTTTTAGCATGTCAAATTTATCCATTCTGAATTATGATTATGTAAGAAACAAACTGTATAAGGTTATGGTGGATTATCCATATATATTGCAAAGCAAGAATAAATGCTGAGTCAAATCTGGGGGCTCACAAAAAAGTACAAAACTTTGGTTGCTTGCCTGGTTGTGCAAAGGTCAAGCTCATAAAATATATTTACAAAGCAGTGTCGCTATTTAGAGAAAATGGAAAGCAAAGTCATAACTGGTAGATGGTCTTAGACTGCTAGGAAGGAACGATTTGGCACATTTACTATCAATCACTATAATCAGCTTCCCAGGTTCATAGACATTTCTGTTCAGACACAAACTTCAGAACTGAAACTGCTTAAAAGTATAAAGTTGAACAAAAATAAAAATGGCTGCACGAATGCTTTAGGGAAGCTCAATTTTAAAGCAACCTTTTCTCTCTCTTCCGCAAACCTCCCCTCCTCCCTTCTTAGCCTTCTGTTTTAGGAACCTGGTCCCACTCTAAAGAAATGAGGAAGGAGGCTGGCAGCACAGACTCAATTCCTGTCAAAACTGGCTAGCTCCTGAAAACCCCCAAAACTCCTTGCCCCCACCCCTCTCCTTTTTTTTTTTTTTTTGACACTATGAAAATGCTTTAATGGTGGCATCTGTACAGCATGTGACGTCCAGACAGGAAAAAGAGCGAGTGCACACAGAGACACGGCTATCAGAGAACAGGTTGTGAGCGAATAAAGAGTTCACACAGCTTCCATGCGCTTTACCAGGTGTCAGCTCTAGGCCACCTCCTCCTCCGCCTCCTCCTCGAACTCCGCCTCCTCCTCGGCCCTGGAGTCTTGGTACTGCTGGTACTCAGACACCAGGTCATTCATGTTGCTCTTGGCCTCTGTGAACTCCATCTCGTCCATGCCCTCACCCGTGTACCAGTGTAGGAAGGCCTTGAGCCGGAACATGGCCGTGAACTGCTCTGAGATGCACTTGAACAGCTCCTGGATGGCTGTGCTGTTGCCGATGAAGGTGGCGGACATCTTTAGCCCCCGGGCTGGGATGTCACAGACAGCTGTTTTCACGTTGTTGGGGATCCACTCGACGAAGTAGCTGCTGTTCTTGTTTTGGACGTTCAGCATCTGCTCGTCCACCTCCTTCATGGACATGCGGCCCCTGAATACTGCAGCCACAGTCAGGTAGCGGCCATGGTGGGGGTCACAGGCAGCCATCATGTTCTTAGCATCAAACATCTGCTGGGTGAGCTCGGGCACTGTCAGGGCCCGGTACTGCTGGATACCTCGGCTGGTTAGTGGGGCGAAGCCAGGCATGAAGAAGTGCAGGCAGGGGAAGGGGATCATATTGACAGCCAGCTTGCGCAGGTCAGCACTGAGCTGACCCAGTGGAATCTGGGCCAGCTTGCAGGTTTGAAGATCATAGGTTGTTGCAAACTCCTCCGCCCTGCAAGGCAATAAAGCTATTGCTCCTCTTGATCCCAAACTCTGTCTTCCTATTATATTTTGGTTCCAAAGCACAGAGGTTGGTTTTTGACAAATAAAGCTTTAAAGACATATTATCAAGATAAGGACCCACACTTGTCCAGTTCCATACTAGAATCATACCTTGAGGAACTAGAAAGGAATATTCAAAGTGTAATGCCCTCAATTCACCTCTTCTATCCTATATCATAGCATATAACATACATACAACACATAGCATATATTATTATACAAAACAATGTATATTTAGAATGCAAGATAAAGTCTTTCTTGTTCTTTCTCCCTCCGTTATTTCCTATCTGGCTTCCTTCTTTTCATTTTGATCTTGTGTTTAGAAGACGACCAGGAAGTTTCCTAGTTCCACATGAAATATAACTTCAAAATTTACATTATTAGAAGGTATAAGGGACAAAGTTGTGGCAGACATATCACTATAGGAAATGAATTGATATAAAACAGGAGAAATTTAACAAAAGGTTCTGACCAAGATTTGTTATGGTTCAATGAAGGGAAAATGTAGGAGTGGGATATAAAGGAAAGTTTGCGGATGGGAGGAATGAATGACTTGTCTGAAAAAAGTCAATGTTTATAAACTTTAAGAACGTCAACAGATAATCTGGAAGTTACCTTGAACCATCCTTATAATGCTGTTGCAGCTCACTCAAATTATTGTACTCGCAGTTCCATATTTTGTGTATCCTGCTTTGGCAGGGCTGACCCAACTTTCTCCTTCTTTCTTCCTTAAAGAGAATAACCAGAATAACAAGTCAGATTCTTACTATTATAAATAAAATTTGAACCATTAGGTTGTTTCAACAAAAAATTAGTCTTCTTGGGTGCCCGAATGGCTCAATTACATCTCCTTTTGCTCCCGTCATGGTCCCAGGGTCCTGGGATCGAGCCCTGGGTCAGGCTCCCTGCTCAAGGCAGCCTGTTTCTCCTTCTCCCTCTGCCATTCCCCCTTCTTGTGCTCTCTGGCTCTCTCTCTCCCTCTGTCAAATAAATAAATATATATATATTTTTTAAAGCCATAATTTTTTTAAATTAAAAAATTTTTTAAAATTAAAAATATTTTTAAAATCTTTTTTAAGAAACCATAAAAACTCATAATTTATAAAAGTCATAATAATTTTATAAATTATGAGTTTCTCATCCCCAGGAGTGGTTACACTAGAAATTCAGAAAGTAGATTGTAGATTGTACTAAGGCAGACAGCTACTATGTATGAGTCTTCAACGCTGTGCTTTTTATGTATGTATCACCAGTCAATATAAGAATCTCATCATTTCTTCATCATTCCTCTTTGCCACCAAGCTGTAGTCTCATTGCTAACCTGTTTATTACTTTTCTCCCCCTACATATTACCGTCCAGTCCTGATCACCCCCCAACAAGCAGCAAGAGTAACCGCTATTCTATCCTTTAAAAATAATAGATTAGCTTTACCTTTTTTTTTTTTTTTTCAACGTGTAATTGGAATTACTCAATATGTACTCTCTTGTCTGGCTTTGGCCCAATGATATCTGTGAGATTCATTCATATTGTTTTGTGCAGTTGTAGATTACTCATTTCTAATTTCTACATAGGGTTTCACTGTATGAATGCCCTGAGCCAAGGGCAGACGTTCAACCGCTGAGCCCCCCAGGCATCCCATGAATGCATTTCTATTGCAAATACACCTAGGGGTAGCTTGCTGGGCCATGGATTATACATGTGTTCAATTTACCAAACACTATAAAATATTTTTCCAAAGTGCTCGTATTCACTTAATATTCTTCCCAGCAATGTCTGAGAATTCTAGTTGCTTCATATCTTTGCCAACATTTACTATTGTCAGTACTTGTCATTTTAACTGATATAATGGTTGTTTTATAGTCACAGTGACCTTTCAAAAAATATAAATAAGATTACATCTCTCCCTTCCTAAACAGCCCTCCAATAGCTTCTAATTTCATCTAAAATAAAATCCAAACTTCTTAGATTTTATTTATTTACTCATGAGAGACACACACACACAGAGGCAGATACACAGGCAGAGGGAGAAGCAGGCTCCATGCAGGGAGCCTGATGTGGAACTCGATCCTGGGTCTCCAGGATCACACCCTGGGCTGAAGGCAGCGCTAAACCACTGAGTCACCTGGGCCACCCAATCCAAACTTCTTATAATGGCTTACGGACCTCTGCATTGTCTAGCCTAGCCTCTCTCTGACGTCATTTTATATCACAATCTTCCCTATTCTCTAGATTCTAGTTCCATGGTCTTTATTTCTATCTTTTGAAAACTACAAACCCTTTCTCACTTCAGAAATTTTATAGTAGGTTTTTTTAGATCTCAGATTATTCAGCTTATTGAGATTTTAATTCTAATATGATAATGCTTTTGTAAAAAGCTGATCATTTAGGTAGTAATAAGGAGACAAGACATGACTTGAAAGCTCACCTTGATTGGTATAAGTATCAAAGTTTAGAAACAGTGAGACTTAAAATCACTATTTTGTTTTCCCTCTGGATTTGGGTTAGGCTTTGCTTTTGGCAAAAAATCACTGAAAGCGTATTGCCCAAGCAAGGAGGAGAGAAAACTCTCTTCAATAGCCTTTTGGAGTTGACTCAAGTCCAATTTCTGATCTGCAGAAATTTCTTTTCCAATCAGACTGAGGAGGAAGAGTGCCTTTTTCTTTGTGGAAGATGCATAGTTTGAGCACTAACAGTTTAAATACTGTACATCGTGATTTATTGAGAAATGAAAAGCACATTTATCATTTTTGGAAATCCTTTCTCTTCAGCGTGGCTTTTATGAATCATTCTTGTCACACACTATGAAGAAACAATTGCTGTTTCACTTTCACTATTTGTTTTGTCGGCGTTATAACATTTTAGATGATTATATATTTGTTGATAGGAAAAGACTGACATATCTGGTACTTTTCACTTCTTATAACAGTCCTGATTTTACATGGATTCAGGACAATTATGACTGCAATATTATTTCTTATGCCAGAGTATAATAATTAATGATGATTATAAAAGTTTTGACTTTTGTTATTTTGTGTTATTAAGAATTGGTAAAGAGTTAAATAGAAAAATAGAGTGGCAGTCCATGTAAATATCAAAGAAACAAATTTGAAAAGATCCATATATTCTTTTTGAGGTAATAATTAATAAATAAAATTTTAATTTTATTTATTTATTCATGAGAGACACACAGAGAGGCAGAGACATATGCAGAGGGAGAAGCAGGCTCTCTACGGGGAGCCCGATGCAGGACTCGATCCCAGGGCCCTGGGATCATGACCTGAGCCAAAGGCTCAGGTTCAACCACTAAGCCTCTCAGGTGCCTCAAGGCAGTAAATATTAACAAAATTTAAATCATAAAACAATAATAGATATTAGATTATATCATAATTCTATTATTTGTAGATTCATTTGGTGTATTTGTTTCATTAAAAAAATAGTTGCCATACTGTTTCATGTTTCTTTGAAAATTCTTCACATCTGGTGAGAATAGATTAACAGAAAGATACCCACCTTGTCCCTTCGAAATTTATGAGGAAGAAAAATCCTACAAAATTATATAAACACCTATGACAAATGATTTTCAAGTCAAACATAAAAAGGAACATAAAAATATAATGAAGAGTGTTACAGAAAAATAAGGTATCCAGAGCACATTTTGTACTCACTAATCAAACTTCAAAACACAGATTTGATAACACCAATTCTAAAAAGAAAAGCTTCTAACGTTTCGTGCCTATGGCAGTTAAGAATTTTCAATAGAATCTTGTTGAAGTGATTTCTACAGACTGCCAGCCATTTTCAGTACTTGATAATGAGGGCTTTTTAAGATTAGCGTAAGCTATGGATGTTGGTATAAAATTCTCCCTGGGAAATAGGCTGCTAGAAAACTGTTTCCAGAATTATATTCTTCAATGTATAGAGGAGTTTAGACACATTATTAAGTGGACCAGTTAAAGTAAGAATTTATGTCTAGTGCCTGCAGAACAATCTAGAAATGATAGTGCTGAGAGAAATGATTATTCTCAGGCAATAATAAAAAAACTTAAAAAGGCAGTTACTAGAATTTTTAATAATCTGAAGTAATATATGTTTTTGATAAAATTTTGTTTATTCTTTTTTTTTTTTTTAATTTTGTTTATTCTTATATACCAGATGTTCTTTCCATGATGGTGATATTTGGCTTTGAGTGAATACTAATTCTAGTGCTCAGCTCAGTGAAAATGTGTATTTACTGCATCACTAGTATTTATTTATTCATTAGTATACGCGTGTACTAACAGTCCTAGCATTTTAAATATAAGGCCAACTATATTAAGTACTTAGTAAATTAAGTATATTACAAAATGAACAGAAAAAAATGGAAATTGGAAAAGGCTGAAATAAGATGATATAAACAATACTTTAAAATGTCAGCTCGCTAATTATCATGACTTCCTAAAATCATTAGATAATATTTTAAGAAGTAAAATTAGGGCAATGCATTCATCATAAGTGAAAGTTAATGTAAATCCATTTTATAAATAGTCTTTATAATCTTAAATTTTTCAAAGGCCTAATTAGATTGCCATTGTCTTTCTAGCTGTGAAAACGAAGAGTACTTCCTGATGGAAGAAGTGTAAGCTTCCTCTATTTCCTGTTGTATGTTTGTGCTTGGCATTATTATTACACTGCCTTTAATCTTTAATTTATTTACAGGAATATTTTTAAGCCACTTGTGCATCTTCTGAGGATAAATTTAGTTAAAACTATATAGAATAATCTACAAATCAATTTAACTACTTGCAAGCGAACTGTGAGGAACCACAACATCCTGGCTGCTTGAGGCTCTTTTCGTCTCAACACCCGACAGCCAGATTATCTTTTAGACCTCAGCCTAGAACATTGCCATGTTTTTTCTGGCTGGTCTTTGGCAGGAAACTTTAATACAGTTTAAATTGATATTTCTTTCCAAAAGTTCCTCTTAGCGTCATGTGTGTAGCTACCATCTCAAATAATTTTCATGCAGTCAGCTCTGATTTTCTTTTATTTTTATTCGTATTTTATTTAAACTATAAAGAAATAACAACTTTATAGTTTGGAAAGGATTTTGGAGCTAATGTATGTCAATCCTCCTATTTTTATTGTTAATTTCTTTCCAATAAGTTAACTTTTTCCCCACCGTCAACTTAACCATTCTTTTGTCTTCCAGTTGTACACTGCCTTATTTTTAAGTCAAAACAATGCTATAGTCAAAGAATATAACTTTAAACGATTCCTGATAACTAATAATGATGTATCAGACATTTTTCTCAGAATATATTTTGACAAAAATTTTCTCAGTGCAAAGTATATGCATTCTCAATACATGTTCTTAAATGGTGAAGAAAGGGTTAAATGATTTTTAAGACAATTTTTTCCACTGTACTGTAACACAGAAGACATGATTTTAAAGAACTGGATAATTTGCATGAAAAAAGTTCATTTACATGTATCAGAATTTACTAGTTATGCCAAGTGTCATCCCCATGAATTAGAAATAATTTTGTTTTTTGCAGTTCTTGAAATTTTGATCCTATTATCTTACTTCTACTATCAAACACTCCAAACTTCCTGACAAAAGCATTCACCACCAATACCTTTGAATGATGTAATGAACTCAGGTAGCATGGCAATTTGTTTTCTGTGAATTTTTAAGAGAAGCTTCACAGAAAGCTTCTTTTGGAAAGGTTCTGTTTATTATCTGGAGTACCTTATGTCAACCAAGAGCTCTAAAGTCAGGGGAATGATTACTGTGAGCGCTACTGAAATTAAATTTGCCCTATGAGTCATTGCCCAGTTGTGATGTCAGGTAACAGATTATGTTTGTTCACATCTCTTCATTTTACACGAGTGTTATGAGCCACATAGCATTGACAAAGCTTTAAAGATTTAATATTTCAAGGGTTTCTCTGTTTATATTTTTGAAAAGATATCTTGAAATCTTAACAGGGTATTTATGAGATTATGCACACTTTTTGGAAGGAATTTAATTCAGGTTTTATGATGAATTATGGCTAATGGGATACTGACTTTATTTTGCCAAATTATATTCTGAAACCAGCTTTTTCTGCAAAGTGGCACACAGGAGAAAAGTCTAAGGTAGCTATCCAACATTAAAGATGATGCCTTGGAAAGTAATAATAAATAACAACTCAATAAAAATAATAAGGATAGTATTATTAAAATTTTTGAGGTCTTCATTATATGTGGGACATTGTACAGAGTGAGACCCATGCATTGTTTCATTTGTAGAACTCTGAGTTAGGAAGCGATATTATCTCTATTTTACAGATGAAAATTCTGAAGCTCTAGAAAAGTTAACTTGCCAAAGTTCACATGAGTGTAAGTGATAGAATAGGAATTCAAATCTAGGTCTGCTTAATTCTTGAGCCCACGCTCTTACCCACCTCACTAGATACATCATCCATGGAGATGTTCAAGCCTAGTTCAGAAGATGGGTTGGCAAGAATATGCAAGAAAGACTTCCAAAATCAGCTGGATGGTTGAACCAAGTGAATTAAAACTTTCAAACCCCGAGAATCTGTGATTCTATGTTTATATCAGTAAGAAATGTATTTTTATGTACCTTTAGACTTTAGAAGGAGAATCGTGACTAGGGTTTCATCAAAGATGGATTTAAAATCAGTTTTAATTTAAGACACTAAAAAGGAATATGAAATAGTTTAGAAAATTTGGTTCCAAAACAAATGTTCTCTTCATATTGTGGGTTAAATTTAGTCAGAGAAAATGGTGCAACTTCTTTGAGAGATGCCTTGCTTCGGGCCCTTGTATCTCATCTAAATATTGAAATACCTCCTCCACAGATCTCCCTGCTTGAGACTCATCTCAATATGCCATTTGTCCCAGTTATTGTCCGTCACCATATAAAGCCCTAGGTTTCTTGGCAACTTCATCATCAACAACATCCTGATTATCTTTGACCTTCTGAATGGTCCCTCTACCTTCTTGCTCTTGTGGAACTGGCCTCTCCCACGAGGTCATTCCTTCCGTGCACCGTTCTCAGGTGGTGGCTGCTTTTTATTCTATAGCTTTTTTATAGCCAGACCTGAAGGTGGGGGCGGACATTCTCTTGTCCCTCACTGCTGCTTTCAGATAATTCGTTTTCTATCCTCTCTAAAACCTTGAATTCCCCGCCAAATTTCCCACGACTTCTCCTTATTGCTGTAATCAACTCACTCAGGGGACACCCTCAACTCCTGTTTCTGTATGATTTTAGCTCCTGGCTCACCATCACTTTCTCTAACATCATGCTATTACTGGTAAAGATGAAGCGTTCAATAATTGGCCTCCAATTTTTCAGACTTTCTCTTCCACCGTGATCTATCCTC